>NW_026126418.1:70931785-71541071 GCF_943737965.1 Phodopus roborovskii
CCTTGTCTGTGAGCCTGGTGGGATTTGAAATGGTCTTCATGGGCCTTATATTTGTTACATTAGGTACCAGATTTTAAAATCCTTGTGATTTTGCAGAGTCTGTTTCCTTTCCTCAGGGAATGCAGGATGGACTTTCCCTGCAGTCTCCTTCCAGCCCTCATTTTCCCTGCATCCATGGCTTGGGTTTCTCTGAGCTGAAGTAGCAGGAGTCCTCTTGGACCGTGATACACCTAAATCACCCTATCCTTTTTTTTTTTTTTTTAATTTGTTTTATTTTTACTAAAAAAACCCCAAAACTTTATTTGTATCAAGAAATAGTGAAATCAGATAAATTAGTAACTGAGTGAGTCTCTGCTTTTATCAGAATATAAGGGTGTAACATCTTCTGGAGTGATTAATGGTCACAGCTCCCTTTGCTCCTTTGGAGTTTGTAGCTACAAACATCATGAAATGGAGTAGTCACAGCTACACCAGTGAACTATGAATTGTTGCAGCATAAAGCTAACACTGGCCAGTGTGCTTATATCAATGTGTTCTGTTTCCACGGTGCTGTTTACACTTTAATTAGAAAAAGAAAAAAAAAAAAAAAAAACAAACTTTAATTCACCACCTCTTAACGGCATAGAAAATATGCACTACTTCAGGAATTTTTGTGTTACCCTTGAGCAGACACCATGCTAATCTTCTCTGTATTGTTCTTCTGTTACTATATGTGCTGCTGAAATGAGCGCTACTTTTTTCTTCTTGGTGTAGGGCAGGAATTGCTGTTTTCTGCAGTGCCAATGGAAACCTCCCATGTCTGCCTTTCCTACAGGCCACTTGTCCCCAGCCACTTCACAGAAGCTAATGTCTATCTCGTTGCTTTTCTTTTCTCTTTGTATCTCTGGAATTCACTTATTTTTGAAATTTTTGTGTGATTTTACTGGAAATAAAGTTTTTATAATCAGTTATTTAAAACTCCTTTGCTTTCCTTTATCATTCTCTCCTTTAAAAAAGATTTAGCTTGAAAAAAAAAAAGTTGTTTTTGTTGGGTGGTGCCATACAACTTTAATCCCAGCACTTGGGAGGGGCAGGCAGATCTCTATGAGTTCCAGGCCAGTTTGATCTACAGAGTGAGTTCCAAGTCAGCCAGGGCCACACAGAGAAACCTTATCTTGAAAGAAACAAAAAAAAAAAAAAAAAAAAAAAAAAAAAAGATTTAGTTGAGTGTGGTAGTGCATACCTGTCATCTGAAGACTTGGGAGGTGGAGGCTAAGAGTTCAGTGTTCTCCACAGCTACAGTGTGAGTTGAAGTCAGCCTGGGTTACATGAGACTATGTCTGAATAATATTTAATAAAATGCATATGAATTAGGTGGTGTTGGTGCTCGCTTTTAATCCCAGCACTCCTGAGGCAGAGGCAGGCTGATCTTTGTGAATTTGAGGACAGCCAGGTCTATAAGCCATCTGATAGATGAAGGCAAGGCACTTTGTCAGGCATTACTATTCAGGGTTTGGGAAGGATCACCTTAACAGGATAGACAGGTGTGGGATGCGCCTATATTTGTGTTAAATGCTATCTGCTTTCTACATGATCAGATGTTGGGCCATTTTATATTTTCTAGTATTTGAAAGAATGGTATGGAGTATGTGCTTAGTATGTGCACATGCGCAAGAACGTATGGTTTTGCTTTTGGTTAATTTTTAAGTTGGACTCATGTATTTTATGTGTAAACAGCTTATGTGTGTGTATATATGCTGTGTAACTATGTTGTTGGTGCTCTCTGAGGTGAGAAGAGAGCGTCAGAGTTCCTGATACTGGAGGTATGGATGGTTGAGAACCACCATGAGTGCAGGAATTGAACCCAAGTCTTCTGTAAGAGCAGCAAGTGCTCTTAACAACCCAAGGGCCGAGGTTTGATTTGCAGGATCCCTTTCCCATCACCACCATCACCAACCAAAGCCTACAAATGATACAAAACAAAGCATGTTCTTCAGAGAGATCACTTAAAACAAAGAACCATTGATCTTATTTCTAGGCTTGACTTTTCTCTTGTATTTCTATTGCTAGAATAAAGCAAAAAGACCAAGGCAACTTATGAAAGAATGTAGCATGAAAAATAAAAGACTGATTCAATCTTTTGTAGCCCTGGGTGGCCTTGAACTCAAGAGATCCATCTGCCGTTGTCTCATGAATCCTGAGATTAAAGGTATACGCTACCACTGCCTGATCTCTATAGCTTCAGGCTGACATTGCTTTCTGAATCCTTAGGCAAGCTTTAATAAATCATAAATAATATATCACCACAAAAAGTGTTTAATTTGGCCAATTGATTCAGAGGGTTAGAGTTCATAATTGTGGACTAAATAGCAGAGAGGTAACATGTAGATCCTCACCCCCAAGGCAGAGAGGGAACACTAGGAACCACAGGAGACTTTAAAAAGCTCCAGGCCTGCCCCAGTGACATCTGATTCTTCCCAAACCATTCCACCAACAGGGGACCTAGTCATGCCTATGGGGGCAATTCTCATTCAAATTAGTACAGCATCTCAGCCACTCTAACCCATCTCAGCCACTCTAACCCAAGTCTAAAACTCCAGAGATTGAGGCTAGAGAGATATTTCAATGGTTAAGAGCCCTTGTTCTGGTTGTCTTGAGGCAAAAATTACAAAGCAAAACCCCTCTTGCTGCTCTAGCAGAGGACCTTGAATTTATCAAGTGGCCTGGAGACATACTGTTCTGGCCCTCATCAGGAAGCAATTCACAACCTCCAGAAACTCACATCAACTACTGGGACCTTCTATTACTCTGGCCTTAGAAGGCCCCTACACTCAAATGTGGTCAGATTTTCTTTGGACTTCCAGTTCCCAAATAAACAGACTTCCTAATACTTGGCCTTAGCTTGGGCTTTTTCACAACAAGCTCTTTTAACCTGTTTCTATTAATCTACATTCTGTCCCATGGCTCATTACCTCTTCTCCATACTGTATGTCCAACTCCTCCATGTCTGGCTGGAGAAAATCCACATGCCTCAGATTCTTCCTGAATTCATTTCTCTTCTTGGGAATCCTGCTCATCTCCTGCCTTGCTATTGGCCATTCAGCTCTTTATTAAACCAAATCAGAAGGCACCTTAGGGCAGTGTACAAAAAGGTTATTCCACAACACTCATGTGTACCTTTACACACATGTTGAAAACAAATATATTCTTTGAGACAGGATCCTACCATATAGCATCTGGATGACCTGGAAATCATTATGTAGACCAACCTGATCTTCAAACCACAGAGATCCCATTACTGCCTCCTATATGCTCACACAAAAGGCATGTGTTGCCATGCCCTGGCTCCTAAACATTTCTCAAGGAAGAACAGTTGGCAAACAGACCAACATGAACATTTGTATGTGTGTGCATGTGTGAGGTTTTTTTTTTTTTTCCCCTAAACCAGTGTAACCATGTCTGCACCATGGAATTGAGCTGTGTAACTGCTGTTTTTATGGAAGTGACTTGCAGTCCATTCCTTGGAATATCTATTTGTTTTTGTTTTTTTCTAAGAAAGAGTTTCTCTGTGTAGTCCTTGCTGTCCTAAAACTCACTTTGTAAACCAGGATGGCCTCAAACTCAGAGATCTGCCTGCCTCTGCCTCTTAAGTGCTTGTAAGGGAAAAGGGCCAGCCAAAGAAACACACTTTAGTCCTGCAACCAGAACCAAAGAAATGCACCCTGACCCTGAAACCAGTGCCAAAGAAACACACTTTGTCCCTGGAATCAGAACCAGTGAAAGAAATACACCCTGGCCCTAAAATTAGAGCCAAAAGGCTGAAAAGGACCAGTGAAAGAAACACACTTTGGCTCTGAAATCTGAGCAGAAAACCAACCAATCCCTGAGCAGGAGATCTAGCCAATTTGAGCTCAGGGACTGAAATCCGACCAATCCCCATATCCTGGAAATATCTTCCTGGAAAGCTCCGCCCCTAAGAAGCCCGATATAAACCCTGTGCTTGTTCAGCTTATGGCACTCAGGCTGCTTGGCTGTCTCTGCCACCCTGGAATGGAACTGAGGAAAGAAGTAACTTTTTGCTGGAGCCAGAGCAGATAGAGTGGAGCAGAGCTGTAACACTTTCTCTGGAGAAGCAGAGTTGTTAAAATGATGTGTGTGTGTGTAAGACACACTACACAACAACCTGAGCCAAACTGTAACAACTGCTGGGAAACCCCTCCCCTAACCTTCCCTTCCTGCCAGAGCAGAGCTGTTACACTGAGGAAACCTTTCCCTGGAGGAGGGCTATAAACTGCTGGGTATTCCTTGGCTCCAGAATGCCAGAATACCTTTCCATCAGAGCTATGATACTCAGTATTCTTTGGCTCCTGAGTGCTAGAATCCCTATCCAGCCAATCTGTTGAAATGCTTACAGTGCTGGGATTGAAGGTGTGTTTTGTAAGACCCTCAGAATGAGGAGTCTTCCAAGTTCGGTCGATACCCCAAGAACTCAATGTCCAGTCCAGTTGCTGCAAAACGCAAGAGGCTTTAATGAACAGGAAACGTTTGCTCAAATGGGCTCCTCCAGCATGCAGGCTAGAGAGAAGCCCCCTCCACTGGGCCCAGGTGTTTTTAAAGGCAAACCCACTAGCTTAGGGAGGGGGTGGGACCCTCTGTTCATTGAGTACGTGACCCTTGGAGGCTGGATGGTCTTGCTATTAGGGTCAGCAGACCTTAGGGCCTCAGGGTGTGCTAATTAATCTTGCTGGACAAACCAGAGTTACAGCTATCTCTTTGTTCCTAAGGACTCTATTTACCACCTGTTGACTCACAGGAAAGGAGGGGCAGTGTGAATTCTTCTTATCTCAGGGCCTTGTGAGAGGAAGCTAGCAAATTCCAAGGAACAGATATTGGTTTCCAGGTTAGTCCCTCATTAACATTACTTTTTAGGTCTTTCAGTATCACCACACTCAGGTCATTTCTGAGACTCTTGTACTAACCTTTGTAAAATATTTTATTCAACATTTTATAAATGTAAAAAAAATAACAAAGTATGTACATGTGTGCCATTGCATGTCTGGTGTCAGAAGGTCCCAGAAAGAGGACAATGGATCCACTGGAGCTGAAGTTTCTGTCGTTGTGAGATGCCATGTGGGTACTGGTAACTGAACCACTGTTCTCTGCAAGAGTAGTAAGCCCCTTTTTTGGGGAGGGGGTTCGAGACAAGGTTTCTCTGTGACTTTGGAGGCTGGCCTGGAAGTAGCACTGTAGACCAGGCTGGCCTCGAACTCACAGATATTCTCCTGCCTCCATCTCCCGAGTGCTGGGATTGAAGGTGTGTGCCAACACCGAGGTGCAACTTGTTGCTTTTCCTTAACAAAATACTTTCAAGGTCTATGTTACACAATGTACCATTATTTGCTTGGGACAGGGGAAGAATTCCATTGTTCTTCACAGAATAATTTACCAATTCAGGAGATTACCATTTGGAGGCTTGCACATTATTATTAACGCCTGTATGAATATTCATGTACTACATTTAGTGCAGACGCATTTCATTACTCTAGTGTAGCCCTATAAGAAATGATAGCTCCGTTTAGCTTCTCCAGAACTGTCAGTCTCTTACAGCAGGGGCCTTACGTTGCTATGAGCACAGCCTCATTACCGCTTTCTTGCACGCACAACTGCGCAGGCGCAGGTGTTGTTGTATGGGCGGTGCGCCGCTGACGGGCGGTGTCTGCGACCGTTATGGGCGGGGCTGCGCCGGATATGGGGCGGGAATCCCGGAAGCGGAGTCCTGTCCCTTCTCGGCGGCGGATTCGAGGGTTTGTTTTGTTGGTAGAGCTTTCTGATGCGCTGCTGTTGACTCGCCATGCCGTCGGAGGGTCGCTGCTGGGAAACTCTAAGTGCGCTGCGGAATTCCAGCAAAGGCCGCCTGCGCTACCACCGCGAGTGGCTGATGCACTACGAGGTGAGCGCCCGCCGTCGGCACGCGTTCCACACTCTCCCTCGAGGCGGGTGCGGAGGACCTGGCGTGGCGATGGGCCGCATTGTTTTTGTAACTCTTGCGCACACAGCTTTCTTCAGCCTGTTCTACTTGATCTACGGCCCCACCACTTCACGGGAAGCCTGCGCAAAGGCATCACGGTCACCCCAGTCCTGGGTGCGGCATCTTGTCAGCAGTTCTGGCTTCTCAGTCTCTCCGTCTGCTTTTTATTCCACTTGCTAGGACAGTGGTTCTCAGCCTATGGGTCTCGACCTCTGCATTACGATCTGTAACAGTAGCAAAATTACAGTGAAGTAGCAGCGAAAATAATTTATTGGGGTCACCACTACATGAGGAACTGTATTTTAAGAGTCGCAGCATTAGAAAGGTTGAGAACCACTTCACGGAGCTCCAGGTTTCTGGGAGAGAGGTTGATTTGACCTAACTCTAGCTGCCAATGGAATGACCACCTTTTTATATTACTAGCAGACTTCTAAGGGGGCGGGGGCGTGGTTCCTATAAGTAGTATTTGCAAAGACCTTCTGTGGAATACTGTTGGTTGCCTTTCTAATTAATGATACACATTTGCCCACTCACTGCCTGAATTTATATGTATTATGGGCTTGAACAACCATACCCAGTGTGAGGATACCTTTGGATTCCAAACTAATGATGCACTGATGGTGTACATGATAGTTTACCTGAAACTTTCTCATGGGCTGTATTTTGTTTGATGTTTTAGATTGCTTTCATATTTGCCTTAGTGAGGATCAGTGAGATGGCTCATCTAGTAAAGGCACTTGCTACACGAGCCTGGAGACATGAATTCAACCCCTGAGACCTATGTAAAGTTGGACGGAGAGAACAAACTTCAATTAAGTTTTAGAAATTTGCTTGAATGTATGTTTACACATTGTTCCTTTTGGGCAGTGATTGCCAACCTTCCTAATGCTGCAACCCTTTAATACAGTTCCTCATGTAGTGACCCCAAACCATAAAATTATTTTGTTACCGCTTCATAACTATAATTTTGCTACTGTGATGAATGTCAATATAAATATGTGATATGCAAGGTGTCTGATATGTGACCCCAAAGGGGTTGTGACCCATGGGTTGAGAACTGCTGCTTTTGGGAATGGGTAATTGAAAGTCTTTTGTGACTGACTTGCTTTGAACTCCTGCCACTACTTCCATAGTGTTAAAGTTAGAGGCATGTGCCAACCCTTCTGACTTTAGTCTGACATTTTAAAGAAGTTCAGTCTGGGTCCTCATTAAGAATCCACTTACTCTGATGAGGTAGCTCTGTGGGTAAAGTTGGCTGCTGCATAAGCTTAATGACTAAATTCAATTCTCAGAACCTGTGTAAAAGTGGATACAAGGGCTGACTCTGAAGTTATTCTTTGACCTCCACATGTACACTGGCACATGAGCCTACACACACTAATAGTAATAATAAAGTCTAAAATTAGACACTATTGCTGGGTACAGTGGCTTATAATCTCAGAGCTTCCTGAGTGGAAGCAGGAGAGTCAGTTCAAGGTGTCTCAAATGCAAAAAGAGGAAGAAAAGCTTACTGTGTTTTCATCTCTGGTTGTTAATGCAATTACTTTATCTTCAATATAACTTATTTGTTTGAGCTCAGTTGTTGAGCAATGCATTTAATGTCTTATATTAGTGGACATAAAAATAGGCTTAACCTTCTTCTTAGGATGTTTTGGAAGAATGCACATCTCTTCCCAAACTGTCTTCTTACTCTGGATGGGTGGTAGATCACATCCTACCCAACACCTCACCCCGCATGCAAGAGAACTCTCCTGATAATTCACCATCCTCTGGATCTGCTTCAGGCCTGGACCAACCCTCACTTCTTAAATCTCCTGTCAAAAGCTCCCCAGAACCCCCCTCACCTTCAACACCAAATGGAACCAAGGTAAGGTTTGAAGACAAAACACCTGTTGGCTGCAAAATTGAAGTGTTTGTCAAAATTGAAGTTTAATGTCACATGACAGTGACATTAACCTAGGGAAATGATTGTTTCCTATTGCAGCTGTTTGTAGGAACAGTATTTACCATTTCACCCAATGTTCTTGTATGTGTGTGTAGAAGTATGCACATGTGTGTGGAGGCTCGAGATCAACTTTGGGTATTTATTCTCAAGGACCTTCACCTTGTTTTCAAGACAGAGTTTCTCTGTGTAACAGTTCTACTTGTCCTGGAACTGGCTTTGTAGACCAGACTGGCCTTGAACTCACAGATATCTGACTGCCTTCCTAGTGCTGGGATCAAAGGGTTTTTGTTTTTGTTTTAGATAGGGTTTCTCTGTGTAGCTCTATAGATCAGGCTGTCCTCGCACTCACAGGGATCTACCTGCCTCTGTCCCCTGAGTGTTAGGAATAAAGGTGTGTGCCACTACCACTTGGCCACCTTGTTTTTTGAGTCAGTGTCTCTCATTGGCTTGAAGCTCATTAGTTAGTATTAACTGGCTGGCCAGTAGTCCCAGGAATCTTCCTGTCTCCCCTTCTCCAGTATTGGAATTATAAGCACATGCCACCATATCAATTTTTATAGGATATTGGGGATCAAACCTTAGGCCTTCCTGTTTGTACTTTACCCACTAAGCTATCTCCCCAAGCCAAGAAGAAACATCATTTATTAAAAAACAAAAACAGTTTGACACAGGTGTGGTAGTGCACCGAATGCTTTAGTTGAAGCATTTGGGAGGGAGAGGCAAGTGGATCTCTGTGAGTTCAAGGTCTGCTTGGTTTACAGAGTAAATTCTAGGCCAGCCAGAGCTACATAGTAAGACTCTGTCTCAAAAAAGGAAAAAAAATATTGTGCCTCTTGACCTTTTGGGTAAGATCAAATGTAAATCAATTAGGGCCAGAAATGGGGAGAGGTCGAAGAGGGAGGAACAAAGTTGGCATCATGAAAAACAGTGGTTCTAACCTGTTTGCTGCTCTAGTTGGCAGTGTGAGCCTGGGAGAGTGGACCCGAAAAGTAAGCCAGAGTCATGTAATAAAATAAAATAAATAAAAATAAGGCGGTCTCATGTAATAGTCAACTTTACTCAGAGCATCAGTTTATACTCTGAAGGTTAAGAGTCACTTGAGTAAGGTGTTCAATCACAAAGACAAGCCACACGTGGCAAAAACATGTGTTTCTGTAGAGACATAAACAGATAACAGTCAGTTGTAATGAATAATGTGAAATAAACTCACTCTTATCTGCTACATGTAAGGTAGGCAGGAAAGCACATTCCAAGAACAATTTTTGTGTTTTGAAGAAACTGAGGCCATAAGATCTTGTTTTCTTGGAGTTTTATCACAAACACTCAGAAATCCCCTCATATAACTTGTACAGTGTTCTGGCACTAAGCTAAATTATTTTCATTATTGGTTCTTAAGTTGGACGAGTTAGAGTTTGGAACTCAAGCCTACCTCAAAGGATCCTGTGTTTAACTTTGCCACACACACCCCTTCACCCCAGGCAGCAACATTCAAAGGTGAGGCTTTTGGGAAGTGATTGGATCATTATTTTCAGAATAATAATACATTGATGGGGTCATAATCTGATAGGTTACCAGAGTTGGAAACATAGTAGGTGGCACCAGGTTGAAGGGAGTAGGTCCTCATCAATTAAACCTCATCGCAGGCCCCCTCCTGTCTCTTTCCTTTGCTCCCCAGCCACCTTAAGGTGGCAGCTTTTCTCTAATACATGCTTCAGCTGTCATGTTCTCTGCCTTAGCATGGCCCAGAAACAAGCAACAAATTGTAGCAGGTTTTCTTTTTGGCCACCAAAATCATGACACAGAGACTTCTTATTAGTTATGAATGCTTGGCCTTGTCTTATGTCCACCCCACTAGCTCTTCTTATAAGTTATATTAACCTATTTCCATTTATCTACATTTTGTCTCAGAGCTTTTTACCTTTCTTTCATTCTGTATGTCCTACTTTTCTTGTTTCCTCCATGTCTGTCTGTCTGGCCCCTATTGTCTCCCTCATTTCTGTCTCTGTCTTTGTCTCTGTCTCTCTGTGTCTCTTCCTGTCTCTGTCCTCTTTCCTTCTATTTATTCTGCCAACCAGTCCTGTCTATCCTTCTACTGCCTAGCTATTGTCTGTTTACCTTTTTATTAGACCAATCTAGTGTCTTGTGTAGGCAGAGCAATACATCTTTACATCATTAAACAAATGTAACACATTTTTACATAGTTAAAGTAATATTCCATAACAAGTGAATTAATGGCCATGTATAGAAACCTCTCAAATTGGAAGCCAAAATAAATCTTCCTTTTGTTTAATTATCTAGGAAAACACCTAGAAAACTACAGTGACAGAAAGCTAGCAAAAACATGATCTTTGTCTATGAAAGGTAACACAAGTTTACCATATTCAAAGCTCATTTATTTATTTTTATCTTCTGTTTAGAACACATATGACTCCCAGCACACAGAACCTATTGCACTTCTGTCCTCCCGAGCGATCAAAGTAGAAGGTTGCATCAGAATGTATGAATTGGTGCACAGAATGAGAGGAACGGTAAGTGAGACCATAATGCAAAGAAGGCTTAGCATTACCTAGAGAGCAACCTAGTTCACTAGATCCCCCCAGGGGGAGGATACTCAATACATGCTAATTGTCATTTGACACCCACTGAAAACTCACTTTGGAGATACTGTGATGTCAAGGTCAAAAGTGAATACTCTCAAGTGAAATCCGGTTTCATTTTCTGGCTGTTCTAACTTCAGGAAAATTACTTAGGCTTTTCTATATTCCATTTAATTCTCCATACACATACAGATGTGTCAGATATGTTTATATTATGACAGTTGTGTTTTAGCTTCTGAGAGAATAGTACTATTTTAATTAATTTGACTTAGGGAATACTTCTGTCTTCTAAAATTAAGTTTTGCCTGAGTCTGTAATTGAAAGTACAGCAAATTAAGATCATTAAAAGTGGGCCTGTGGGGGTGGGGGTGGGGATGTGGCACATGCCATTAATCCCAGCCAGCACTCTGGAGGAAGATCTCTATGAGTCCAGGCCAGCTTGGTCTATAGAGCTAGTTCCAGGACAGGCTCCAAAACTACACAGAGAAACCCTGTCTTGAAAAACAAAACAAAGTGAAATCTTTAAAAATTGGCAAGATTGGGTTGGAGAGATGGCTCAGAGGTTCAGAGCACTAACTGCTCTTCTGTAGGTCCTGAGTTCAATTCCCAGTAACCACATGGTGGCTCACAACTGTCTGTAAAGAGATCTGGTGCCCTCTTCTGGCCTGCAGGGATACATGCAGGCAGAACACTATACATAATAAACAAATCTTTTTTTTTTTTTTTAATTTTTTTATTTAGTAATTGCATTGGTGTTTTGCCTGTATATCTGTGTGAGGGTATCAGATCCTCTGGAACTAGAATTACAGACAACTGTGAGCTGCCTTGTGGGTGCTGGGAATTGAACCCAGGTCCTCTGGAAGAGCAGCCAGTGCTCCCAGCCACTGAGCCATTTCTTCAGCCCAAACAAATAAATCTTAAAAAAAAAAAAAAAAAAAAAAAAAAAAGGGGAAGAGCACTTGCTCTGTAAGCATGAGGATCTGATCTCAAATCCCTGTTACCCATACAGAAAGCTATTCATGGCCGCATATGCTTGTAACCCCAGTATTAGGGGGTAGATAGGCATGCTAAAAGCTGACTGGCCAGTTACATTTAGCCAAATGGTAAGCTTCTGGTTCATTGAAACATCCCATGTCAAGGTAATTAGAATAATAGAGGAAGACACTTGACATCTTTCTCTGTAAGTGTATATACACAATACAATACATATACCACATTACCACTACACACACACACACACACACACAAACTAGAAATAAACTCAGTTGATAGAGTTCTTGCTTAGCCTGTACAAAGTCAGTCATGGACTCAGTCAGTCTCTGGAAGAATATAAAACTGGGCCCATGCACTAGGAGCTGGAGACAGGTAGAATTTAAAGGTCATCCTCAGCTATAGAACAGGTTTGAAACTGGCAGGTGCTGCATAAATTCTGTCTAAAGAAAAGGAAAAAAAAAAAAACCCATCCAAGGACAAGTGATCCTACACAGCTATTGAGAAGCAAGCAGGTGGCTCCATGCTCTTGAGTCTCCCAGGTTCTAAGGACTGAGGGTGGTGGTCAAGGAACAGATGAGCCAGATGGCTGTGGCACAGCAAAAGCAGGTGCTGATCCTTTTCAGGAGGGCCTGAGGCAGTGGCAAGAAGAGCAAGAGAGGAAGGTGCGAGCTCTCTCAGAGATGGCTTCTGAACAACTAAAGAGGTTTGATGAGCTGAAGGAACTGAAGCTGCATAAGGAATTCCAGGATTTACAGGAAGTGATGGAGAAGAGGTGAGTCTTCTTGAGTGGCTGCTACAAATGTGTGTGATCAGCTTGCTTGCTTTCCCAGAGAAATCCCAAGGTGAAACAGCCCTTAAATATCAAAATAAAACAGGCAAAGAAGTTTACAGCTAGAAAAGTGACCAGCCTTGGGAAGAGGCCTAATGTGACAGTGATGGGGAGGGAAAACTGTCTCAGGAGACTTCCCTGACTCTGTTTTATTTATCAGCACTAGAGAAGCCCTAGGACACCAAGAGAAGCTAAAAGCTGAGCATCGCCACAGAGCCAAGGTCAGTGCCTGGGAGAATTGGCATGGTTGTACTGGTGTCTGTCTCTAGCCCTCTGAATGTTCATCATACTGTCAACAGACAGCCTTTCTGGAGACCTTGGTCCATGATCATGCTCCTGGATAGTAGCTGTGTAGTAGTTACTTCTTCATCACTGTGACCAAAACCCTGAGAAGACAAAAGGCGATTGTTTTTCAGATGACTCAGAAAGCCTCTGCTTTTTGGGTTTCCCCCTTTTCTCCTCCTTCTCCACCTGGCTTAGCCTGTGGGAATGGTACACCTACATTTGAGCAGACCTCCTCCCTTATTAATCCTCTCTGAAAACATCCTCAGAAACCTGGAGAGTTATGATTTGTTACTCTACTGTGTTCTTTTTCAAGCCAGTCAAGTTAAAAATTGCAATAACCTTTGTATTGTCCTTGTGGAGCTTATTTCCTGTTCTTAACCCACCTGTGAAAAGATGTAGCTCTCCTAGGATTTCAGCAGCATGGAAAGGGAAAGGCTCCCCCACTCAGCCACTCAGTGGTCCTTTCAGTAGATTCTCAACCTGAAGCTTCGAGAGGCAGAGCAGCAGCGTGTCAAGCAGGCAGAGCAAGAGCAGCTGCGAAAGGAGGAAGGCCAGATCCGTCTACGCAGCCTTTACACCCTGCAAGAGGAGGTCCTTCAGCTTAACCAGCAGCTGGGTGCTTCCAATCAGCACAAAGACCTGCTGAACATCGACCTGGCTGCCTTCCAGACCCGGGGCAACCAGCTGTGTAGCCTCATCTCTGGAATCATTCGTGCTACTTTGGAGGTAAGGGATTTCAGAATAATTCCTTCCGGTTACAAACAAAGCTGGTTAAAGTCAAAATGTATTTTGATTTAAAAATAATGCCTACCTGCTTGGCTTTGGTGGTTCATGCCTTTAATCCCAGCACTTGGGAGGCAGAGGCAGGTAGATCTCTGAGTTCAAGGCCAGCCTGGTCTACAGAGCTAGTTCCAGGACAGAGCAATACAGAGAAACCCTGTCTCAAAACCAAACCAAACCAAAACAAAACAAAAAAACCAATGCCTGCCTTTTGGAGGAAATACCAGTCATTGCTTGGCCAGTAGGGTAAGAGCTGGTAAAGCATTTGCTAGCTTGCATGAAGTCCTGGTAACATAAATGAAAACCTAGCAAATAAGACATAAATACATAGAAAAGATTAAATATATTTTAACTTCATATCTTTGTCTTACTCTATATTTTATATTTAAATGTAAAGCCAGAGATAAACATTAAGTACAATGGAAAAAAGAGGTGAGTAGTTGACAGTAAGCACAAGTAAAACTGAAGTTATAAAGGAAAGTGTTGACATCTGAGTACTTAAAATTTATATTATAAATTAGGAAAAATGTGTCATATACACTAAAACTTAATGTCCTTGATTCAAAGGATGCTCTTGAAATTTTTGTAAAAGGATAAACTGCTTTTACTTTCTGCTTTTCTTGTACAAGTAAAAAGGAGTAAAGGACATGACAGGTGACTTTAAAAAGCTGATCCCCAGCCGGGTGGCGGTGGCAGTGCACGACTTTAATCCCTGCACTCAGGAGGCAGAGACAGAGGCAGACAGATATCTGTGAGTTCGAGACCAACCTGATCTACAGAAGCTAGTTCCAGGACAGGCTTCAAAACAGAGGAACCCTGTCTCGAAAAATAAAAACAAACAAAAAAGTTGACCCCAGCAGGTAGAGGCCTTGTGCTTAGGCTGATGAATCTGAGTTCCCTGATGAACCTGAGTTCCCGGCTCACACAAGGTGAGAGGAGAGAGCCAACTTGCTGGAGTTTTCTGACTTTCGTAATTACATCTGCAACTGAGTGCATGTGCCCAAGGGTGCGAGCTCACACACACACACACACACACACACACACACAGTATAATCTTTTACCTAAAAACAAAAGCTGAAATAGAACTTTGAATAATTATGAATGAATCACCACTAATAAGACATTTTACAAATAACAGCTCTGTTTCTTTGTTACTGAGGCAATGTAGCCCAGGCTGGCCTCAAACTCAATGCCTACTCTTAGCTTGTTAGTGCTGGATCAAAGACCTGCACCTAGCTAAAATCAACATGTTTAACTAGTATATTGTTGTAATTCCCACCACCTTTTTTTTTTTTTTTTTTTTGTTCTTTTGAATTTTTTACATGTGTACATATGTGTCAGTGTTTATGTACACATGTGTGTGGGTTTTCATGGCGGCTAGAAGAGGATGTCACATCTGGACCTGGAGTTATGGGTAGTTGTGAGCCACCTGACATGGGTGCCAGGATCCAAACCCAGATGCTCTGCAAGATTAGCAAGTACTCTTAACTACTGAGCCATTTCTCTTGCCCCCCTTTTTTTTTTTTTTTTTTTTTTTTTGGTGAGGGGGGGTCTTGCTATATAGTCAACATGGCTTAGAACTTAAGGCATTGCTCCTCCTACATCAGCCTTTTGAGTGCTAGGATTACTGGCATATGCACTTGGTTTTGTCCCAGACTTTTTTTTAAAAGGTTGCTCTTGCTAGGTAGTAGTGGCTCATGCCTTTAATCCCAGCACTCGGGAGGCAGAAGCAGGCGGATCTCTGTGAGTTCTATGCCAGCCTGATCTACAGAACAAGTTCCAGGACAATTACACAGAGAAGCCCTATCTCAAAAAACCAAAAAAAGGAATTAAAAAAAAAAAAAAAAGACTCCTGACTAGTGTTGATGAAAGCATCAAAAACTCCATTGTCAGTTGCTATGGATGTGATGATGATAAACCTTTTGGTGTGGGTGTGTGCGCGTGCGCGTGTGCACGTGCGCACGTACATACACACACACGCACACACACACACACACACACACACACACACACACACACACGTAGAAGTCAGGGGACAACTGTGCAGGGTCAGTTCTATCTTTGTGGAAGTTCCAGGTATTAAATTCAGGTTGTCTGTGTTACCTTTACCCACTGAGGTATCTCAATGGCATTTTTTGTGAAACAATCTCACTGTGTAGCCCTGACTGGTCTCAGAGTTGCAGCAATCTTCCTGCCTCTATCTCTCAGGTGCTAAGATCACAGGCATGAGCCACCCTTCCCAGCCCTACAATAGTAAATCTTTAAGAGAACAGAAAAAGAGTAGGTATTTGACCGTGTATATGCACTGGTCCAACAGTTCCACTTTAGAAATGTATTGTGTGTGGTGTGACTTAATCCCACAAGGGTACCTATGAAATGAGTGTTGTCTCTCACTCTGACAGAGTGGTTATCCCACAGCAGAGAACCAAGCTGAGGCTGAGAAAACCCTGCAGGAAATGAGGGACCTCCTCTCCAATTTGGAGCAGGAGATCACCAGAGCCTATGAAGTCAAGAAGAAGCAGGATGAAGAGGAGGCCCGGGTCAAGATGCAAGAGTCACAGGTCCAGCAGGGTCCAGGGGCTCCCACCCAGCCCCCAGTGCACAGTCCAAGCCCTGCAGTGACACAGAATGAAGGTGGGCGTTGAGCGTCGGTGTGGATGCAGTTCTTTAACTGTTTTTGTTTGTTTGTTTGTTTGTTTTTTCTTAGATAGGGTTTCTCTGTGGCTTTGGAGCCTTTCCTGGAACTAGCTCTTGTAGACCTGCCTCTGCCTCCTGAGTGCTGGGATCAAAGGCATGCGCCACCACCGCCTGGCTCAGTTCTTTAAATGTTTAAATGTTAGGATATTCAAGGCAAAACAAACATGAGGGAGGGAGAGAGAGAGAGAGAGAGGGAGGGAAGGAAGGAAGGAGGGAGGAAGGGAGGGAGGGAGGGACGGAGGGAGGGAGGGAGGGAGAATGAGAGAGAATGTGTCACATTACAAAATGGCCCAGTTCATCAGAACTTTTACATAATGTGTTTTGGTTGATCTGGAACCAATTTCAGCTTCTAGCACTTTACACAGGGACTTTAGATTTATTTTAAAAGAATTATTTGTGGCTGGAGAGATGGCTCAGAGGTTGAGAGCACTGGTTGCTCTTCCAGAGGTCCTGAGTTCAAAGCCCAGCAGCCACTTGATGGCTCACAACCCTCTGTAATGAGATCTGGTACCCTCTTCTGGCCTGCAGGCATACATGCAGGCAGAACACTATTCATGATAAATAAATCTTAAAAAAAAATAAAAAGAATTGTTAAAGATTAATTTTCTTTTATGTGTGTGAATGTTTTACCTTCATGTATATATGTGCACTATATTTATGCTGAGCCCACAGAGGCCAGATGAAACTGTTGGGTCACCTGGAATTGAAGTTACAGGGAGTTGTAAGCCATTAGGTAGATTCTGGGAACCATAATTTTATAGTTTTCTCCAAGAGTAGCAATGGCTCTTTTTTAAAAAAGCTTTTAAGTATTTTTTAAATATGTGTAACTGCTGAACTGAAATCTCTCCAGTCCCACTGCTAAGTTATATTAAATATTATGTACAGAGAACCTTGTTTAATATGTTTGAGGATCACATAGCAATGTGTTTAGCCAGACAGGGGAATCTGTTTCTATTTGAATAGTAGTGTGACCTTAGCAAACAACCTTCTCATGTCTGTTTCTTTACTCATTAGATGGAAATAGTAGAAGTCTCTACTTCATATTGATTGTGACCACTAAAGCAGCTGGTCCATAGTGCAGTGCGTAGAATAGTTGTAGCTCATGTGACATGTTAAATAAGCTTACTGCCATTAAAGCCTGTCTTTTATTCTCAGACCTGCAGGTGAAGGTACAAGATAGTACGATGCAGTGGTATCAGCAACTACAAGATGCTTCTGCCAAATGTGTGTTGGCCTTTGAGGGCCTGACCAGCAGCAAAGACAGTCAGGTAGGGGAGAGTTGGATGGCAACAATTCTGGTGGTGTGCCCCACAGCCTGAAATTCTAAAAGAATGTACTTGTGTCATGTTCCTTCATCCTATAGGCATAGGCTCAGCTCTTTAAAATACCATCTTACATGTCACCATTCTCTTTTGGCAGGCCAAAAAGATAAAGATGGACTTGCAGAAGGCAGCCACCATCCCAGTGAGCCAGATCTCCACCATCGCAGGTGGGTCAGATGGTTTCAAATGTTGTAATTCACTTTCATTGTTTTATTTTTGCAAACTGATTGCTTTGAGGTTGTTATTCAAAGTGTTTTTTCAGGGCTTGGGATATGGCTTAGTGGCAGAGCACTTGCCAAGTATGTTCGAGGACCTGGGTTCCATCACTACTACCACACACACAAAAAAACAAAAACAAAGATGTTCAAACTATGTTGCATCCCCTTTTTTTTCTCTCTTCAAACAGAAGATAGCTGAGTCCTGTAGTACAGGACTGTAATTCGAGCTGGTTGAGGGAAGGCTGAGGTTGGAGAAGCATAAATTCAAGAACAGCCTGTATGAAAGTGCAATGCACTGAGACCTTATCTCAAAAGGAGAAATTCAGAAGACACTGGGGTTGCAACCAGTAGAACACTCAGGACCATTCTAGGCCTAAGTAAAAACTCAGTAGCATAGAAAGAAAAAAAAAAAGGAATATTTGACTTTCTTTGGATTGGTTCACATGATTTTATTGAAAAGTTGGGGAAGTGGGGGAGCTGGGAAGGCACATTTATTTATTTGTACATTTGTTTGTTTTGTGTGGTTTTTTTTTTTTTTTTTTTTTTTTTTTTTTGAGACACAGTTTCTTTGTGTAGCCTTGGCTGTCCTGGAACTAGCTCAGTGGACCAGGCTGGCCTCCAACTCTTAGAGATCTGATCTTTCAATTTTTTTTATGGTGTTGGGCCTTGAAGACGCAATGTCCTCTACCACTGAACTACTGATTCAAAATTGTTTTATGGAGTTAGTGGGCTACTGTATTTTCCAGGCTGTCCTTAAATTCATCTTGGCTGATGGGTGTCCTTGATTTCAGATATGTGCCACAGTTGGCTTATGAGTATTGTTTTGTTTGTTTGTTTGTTTGTTTTGGTTTGTTTTTTTGAGACAGGGTGTCTCTGTTGCTTTTGAGGCTGTTTAGGAACTAGCTCTTGTAGACCAGGTTGACCTTGAACTCACAAAGATTCGCCTGCCTCTACCTCCTGAGTGCTGGGGTTAAAGGCATGCACCACCACCACCCAGCTATGAGTATTGTTTTTAAGGATTATATTTATGTGTACATGCATGTGTCTGTGTGTGACTAGATGAGTTTATGTGCAAGTGCCTATAGAGACCAAAACATGGCATTGGATCGCTTGGAATTTGTACTGCTTCATGTGGGTACAAGGGTCTGAACTCTGGTCCTCATGATTGACTGGCAGCAGTTCTTAACCACTGAACCATCTTTCAGCCTCCTGATTCTTTTTAATAAGCAATGTATTAATAATAGATCAGTTAAAATGGTTTTTTAATTTTTTTGGTGGGGAATGGTGGGGAGGGTTGATTTGGAGATAGGGTCTCACTATCTAGCCCTGGCTGCCCTGGAACTCAGAGAGATCTACCTGCCTCTGCCTCCCAAGTCCTGGCATTAAAGGTGTGCACCATTGCCTGGCTCTATTGTATTTTTGAGGGGGTACTGGTAATTTAACCCAGAGTTTTATATAGATGTGCTATGCAATGCTATGCAACCTTTTCACCTGTGAGCACCCTGCCTGACACACACTAAGATGGATTTAAGTATAAACTTGAAAGTTATTCTATAAATATCATGAAGAGAACTTGGAGGGGGAAAGTGGGGAAATACCAAACTAGGATTTCGCTTATAGTCTTTTCTTCTGTCCTGCTTTGTCCTGTGTTAACTTTTTCCAAACTCCAAGATTGACACTTTAGTACTTTCCCTTCCAGAGATGTATCAAGTAGGATCAGACATTAAGACCCTTCTTTAGAGCCTGGGTTTAGTTTCATACAGCTGTAGACAAAAAAAGCCTCCACTACAGGCTGTCCAATAAGAAGTAGGAGAGCGGAGAGAGTTCTACTTGCTTTGTACCCCATCACCTTCTTAACTTGTTGCCAAAAAAAGCACAGGAATGGCCAGGCGGGAGTGGCACACACCTCTAATCCCAGCACTCAGGAGGCAGAGGCAGGCAGATCTGAGGTCGAGGCCAGCCTGGTCTACAGAGAGGAAGTGTCAGGAGAGGCTCCAAAGCTAGACAGAGAAACCTTATCACAAAACAAACAAACAAACAACAACAACAAAACCTACCACAGGAATGATGTAGGTTATGCCCTAGAGGTCATTTGACCAAACTTACAACCCTCTGTTGCTTGCAGTTCTTTATGGAACAGGGCAGAGTATAAATAAACATGTAGCATATTGAGGAGTTTAAGTGCTGTTTCCCTTGACAGTGATAGCAGAGGGGATTGACTGCTCTGTCCTGTTTATCTTCGTTTCTTACTCCCAGTCACTACAGTCTTTCTTGAGCTACAGCAGGGAACCAAAAGCAGCTCGAACTCCTCAGATGTTGTGTTTATTTCTTAGTCTGTTTTAGAGTCTGTCTTTGATGTAACTCTCCGTTCACCACTTCTGCCCATTCTCCCTGTTTGCAAAGATTGGTTCCTTTTGCAGCTTCTTTTCTTCAGCCTTTAAATGTACTTGAGTTGCTCACATCCTAGCATGGATTCCCTTGCTCTTCTGCTTTCTGATCAGTCTCTATTCTAGTTAGTATTTCCAGTTGACCTCTGGACTACAAACTGCTCTGTGAAGCAACTCCCCTGACTTCTGTGACAGTTGCTTCTCAGGTCCTACCAACCTTTCCTTTTCCCACCCTGTCTTGACTATAGTGTTTCCTAGGGGCTTGCAGTCACCTAGTTCTATTTGTCCTTTGTAATCCCATGGTGTCAAACATTACTCCTCACTCTGTCCTGGTTCATTCCTTTCTTCCAGGCTTCAGAGTCTCTAGCAGCCACATTGGGCACTTCTCAGCCTAGGTGTGCCTTGATTCCCTCCTAACTAGTTTATCTTCTGTGGCTCTTTTCTTCCTACTGGAAACTGGAAGCAATTTGCATCTTGTTTCCCATTCTGCTGTTAGTCTAGTGAGACCCAGCATGTTTTGGAATTAGCACTTGGGAAGGTTGAGTGAACAGAGGAAAAGTAATTTTATTCTTGCCACTAAAAGTAAACAAAAACCATGAAGAGTTAGATTAGAATTAGGGAAGTGGGTATTGTAGCCGTGTCAGGCATGTGAGATTAGCCTGTGGGGTCATTGGAAGCTGTTGGTAATAGTAGTAGAATATGACTTTGCAGGAATGCACTGAGGAAATGTGTATAGAAGAGGAAACATTTAACATCCAAATAATACTTAATTTTCTGGAATTATCCTGTAGATATGTGCTATCTTTTATTTCATCTTATTTTTGTTTTTCGAGACAGGTTGTCTCTGTGTAGTCCTGGCTGTCCGGAGACTTGCTCTGTATATCAAGCTTGCCTTGAACTCACAGGGATTCATCTGCCTCTGCTTCCCAAGTGCCACCACCACCTGACTCTGTGCTGTCTTAATTCAGTTTTGGTTTCCTCTTGAATCTCTGGTTTAGGGGATATTTTTTGAGTCATTAGTGTCACTTCTGAAGTGATCAGGAACCTGATAAAATATTTTTAGCTGGAGATGTTGGTTAATTAAACCTTTGATTGTAGGTACTACTGGAATAATGAAGGCAAATTCTGCTTAAGCTCAGGGAAAATTAATGTTTATCCTAACAATGTTTCACAATAATATTTCACAGAGCCCACAGCAGGAATGGAGCTAGGTCTCTTAGGGGAAGGAGAAACTGCAGTTACCTTTCCCATCTTTCCTGTTCATCTTCATTCCCATCTCATAGATTGCCTGTCTTTGGTTCAAGCAGCAGGTCAAAGGCAATAGGCAATGTTGCAGAAACAGTCACTTCAAGGAATCTATTGTTCATTGGCTCTGTGTATCTGTGGCTGTCCTGGAACTCAGACCAGGCTGGCTTTAAACATGCAGATCCACCTGCCTCCCAAGTGCTGGGATTAAAGGTGTGGGCCACCATTGCCTGGCTGTGTGTGCTTTCTTTTGCATACATATTAGGAAATATGGGTGTCAACTTTTCATTCCTGTAACAAACTTGTGAGTTCCAGGACAGTTAGGGAGGTTACACAGAAAAACTGAGTCTGGAAAATCAACAAAAGATGATTGACATGAAGCTATATGTTGTTGATACAAGGTGATCTCAAATTCATTACATGGCTATACTCAACAGAAATGTGAATTCTAATCTTTCTACCCTTCCTTCCCAAGTGCTGGAGTTAGTTTAAGTGTACACAACCATGTCCAGCTGCTGTTTATCTTTTTGTTGCTTTTTATTTCCTACCCAGGTTCAAAGCTGAAGGAGGTCTTTGAAAAGATCCATAGCCTGCTCTCTGGGAAGCCTGTTCAATCTGGTGGGCGTACTGTGTCTGTCACTCTTAACCCCCAGGGGCTGGACTTTGTCCAGTACAAACTGGCAGAGAAATTTGTGGTGAGAAGCCTTGTTGTCATGGGTGTGGGCAGAAGCAGCTAGTGGGCAGTGTTAAGCTTTGCTATGATAGTGATTTGAAATTGTGTTTATCTTTGTGTTCCTAGAAACAAGGTGAGGAGGAAGTGGCCTCTCACCATGAAGCAGCATTCCCCATTGCAGTGGTGGCATCTGGTATCTGGGAGCTCCATCCCAAAGTGGGGGACCTCATCCTTGCTCATCTCCACAAGAAGTGTCCCTACTCTGTTCCTTTCTACCCAGCTTTTAAAGAAGGAATGGCTTTAGAGGACTATCAGCGGTGAGATTTCTCTTTCACTCACTCTAGGGAGAGTAGTAGAACATAATAAGAATCTGAGGGGCTGGAGAGATGGCTCAGAGGTTAAGAGCACCGGCTGCTCTTTCAGGTCATGAGTTCAATTCCCAGCAACCACACGGTGGCTCATAACCATCTAATGAGATAGGGTGTTCTCTTCTGGTATACAGACAAAGATGCAGACAGAACACTGTATACATAATAAAATCTTTTAAAATTAAAAAAAGAATCTGAGTTTGTTTTCACTCTTTCTCACAGCTCCCTCTCTGTACTTTAAATGTCCTGTCAGAAACAAAATGTCTTGAGCCACGATTGTTATTGCACATCTGTAATCCCAGAATTTGGGAGGCTAAGGCAAGTGGGTTTCAGGTTAGCCTGGGCTTCATAGCAAGAACCGTCTCACAAAAAAGGGGGAAAAGTAGTGCCTTTTTCAATTGAGATCCTTCTTCTCAGATGACTCTTGCGTGTGTCAAATTGACAAAACTAGGCAGCACCAAAGCAGTTTCCTTATATGTGAGTTCACTGATGAGTTTGCTTTGCAAATAGAAATAGAAATTTAATCATGGATACCTGTGCTTTGTACGGATATAAAAAGAAACCTCTTTTTCACCCTCATTTTTGGCCTTGTCATTCTGAATCTTATCTTCACACATAGTATGCTTGGCTACCAAGTGACAGATTCTAAGGTGGAGCAACAAGACAACTTTCTGAAACGAATGTCTGGGATGATCCGTCTGTATGCTGCCATTATCCAGCTCCAGTGGCCATATGGAAACCGGCAAGAGGTAGGTAAAACAGCCTGCTATTGATAAGGAATGATAGCCCAGCATCCACAGCAACCACAGCTTGCTATTACTGAGGAATCATCTACTTTGCTTTGTGAGAGCCATGCATGGATCAGGACATTTGTGAGAGCTTTCAGTCTCACTTTCCCATGGTCCAGTTGCCTTTGGAGCCATGGTGAGGCAAAGCATCATGGAAGATGCTTAGGCAGAAATGCTTATGGCAGTTGGCTAGTGAAACATGCACAAAACTTTTGAGGTGGGGTACCCAGTATGTGGGTACATCCCCAATGACCTAACGTTCCAACTGGGCTCCACTTCTTAAAGGTCCCATACTTTCCATTAGTGCCACAGGCTGGTAATCAAGCCTGTAACTTGGTCTTTGAGGGCTCTTGCAAGCTATCCATCAGAGAGGCTGTGTTGTGGGAGAATGGGTAAAGAGTGTGGTAGCCTCATGGGTGTATTTTAGAGAAGTGGGTGTTGATTCTTTGGCAACAACTTTTTTGAATCAACAAGAAAGTTCAGTTGCTCCCTCAACTGAGGTCATAAAGAGCTAATCTTAGAACAGAGTCCACAAGTCATGACATTTATAAAAGTTTCAGCCAGCTATGGCGTACTGCCTGTAATCCCAACACCAGGAAGCTGTGGCAAAAGGATTGCAAGTTCCAGGTCACTCTGGGCTACACAGTGAGAACTTGTCACTACAATACCACAATCAGACAAAAAGTCAAGTGGCGGGGGAGGCATAGTGACACGCCTTTAATACAGCATTTAGAAGGCATTAGAACTCAGCTTTGTCTACAGAATTGTTTCAGGCCACCCATTGCTAGTAAGACCCTGTCTCAAAACAAAAACAAAAACACCAAGAAACAACCTCCCAAACCAAAATCAACAACAAAGTCTTATGAGATGATTTACCCCTATACTCCCATCTTGGGAGAGTGGGCCAGGGAGGATTGCTATGAGTTTGAGGTAAGCCTGGGCTACAAAGTTAAGACTCTATCTGAAAAATAAACAAACTGCAAGTTCCCTGAACATGAAGGTGATGCTTATATTATCAAAGGAACCCTGTAAAGAATCTGTGGGGGCCTGCACATGTATCATAAGATTTAAAAAAAAAAAAAAAAAGATTAACTTTTGTTCTTTCTGTTCTGTCATATATGCATGGACCAGGTTATCTTGGGGTTCGTGTCTAGTGGCCGAGTGATTACACTGAGAGTTTAGTCTGTGAATAAAATGAGGCAAAGTCATGACACAGCTGCTTTCCTTCCAGGCTCATCCTCATGGCTTAAATCATGGCTGGCGCTGGTTGGCACAGATCTTAAACATGGAGCCTCTGTCAGATGTGACAGCCACTCTTCTGTTTGACTTCTTGGAGGTAATTCCATTGTCAAATGAGAGAAAACCAGTGATTGCAGTGGCCTCAGGACGTGGGGTAAAATGAATGAAGTGGAGCCAAATAGTGAACAGTGTTAGGCTGCTGCCACCAGCTTTTCCTAGTCTCCTTTTTCTCTCACTGTCCTTGACTTTTCTTTCACTTAGGTCCAATGGACCATTGTCTTCTCTTTATAACATCTCAGGGTCCCTGCAGGCTTTATAGCTGGCAAGGGAAACAGGTGAGGGAAGAATGAGACTCAGGTCAGCCCAGTACTGAGCCAGGACTTCTTGGAGTCTGACATCAGCTCATAAGTTTTTGCCATATTTAAGCATAGCACAATTTTGTAAAAAAAAGTTTTCAGATAATAACTCAAACCCTGTGAGTACAACAAAGTTCAAGACATGCTTATGTTGATACTCTTTGCAAAGTACAAATGACTTCATCCCTAAAATAGGTTCATGTTGACTCAGAAACAATGCTCAAGAGTGTAGGAGAATGACTGAGGTAGGCACAATGCCTGTAGGAGTCAGGAGTAGCCTGGCCCTAAGATAACAGAGAAGTCACTTAGGCTGTTGTAAAGTACAAGTGACATCTCTCACAAGGGTGAGTTTTATGGCCTTAAGTAATGCTTAAGGTTTAGGAGGAAACAGCCTGGGATAAATAAGTTAAACCTAAATTCTGTAAGATACAGGTTGAGCCTGGCTCATCAAACAGCAAAGGATCACCAGGTTGTAGACTACATCCTTTCGCAGCATTCTAGGAGGAGAATGGGTTAAAAATCTCTTTCCTTTGAAGGATGCCTATGAGTTTAACTTTGCTGGCGTCTTTATTGATCTGTGTGTACAAGCACATTCTGCCCTCTACAATCATGTGTCTTGTAACCTAAGTAAAAAGCAGACTTCATTTTAGGGATATAGAATTGAATAGTGGAACCATGGTAGACTGTGCAGGTGAGTCTCATGAGATAATGGAAACAGGAACTACATACCAGGCACCAACACAGTCATAAACATTCTTGCTTTGTAAGTCCTCTTTTCTTGCTTCGCTGAGCACTGATGAGGATGGTAGCTATCCTGGGCTGTCAGCCAGTTACCTAGTGTGGAGGGGTCAGTATCCCACTGTTCTCATTCCTACTTTCTGGGGAAAAAATGTAAGCTTGGGTCAGGTATCTCCCTCACTGAAAGCATCATACATTCCTGCCCTTAAGAAGCCATCACTCAGGGCTGGAGACATGGCTCAGTGGTTAAGAGCACTGACTGCTCTTCAAGAGGACTGGGGTTCAATTCCCAGCACCAACATGGCAACTTACAACTGTCTGTAACTCTAGGATCCACTGCCCTCACACAGACTTACATAAACGCAAAACACCAAAGCACACAAAATAAAAAAATAAGTAATTTTTTTTTTTTTAAAGAAAGAATAATACTGCCCATGTTTAAGGAAGGAATCTTTGAGCTTTTGTGGTTATTCTCTCTTCAAACTCCAATGAACATCATGAAGGGGGTCACCAGGGATCCCAGAGAAATAACAATTTAAAAGTTTGGGGGTGGGCAGGCAAAAGTGTGGCCCTCTGTCCTGCACAACAAAGTTCTGAAGTTCACTGCCAAAAAAATAAAAAGAAAGAAACCACCACTTCTACTCTCTGGCCTGGAGCTTACTATGTGGACCAGGTTGTCCTATAATTCAGTGACCCACTTGTCTTTACCTCCTGAGTGATAAGATAAAAGCATTCACCATCACACCCAGCTGAAGGAGCCACATCGATAAGCTTCAGGGAACTAGGCATAGTACTCCTATGTCTATATCCTGGCACGAGGGAGTCTCAACAGGAGGATCACAAGTTTGAGACCAGCCTTTGATACTCAGTGAAGTCTTGCCTCGAATGAATGAATGCTGAGAGTTCATGTCCTGACAAATAAATCTGAGGCACTTAGGCCTGTAATTCAGTTCTTAGTTAGCATATGACTCCTGAAGTCATGGTATATCAACATTTGAGCCTGTGTCTTTGAGATAGTGTTCTGTACTCGTATAAACTAAGAGGAATACCATGAAGTATTTGTTAAGCCATGATAGTTGACTTAAGTGGGAATGTATAGTAAATTATAAGGAAGTTGGATTTTTCTCTAATGTTATGAAGGAATCTTGAGTTTGCTAGACAATGCCCACAAATGAACTACATCCCCTGCATAGAAAGTTGGGTCTTTCCCACCTATTCCATAGTTAGCTAAGCTAAGTGATGCTGTGGCTGAGGTGTTTGATAGGAATGGTAGGCAAAGGAGTGATTGTGCTTCTCTCATGAGTTGATTTTTGTTCTCTGCTCTCATAGGTTATTTTTGTTTTTTTGTTTTTTTTTTTCAAGACAGGTTTCTCTGTGTAGCCTTGGCTGTCCTGGAACTCACTTTATAGACCAGGGTGGCCTCAAACTCACTGAGATCACTTGCCTCTGCCTCTCAAGTGCTGGGATTAAAGGAGTGTTCTGCCACTGCTACCACCACCCAGCTACTCTCACAGTTTTTACTTTCCCTCTAGGTGTGTGGGAATGCCCTCATGAAGCAGTACCAGGTCCAGTTCTGGAAGATGATACTTCTCATCAAAGAAGACTACTTCCCCAGGTATAGGCTTATTGAGCAGACTACTGGGAAGTTAGTAGGTAACACTTGGAAGCCAGGCACTATTAGTTCCTAAGTGCTAGTACAGTCTAAATCTCTGTGTGTGTGTCTGTGTGTGTGAGAGAGAGAGAGAGAGAAGAAGAGAGAGCGAGAGAGAGTGTGTGTGTGTGTCTTGGCTGAGTTTTTTTATTTTCTCTTGTTCTTTTGTTTTGTTGAGTCTCTGTAGCCCAGACTGTCCCAGAACTCCTACCAATCCTGTCTCAACCTTTTTTTTAAAAAATGTATTCTTCTCTTACACAATATATTTTGACTGCAGCTTCCCCTCCCTCCACTCTTCTCAATTGTCCCCCCACTTCCCCTCACCTAAATCCATTCCCCCAACCCCTGCTCCTCCCAGAAAAGAGCAGGCTTCCCAGGGACATCAACCAAACACATCACAACAGGGTACAAGAGCAGGCACAAACCTATATCATGGCTGTGTGGAAACCCAGTAGTTTTCCTCCCCAAGAGCAAGCAAGAGTCAGACACCCCCCCAATCCCACTGTCAGGAGTCTCCCTCAGACCACATGCCAACAACTGTAACATATATATGCAAAGGACCTATGGAAGACCCATGCGTGTCACTGAGCCCTGCTTAGTTGATTGTGCAGGCGGTGCTCTCCTGCTGTCTTCACTGGCTCCCACAATTCCACCTTCCTCTTCTTTGGGGTTCACTGAGCTCTGAGGGGAGGGACCCAGTGAAGACCTCCAGCCTAGGCTGGCTTTCTGCCTAATGTTTGGCTGTGGATCTTGTGCATGGTTTACTTTAAAGTTATATTTGTTTGTTTGTTTTGTTTATTGGTGGGGGTGGGGCTTGTGCTTGCCATAGTGTACACATGAAAGTCAGGACCATGTGTGGGAACTGGGTTTTTATTTTTCTTTGTGGATTCCTGGGATCAAACTCAAGTAACTCAGGCTTCGTAGCAAGAACTTTAACTCCTGCTGAGCCATCTTGCCTTCCAAGTATGTGGTATTTTTGACTGGAGTGAAAAATGAGCTAGGTTAAGTGGTTGAGCATGTGTCTGGCATGAGCAAGGGCCTAGGCTTGATCCTCAGATCCAAAGATAATGTTGCTGGGCTGTCATGGCTCACACTTTTAATCCCAGCACTCAGTAGGCAGCAGCAGGCAAGCAAGAGTTCAAGGCTACCCTGATCTACAGAGCGAGTTCCAGGACCACCAAGACTAAAGAAGCCCTGTCTCGAAGAACAAAAAAGGGATATATATTTACTCATCCTTCTCTTAAATTTTTTAAGAAATTTATTTTCCACTGTTTACACTTGAGAATGTTCCTAAACATACACAAACACAAATACACAGTATATGCGTGTGCCCTGAGAGGTCAGAGGTGTTGGAGCCCCCAGAGCTGGAATTATAGGCACTTAGGAACTGCCCTTCTTGGGTGCTGGGAAGTGAAGAACTCATGTCCTCTGCAAAACCAGTAAGTACTCTTTCTGGTTTTTCAAGACAATTTCTCTATAGCTTTGGAGCTTGTCCTGGAACTAGCTCTGTAGACCAGGCTGACCTCAAACTCACAAAGATCTGCCTGTCTCTGCCTCCAGAGAGCTGGGACTAAAGGTGTGTGCCACCACCTCCCAGCTTCTATCTCTCCAAGTTTTTCTTCTCTTTGATGTTTGAGTAAATGATGTTTTATTGTTGTTTTTGTTTTTTGAGACAGGGTTTCTCCATGGCTTTGGACCCTGTCCTGGAACTAGCTCTTGCAGACCAGGCTGGCCTCAAACTCACAGAGATCTGCCTGCCTCTGCTGAGAATAAAGGCGTGTGCCACTACCGCCTGGCATTGAATAAATGATTTTGAATTTCAATGAAAAAAGTTTTAAATACTGTTTCTTAAGGAAAATATAAGTTAGGAAGATGTTGAATAAGATATTTCATGTTGGAAATGGGTAATAGGACACTTATCTAGCACATTCTAGGTTGTGTTCAAACCATTATATGTTTTCACTCACACACCACTGAAAAGATACTGTCAGTTTTTTGAGGAGGGGTTAGAACAAGAATGGCCTGGAGTTTAGCATTCCTCCCTCAGTCTCACAAGTGCTGAGGTTACAGGCTTGAGCTACAATGCCCAGGGTGTGTGGTGTATGTGTGTGTGGGAGGGGAGGAGGGTTGGTTGTATATATGCACATCTAAGTCAAAAATCAACATTGGGTGTTTCTATCACTCTTCACTATTTTTTGAAACAGTGTCTCTCGTGAACTCAATGATTTGGCTAAACTGGCTGGCCACCAAGCCCCAGGAATTCTTTTTGTTTTTTTAATTGTTTCACTATGTAGCTTTGTAGACCAGTCACTATCCCAAAATCTAGGATTATTGGTGCCTTTGTGCCCCTGCCTCTGGCTTCTATAGATGTTGTGGGGATGAAACTCAGCTCTTCGTGCTTATGCAACATGTACTTTACCAATTGAGTGTCTCTCCAGCCTAGTTTTTTTTTTTTTTTTTTTTTTTTTTTTTTTAAGAGAGGGTCTTCATTCTTTAGCCCAGGCTGAATTTGGTACATACTATATAGCCAAAGGTGACACTGAAATTCCTGCCGCTTCTGCCCCTGTGTGTTAAAGATTACTGGTGTATGTGACCATACCTGACTCTGGTGTGTTTAAATATTATTTGTAAACTTCCCCATGTAATCTGGGATCATGATTACAAGGAGTCATACATTGAACCATGGAGCTGAGAACCTATTATGTCAGTTGGAGAAACTGATCTGCCTACCAGATTGTCTGATGACTGTGGTGTGGCTTTCATCCATTCATCTTAAAGTCCTCTTCTAAATTCATTTAGATTTCAAGTAGGGAGAAGACCTTGGCTCTACTCATCCTATCTGATCACAAAGACCTCAGAAAAGAGCATCATGTCCCTTTCCTTTGTTCTTTGAAAGACCAGCAAGGACCATTTGGAAAACCAGCCAGCATTCTTTTTTTTGTTTTGTTTTGCTTGTTTTGTTTTTTGAGACAGGGTTTCTCTTTGTAGCCTTGGCTGTCCTAGAACTTACTCTGTAGACCAGGCTGGCCTCAATTCACAGAGATCTGTCTGCTTCTGCCTACCAAGTGCTTGGTTAAAGGTGTGGGCCACCACTGCCTGGAACAGCCAGCATTCTTTAGAAGAGTCGGTGGATCTAGTCCTTACCTGATCCGAGAGCATGGTGGGAGTGACATCTCTCTCTCTTCCTCCCTCCCTCTCTGCCTCCTTCCCTCCCTGCCTCCCTCCCTCTACAGAATTGAAGCCATCACAAGCTCAGGACAGATGGGTTCATTCATACGTCTGAAGCAGTTTTTAGAGGTAAGATGCTCTATTCCAACATGCCTTAAACTTTGGCTTAGACACACTTGTGTCCATACACCTTAGGCCTCTAGACCTGATAGCTATCTTGTCTGTTTGCCCACACTCTGCTTTTTGTTCATAATTCCCCTTGCATTTTAGATCAAAATGTCTTTTCAACCCTATATACTGTTCTCCACACTACCTATCAGGCAGCTGTCCTAAAAGTGTAGTAGGCTGTAAAGTATATGTAACAAATCACTCAAATTTTTTTTTTGCTTGTCAGCCAAGCAAAAGTCTTCTGTCAGTCTCAGGTGTAGGGAACTATTGAGTATGGCTACTTTGTCCGTGAGACCATACTGCATGTTCGTTGGATTCTTCCTTTATTTCCAAGTACCAAGACATTTTTTTTCTATTTTTTTAAATATAAATTAGAAACAAGCTTGTTTTACATGTCAATCCCAGTTCCCTCTCCATCCTCTCCTCCCCTGCCCCCCAGTACCAAGACATTTTAAAAGGTTGATTTTAACAGATCATCTAGAACTCTGTAGTAAGTCTGCCAAGGTAGCCCGCTGGCTGCCAGCTTCTTGGAGCCTATAAAATAATGATGGTGAGCCAGTTGGTGGTGGCACATGTCTTCAATCCCAGCATTCAGGAGGCAAAGCTGCTACACAGAAACCCTGTCTCAAGAAAAAAAAAAAAAAAAAAAAAAAAAAAAAGTAGTGTTGGTGGCCAATAAGGTCATGCTGTGGGGAAATGGGTGGGCAGCCTAAGAACAATTCTTCTTTTAGTTTTCCACAGACCCATTAGACTTTTTTTTTGGGGGGGGGTCTGTTCTCTCTGGTCTGGATCTTGTCCCTCAGTGTCTCCCCATTGTTAAATGCTAGAGGCACTTTTGTCAGAAACTTAATCTGTTTTCTTTATCTTTCATGTCTAGAAATGTCTGCAACGCAGGGAGATCCCTGTCCCCAAAGGCTTTCTGACGTCCTCCTTCTGGCGCTCCTAATGCCCTCATCAGTCATCGCATCGTGTTGCAGCAGGGCAACAATAAAGCAACTAAGACAGCGAGTTTGGAAGAAATCATGTTAGATTTAGAACTTCATTATTGTGTTTATACATATATTTGTACCATGGAACTAAGATTTTCATAGTTCACAGCCTTTTGTCAGTCTCTTGTCAGATTTGGTAGTTGCTATAGGTGTCATGGACAGAACAACAGAACTGGCCTTTCTCATTTTCACAAGTTATAAAAGAGGTCAGAAGAGGCACTGAGCACTTGGCTACATCCTTTTTGTCTCGAGTATGTTTCAGAAAGTTGGTGATACTTTATCTGTTTCCCTCTGACCTAGCATGAGACTAGTTTTCACTTCTCTCTCTGTCCCATCCCCTTTTGTACACATACTTAGAAAGAGTAAACTTCTTAAGATTCCTTTTAAAGTATCAGGTGATGTTGAGGCCATTCTCTTCTATGCAGTCTGGGTATGAGGTAAAGTACTTTATACTTTATGGCTTGTAAATTCCTTGTATATTCAGAGGACATGTATGATGTAGACATGGATTGAACCCCAGAGTGCATCAAGGTAGCAGGTATATGGATCAGGACTAGGAACATGCAACTATAGAGCACTCTCTGTCTTCTTGATCTGGAATTTGGTCCCTGGATAGCTGGAGATGCTGTCCTAGATTAGGTGCCTTTTTGTTTTCTGACAAAAATGAAGATGGGCTAACATACAGGTTAGGTGAAAGCAGAAGACCATCAGCAGTGAATGCATTGGTCACCAGGAGGAGCTGACTGTGTCAGATGGAAGCTGGTATTAGGGATAGATGGACTCTGTGTACCACACAGGCGGAGCCACGGATCTAGTCCTGTAAGCAGAGGTCCTTGTGTGGTGGCTCTCTTAAATGGCCTAAGCATTTCAATTGTAAACTACAGTGCCCAAAAAAAAGAAATACAGCTTGAATTTTTAAAAATTCTCTATTATGTGGTTGCCTCAATATTATCTGTGTCCTGTGCACGAACAGTGTATATAAATCCATGGAATATATGTTTCTTCCTCTTTGCCCTCATCATGGAAAAATTTGTTTTTGAATCATTCTTTTTTTAAAAATTATGTTCCAATAACTAACTTTGATCTAGCAAGAGATGTGGGAGATTGAGGCTATAAGCATTTACCTAGCATGCTGGAAACCCTCAGCTCCAGCCGCAGTGCCTCTCCCCAGGAAGAGAAGTGAGAATATTAAGTCCATTAATGTAACAAAATGGTGTGCACACTTGAGTCAGGTGATTGGACTCCATTTTTGTTTTGTTTCACCGCTCGGAACCTGACATCCCCACTTACAAAACACAGGAATTGTCATTGCATCTTTCTTTCTATGCCTGGTAGTAGTTCCTGGGTTTGAGTTTCACTTTGTCCTGTAACTTGTCTCCCTCACCTGCAGGGCTACCTGGCAGGGCCCACAGTGAGTGGCATTCTCATAGCTACCTGTCACTTGCCCTTCCTGTCTACCTAAACCTTGCAAATGGCATCTGTTTTCCACAGACCATGGTCAGGAAACTTCAGGATAAAAAAGTGGATAGGCTCAGGCCTTCCTTAGTTAACAAATGGAGGTTGTGCATATTTAAAAAGGCACTCCTAGAAACCACTCCCTCTTCTTGAAAATGAACCTGTTCATTACTGGAAACCTGGTGCTGAGTGAATGGTGCCCATTCAAGTTAATGCAGCTCATGTTTTGCACAACCACTAAAGAGGACCCTCTGGAGCTCTCTGACTTTTCCCTTTGCCACATCATTTTTGCTAAGTTTATATGTGAAGTTCTATATGGAGTGGTTCCTTTGTCAAAAATAAAATGAGAACCTGGGTGTGGTGGTACATGCCAATGATTCCAGCACTGATGCAGCTGAGGGAGAAGAATTAAGACAGAAATTAAGTCTAGTCTGGACAACATAGCAAGTACTAGGCCAACCTGAGCTACACAGTAAAACTGGTCTTAAACAAATACGAAGTTAGATGTATGAACGTGAACCTATAGTCCAGTATGCTTTGAAGGTTTCTCTAACAGCCCTGGCTGTCACGGAATTCACTTTGTAAATCAGGTTGGGCTTGAACTCACAGAGATTTGCCTCCCCAGTGCTAGGACTGAAGTCGTGTGCCACCATGCCCAGCAAGAGATGTAGTCTTAACCAAGTGTAGTGGTGTATGACCCAGAGGTAGGTGGACATTTGTGAATTTGAAGCCAATTAAGGTACCTAAAGACCACTAGACAAATGAGACATCGGAAGAAGGACCAATCATCAAGAGAAAATGTCCCAAGAAAAAGAGTAAATTGGCCTAATGGCTCATTTATTTATTTATGGTTCTTCAAGATAGGGTCTCTCTGTATAACTTTGGCTGCCTTAGAACTTACTCTGTAAACCAGACTCACAGAGAGCCACCTACCTCTGCCTTCAAGTGTTGGAATTAAAGGGCTGTGCCACCACCATCCGGCTATGTTTCTACTCTTCTTATTTTTTCCAAACTGGGTTTCTCTGTGTTGTCCTGTCTGTCCTGGAATTTGCTTTGTAGACCAGGCTGGCCTTGAACTCACCGAGATCTACCTGCCTCTGCCTCCCAAGTGCTGGGACTAAAGGTGTGCACCACCACTCCCTTGCATGTAGAAACTCTTGTTTAAGATATTTTTGTATATTGATTCAAATTTAAGATTATTTCTATTAAAACATTCTATTTATATATTTCTACTTTAGTTAAAGGTATGTGTAGCTCAGCCAGGTGTTGGTGGCTCACACCTTTAATCCCAGCACTCGGGAGGCAGAGGCAGGCAAATCTCTGTGAGTTCGAGGCCAGCCTGGTCTACAGAGCTAGTTCCAGGACAGGTTCCAAAACAATACAGAGAAACCCTGTCTCCAAAACAAAACAAAACAAACAACAACAACAACAAAAAAGTATATATATGCAGCTCATTTAAAAATGTAATGAATGTTCTGGCCTTTGCAAGCTATTATTATAAACTATTTAGGATAATTAAATGCAAGTTAGTAGTTATCTGTAACAATCAGACTTATAATCATGTTAAGTATGTTTTCAAGGTCAAACATTTATTTTAGATAGGTGCTCTTCAAACATTTCAGAGACCTACAGAATATGGCATTTACGATATTTTAATAAGGTAAGGCTTTTAATGACAGTGATAGACATCTATTCCTAGCAGCACCAATCTAGTTCAAAGAACACTGAAGAACCTTTCTTATGGAATTTGCTTTCATTTGTGGCAAAAGTTAGTTATTGGGCAAGAAACTTCCGTTGCCTTGACTGCTGACAGTATGGTGTCCAAATTGGACAAGCAGGACACAAAAGAAGGTAATTGCCAAATTTTGTCAGGACAAGGTAGGATAGTCCTTCAAATATCCTGCCTCAGAGAAGTCTGTCAGATATTCTAGGCCCATAGGCTGAAGATAGATGCCCCAACATTGCTGGGGAACCTTGAGTGAAATGTCCAGGCAGCCAGATGTCTCAGTCATTCCTATAGTTTTGGAAGTTGATTGCTCTGTACTTACTGTTTACTCGGGTAATATATACTTCACAGGACTCTGATGGAGTTGAAAAATAGTTATATGGTTTTCTTTGTTACCAAATTCAGAAAAGAAATTTACAAAAGAGATGTAAAGCTACAGAGAAACCTTATCTTGCAAAACCAAAAATAAAAAACAAAACAAAAATAGTAGGACAATTTAGATAAATGCTTCATCTTGTGGTCTCCTGTGTAACACAGCAGGCATTTGGAGGTCAGTGGACAGCTTTGTGAAGTTCTCTTTGACTTTTACATGGGTTGGGGATTGAACTCAAGTTGTGAGGCTTCATGACAAACTTCTTTACCAGCCTAGCCAGCCTGAGAGAACTCACAGAGATCCACCTGCCTCTCCCTCCCCAGTGCTGTTATTAAAGAGGTGCACCACCACCACCCAGCTGCAATTTTGTTTGTCTTCCAACTCAATGTTTCTCTATATAGTAGCCTTTATAACAATTTCGTATTCTTCCTTTGGGTGTGATTAGCAGTCTTGGCATTTGTCACTTGATGCTAGTTATTCTAATGGAGTCTCAAATGTGAACAAAGAAGATCATTGGAAGGCTGGGTTTTTGATACCAACTGATAGAGTTGCCTCAGAAACCATGACTGCCAGCTGATAGATGTAGTTCGATACAGGCACATCAGATGCTTTGCCACAGAATTCTACAAGCTGCATTCTCTTTTCAACTTAAATTCTTGCTTATCTGCCTTCCATTGCAGGTTGCCCTCATTCCTTTGGCCCAAATTTTTGTCATGTCATTCATTGTCCTATATCATCTTAGTGCAGATTTGATGATGTGCTAAAAATTCCAGTGGGCTGTAACCTCTGTACATCAGTCATACAGAACAGAAGAATGGGGCTCCCAATTGGCCTTGTGATTTCTCTGTCTCTCTCTTACACACACACACACACACACACACACACACAAGAATCCTGTGATTAGTCGGGTGGTGGTGTAAGCCTTTAGTCCCAGCACTCGGGAGGCAGAGGCAGGCAGATCTCTGTGAGTTCGAGGCCAGCCTGGTCTACAAGAACTAGTTCCAGGAAAGGCTCCAAAGCCACAGAGAAACCTTGTCTTGAAAAAATCCTGTGGTAACTGCAGTAATATAATGAGGTTCAGACATTCCTAGGTGCCAGGACAATATAAACCACAGAGTGCTCACATGTCCTTGTCATACCTGTCTAATTCTCCCTTTTCTCTGCTACATTTGATGAATTAACTGGATTTCCTGTGGATCTACAAAAGGCAGACAAGAGCTGTGGACTTCCAGTAATGTGATGCACTTGCAAAAATATCCATTGTAAAGGGGCTTACTGATGGTCTCTAGTGACAGCCAGGCTTCACTTATTAGATAATACCCGTTTAGGGGCTGGAGAGATGGCTCAGTAGTTAGGAGCACTTGCTGCTCTTTTGGAGGACTCACATTTGGTTGCTAGTACCCTTGAAGTTCACAACAGTCTGTAACTCCTGTTTCAGAGGATCCAATGTCCTTTTCTGGCCTTCAAGGGCACTAGGTATGCACATACTGCAGGCAAAACACTCATGCACATAAAATACTTTTTTTTTTTTTTAAAGCAAGAGGTTGGAAAAGCAAGTATACATTTGGACTGCTCTGAAGTAGATGGTTGTTGATCTGTAGTGTTAGGGATTGAGTTTGGTCTTCATCTAGTATAGACAAATATTCTACCAACTGACAAAACTCCCAGCTAGTATTGTGTTTTTGAAGTAAGTAAACACAGGTGCATGGAAAAAAGCAGTAAGAAATGTAAACTGGTGTAAGCTTTTCAAGGCTCTGGATTACTTAAATTGTCATTAGACTATTCTCTAGACAATGGAAAGCTAACATTGTTTTTTGAGGCGTGAAACCGACTGTTTTAAAATGTGTTTACTATTAGCAGTTGTGGGCACTATGGTGCTGCCTCTGCAATCACAACACTCAGGAAGTGAAGCAGGAAGATTGTCATGAGCTCCCAGGACAGACTAGGACACAGCATGAGACCCTATCTCAACCAAAACCCAGCATATGTCACTAATCCCAGTATTCCAGGATGGCACTGCAAGAAAAGCTACATGCCACCACGTTTGAAGATCCTAGTTTGATTCCCAAGACCGATACTATAGAAGAACCCACTTCAATAAGCTGTCTCTCACCTCCATACATGTCCTGTGTACACAAGTGGGTACAAATAAAGGCAATACATCTTTTTAAGTATGTAGCTCAGCTGGTACAATATGTCCACAAGTGCCTAGCCTGGATTGCCAGAACTTTCTCATCCTAGGTGGAAACTGCTCCCATCAAACAGTGGTCTTTCCTCCATTCCTGTCTCCCTGCAGTCCCTAGCTACCAGTTCTCTATGTTACCTCTCAGACCTGACAGCTGAGGTTTGCAAGGTAAGCAGAATCATATAATATTATTGGTCCTTCTGTGCTGGCATATTTCACTTAGCATAATTCCCTCAAATTTCACACAGTCACTATGCTTGTAAGACCTGTGTGACTGGCTTGCCAGCTCTACTCCTGTTGAATGTCATCTGGGGAAGGGTACATCCATTCTGTCAACATGACTGTTCCCAATCAGCTTCTTTACAGGGAGAAAAATAAAGCAAGCACTTGCATTTGAACTTTGCAAAGGGTATAGAATAGCAGCAGAGAAAGTAGACAGATGACTTTCCATGGCTGTGATGGGTGAGGACCTAACAATTAGCATATTCCCAACCAACAACTGACCTTCTGAACAAGGGATCAGGACTACATAGAGATTAAATCTAGGGGCTATGGAAACCAGGAGAAACTTAGAATTAATTCACATTCATGCGCATTCACTGCTTGTAAGTAGGCCAGAAGAGGTGTGGACAGGAGCATGGAGCAGAACCAAGCTGTCACATTGCGATAGCTTTATTCCTTCCCTCTGAAGTTCTCTATAAAAGGTTATTATCTGGTATATCCTCTCCCTCTCCCCACACCTAATAAAATGTGAGGCATGTGCTGAAATTGGTGGGAGGAGAGAAGCAACAATAGAAGCCATGAGGACCAGCTTTTGACGGCTCATTTCTAGTGCCAGATGAGAACAGGTGAGTGGGCGAGTGGGAGCCTAAGGCACTGTTATCCTGGCCATTCTTCTGATCAGAAAAAGGATCAACAAATGGGATTTTAGTTTCCAAATCAAAAGAGAGCTCTCTATGGGTTTCCAATTTATTTGGCATTTGGTAGAAGCAGTAGAACCCTTATTTCAGTATGGAATCAAGGTGAATAAATACCTCCAGCCCTGATCCCATCCTATGCTATTGAAGGGTAAGGTCTTAGAAATTTGGGGGGGAGTTATACTTGTATTAGCCATTTTGTACCTAAGGTTGGATATCTGATTTTAAAATTTGCTCCTAATGGCTAATGTGGTGACTACTAGGGTCACCATCAGCTGTTTTCAGAAATACACAGTCAAGAGCCTGCTGTGGTGGTGCACACCTTTAATCCCAACACTCAGGAGAAAGAGGCAGGGGGATCTCTGAAGTTGAGGCCAGCTTGGTGTCTACAGCCAGAGCTACAAAGGGAAATCCTGTCTGGAGGGAGGGAAAAAAAAAAAAAAAAACAGTTCAGGAAGCAGCCCCCCAACTCATTTTCTCTGTGAAGATTGCAGGAAATGCCTCCTTTCCTCAAGATTTGTGAAGCTGCTTCTGGGGTGTGGCCACTCCTTTTGTGTTTCTCCACTCCAAGGAAAAGGAAAAGGACTGGGAATCTTCAATATCATGCCTACAGCAAGGGCAGCTTAGAAGTTACTATGCAGATCCGAGGCTCTGGAGAAGCCAAACAGCCGAGGAACAGGAAGCTCAGGAAGGCCCTCACCCAAGTTCTGGAGCAAGGCCCGATGTCTTTGCAATTATTTAATGAGGAGTACAGCTTGGTAACCAGGAGGCTGGTGCCAGGGGGAGCTGCAGAACTCCCAGTCGCCTGACTACACAGGAATGAGCTGGGTGCTACTCTATTGGTTGCCACACAGCTGTCACCCAAATGGAGGAAGGGAAAGAGATTTTACTGGAGTGGAGCCTGGCTACAGAGTTTAGAGCCAGGCCTTGAAATACAGAAATTGCAGCAGTCTTGTTTTTCTTCTTCTCAAAAGTCCAACACCATCTGCACTACTGTTTGTGTTCGAATCTTAGCTTTTCCAATTGCTTCGTGCCTGACTTTCGGAGAGAGGTAGCCTCTATGTATGTCATCAGGGTGCTCATTTGTAAAATGGGGAAGAGAATATCTACCTTGTAAAATTAGTGCAAAGATTTTAAAAGCCCAAAGAGGTAGCACAGTGTCACCAACACAGCAAAGTTCAATTAATTGTGGGGAAACACTGATGCACTAATGCTTTTTTTTCTTTTTTCTTTTTTAAATCAACTAGGACGAACGCACCCTATTCTACCGGCAACAGGGAAAAATTGCTGAAGAATTCTCCAAATCCTGAAATAAAAGCTGTATGCCACAAACCAGTCTTTTTCTTTTTCCTAATAAGGATTTCGTTTTTTTCCCCTACTACCTCAAACTCGGAGCCCCAAAGTCATCTATTTTCTTGGTCTCAGCTCCCAACAGAACAGGCACATTCGAGTCTCCCTGCACCAAGCCGCCTCCTGAGAAAGTGGAGAGGGAGAGCCAACATTCCGGTGAGATCACCCGAAAGGGACAGGGCGTTTTTCCGGCCAGCGCAGCAGCATCCCTAGTTTGACTGCGGCGATGGTTCCCGCCCCGCCCTTCGCCTCAGCCCGGAAGGGCTCCCAGGGGCGGAGGGGCGCGGCACAGATTCTCTGCAGGACGGACTGGGCGGGGCAGGATTGCAGGACCCACGCCGCGGCGGGCGGAGGCGGTAGCTCCTCTGCGCCGCGCCCCGCACCCTTCGCGCGCGCCCCCGAGCTCCCTTTGCTCCGCAACCCTCGCGTTATTTATCCCCGTTCCCCCTCCCCCGCTCCGCTGACAAGGTCCTTTCCGGACGCGCTCGGCCCTCTCCGTAAGGCAATCGAGCAGCGAGTCCCGCCCCTCGCGTCGCCAACCCTGGAGCTTTCCTTGAGCTCGCGCTCGGTCGCCACGGGAGCGCGCGCGATCGCCTATAAAAGCCCTAGTGCGCGCGCGCCGCCGCCACTACCCGCTGCGGAGCGAACGGCGTGAGGTAGAGGCCGCGGCGCCGCATCTTTTTCCTCAGCAGCCCTCAGCGCGGCGACCCACGCCCCTCACCCCCGGGAGCCGGTGAGAAAGGGCGGCGGGAGGGAAGGGAAGGGCCGAGGGCAGCCGAGCACCGCAGCGGTGCGGACAGGTGAGCCGTGGGGCCTCACGGGCGGCTCCGTGGGCCGCCGCCTTTGTGGCGCGTGGGTTGCGGGGCGCGGCGGGGCCGGGCGGCGACCTGGAATGTCATGGGTTGGGGAAGGCGCCCGGGGGCCCCTCCCTGTGCCCGCGGACCCACCCGTCGCTGCAGGTGGTGGTGGGTGGTCCTCGGCAGTACCCACCCGCGAACGCCCCCCCCCCACTGCCCCGCATCCACACCATCGGTTGTCCGCACCTCGTGGAAGAGGAAGAGCCTGGCGGCTGCAGTGAAGGGCTCTCTGACCTTAATTTCATCCTGTATGGCGGTCCCGGGCCCTCAAGCCACAGAATGGTCTCCTTTTTATTTCCTGGTAATAAATGTCTTTTCTCTCCAGTGCTGACCTGCTCCTGCTCCTGTACAGTAGTTAGATGTGGCGCCGCTTGGTCGGAGATCCAAATCCAATAAATAACGTAATGGCTTACAGCTCTTTTCTTTCTTTTTATGTGAGACTGGGCTTTTTGTTTTTAAATCGAAGTTAATATTTTTTGTCAAATTTTTACCACCGTGCCAGTATGGAGTGATAGAACAATCTTTTGTCTTTCATCAAATTTACAAACTGTCCTTGATGAAATGCTTCTCAACGAAAATTTTTATTTTAAAAGCCTCTCAGGTACTGGAAGTACATATGCATATAAAACAAGGGGCTTCGGTGTAAGTATGGTTCGATGTGTTTTAAATGAATAGCCCAGAAAGAGAGTATTTTTAGCTGTTACACTTTACAGGGTCCTTTTGACTACCCCCCCCCCATTTCTTCCAGTTCTTATTGTGTAGCCCAGGCTGGCCTGGAATTTGCTAAATAGCCTAGGCTGGTCTCAAACTCAGGTTTTTCTTGCCTCAGCCCCCGAAATAATCAGATATTTATCCAAAATACTTTTAAGTCGTCTGTTCTTTCCCTTGGTGTTTTCGAAAAGCTAATCATCATGGGTGTCAAGGAATACGAAGTATTTTCATAATGTGTTAAGAAATTGCGTTGTCATAGCAATTGGACTTAAGTAAAACAGAATGTATCAAAGATGGCAGGGTGGGGGTGTCTTGCAGCCAGGAAACAGGAGTTTAAGAATAGCATCAGCCACAGTGAGTTGCATGAAGCTATGGAGCCAAGGATCCCACTCATACTAAATGTATTAGATTTTAAAGGTCAAATTGAAGTTGAAGTTGGAAAAAAAAAACAGTGCTGCAGTGGGAAAAAAATGTGCTCCAGTAAGGTTCCTTGCAGGAAATTAACAATAGCCTTTTTTAGTAACTGGGCCATTAATTCCTCAAAGGGACCCTCAAAATGTGTTGACTATTATCTGGGGACCTAGGTAAAAAGAATGGAATGCAAGGTTTGCCCTATGCCAGACAAGTGAAACAGTTCTTAGGGTAAATCCAAGGCCTGAGGACTTATTTCAGATATGTAGTCCTATTCCCTACTTTTTGAGACAAGGTTTTGATAATGTAGTTCTTTTTGGAACTATGTAATTGGTTGTAGCTGGTTTCAAACTTAATATGCTCCTGCCAACAAGCCTAGCTGCCACCTTGGCTTTTATTTTATTTTTTTTAAAGAGATGAGGCCTTGCTGTGTTATCTAAAACTCCTGGGTTCCAGCTTTATGCTTCATCCCCAGTTTCCTAAGTAGCTGGTCTTGTGGCAGGCAGGAGCTGCTGCAGCCAGCTCTTTTCTGATTGTACCAAGTTTAGCCTTGGCTGTATGCTTTGTAATAATCTAAATAATTGAAGAAACTTGATGCCAAGTAGTCTAATGAACAGGTTTAAGTGGGGAGAGCTTATTAAGTATATCTTAAAGTTCCCTGGATTAGAATTTTCTACCATTTTCCTTCTCTGCTTTCATCACAAAGGGTGGGGCCTCTGCGGATATTGAGAAATGGCTCTTAGGAATAGCTCCCCCCATCCTCTCTGGAACATGCAAAGGACAGGAGGTCTGAGGGCAGCCTGGTTTTGGAATTAGGCCTCCCTGAGTAATGGATAACTCCTCTATGCATCTGGTCTTGTTGCAGCTCATCAGCTGTGGCCTTACAGAGGAATGCAGTGATACGATGGCAAATGCTGACTCCAGGAATGCAGAAGTCTGCATAGTTGATCACTTAGAGCTAGCTTACTGGAACAGCTGTGCAGTGAACCAGCACCTTTCCCATCTCTTTTGCACATGCTGCTTATAGTTATTTTGAGTAGAAAATACTAGTATTTTGTAAAGAAACTGCTCCAACTAATGACTTACTGCTTTTACTTAATTACTTTTACTGTGCAAATTCCTAAAATCTCTGAGATTCCTGTTTCATCTGAATAGGAAGCAGCCATATTTATTTTTAAAAGAACATCCAGTTTTAAAAATCAGTACTTAGGGCTGGTCAGTGGTGGCACATACCTTTATTTCCAGAGGCAGGTGAATCCCTGAGTTCAAAGCCAGCCTAGACTAAATAGTGAGTTTCAGGACAGCCAGAGCTTCACAAAAAAAAAAAAAAAAAAAAAAAAAGTCTCAAAAAACAAAACCAAAAAAATCAATACTGAGTCCTAAAAGCATGTGACTTGGCCAAGGCAAGGCAGTCCAGTTAGGTGATGGTAATTGTCAAGACATAGGAGCCTTGGTTCTCTTATTACATTTCAAATTCCTGGTGAGATTTTGGATACTGGGGAAATCTTGGCTACTGAATATTGGCGTGTTTTCACAGATGTGTTCCCTTCACTTTGAAGTAACTGTATCGGCACTTGCCCTTAGAAGTGTGTTATCTTGCTCTTCCCTTCCCTCTTTAGACTCCACATTCCTCCATCATGTTGTCATCGTTTCGTAAGCGCAGAGTTCAGGTATTTGACTAGCATGCAGAAAATGTGTTGCCTTTTGGGTTTTTTGCCTGGCTTGAAGTGAAGACATATTGTTGTCTAAGAGGTTGAATGATCCTGAGGGAGTAGCCCCCTGCCCGCATGACCTTTCTGTTAAGTAGAAAGGTTGGTAACAGTCTGGTTGGGATTTCTGGTTTTGAGATTGGAAGTGTCAGTATGTTTACTCTAAATAATTTCCAAAGCCTACTGTTCTCTACCTTTCTGATTCTCTTTAAGGCATGGATGTATTAGTTTCTTATTGCCATCTTTGTGTTTGCATGTAATGTTTGCTGATTTTTAATTGATGGCTGCTTGGTTCCTAAGAACCAAGGGAGTAATTTACTTTAGATAGTTAGAAAAATTATCTGAAAACTTGTAGTATAGTGTTTTCAGTTTGATAAGTGCTGTAACCTGGGTTTGTCTCCTTTCCTATTGATTTAGCTCTATCATAATCTTGTGATGAAATGGACCTAACAGTTTCTTTTTTTAAAACCAACACTTAAAAACAACCAGGTGTGGTGGCGCACACCTTTACTCCCAGCACTTGGGAGGCAGAGGCAGGCATCTGAGTTAGAGGACAGCCAGGGCTTCAGAAAAACTGCCTTGAAAAACCAGAAAACACACACACACACACACACACACACACACAATACTATGTATGTTTTATGTGTAGTGTTTCAGTGTTTGCTAAAATTGAGCTTTTTTTCAAAAAAGAAAAAAAGTGCTTAAAATGATGTTGATATCCTAAAATGAGAGTTAAAAATTACAGACTCTTCTAGTGATTGTAGGGGATAAATCCAAGGCAGGCCTTTTTATAAATAGAATCAGTTAATTATGTAAGACTTACCTTTTCCTGTCTTGAATCTTAATATATTGCACTTAAACCCTTTTCATCTGAATTTTGCAGGTTGAAAGGTAAGTAGCAGCAAGATAGTATGTGGGAGCATCAGAAGTAAGTTGCCCAGCTCTGCATTTCTGGGTTTTGATGCAATGCGGTATGAATCTCATGCTTTCATGAAGCTAAGTCCTGCTCACCTCTGCAGAATTGTGCTAACAAATGGAACAGAATTAATCAGTTTGAAGGCCGACATGCAGAGCCACAGTCTTGACTGGAATGTGGTTGAAACAAAAGGATTGCTGAAAATCTTGTTGATATACTATTTATTGCTCTACTTACCATCCTATCTGCTACTAAAATCTGTAGCTAAGCTGGTTGTGAGTTGATTTGTTTGATCTGAGAATCAACTAGTACATAGTTTTGTGGGTGCTAACCAATTCTTTGGTAGTTTATTCTCAGGCGAGCCATTTCACATCTGTGGCTTAGTCCTTTTGCTTTGCAAATCTGAGAGTCACTTCATGCTGGCCTCATAAGCCACTGAGAATAGTTATTGTCAATTCTGCACATTTGGTTTCTGACTAAGCAACAAAACCCAAACTGATGAATGGTTTCTGTGACCTTTGCCTTGGGTGATGTTTATGAATTTTTCCATAGAGCCAACTGATCCGTTTTTCCTGAGTTCCCAAAATGCCTTTCTTGCAAAACAGAACAGCTGGTCGGGCGGCGGTGGTGGTGTACACCTTTGATCCTAGCACTGGGGAGGCAGAGGCAGGTGGATCTCTGTGAGTTCAAGGCCAGCCTGATCTAACAGGACATCTAGGCTATACAGAGAAACCCTGTCTTGGAAAGAAAGGAAGGAAGGAAGGAAACCAGAACAGCTGGTGTCCAGCCTGAAACATTCATTTTATAGCATTCCAAGTCTTCTGGCCTTCAGGAGAGTCAGTGCTGTAGTAGCTTTTAAACAAACAAAAACAAAGATGCCTTTCATATTTAATTTTTTTCTTTTGAAGTACCATAGAAAGACAAATGACTGAATTGTTCAGTGAAATGTGGGTAAGGCAGTTCTAAGACACAGGTGCCAGATTTGTGGAGTTCAAAGCATTTGACCTTTGGTTTGGAAATGTTTTCATCCATAATCTTGTTTTAACACAGTTTGATTCCTATCCACTGTCTATCTGTGCTCTTCTGTGGGTATATAATGGCATATAATTGCTTGTAGACTAAGTGAAAACATTTTAAATTTTTCCAAGCATCAAGAAGGGTCTCAAACAGCTGTTTCTTGGAATTTGGCTGTGCTGGCAAACAAAGATACTCATGTAAGTCTATTTAGGAATCCAGTTCACTATATAATGTGTACAAGTTTTTGTTATGCATTCTTTGGCTTGCTGTAGCTTTAGAAATTCATTCAGAAAATTTATGTAGAAATCTCTAGTTGGAGCTGAGTGGTGGTAGCACATGCCTTTGATTCCAGCACTCCTGAGGCAGAGGCAGGTGGATCTCTGTGAGTTTGAGGCCAGCCTGGTCTAAAAAGCAAATTCCAGGACAGACTCCAAAGCTACATAGAGAAGCCCTGTCTGGAAAGCAAATTCAAAACAAACAAACAAACAAAAAACTAGTTAGACTTCATACCTTTAGAATCAGCTAGATCTGGGGCAGGTGATACAGTACAGTTCAGTGGTTAAGAGCATTGGTTGTTCTTCCAGAGGACCCAGGCAGCTCACATCTGTCTGTAACTCCAGTTCCAGGGTTTATGACACCCTTATACAAATATACATGGAGGCAAAACACCAATGAATATAGAATATAAATTTTTAAAAAAGAAAAGAACAAACTAGATCTGGCAGTATTGCAAGAATGCTGACAAGTCCTTTTTGTTTATTACAATACAGGGTATAACTGTAATTCTTGTTTGATCCCCTGAGATCAACTCACATATCTTACTGAAGGACACAGCTATTGTTTTGACCGGTGCCTTGCAGCCTTGTGGTATTTATGAAGTGCACACTCTGCTGTCTTCTCTGACATTTGTAAAAATAAGAACTTTTTTTAAAAATTGCCTTAAATGTAATAACGTTTGTTGTTTTCGAGGGTTTCACTGTGTAGCCCTGACTGTCCTGGAACAACTCTGTAGATCAGGTTGGCCTAGAACTCAGAGATCAGAGATCTGCCTGTCTCTGCCTCCTGAGTCCTGGGATTAAAGGTGCCAATGTGCCCACTCTAAAGATAGAGTATAACTCTATCTTTAACACACACAGAGAATACATTTAATGCTAATTTCCCCTCATTTACTTTCTGTATAAATGGACCGGATTGACAGAAATCAGAGTTGGTTAGCAGCCTGGAGAGAAGCTATCAATTGGTTGACTCTAAGGCAGTCAGTCCCCTTTTGTGGTTTTAAGCAGTTAGTACTGCAGACAGATAGGCTGGTAAATTTGGAGATTGTTTTTTAATGGCACATTTCCAAGATACTTCCTTCCCAGTGATTTAAAGGTGTTAATCTCATGAGGTTAAGTACAGCCTGGAACATTCTCTGGAGTATGCCTTATCAGACTGCTGCACATTGCCAGGGCAAGGGTGGGGTTTTTCAGTGTGCAGCTTCAGTCATGGAAGGAATGTGGTACACACAGGCAGGGTCCCAGAAATTCCAGTAACTTTGACATAATTTTGGGTGAGAGATTGTACATCTTTGGAATTTTTTTTTCATCTTGTTTGTAAATGTTCGTTATGGGAGTGAAAAGAAAATGGAGTTTTTGTGGTTAAATACTATCTCTCAGGTTAAGAAAATGATAATCTCCTTTAATCTTGCAATTAAAAAATCTGCAGTGGAAGAGAGGTGGTGACTTTCATATGTCCAGCTCTGCAGAGAGAGCCGGTTGTGCTTGGCAGAGGTCCCACCTTCTGACGTCAGCTGATCTACTGCAGGAAAGAAAAGTCCATTATTGCCTGACCAAAGTACTTGGTATAGAATTGACTCTTCTACTTCACTGGGTCCACAAAGAGAGCCTTTTAGGTTTGTTACTTCAGTGGGTTCTCTCTGGATGGTCTCTCTGCTTTGGTAGGGGCAGTTTGCTAATAGCAGGCTGAGTTCATATGGAGAGACTAGGGTGGACTGATGGATTGGATAGTCCATCAGACAGGGTTGCTCCCTGATATGTTCTCTACTCCACCTCCTAGGGCTGTGTATATACCAGGTAAATACTCTACCAGTGAGAGCTACTTCTCATTAGAAACCCATAATTTTTTGAGACAAGATCTCAACAAGTTGGGTCAGGCTAGCCTTGAACTCACTCTGAGATCCTTTGGCCTCACCCTCTTGAGTAGCTGGGTTTATAGTTCTGAGCCACAAGGCTCAATTTCTAATGTGATTTCTTAGAGATTTCCCTGGCAGCTAAAGGAGTTTTAAAATGTGGTAAATCCTGTAATAGGAGAAAGGACAGGCACCAGACACTTAAGTCCTGAAGACATGAATATCTTCCAGCAACTATTTATAGTGTGGTCACTGTTCCAGGTGACAGCTCTACCTTTCCTGGGGAAAAATTGTAAGAAAATTTTATAAGCAAGCAAATTAAATATATCATTTCTGATCGTTTTCCTTTTTTTTTTTTTTTTTTTTTTTTTTTTAATAAGGCCTGTCTGTCCTGCAACTCACTCAGGAGACCAGGCAGGCCTTGAACCTCTGCCTCCTGCAGGTTGGGATTAAAGGCATACTTCACCACTGCCTAGCTTCTTTTTTTCCTTTACTGTTTCCTGTGGATGAGAACAAGAACAATGCATAAATAAATCATCCTTTTGTTTTTGTTTTGTTTGTTTGATGGGGGTCTCACTGGATAGCCCCAGCTGGCCACAACTGGAAACTTCCTATCTTAATCTCCCTAGTGTTGAGATCAGAGGCATGTGCCAACAACTTGGCTAGCTGTTAATTTTAAGGACTTTTGAAGTCCATTTTAAGAATGGATGGTAGTTGCTTTCAGTCCCACCTACCTACCTTAGGTACACAACTGTGCCTTGCTGAGTTGTTTGTCTAAAGTCAGCCTATGCTAGTGAAGAGAGTAGCTGCTTCCTCAGGGAACATTCTGCAAAGCCCATCTGAGATTAGTAATCTGGATTTACTAGGGTGATAACCTAGTTGTGCATCTTTAGTCAGCATATTATTTGTCATTCTTGTCAAGAATCTAACATTTTCCGGAGTAGAGTTCCAGTTTTAAAATATATAGAGAGAACCATTATCCAACCCTCCCTTCTCCTTGAAAATGAATTTGTGTATTTGCTTGGACATTGAGTCAACAAGCATATTTCTTTATATGTATATTTATTTAGAGACTGGGTCTCACTCTGTAGTCCTGACTGGCCTAGGACTTGCTATATATATAGATTAGTCTGGCCTTAAATTTAGAGATCCTCTTGCCTCTGCCTCCTGAGTATTGGGATTAAAGTCATATTCAACCACATCTGGCTTAAAGTTTTATTTTTTTTTTAATTCCCTTATTTTAAATGTTTGGGAAAGGCTCTTGTTACCATACCAAGAGAGTCAACAAGTACAGCAGAGCAAACATCATCATCATCATTATTATTATTGGTTTTAAACATGGAATGCTTCACGAATTTGTCTATCATCTTATCTATATTGTTCCAATTTTAGTATATGTGTTGCTGAAGCGAACACAGCAAACTGATTTTAAGAAGAACATAAGGGGGCTGGAGAGATGGCTCAAATGTTAACAGCACTGGCAGCTCTTCCAGAGGACCCAGGTTCAATTCCCAGCACCCACATGACAGCTCACACCTGTCTGTAATTCCTGTCCAGGGATCTGATTCCTGCATACAGGCATACTTGCAGGCAAAACACCAATGTATATAAAATTAAAAAAAAAAAAAAAAAAAAAAAAAAAAAAAAGGTAAGGATAATGTCCATGGGCGTTTGTCCAACTTCTGAGAGGTAGTGTGAAACTTACAGTTATATGGTGACTGTAAGGCTGCTCTACTAACCACATATATAGCTTATTTCCTCAGCTTAGGAACTGAAAAGAAAAATTAGATAGTCCAGCGAAGGGAAGCAATTCCCAACTGACATTCCAGGTTGGATCCCCAAATTTTCCACCGAAGATGAATTTTTCCTTCCCAGTGGTCTCTGGGTTCTTCTCCCCCCCCCCCCAAACTGCTATCATTACTACCCTCTTTTTGTAGAGGAAAGTCTATTCTTTCTTTTAGCAGAGCACAATGTTGGGACACAGCAAGAATGCCCCATGTCTGTAACTATTTCTTGTTGCTACAAGCATCTGGGTAAAGGAAATTAGATAGGATTGTGCTGACAGAGCAGCCTTTCCTTAAGTGCATCTCACAGCTTGGCCTTGCAACTCATCTACCTAAGGTGTTTTCCTAATGTTGATATGGAACAATATATAGACAGATGAGCCAGACCAGAATTTCACACACACTACCCCAAGGAGCCCCCTTAGCATGGAGAGTTCTTCACTGCTGCAGTTCACAGAGAGAGGAAAGCAGGACATGAGCTGAATGCCCCATATACCAAAGTAAGGGTTTCAGTCCTTAGGTGTTTCTGACTGTTCAAGAGGAAGTAGGTAGAAGTGTTTTGCACATCTGCAGGTGTGGCTGCAACAGAGGTCAAGGAGCAGGACTTGGAGTTTACTCACTTAAGTGTATCTTGAGGTATGTGTGGGAAAGAAGGGATGAACATTGTAAGCAAGAGAATCATGTATAGGCCAGGCATGTCTAATCCTAGGCAAGAGGATCAGGTGTTAAACATCATCTTCACCTACATAAAGAGTTTAAAAAAAAAAGTATGCAAATGGCTAGGAGTTTTGTAAAGAATCGTGTTTTAGAAAAGGACTTACTTTATGATTGGGGAGGTGGCTCAGAAGGAAAACACTTGATAAGAAATCCAGGCAAAGCAGTGTGCTGCTGACTCAGGTGGGGATAGAAGGGGAGCTCTTTGAGCATCCAAGCCAAATCAGTAAGCTCCAAGTTCAGTGAAGAAGGTCCTGGTGCAGAAAATAAGGTAGGGGTGGGGCTAGAGAGATGGTGTTTAAGAGCTGTAGTGTAGCCAGGCGGTGGTGGTGCACACCTTTAATCCCAGTACAGAGAAGCCTTTGGGGGGGGGGGGTATAGAAAAACCCTGTCTCGAAAAACAAAAAAGAGTTGTGGTATAAACACTAACCTCCCTCCCTTCCTGACTCTTCTTCCCACCACTATCCCACAGTAGTATTATAATTTAAAAATTGTTATTACACATATATTGGTGTGTCCAGGGTGCTCATGTGCCACCATATAGGTGAAGGTCAACAGACAACTTGTGAGAGTGGGTTTTCTTTTTTTAACATGTGAATCCTGAGAATCAAACTCTGATCATCAGGCTTCGCAGCAAGTGCCTTTACCAGCTGAGCCATCTCACCTGCTGATTTCTTTAAGATAGGAAGGTATCTGAACAAGCACGTGTGCACCTGCAGGCACATATAACACACAGCTAGATGTGGCTCAGTGGTGGGGTGCTTGCTTAGCATTCAAGAGGCCCTGAATTAGATGCCCAGTACCACTGACAACAGAAGAAGAAAAAAGGAAAAGGAAAAAAAAAGATTGGGAAATCAACCAAAACAAGTAGTTCCATAGAGTATAGTTTTAAAGACAAGATGTTGCAGTTAAAATCAGCTCAGTTCTTCCCTGGGAAGATAATGTCTTCATTAGAATATTGTACTCGCTGAACTATGCCTTTCTGTAGGTTTTTGAGCAGCATTCTCACAGGTTTTCATCCCAGTCCTCAACGGCCTGAACATTCCCTGTTGTCCATCAGCTGTAGTAGGCAACAAGATAAGGGGCAAAGCTCCCAGGTATTTCCCCTAACAAGTTTTGGCTTTTGTTTTCTTAAGATTTATATATTTAACTCCTTTTAGGATAGGTATTTTGTCTGTATGTACATTTGCACCCCAGAAGAGGGCATTGAATGCCATGGAACTACAAATATAGAAAATTGTGAGCAACTATGTGAGTGCTGGGAACTGAGCTTAGGACCTGGAAGAGCAGCCAGTGCTATTAACTACTGAGCTATCCCTCCAATCCCTTAACACAGTTTTTATACCTTCTACATGGTTCATGGAACAGTAACTGGAAGGGACCTTAGTGCTCATCTACCCTGCTTACCATATTTAGAATCCCTTCTAGACACCTTTTTGTGTGTGTGTGTGTGTGTGTGTATTAAAAATATTTTTTCCTTTGAAAGTCTCACTCTAGGTGTGGGCCTAGAATTTGATATGTAGACCAGACTGGCTTTGAACTTGTGACAATCCTATCTCTGCCTCCTAAGTACTTGGATTTTAAACATGGCCCTCTATTCCTGTCATGGGTTGTGATTTCGTTTTTATTTTTGTGTATGTGAGTGTACATCATGGGTTGGGGCATGTGGAGGTCAGAGGACAACTTTATGGAATTGATTCTCTTCTATATCTACATGGATTCTAGCCATAAAGTTTAGATTGCCAGTGGGTACACTGTGCCACTGCATGAGCAGGTAGGTGTGTGTGTGTGTGTGTGTACAGTGTTCTGTCTGCATGTATCCCTGCAGGTCAGAAGAGGGCACCAGATCTCATTATGGATGGTTGTGAGCCATCATGTAGTTGCTGGGAATTGAACTCAGGACTGCTGGAAGAGAAGCTGGTGCTCTTAATCTCTGAGCCATCTCTCCAGCCCCTGTGACTTAATTTTTTTTACATGTGTACCATGTTTGTGTCTGGTGCCCATGAAATCAGAGGAAGATACTGTATCCCCTGGAACTGGAGTTCAGGCAGTTGTGAGCTGTCATATGGGTGCTAGGAACTGAATCTTCATCCCCTGGAAGAGCCATCTCTCCAACTCAAGAATTCTTGTTTGCTTTTTGAAACATCTTAGTATATAACTCAGGCTGGCCATGAAATCTCCATTCTCTTGCCTCAGCCTATTGGGAGAAATTCTGTTGGTGATATTAAGAATTAGTTGGTTGATAGATATGTGCTAAAGACAGCAAGTTTAAAGTGGGAAAGGTTACGTGCCATTCTTAGCTATTCTAAGCATAGTAGGAAAGGTAGCTTGTGTACAAGGTCATGTTTGCTTAATTTAGAATTCCAGAAGCTTTTTGTCATTAATTTACATCTATTTTTCTGTAGGCCTTAATTATTTTTCCTTTTTTTGTCTTTGTTTGTTTTGGTCCTTAAATTTACTAGAAGATAAAATGGTTTCTTTTTCTCTCTGATGCTGGAATTGTGCATGCTAGGCAGCTGTTGTACTGTTCTATATTCCCACTCTGGCAAGATTGCTTAGAAAATTACATGTTTAACATTAGGGTGTAGTGGTACAAGGGAAATCCCACTATCAGTTACACCAATCTTTGTGAAACTAATGAACCTTCATAGCCTTTCTACTTTCTAAAGCCACTGATAGGTACAGTAGATGAGGCTGAGCCAATGCCTGATGGCTCAGGTTTGCTGTTCCCAGCAATGGGACACTGAGGTAGGAAGATTTCAGGTTCAATACCTGTGTGGGAAACCTAAAGAGATGTGGTCCCAGTAAAATGAAAAAGGGCTGGAGATGTAGCTATTGGTAAAGTGCTTGCCTCACATGCATGAGGTACTGAGTGTTGCATGCACACACATTCCTGTACCTGCGTGAGTGATTGTTCATACATCTTCATCCCCTAATACACTATGATATGATTTTCATTCAGATAAATAAGAAGTAGCCTAATCACCTGAAGACTTGCACAGCTGACATTTCAGAGTAATTGAGAATTCAGCTGCTTCGGCTAGATAAAGTCACCCTTTCATTGACCAGCAATAGAGCTGGAAGATTAAGAGGAAAGCTGGTCTAGATAAGTAAATTGGGGGTGGGAAATGCATCTGAGTTATTAAAGTGCTTGCTTTGCATGCATGAGGCTCCAGTTTGATCTGGCACAGCATAAAACCTGGTGTTGGTAGAACATGATTGTGATTCTAGTACCCAGGAGGGTCAGAAGTTCAAGGTTATCTGTAACTACATAGCAAGTGGCCAGCCTATGATACATGAGAACTTGTCTTTAGAAAAAAAAAAAAAAATCAGCTGGGCCGTGGCACACACCTTTAATCCCAGCACTCGGGAGTCAGAGGCAGGCGGACCTCAGTGAGTTCGAGGCCAGCCTGTCTACAAAATCAAGTTCCAGGACAGCTAGGACTGTTACACAGAGAAACCCTGTCTCAAAAACAAACAGAAAAAGTCCCTCGAACCTCTACATAATAAATGCAAAAGAAAGATGGAAGGGTTTTTTGATTGAATTTATCAATAATCCTTCCAATATCAATGTTTCCTTTGAATCTTGAAGCCCCTACAGCAGGAAGAGAAATGTAATTCTTCCATTTACCTCTTTCACTTTCATTGCCATCAATACCACCATCCTTGGGCTGAAGCACTGGCTGCTCATTCAGAGGTCCTGAGTTCAGTTCCCAGAAACCACATGATGGCTTACAACCATCTATAGAGTACTCATATACATAAATAAATCTTAAAACAAAAACTCACCATCCTCTGAGGGGTCAGAGTAGGTAGGTGCTGTGGGGAGCAAACAGCTTAGCTATTCTCAACCTGTAGATCACAACCTGTAGATCACAAAGGGGTTGAATGACCCTTTCACAGAAGTCACACTAAGACCATCAGAAAACACAAGATATTTATATTACAATTCATAACAGTAGCAAGCTGTAACTTATGGTTGAGGTCACTACAACATGATGTCCTATGTTAGAGGGTTACAGCATTAGAAAGGTTGAAAACCACTGAAACAGCTATTGTTCATTAAGGTTTTGTCTGTAGAAGAGGCTAGGCTACTTCATAGTTAATTTGTTTGTTGGGATTTTCTGATTCTTTCCTTCAGAAAGCCTAATTCCATTTTGTGTCTTGTCTTGTGAAGCTCATTTCAGGGCATTTTGTCTTTTCAGAAAATGGATCCAAGTGGGGTCAAAGTGCTGGAAACAGCAGAGGACATCCAGGAGAGGCGACAGCAAGTCCTGGATAGGTACCACCGCTTCAAGGAGCTCTCTACCTTGCGTCGTCAGAAGCTGGAAGATTCCTATCGGTTCCAGTTTTTTCAAAGAGATGCTGAGGAGTTGGAGAAGTGGATTCAGGAGAAGCTTCAAGTTGCATCTGATGAGAACTACAAAGACCCAACCAACTTGCAGGTATGTCTGAGGTGCTAGGGATTCTTAGCCAGGGGCCCAAAAAAGATTGAGTACCTAGAAGAGTGTAGGTCAGACACAAAGTAAAGACCAGCTTGGTGTTCTGAGAAGACCCCAGTATATGGTGAGTATGTAGCTTACAGATACAATGTTTTCTTTTCTGTACACTTCAGAACCAGTGGGCCTCAACCTTCCTAATGTTGTGACCCTTTAATATAAGTTCCTCATGTGTGGTGACCCCCAACCATAAAATTATTTCATTGCTACTTCATAACTGTAACTTTGCTACTGTTGTGAATTGTAATGTAAATATCTATGTTTTTTTGATGGTTTTGGGTGACCCTGGTAAAAGGGTCATTTGACCACCACAGGTTGAGAACCATTTTTAAAACTGATAGCTCTTAAACTACTGTCTCAAAGCCATTGGAATTTTTAACATTTTCAGGAATGGTGGTTAATTTGGATTATGTTTTTGTTTTTGAGACAGGGTCTTACTCTGTAGCCCTAGCTGACCTGAAACTCCATATGTAGACCAGACTAGCCTCAAACTCACAGAGATCTGCCTACCTGTCTCCTGGTATTAAAGTACCACTGTGTCCTGCTGGAGTGTTTTGAGAAAGGCATACTAACTGTGTTGTTGCTATCAAAAAAATATGTAATTATGGGCTGGAGAAATGGCTAAGCATTTAAGAACATACACTGCTTTAGAGGCCATGGGTTTGGTTCCCAGCACCCACATCAGATGTCTCACAACCACCTGTAACTCCAGTTTCAGGAGCTATCATGACCTCTTTTGGCCTCTGGGCACCTGCATATACGTAGCATACACCCACACAGACATAGACATTTAAATAAATGGTTTTTTTGTTTGTTTGTTTTTCTTTTTTGTTTTTAGAAAGAAAGGAAGAAAGGAATGGGTTTGGCAAGATGGTTCAGTGGGTAAAGGCACTTATTGTCATGCCTGATGACTTTAGTTTCATCATTAAGACCTACATGGTAGCCAGGTGGTGGTGCACACCTTTAATCCCAGCACTGGGGAGACAGAGGCAGGTGGATCTCTGAGTTTTAAGTCAGCCTAATCTACAGAACTAGTTCCAGGACAGGCTCCAAAGCTACAAAGAAACTCTGTCTCAAAAAGACAAAAAAGAGGGGAAGAGAAAGACTCACATGGTAAAAGGAGAGAACAAAAGCCATAGCATGTGCCTGCTTGCTCACATACACCTACAAAATAAATAAAAATTAAAGAAATGGGATGCAGACAAGGTTTGATTGTGGCTTCTAAAGCCAGTGGAATGTGAATGACTGGATTAAACACTGAGTGAGCTAGGAAGACTGTTAATATGGTCCTGTGTTTGTAGAAGGGATTAGATGCCTGGATAAAAGCTGCTTTCCATAGACACTAACATTTTAAAAGTCTGGATTGTCTGGAAAGTGCTCATGGGCCAGGATGGTAGCGATCCAGTCTTTTGTATTGGATGCCTTCCTCACTAGAGAAAATGGGACTGAGATCAGGAGACCTTTGGGATGGGAACAAGAGTAGTGTTTTGTGGTAACACTTTGGGCCTCACTTTTGTTCCACTACCAGGGAAAGCTCCAGAAGCACCAAGCCTTTGAAGCTGAAGTGCAGGCCAACTCAGGAGCCATCGTCAAGCTGGATGAAACAGGAAACCTAATGATCTCAGAAGGGCATTTTGCATCTGAAACCATCCGGGTGAGTGGGAGTGTGGCTCCTTGGTCAGAAGGCCTCACCTGCCAGAGCAGGGTAGGGGGAAGCTCACCTTACCCAGACTTAAGAGAGTCCAGGTCTCCTATAGATAGAAGTCTACAGACTAGGTATTACTATGATTGAAAGCATGGCTGGAAACCAGTGTCTTTGTATATAGTAAGAGCGAGTTAGCATATGTTCATGTGTGGAGGAAGATTGCTTCTATATCAGCTAAATCTAGTATTTCAGAGGGTAATTGATAACCTTGAGACAGAAATCTTCAAACTTTGGGCCCACTTGATTTGGAGTTGAGAAGATAGTTTCCTGTGCTTAACAGTACCATAGTATTAAGGAAAATACCCTTCTCTCATTGCCATGTTTAGTTTCTCATAAATATTCTTATCTAGCCTATCTTTGATACACTTATTTAAATGTTAATTTCTATTTTTAATTATGTGTGTGTTTGTGCGTGTGTGTGTTTGAACACTCAGAGGCCAGAAGAGGGTGTTGGATCCCTTAAAGCAGGAGTTAATGGTGGTTGTGAGCTGCCTTATGTGAGCACTAGGAACTGAACTCAGGTTTCTCTAAGAGAGATATGTATACTTAATTATTGAGTCAGCTCTTCAGGCCTTTAATATATTTCTTGTTTGTCTACATTTTTTTTTTTTTTTTTTTTTTTTTTTGTTTCATTTTGTCTTCTTTCTTTGTGTCAGGGTCTGGATATGTAGAACAAGCTGTGCTTGAACTGGATCCTCTAGTCTCAGTCTCTGTGATGCTGGGATTGTAGTGTGTAGTACTGCATCCAACCTATTATTTTGTTGTCTCCAAAGCCTCATTGCATTGAGGGCTTAGCCTTTCTTAGGTCTTTACTTGTCAAGCATTCTTGAAGATGTAGACAAAAGCTATCAGCCTCAGCCAGGGGTAAATCACCCTCTACTCTCTTCAGTAGCTGTTTGGAAGAAGGTAGGAGCTGGGCTGGTGGTTTTCAGACATCTGTACCATATTTGCTCTGCTGGGGTCTGTCTGCTCCAGGTGTTCTGAAATGGGCCAGCCTATCTGTCTATTTATTGAATCTAGACTTTTAGTTGGTTTGTTTAATTTTTCTTTTCCAAGATGGGGTTTCTTTGTATAACCATGACTGTCCTAGAACTCACTTTACAGACTAGGCTGGCCTAGAATTCACAGAGATCTACCTGCCTCTGCCTGCCTCCCGAGTGCTGGGATTAAAAACCTGGGCCACCACCACCTGGCTGAATCTAAGCTTTTGATTAACAACTGTTAAACCTCTTATTAGGAATGATTGTAAGAAAAGTGAGTACCAGTTGTTCTATGACCAACAGTTTAATTATATTGCATTCATTTGGATAATATAATACATATCTCAATTAAATACAAGTATTTTCCATTGTTTTTAATATAGTTCCATAATAAATAAAATCAGTTGGTTTCATATCCCTAATAGAAGTTTTCCTGGGGTATATGGGACTATATAGTATAGTATAGCCACAGATAGACTTGAGAAAAACAGACCAAGTGTTTGACTTTGGGGATTCATCTTAGGAGAGGACCCTAAGATCCTCTCCACAAGATTCATTTGTGCTCCATTTTGAGAATTTATCAAAGCAGCTTTATATATACACTGTTGACTACCATTTGTTAAGTTACTATTTGTAGCTGTTAGGGTACTGCAAAACAGTTGGCTATTTCTTTAATTTTCTTAAGCTTACAAGGTTCCCATTTCTCCATGTCATGGAAAAGTAGACATACTGAGGCTTAGAGAATTTTAAGTAACCCACCCAAAGCCCTACAGCTGAGAAGTAGAATTTCACTGTACTGTTTCTAGCCTGTATTCTATGCCTATCTTTTCATGTTTCCAGTATCTGCGTCTCTGAAAGCTCCCATTGCTGGCTTGTGGCCATGTTAAGAAATCATCTGAGTCAGAGCCAGATCTTCTTTCCCACCCTGAGTCCTGCAGGTCCTTAAATGCAGGTCCTACCTGCTCTTCTTCCTGGACTATGGGCTGCCTGCTTGGCTGGACCCTCTCTGACTTTCAGGGCTGGGAAAATTGTGCCAGTACCTGAGTCATGACTTGAAATGTGTGAAATGAAATTTGTGTAACTGAAAAGTGGACTTGAGGGTGAGGCCAGGCCAGTCCCTGTAGCCCTGTTGTTAAGAGTTCTGTCATCTTACATTTGGGCTCACACTTCCCGTAGTGATCTTGACCTGCTTTGGCAGTTTATCTGTCCCAAAGTTAGCAGTTCAGTTTGGCAGGCAGCATTAGCACAAAGGAAAATGGGAGGAGTAGTGGGTCTTGTATAACCTGTCTTGTCACTGGTTTAGACTTTCACACCATACCGGACAGCTTGGCGCCCCATAGTCACGGCCACCCACATTGGGTCTCACATCCGAGTAGGTGGAGTATTGAATTCCCTTCTCGTCATGGTGCTGTGCAGTGAACTGTGTGAGCTCTCATTTCCTCACAGCTTTCTCTCTGTTGGTGAAACCTTCTTGCTTGCTTGTAGGAGGCTCCACCCATGCTGACTGTTCCCCTGGCTTTCAAAGTTTTGTTTTGTTTTGTTCTCTTGCTGAGAGTGACACCTCAACATGGGTGGATCCCAGATTCCATTTTTGTTTGTGTTTGAACTTGCGTGGTATACCTTTTCCTGTCAGTGTTATCCAGAAACTCCCAGTATCTTGGGGTGGGCATAATCAAGGTCCCGTGGTGGGATCAAGTAGCAGAACACAGCACCCAGACTGGAGTGGTTTTCCTACCTTCCCTTAGTTCTCAGGTCCTTTGTGGGTCTGTGCTGTGAACACCCAATGATGCTGGGAAGTAAGTACTTTATGTTCGTTCTTTGGCTGCTGTGTAGATGAGGTTTGAATTTAGCTTGAGATGTCATGTTCAACAACTGTTACTATAAGGCCCTCCAGAACCTTTTCTCTAAAGAGCTGTTTGATAGCTGATGGTGTTCTATTACTGTTATGCAATGATTTTCACATTGTAATTCCCTTTTTTTTTTTTTTTTTTTGGTGCTTCCCCCCCCCCCCCCCCCCCACACACACACACAGGGTTTCTCTGTAGCTTTGGAGGCTGTACTGAAACTTACTCTATAAACCAAGCTGGCCTCGAACTCACAGAGATATGCCTGCCTTGGTCTCCCAAGTGCTGGGATTAAAGGCATGTGCCATCACTACCTAACTTCACATTTCAATTCTTTTTAAATTTAATTTTATTGTTAAACAATTATATGAAAGAGTACAAGAAAAGAGTACCACAGTACACATGCAGAGGTTATAGGACAATTTTCAGGAATCTATTCTCTCAACTGTGGCTTCTGGGAATTAAGTTAGCTCCTCAGGCACAAGTGGCAAGAGCCTTGGCCTGCTAAGTTACCCTACTGGCTTTTTTGGTTTTGTTTTCAAGTAGGGTTCTCTGTGTAACCCTGGCTGTCCTGGAACTTAATATGCAGACCAGGCTAGCCTTGAACTCAGAGATCCACCTGCTAATGCCTCCCAAGTGCTGGGATATAAGGCATGTGCCACCATGCCTGGCTTTTTTGTTTGGTTGGTTGGTTGGTTTGGTTTGGTTTGGGTTTTTTTTTTTGTTTTGTTTTGTTTTGTTTGTTTTTTTTTTTTTGTTTTGTTTTGTTTTGTTTTGTTTCCTTCAAGACAGGGTTTTCTCTGTATTGCTTTGGAGCCTGTCCTGGATCTAGCTCTGTAGACCAGGTTGGCTTCGAACTCACAGAGATGTGCCATGCCTGGCTTAAAGGTCTTTCTTTTAACCTACAGACACGTTTGATGGAGCTGCATCGCCAGTGGGAATTGCTTTTGGAGAAGATGCGAGAGAAAGGAATCAAACTGCTGCAGGCACAGAAGTTGGTGCAGTATTTGCGGGAGTGTGAGGATGTAATGGACTGGATCAATGATAAGGTATGCTTTGAGGGCAGGTGTGCTAGCTCTTTAGGAACCTTTGGGTTTGTAACCCTGAAACCTAGGGTCTCTGGGACAGAATACTGTTAGAGGAAAGGATTAAACACTGCAAAGAGAACTGGCCATTAAAGTGAATGTGGCTTCATCCCTAATGTATCTTCTTCATAGCAACCTTTGTTAATTGACCATTGGCCAGTGTCTCAAAATGGTTCTCTCCCTGAATAGGAAGCAATTGTGACTTCTGAGGAGCTGGGCCAAGACCTGGAACATGTAGAAGTCCTGCAGAAGAAATTTGAAGAGTTTCAGACTGATTTGGCAGCTCATGAAGAAAGGGTTAATGAAGTAAATCAGTTTGCTGCCAAGCTCATCCAGGTGAGAAGCAGATTGATGTGTGCTGTTCACAGCATCATGGGGCCTTCTAGGATGCAACCCCTGCAAACGGGGTCTTGTTTTAATTTTATATGTCAGTATTTTGATTTTGCCTGTGTATATGTGTGTGCCTTGTGCTTGGAGAGGCTTGAGAGAGGATGCCAGATCCCATGGGATTACAGTTATAAATGCTTGTGAGCTGTCATGTGGGTGCTCAGATCTGAACATTAGTCTCCTGCAACCTTTGAGCTATCTGTCCCACCCTGCCTGATCCCTAATTATTATTATTTATCTTCTTCCTCCTCTTTTTTTTTTTTTTTTTTTTTTTTGGAGACAGTTTCCCTATTAATAGTCATGGCTGTTCTGGAGTTCTAGATGTAGACCAGGCTTGCCTCCAACTCACAGAGATCTCCCTGCCTCCTTCTGAGTACACTACCACACCCAACTGGGATCCCTAATTTCTGATGAGTAGATTTTATAAGTATCTTAAAAGTTTTGTTTAGATATACATAAAATCTCATTATGATTGCTCATAAATGAGAACGTGCGTTTACCTTGTGGCCCTGGGCAGGAAGGACAAAGTTCATTTGATTCCCATCCACTTTTGGGCCAGTTTGGATGAACTTTTAGGACTTCTAAAACTTGTTTCTGGGATTTCTCAGATCTTGGACCATAGAGTGGTAAATGCCTACCTAATTCTGGCAGGCATCCACCAGTGTTGATGGCCCTTCTTCCCTTGTCACTGAAGCTTTTCTGGTGGGGCTCCTGAAAGGACTTTCCACTGGTGGCTCTGGAGCTTATTGAGAGGGGACAGAGACAGCTAGGTGTGATGACACCTATTCCCCAACACTGTGATGCTGAGGCAGAAGGACTACAGGTTCAGTGTTAGCCAGGGCTCCTGGTAGACCCTGTCTCAAAACCCAAAAGGAAGAAGAAAGGGTGTGGAATGGACAGAACCAACCACCTTTCCTTATTGCCTACATGAGAGCTGTTCTCATAACCTCCCCTTCTACTACACTAGGGTTCAATATGCTCTGAAGATATCAAGCAATAGTAAGCAAAGCTTTTTGCTTTGGGGGTCGGGAGGGTGTCTGTTGGAAGGGTTCAGACATTTTCTCATTTTTTAAAATCAGTGTTTTAGAAGACAACCAGAACTGCTCAGTGATACTTGTCCTTCTAGAGATCCAGTGCCATCTTCAAAGTTAATGCTGGGCAAGTGCAATCAAGTCAAGCCCATAAATATGACCTCTTCACATGTTCTTTTTAGCTAAGAGAAAACAAAGCTTTGGAATGTGCTTGGTAGGGAAGAGTCATGTTAACAAAATGTTTTCCTGTCTATGTGGAGAAATAAACTGAGAAGCATGTATCTGGGAAACAGTACTTAATGGGTTCACAACACCTGAAATGCTGGGTTTTTAAGCACTTGAAGTAGATGGGGGTAGTATTTTTGTTAATATTTTTATTTTCTAGATTTGCTTTATTCTGTGTATAAGTATTTTGCCTTTGTGTGTGTGTGTGTGTGTGTGTGTGTGTGTGTGTGTGTGTGTGTGTGTGTGCGTGCCACATGTGTTTCTAATCCCCACAGAGGTCAAAAGAGGACATTGTATCCTATAGAACTTGAGTTAGATAGTTATGAGCCACTATGTTGTTGCTGGGAACCAAACATTGGCCCTCAGTAAGACCAACATGGGCTGTTCACCACTCAGCCATCTTCCCTTCATTCACAGTGTATTTATCATCTGGTACTGGATAGGCATCGTGGCACACACCTTTAATTGCTGCTGAAGTTTTCTTGTCCTGCCAGGCCCTTCTTAGCCCCAAATAAACACAAAGACATTATATTAATTATAAAACTGTTGACCTATGGCTAGGGCTTCTTTTTGGCTAGCTCTGTGTTATTATTAACCTATTTCTATTAATTTTAAGTATTTCCATGTGGTCTTATCATACCAGAGAAGGGTCTGGATCTTTTATTCCTTTGTGGTCTACATGGTGACTGTTCTGTTGGACTCCCTCTGCCTACCTCTCCCAGAATTCTCCTCGTTTCCTAGTCCTGTCTATCTTCCTGCCTTATTGGCCAACAGTGTTTTATTCATCAACCAATAAGAGAAACATATATACAGAAGGACATCCCCCATCATTTAATTCCAACACTTGTTAGGCAGAGGCAGGTGAATCACTGACTTCAAGGCCAGCCTGATCTATATAACAAATTTCAGGCCAGCCAGGCTGAATAATGACACTTTGTCTCAGAAAGAGAAGTCAACAGTTAACAGAAAACTTACAGTTGTAAAGACTTTCTTGTACTCTTCAGACAGGCCCAGGATAATTTGCAGGGGTCAGATGTGGCAGGTAAATTGGTCTATTCTCTTCCTTTTTTTTTTTTTGTAGGAGCAGCACCCAGAAGAGGAGCTGATCAAGACCAAGCAGGATGAGGTGAATGCAGCTTGGCAGCGTCTCAAAGGCCTGGCACTTCAACGCCAGGGGAAGCTGTTTGGTGCTGCTGAAGTTCAGCGCTTTAACAGGTACTGGAGCTGTGAAAGCCGAGCAAAGCGCTGCCTCTGTGGTGTTCCCAGTGCATTTGGACAGCTACAAAACTGGGTTGACTTGTCTCTATTCTGTAGGGATGTGGATGAGACCATTGGTTGGATTAAGGAGAAGGAGCAGTTAATGGCCTCTGATGACTTTGGCAGAGACCTAGCAAGTGTTCAAGCTCTGCTTCGGAAGCATGAGGGTTTGGAGAGAGATCTTGCTGCTCTAGAAGACAAGGTGGTTTTTTTTTGTTTGTTTGTTTGTTTTGTTTTGTTTCTGAGACGGGATTTCTCTGTGAAACCTTGGCCGACCTGGAACTCATTTTGTAGACTGGCCTGGCATTGAACTCACAGAGATTTGCCTGTCTCTGCCTCCCAGTGCTGGGCTTAAAAGTGTGTACCTCCACTACCTAGCCCCAAGGTGGACTGAAAGCCACTGGTCATGTAAGCCATGGGCTGGAGCATGGTGCTGATGAGAGTCTGTTTCTAGGTGAAAGCCCTATGTGCTGAAGCTGACCGCCTGCAACAGTCACACCCTCTGAGTGCCAACCAGATCCAGGTAAAGCGAGAAGAATTGATTACCAACTGGGAACAGATCCGCACTCTGGCAGCAGAGAGACATGCACGGCTTGATGACTCATACAGGTAGCAAATGACCCTTTGGTACTTAGCAGTCAGGGTTCTTTGACTCTTGTGTATGGACAGGAGAAGCCCAGGGTCAATTTTAGGTAGCAAAAATATTTCTGTATCCTGCCAAGAATCATCAACAATAAGAAAATACAGGGTACTTTCTCACACCTACATTAAAATTCTTTTGGAGACTGACCACTTTGTGGAATATTGTCTGTATATAGTATTTATAACTTCATAAACTATTCTCCACTGTACTTCACTTTGACTGGCAGAAGGGAAATACCCCATAGCTATTAGCATCATGTATTAAAACTCAGTAAATGAAGAATTGGAAAGGTAAAGAACACTTCTTTTTCACCTTGAGTTGGCCCTGGGAATAACAGGAAGTTTTAAAAATGGTGAGTTGGTTGCAGTGACTAACCAGGACAATATAAGGAGACCCATTTCAAATAGCAAAAAATGTGACACAGGGTGTGGACCTTAGCATGAACAATATAACCTGTATTTCTGCCTTCTTCTGTCTTTAAGTTCAGTGAATATTTCCTTCCCCAGAAGTAGGATTTGTGGGGTTGACTTTTGAGAACAGAATTCAGAGCTCTAGGAAAGTCATCTTTTGTCCTGGGACCACTACTGGAAGTGACATACCTTTTATTTTTCCCAAGGCTTCAGCGCTTTCTTGCTGACTTCCGTGACCTCACAAGCTGGGTAACTGAAATGAAAGCCCTCATAAATGCAGATGAACTGGCCAATGATGTGGCTGGTGCTGAAGCTCTGTTGGATAGGCATCAGGAGCACAAGGTAGTATTTCTAGGATTTTCTACAACTCACAGACATCCTCCTGCCTCTGCTTCCCAAAGGCTTGCACCCATTTCAAGAATGTTTTAAAGAACTTGCTAGATGTGGTGCATAATTTTAATCTCAGCACTGTAGAAGCAGAGTTAGATGGATTTTTTGAGTTCCATGCTAGCCTTGTCTACATGAGTTCCATGCCAGTCAGGGTTACACAGTGAGACCCTGCCTCAAAATAAACAAACAAAACTTGTTCATTGAAAGACATTGTGAAAAAGATTGACCAAGTGAAATGACTTATCTAATGCATAGCTGAATGGATGGTCTTTATAAATGTATACATTCAATGCAATGCCTGTCAAAAGCCCAACAGAACTGCATTTACACTGAATTAAGTCCACAAAAAAAGCTAAGGCAATTTTGAGAAACATGGTATGTGGGGGGGGGGGGCACGGAATTCACTTTATCAGGTACTGTAAAATTGTAGTAAGCAAGTCCATGTGACATAAAAAAGAAAAATGGGTAGTAAATAGGAGAGCCTAGACCTTTGTGAACATGTGGCAGCTTGATTAATGACATGTAGCCTACAGAGCTGGTGGCAAGCTCTTCTTCTTGGGTGGCTTATACTAACAGCTAGGAAACACTGTAAACCTGCTACTCTGTTTCCCTCCCTCCCTCTCTCCATCCCTCCCTTCCTTCCTTCCTTTCTTTGAGACAGGTTTCTCTGTAGCTTTGTAGCCTTTCCTGGAATCTGCTCTGTAGACCAGGCTAGTCTTAAACTCAAGAGATCTACCTGCCTCTGCCTCCCAACTGCTGGAATTAAAGGTGTGAGCCACTACTGTCTGGTTTCTGTTACTTAACAGTCTCACTTGTTAATGAGTATGTTTGAAATTTAATGTCTTGGTATCACTGCTATTGTCCCTGTGCCTCCCCACCCCCGCCACCACTCAAAAATGCTGGAAATATTCTTTCTCTTTTTTACTTTACAGGGTGAGATCGATGCTCATGAAGATAGCTTTAAGTCTGCAGATGAGTCTGGGCAGGCTCTGCTCACGGCTGGTCACTATGCCTCAGATGAAGTGAGGGAGAAGGTAAGATAATGAAAAGGAGCTTTTAAAGAGAAAGCCAGGATGAGAGAGTGCTTCTCTGTTCCTATGGCCAGTCAGAGGCCCACCATCAACTGAGAGCACTTATTAGCCCAAGATTTTGCCACAAAGAGGCATATACATTTGGGAGGAAGGGGCAGACAGGCAGATCTTTGTGAGTTTGATTGAGGTCAGTGTGGTCTACATAGCAAGTTCTAAACTATGGCTGTATAGAGCCTATCTTGGAGAGATAAGATATGTATTTGTAATATATTGGACCAAGAGAATTTTTTTTTTTCTTTTAAGTTTCAGGCATGTGAGAATCAGTCCTGTTTTAGTAGTTAGATTGAATAGGAAACAAATTGTAAAGTGTTTCAGACATTCATGAACTTCACAGTTTTGGGATGCCCACTCTGTTGACAGCTCTCTATTTCCATGATACCACTTTCAGAGTCTTTCATCCATCTACTGTCTCCTTGCCATTTTTACCTAGAATGTTTATGATAATATGACAGTAAATTCTAGTTTAGTCAGGATGGGGTTCTTGTGGATAGCACACACATGCCAGTTCTGAGGTATTTGTATGTTTCTCAAAATAAGCTTACACACATTCAGTGCTATTACACAAAAATGCCTACAGCCTAGCATGAGCAGCCCCATGTCTCCCAGAAGGTGGAAGGTAATTTTGCTTCCTGTTCCCCAAGCTGAGCATCCTCTCAGAGGAGAGAACCACCCTGCTGGAACTCTGGGAGCTTCGGAGGCAACAGTATGAGCAGTGCATGGACTTGCAGCTCTTCTACCGTGACACTGAGCAGGTGGACAACTGGATGAGCAAGCAGGAGGTAATGTTCATCAGGATCCCCTACCAGGGAAGGGTCACACCCTACTTCTCTTTGTTTCAGGACATAGGAGCCATTTCAGTTTTGGGTAGAGTGAAGAAGGGAACTAAGCAGGTTTATTTTGGCCCTGTCTGCCTCTGGAATTGCTGAAATAAAGAAGGGAAAACAAAAAACTTGTGCAGTACAAGAAGGATTTATAAAAATTAGAATTTGCCATTATGTATAATCTAAATGAAAAAGAAGCTACGAGAGTGAGAGGTGGGATTGGTGCCTATTTGCATTCAACTCAAAGCTAAGGCAGGAGGCTCACAAAAGTTCGAGGCCAGCTTGAGCTACTTAGAAAGTTAAAGAACATGTGGACTATATAGTGAGACCTTGTCTCGATATCCTCTCTCCCTTAAAAGAAATAATTAGAAAAGTGGTTGGTAGAATATGGCAAGGATCATTGTTTGTTCCTGTTTATGTGCATTGGTATTTTGCCTCCATGTATGTCTATATGAGGGTGCTTGATCTCTGAGCTAGAGTTAGACAGTTGAGCTGTATATTTGGGTGCTGAGAATTGAACCCAGGTCCTCTGGAAGAGCAGCTAGTGAGTGCTCTTAACTGCTGAGCCATCTCTCCAGCCCCCTTCTGGTTGATTTTTAAGAGAATATATAAAGAATAGACTTTCTAGTAGTGATCACCATAGAAAATTTCCTGTCTATGTTTTGTCAAATTTTGCTTTGGCTTTTGGGCTGTAGATGAAAGTAGTCCATGATACCAAACACTTGATTTCCTTTCTCCAGGCATTCCTGCTAAATGAAGATTTGGGTGACTCCTTAGACAGTGTGGAAGCTCTTCTAAAGAAGCATGAGGACTTTGAGAAATCCCTCAGTGCCCAAGAAGAAAAAATCACAGTAAGACCCTTCTTGTCATGTGGCCCACAGAATAAACAGTCTCTTTCTGAGAGGTTGGGGAGCTGTCTGCAGAGTACTCCCAGAAACATGTAAGACTTCACTCTTGTACATGTAACACAGCTTTATGGAGCAGAATCGCTTGCTTGATGGAAACCTCCCAGTTGAGATGTAACTTTGACTGACACTAAATCAGAGTAAGGCAGCATATGCTCTTCCCATAAAGAAAACACCTTAATAGAAAGGATCAGAGGTCTGTTTACCTACATTTGACATGTGTGAGGTGCTCATGCAGCAGTTGATGTCTGGACACTTGAGGGGAATGAGCAGTCTTTCCTAGTATCAAGCAGAATCCTCCAGGTGTGCCTACTTTGCAACAGTGACGTCTGTGTCTGTAGAGCTCACTCTTGAGAACCAGATACTAAATTTTTAAAAAGTATCTCATAACATTTTATGTTTAGGATTTTGTGTTAGACTGAATTCTTAGCTATCCTAGGGCACATGCAGCTCGTGAGCTACAGGTGAGCATAAGCACTCACCTGGGCCCAGGGGTAGGTGCATGTCTCAGTGCAAACCTTGACTGTTAGGATTGGGATGTTTTCTCCATAGCCTAGGCTAGGGCACAGTGCTCAGTGACAACTCTTGCTTTCCTTTCTAGGCACTGGATGAGTTTGCAACTAAACTAATTCAAAATAACCACTACGCAATGGAAGATGTGGCCACTCGCCGAGATGCTGTGAGTTCCCTGTTCTTGTCTTGCTCCTTTTCTGTAGTGTGCATGTTCTCTTTCTGAGATACTTGTTGCAGTTCAATTGAGCTGGACACTTTGAGGTGTATAAACTAAAATCACGTGATCCCTGTCTTTCAGCTCCTTAGCCGCCGAAATGCCCTCCATGAGCGAGCAATGCACCGCCGGGCCCAGCTGGCCGATTCCTTCCACCTGCAGCAGTTCTTCCGTGACTCTGATGAGCTCAAGAGTTGGGTCAATGAGAAGATGAAAACTGCCACTGATGAAGCTTATAAAGTAATGTTCAATCTGTTTTGTCATGTGGTACATGTATAAGCTAAATAACCTTGTAGCTACAAAAAAGGGAGGGGAGGATCCACAAATCACACTAGTTAACCTATCCTGATAGTTTTATAAGCATGAAGTAATTCTTCATGCTCCAGTTAAAGACAGAACCCTCTTTTTTTGGTTGGCAGGATCCATCCAACCTGCAAGGCAAAGTCCAGAAGCATCAAGCTTTTGAGGCTGAGCTTTCAGCAAACCAGAGCCGTATTGATGCCCTAGAGAAAGCTGGGCAAAAGCTAATAGATGTCAATCACTATGCCAAAGAAGAAGTAGCAGCTCGTATGAATGAGGTCATCAGTTTGTGGAAGAAACTTCTAGAGGCCACAGAACTGAAAGGTAGGAAAAAATAGATGAAAAAGTGTTTGATGATAGGAGCATTTGGGAAACTAAACACTTCTCTTTGGCTCAGCATTCTAGGACTTAATACTACCCATAAAAAGTAGGTTTATAGTTTTGTTTTTAAGGATTGTTTGCTATATATGGATTCCTTGGCTTGGGTTCTCAATACTTTATTTGGTAAGTGTGATTGAAAGTGATGGTTGGCTAGTGAGACTAAGGAGAATGAATTGAACATCCTCACTTAAAATCATAGGAGCTATGAGCCAGGAGTAGTATCCCATGGAATTGAAGATGCTTTCCAGAAAGCCTCCAGTTCAGCCTGTAGAATGTAGAGCAGAGGTCATACTCGAGAGCTTCCTTCATCTGTTTAGTAACACTGGATAATGACTAAGATTTTCACTATCATCCTTCACCAGGATACCATGGATCATGATTAGTATTAATGGGTCACATTATCTAACCCACTTCCATGAACAGGAATAAAGCTCCGTGAAGCCAACCAGCAGCAACAATTTAATCGCAATGTTGAGGACATCGAATTGTGGCTGTATGAAGTTGAAGGTCACTTGGCTTCAGATGATTATGGCAAAGACCTCACCAATGTCCAGAACCTCCAGAAGAAGCATGCCCTGCTAGAGGCAGATGTGGCTGCTCACCAGGTGGAATGGGGAATGGGACCTGTGCTGAAAGGGAGAGTGATGAACATTTCTAGATGAGAGAGACTATTAGGGGGAAAGATGAAGTATATGGCTGTCTTAGAGAACTCTCTATGCTTGAAGTGTTTTCCCTCAGGGCTCTCTGAGAGCCTAAAATGAGGGCAGGCCATGGCAGAACAGATATCCTCAGAGTATGACAAACACCATGGTAACATTTCTTGGTATCTGATGAATCCTCACCCCAAGTAATAGGCTGGAGATGTGCAGCCCAAATCTCTGTAGTTTTCAAATCTTACCATCTTGTTCCCAGGATCGAATCGATGGCATCACAATTCAGGCCCGCCAGTTCCAAGATGCTGGCCATTTTGATGCTGAAAACATTAAGAAGAAGCAAGAGGCCCTTGTGGCCCGCTATGAGGCTCTCAAAGAACCCATGGTGGCTCGGAAACAGAAGTTGGCAGATTCTCTTCGTCTGCAGCAGCTCTTCCGAGATGTGGAGGATGAGGAAACCTGGATTAGAGAAAAGGAGCCTATTGCTGCATCCACTAACAGAGGTTAGTCCTATCTGCCCTAGGCAGAACCATAGCATAAAGGAGAGGGAGTCAGATGAAGTTTAGATCCCTGAACTGCAGCACTGATGGGAACCCATAGTGTTGATTCAATGCCACTTGATGAGAGAATGGGTTTTGCTTTTAGGCAAAGATCTAATCGGAGTCCAGAATCTGCTAAAGAAGCATCAAGCTTTACAAGCAGAAATTGCTGGTCATGAACCCCGAATCAAAGCAGTGACACAAAAGGGAAACGCCATGGTGGAAGAAGGTGAGTGAATGTGGTCAGTGATTGAACCTGGTTTTGTTCTTACATCTTTCCACTATTTGTTTAGTGCATGGACCTGTAGCCAATGAGCGCCAAGGCTGAGTCCCCATCTCATTCTGTCATATATGACTTTCACCAGGCCTCATCTTGTGAGTTTTGATGTTATATAATTGTATTTCTCACCATCATCCCTCCAGGCCATTTTGCTGCAGAAGATGTAAAAGCCAAACTGAGTGAGCTCAACCAGAAATGGGAGGCACTGAAGGCCAAAGCCTCCCAGCGGAGGCAAGATCTGGAGGACTCGCTGCAGGCCCAGCAGTACTTTGCCGATGCCAATGAGGCTGAGTCCTGGATGCGGGAGAAGGAGCCCATTGTGGGCAGTACTGACTATGGAAAGGATGAGGACTCTGCTGAGGTAGCTCAAACCTGAGCATCACTTGTACTTGGGAAATGAGCCCAGCCTTAGAGCAGAAAGCAAGGTAGCAGAAAAGGTGTCATAGGAAAGGAAAAGTATTCTGCAACTGCTTTTAAAGGTGTTTTAATAACCAGTTTTTGCTTTTTATTTTACAAGTTCAGAATCAAAGACTGCCTGTCACCACCTTCAGCTGTTAAGTCTCATAAGTCTCATTTATTAATACTCCACCATGTGTATGCAGATACGTAGTCAGACCAGCATATACAAGCATGTCAACACTGACACCTGTGCGAACTTAGCAATGCATGTACATGCAACATTCAATACATACACCAACACACATTTACCCTTTTTGCTAATCATCTGTTGTTTTACTGTAACTCTCATGTTTGATTTGTAAAGATCTGTGACAATTGTTTCCAGACCTACCTCTTGACAATCTTGTCAATCACAGAATGAGACAGCTGGGGCCACTGCTCAGTGGTGAAGCGCCAGTGTAGCATGTACACGGTTGTGGATTCCATTCCCAGTACCAAAAACCTCCCTAGCTGAGTGGAGCCTTCACATGAACAGTATTTTCCTCTAGAATAGGAGAACCAAAAATACTGGAAATGGTGTTAGTGGGGAGTGACAAAGTAGTCTTGTAAATAGAAATTCTCAAGTATGTGAGACAACTGTTCCTTGTGTGTCTGTGCATTTGAGATACTCAGTAACTAGGTAAAGCACAGGGAAAGAGGAGATTGTAACTCAGCAATATTTCTCCTCTGAAATTAAGAGGAAAAAGAGATGGGCTGGCAAGATGGCTTAGTGAGTAAAGGCCCTTGTGCTAAGCCTGTTTGACCTGAGTTCAATACCTAGGCCCGTATGGTGGAATCAAAGAACTGACTTCTGTAAGTTGTCCTCTGACTATTATGCACGTGCCACAGTATATGCACACACAAACAAAGAGTAACTATAAGCCAGTATCAGTGGGAAAAATTACACAAGGTCCTACTTCTAGATGAAAAGCTGTATCAGTGATCAGTGGCTGAGAGAGGGAGAATCAGTTTTCCTCCAGGGACAAGCTTCCTTGTAGGTTATCCAGGCACAAGTGGTCAGCCCTGGACACATACGTATGTGCAACAATAAATGTACTCAGTACAGTTTGTGTGTGTGTATGTCTAATACTTATTGATTTTGTGTGTGTGTGTGTGTGTGTGTGTGTGTGTGTGTGAGTGAGGGGGGGGAAGGGAGAGAATAGAAATTGTAGAAAAGGAGGTCATGAATTTGGAGGGGAATTTGAGAGTAGTTGAAGGAGAGAGGAGGAGAAGGAGAGAGATGGATACACTAGTGTATGATCTCAAAAAGATTTAAAAATAAATACATAAAATATAAAAGAATTAGGAGTGTACAGAACAGCTAACAGTCATATGGCAAAGGGCCTCTGACAACAGACAAGGTTCTGTATGTATGGTTTTAGGCTCTGCTCAAGAAGCATGAAGCTTTGATGTCTGATCTCAGCGCCTATGGCAGCAGCATCCAGGCTTTGCGAGAGCAGGCCCAGTCATGCCGGGTAAGTAGTGCTGCTGTTTGTACTAAGGGCCCAGGATGGGGAAAGGGAAATTGACAGACATTTAAAGCTATGGGCAATATTCTTTGGTTTGGGTTTGTACATTTGTGACGGGGTCTCACTATGTAGACCAGGCTGTACCCAAAGTTGAGTAAATCCCCTGCCTCTACTTGGATTGCTGTGATAAAGGTACATGCCACCATACCTCCCATGGGCAACGTTCTCCTCCATAAAGTTCTATAGTCGGGCACATTTAATTGAGGAGAGTTTTTGTTTGGTTACTCTCCCCTCCTCCATACCCCCCCATTTTGGTGTGTCAATAATATTAGGGTCTCACATTGTAGTCTAAGTAGGCCTCAAACTAATTAATCCTTCCCTTTTGGCTTCTCAAGTGCTCAATTTATAGGCATGAGCCACCGTACCTGAATTTTTCAGTCATACATTTGTTTTAATGCTCAACAGCTTAAATCTTTTTTGGTAGCTTCAGTAAAAAACTCTCAAGGAACTGACTATAGTGGCACAAACCTTTAATCCCAGCACTTAGGAGGCAAAGACAGCTCTCCAGGATGAGTTCCAAGCCAGCCTGGTCTTTATAGTTCCAACTACTAAAACATAGAGAGAGAGCCTGTTTTTAAAAAACAAAACAAAAAAATGAGAAGAGAACTCTTATAAGTGTATTTAATATACCTGTTGAAGTTAGACTGTTGTGTGCTTGGATGACATTTTATGAGTGTCATTTAATCATTTTTCCTTTGGATCATTAGCAACAAGTGGCCCCTATGGATGATGAGACTGGGAAGGAGCTGGTCTTGGCTCTCTATGACTATCAGGAAAAGAGCCCTCGTGAGGTCACCATGAAGAAAGGGGATATCCTCACCTTGCTCAACAGCACCAACAAGGCAAGACACAGGGTGACCAGGGTTGGGTACATCAGCACCACGGATTATGCTCTCTGCTAGATATCCTTGAGTAGAATGGGAAGAGAGAAGAGGGTTACTTCATCAAAACTCCCAGTCACTTGTCATTTATCCAGAGCCACATATGACTAGGGAAGTACTAAGATCAGTCTTCCTGAGTCTGACGTGTGCAGGCAGTGCCAAGAGTCACCTGCAGTGTCCTTATGACTACAATCAAGTGTGTCTGGGTAAACACTATGCCTTGTGACCCTCGATTTGCTTGCTTCATAACAAAGTATTGGTAGTGGTTGTTCATGGTGCTGGCCGTGGAACACCAAACCTCCTAGAGGCACTGTATACCACTGAGCTTTTTTCTTTTGGTTACACATCTAGACTATACAGTTGTAGCTCAAGATTAGCAGATAGCCGGAGGCAGCTGTAATGTGTCTTATACACTTTATCTTCAAGTTAAATATTGCCCAATGTATCAGCCTTTCTTCCTCAGCACATGCTGATAATGACACTGTCCTTGAAGGGAGGAATGTGTTCCTCTACATAATACTTGACTGGTCATGAAGGGTCCTGCCTCCCATCTTAGTTAAGGTCAAAAAACTGTTCTGCCCATTGCTAGGGGTCTTATTTGATCCCATCCTAAGTGATTAAGGAAACCTATTGTTACTATGTTATTAACTGAAATCCAACTCTCTGGTCCACCTAGTTTGTACAAGAACAGTGTTGCCCTGCCATACTTTGAAAATGTGTCTGTTGTGCCCTTGGTAGTATCTAAGCACACATGGCAGACATTTGAATTATAGTTAGTATAACTGAAGTTTTTGAGTTTGGCTCCAGTGTACAAAAAGCTAAATAGGTCTGTGTTGCTAGTGCCTGCAGTTTTGGACAGCACAGTTTTATTAAACTAACTGCACAAGGGAAGGCTGTTCTCCATGGCTAACTGCATCTCTAACCTATGGTGGTGTAGAATGACTTTAATCTGTCACAGGCCTCTTGAAGTAATAGAGCTGTTTTGTGTGTGTCTGCTACACATGTATGCAAATAGGCCAGTGTATTAAGGGCTGGAGAGTTGGATCAGCAGTTAGCTGTACTTGCTCCTCTTCCAGAGGAGTTCAGTTCCCAGCACTTGTGTCAAAAGGCTCACAATACCCTGTAACTCCGGCTCCAAGAAAATCTGACACACTCTTCTGGTCTCCTTGGTCATACATGTGAACACACACTTGTAATATACACACAAAGGCACACAATGAAAAAAAAAATTGGCCAGGGTGAGCTCTGTCTTTCTTGGGAAAAGAATGTTTTCATTCCTCTTTTTCTCTCTCTTAGGATTGGTGGAAAGTGGAAGTGAATGATCGTCAGGGTTTTGTGCCAGCTGCGTATGTGAAGAAGCTGGACCCCGCCCAGTCAGCCTCACGGGAGAACCTGCTGGAAGAGCAGGGTAGCATTGCACTGCGGCAGGGCCAAATTGACAACCAGTAAGGGTTCACCCACACAAGGCACAGGCTAGACAGCACTCAGGGCTTAATCCAATCTTCAAGCCAAATAGAGTCTCATAAGCCTTCAACTCTTTCTGTTTCCCTCAAGTCTCCTAACCCACAAACCTCCCTCTTAGAGCCCAAATTCTTGACTAATACCTTAATCTCAGTTGTTTTTTTCTGTGCTTCTGAACTGCTTTTCCTCAATCACATTTTACTACTTGATACAGTGTTAGCCTTTGTCTTATAGACAAGATTCCTTTTGGGTTGGATTTTCAGATATCTTATACCTTGACTCTCCCTCCCTTTGGACAGTTGCCTAAAGAACTGCTCTCTCTTCCATAGCTTTGTATTCAGAGGATGAAATTTATTTTTTAAACTGGTTTTCTCATTATATAGATGAGCCCCATATTGTACTACATGTCTTCCTATAGTGCATACCTTAGTCTGCTAATGAAATCAACAGCTTTGGACACCTGAGAAATACCAAGAAAGTATATTTCTAAGCCCAGTAGGACTTAGACCTTTTCTGACCTTAATGATCTTGAAATGACAAGAACCATTTGTCCACTTATAGATTCTTCCACTGTTACTGCAAAGACAAGGAGACACTTGGGTTTGTGTTCTTATCACAGGCCTGGGTCATTAAAAAGCACAAATGTTGATGGAGATAGTGTAGCTGAACTGGTTATTAGAATTGCATTGTCCTTCAAGTCTGTTTTGTCCCCTGGCCTTGCTCTGTGTAGTTAAGTGTTTGCAGTACAGGGAACACTGCCTTAACCTTAAGTGTAGCAGACTTGTCAGGAACATGAAGGTAAATTAATCCTCTCATTTAATTTTCCTACTGTTTCTCCACTGTGATTTTATTCATGGCCTGGGCTGCTTCTAAGAGCTTTTGAATGATTCCTAAGTTTTTCCCACTTCAAGCATCTGCCATCATGGCACCAGTCGGATCTGCTGCTTTTCATTCCCGTGGATTAATCTCACTAATGTGTGCATGCTTTTGCTGTACCCCCTCTGTGCAGGACACGCATAACTAAGGAGGCCGGCAGTGTATCTCTGCGTATGAAACAGGTGGAAGAACTGTGAGTAGGCTGAGAGCCTCGCTGAGCCCCCCATGTCCACTGCTACACCTGTCCATTCTCCCTCTGCCGCTTTTCTCCAGAGCTCTGTCCATTCAGAAAAAGGTGGTGCAGGGGACCTGTCACATCTATAGCACAGCTTTACTGGCTAAGGGAGAGCTCTTGGTGGAACTACTCTCCTCGGTTGCTTCTGTCTGCTTGTGTTTGGAATGGTGTTGGTTCACTCTAGTTTTGTGAAAGAGCAGAGCAGTCTCTGTCCTCTGTAAACCTGCAGCCAGTTTTGTCGTATTCTTCAGGGAGGCGGACATGAAGTGCTGCTGAGAGATTGAAGGGCTTGGATTTCTGGTGACTTGGTACTTTTTGGGGAAGCTTAGTGGTGATTTTCAGATTTTTCTTTAACTTTGAATTTCATTTCTTAGGTTTGCTTGTGTCTCTAATGATAGTGGCAGCTCAGCTTTTTTGTATCTTAATTCTCACTGGTTAGAAAATTCTTCGATTCTTCCTGGGTCTTGCAAAGGATGAAGTTGTACACGTACTCTACATGCTACCTGATGTTCTTTGAGTAACTTGCTCAAAATACACAGATCACTATGGAAATGTCCTACTGGCCAGAGATGGAACATCCTATATTGGACTGTGTTAAAGTGTATATCTTACCCCACTTAGGGGCTGCTCAGAATTATAGAAACCAAGAAAATCCCTTACATACATTATGTAGTTTCATCTTTATGTAGCTTCATTTCATCTCTCCAATGCATTTGCATGAACCTTTTGTTTTTGTGCTTAGTGCTTGGTTTCAGAGTTCTGTGGTCATATAAATTGCAAAGTTGGCCTGCAGATGAGTGCCCCATCTAGTTATGACCAGTGTACTGTGAGCTTATCCTGAAGCTGTAGTTTGGATGCTTAGTCTCCTCATCTTTGTGTGTTCTGATCCTTTGTTGATCTTTTGTTGCTAGGCATCATCATTACAAACTCATGCCTCGGATCACACTCAGATGCCTAGTGGTTGTCCTGTGTTAGAATCTTTGAGTTGTTGCCCATTTTTGTCACTCTCTTGACTTCTGTCAGATACCAGTCTCTGCTGGAACTGGGTGAGAAGCGGAAAGGCATGTTGGAGAAAAGTTGTAAGAAGTTCATGTTGTTCCGGGAAGCAAACGAGCTACAGCAGTGGATCAATGAGAAGGAAGCTGCTCTAACGAGTGAAGAGGTTGGCGCAGACTTGGAGCAGGTTGAGGTGCTGCAGAAAAAGTTTGATGACTTCCAGAAGGTATGAAAAGCTTGCAACATGGCTACAAAGTTGTGTAAATACCTAGTTCTTGGGGATGGAGGCAGGCATAGCTCAGCAGTTAAGGCCACTCAGAGGAGCTAAGTTCCACTCCCAGCATCCACATAGTGTCTCACTCACAACCATCTATTTATACATCCAGTTTACTTCCTCCACAGGTACCAGGCACAAACTTGGTACATAAACACATATGAATGCAAAATACACATAAAATTAATACTTTGGAAAAAAATTAAGATTCATTTATTATGTAGTGTTTCTGCCTGCATGTGTGCCTGTATGCCAGTAGAGGGCACCAGATCTCATTCTAGATAGACGTGAGCTGCCATGTGGTTGCTGGGACTTGAACTCAGGGCCTCTGGAAGAGCAGCCAGTGCTCTTAACCTCTGAGCCATCTCTCCAGCCCCAATTTGAAAAATTTTTTTAAGGACTGCTGTTACAGAGGACCAAGACTTCATTTCCCTCACCCACATGTTCGCTTAGAACTGTCTATAATTCATGTAGTACACAGATATATATATATATATATATTATATAAAAAATACCAGTTCACATACAATAAGTGAGTAAAGTTTAAAAAAAAAAAATACTTGGCATTTTGTTTTGTTTTTTGGGTTTTTTGAGACAGGGTTTTTCTGTGTAGTTTTAGACATTGTCCTGGATCAACTCTCTTTGTAGACCAGGCTGGCCTCTGCCTCCCGAGTTCTGTGATTAAAGGCATGTGCCACTACTGCCTGGCTTTTACATATATAAATACATAATAAATAAATTTTATATATATATGTGTGTGTGTATATATAAAATTTATTTATTATGTATTTATATATACAAGTGACCTGTCTACATATTTGCCTGAACACCAGAAGAGGGCATCAGATCTCATTCTAGATAGATGTGAACTCTCATATGGGTGCTGGGACTTAAACTCAGGACCTCTGGAAGAGCAGCCAGCGCTCTCAACCTCTGAGCCAGCTCTCTGGCCGAGTGCATGCATGCGTGTGTCTTTTCAATGGGCCATAGTGGTGCACACCTTTATCCCAGCACTGAGGAGGCAGAGGCAGATGGATCTCTGGAGTTTGAGGCCAGCCTGGTCTACAAACCAAGTTCTAGGACTGCTTGGGCTATTACACAGAAAAACCTTATTTCTAAAAAAAAAAAAAAAATGGGGGGGAGTTATAGGGTTAGTTCTCAGGACATGAGATGGCTTATCAGGTTAAGGCATTTGCCACCAAGCCTGAGATTATTCTGAGTTCAATCTCCAGGACCCACTTGGTGGCTGGAGATAACTGACTTGCACAAACTGTCCTCTAACCTCATGTACTATGGCACACTCACCCCCCCACACACAAAACAAAACAAATAAAGTTTAAAACAAATCTGTGGGTCTGACCACAGATTACTAGAGTGAAGATCATATGGATTTGTACAGTCTGTGTGTCTTAGAATTTACTTTCTGTAGCTTCTGTGTTTTTCCCATGCTAGGACTTAAAGTGCACCCCTCTCCCCTGACTTGCTATAGTGTATTTAATTATTGTGACTTTTACTTTATAGGATCTGAAAGCCAATGAGTCTCGACTGAAGGACATTAACAAAGTAGCTGAAGACCTGGAATCTGAAGGTCTGATGGCAGAGGAAGTACAGGCTGTGCAGCAGCAGGTGGGTGCATTAACCTTGGACCAGGGTTCTTTCTAAGGCCACATTTTCACACTTCATACTGTGCTCTCCGTACACCCATGAAGAGCTGTGGAAGTTTAATGTCAGTGGTGCCATTGGCTTCACCTCTTAAGTTCCTTAAATAGATAAATGTTTAGCATTTGATTTGGAGTTTTGCAAGCCAATGAACTAGATTTCCAATCTGGTTTCTGTGACTCTTCTTTCCACCTACATTTCTGGCATTTCAAAGCATGTTTTTCTCTGTATTAACCCTGATTTCCCTCTGTCCTTGTAGGAGGTGTATGGCATGATGCCCAGGGTAAGTCACAGGGTTCCATGTAGAATTCAAACTTGGCAAGGATTTAGATTGTGAAGAATGTAAAGGCAAGAACAGAGACCTTCTGTTGTGTAAGAATGTGAAAAAAAAGTCTAGGCATCCATGATGTATGCCATTCTCCAGAACAGAAGTAAAGGGGTTTTGTTATTAGTGTTGCTGTGTAGTTAGTGTAGCCCAGGTTGACATGGAGTTCATTATATAGCTTAGACTAGCTACAAATTCACAATCCTTCTGCCTCAGCCTCCCTAATGCTGGCTTCCAGGAACTTACCACCTGCTTGACCAAAATATGTTTGATTTTTCTTTATCGTTCTAAAAATTTCCCCTAATATTTCCTTATTGTTTATGGGGGTTTTTTTTATTTTTTTTCTCAAAGAATTCTATTAGTATAGCATAAAGAAAAGATGGACATTATATTGAATTTCTTCCTTCTTTTCATCTCTTACTGTATTTGGGGAAGAAAAAAAATCAATAGGGAACTATAGAGTTGGTTCAGCAGTTAATCTGTTACAAGCAGTTGTTGCTCTTGCAGAGAATCTGAATTCAGTTCCAGCACCCACATGATGGGTAGCTCACAGCCATCCTTAACTTCATTTCCAAGGAATCTGATGCCCTCTTCTGAACACCCTGGTCACCAAGCATGCAGGTGGTGCATGTACATACATGCAGCCAAACATTATGCACACAAATCTAAAAAGGGGAAGGAGGATTATTTTAGTGTTCGATGATTCCTGTCTGCCAGCCTTAGTTTGGTTGCTTTGAGTTCCATAGCAGTAAGATAAATTTGGGATTCCTTAGTTGCTGACTGGGAAGGTTCTTATGACATGCTGCCTAACTCCTTTTCCTTTGACTAGGATGAAGCTGATTCCAAGACAGCCTCCCCATGGAAGGTAAGGACTCCTTTGCACATTACTAGATCCAAGTGTTTTTCAGGAACTTGCAGCATCTTACCTTTTTTCTTGTGTGCCTTTATCTTGGTGTCCAGCTTGTTGTGAACTTTCCCTTGGTTGGTGTGGCCTCCTCCTAACTTTAGTAGCTGTATTCTATTGTATGTGGAACTGGGTAGGCTAATACACAGAAACAGAATGCCCAGTAAGAGTGAACCATCTTGACCCCGAGTAAACCTCATGTGGGGAAATCATCCATTATCAGTGTTACCTGACAGGATGGCAGGATGTTAAGACTGCTTCTAGGACTGAGAATGGGAGTGATAGTGTGTCTCCTGTCTGTTATCTGAGTGAACAGATCTGTAGTTCACACTGTGCTTCCAACTAAAATCACACCACAAGCTACACACATTTTAGTTTTATAGGAAGTTCTATTCTGTCTCAGCTCCTGTAATACATTGCTTAAGCTACAAACAAGTAACAGGTAGACTTCTATGTTACATAAAAGTACATTCTCAGGACATGGGAGACAGCTTAGAAATCTAGCAGAAAAGGACTTCTATTATCAGCCTTCTGTGCTCACCCTTGTGCTGTTCGGACTTCTTGTCTAGCTTGTCTCAGCCCAGGCTGAGTTTCCCTCATATTATTAACTTGTTTTAAAAAATAAAAAAAGGTGCCAGATGGTGGTGGCACACCCCTTTAATCCCAGCACTTGGGAGGCAGACACAGGCCAGCATGGTCTATAGAGTGAGTTCCAGGACTGTTACACAGAAAACCCTGTCTCAAACAAAGAATAAAAAATGTTTGGGACTTTTTCTCGTTTGATTCAGTTCTCCGTGTCCCATTATTACTATTACTCATAGCTAAATTTAATGGATTTAACTTCCTTTCTAGAACTCACAATAAATCTGATCTGAAAGTCCCTGTATCGACTGGGCTGGCCTTGAACTCACAGAGACCCGCCGACCATTGCCTGAAATTAAAGCTATGCACCACAATGCCTAGTTGAAAAGAAGTTTTTAGAATTACACTTGTTTCTTTTGTGCATATGTGTGTGAGGTGAGAGGACAGCTTACAGGAATTGGTTCTTTTGTGCTATGTAGATCCTGGGGCTTGAAAGGTCATCAAGTTGGCAACTGCCTTACTTGCTGAACCATCTTACTGGCACAGATCTAGATATCATTCTTTTCTTTTTTTTCCTTTTTTTTTTTTTTTTTTTTTTCGAGACTCGGTTTCTCTGTATTTGCTTTGGAGCTTGTGCTGATCTGTATATCAGGCTGGCCTTGAACTCAAAGAGATCCACCTGCCTCTGCCTCCCGAGTGTTGGGGTTAAAGGCGTGCACCACTAATGCCCGGCAATTGTCTCCTATTTCTAAGGAGGATAGTGAGGGGAAGCCTTCTGGACCCTGTTTCACACCCATATGTCATCTGGGGTTCATGGGAACATTTGATAGCTTCCCTTCCTTGCATTAGAGCTGAGCCCTGCCCCCCTTTTGTCATACTTCAAAGATTTTGAACCAAGAGGAGTTTTTTTTGTTTTATTTATAACTGGGTGGGATAAAACATTTTGTTTACAAGTGTCTGCATTGTAGCTAATTCATTGGCTTGCTTCTATTTTCCTTAAGCAGTGCTGTCCGCTTTTCTTCAGGACACTGTTAGAAACCACAACCTAGTAACCACTTTAGCTGTGGAATGAGTGATATTTACACCTTACTAATAATGAAATAATCACAGAACTGTTTTCTGAAGGATTCTTTGGTGTGGACAATAAAGAACACATATAAAGAACATAATTCTAAGCTGCCCTTCCTTTAGCAGCTGTCCAAAGGTTTCACTCTTTGCTTGGGTATGCCTCACCCTGAAGCCAACGCCACTTAGATAGTTGGTGTTTTCTTATACCATGATAGTAGCTGGAGTTTTATTAATGCCCCTGCTTCAAATGTTGTCAGTGCCTGTGTAGGGTAATGTTAGTTTGAGTGTTGGGACTTACTTAATGGCACTAGCAGATCGGTCTCTGAGTGGAAAGTCTCTTGACTGGTTTCCCTATGCTCTCCTCTCACAGTCTGCTCGACTGATGGTCCACACAGTGGCCACCTTCAATTCCATCAAGGTAAGAAGTGGTGACCAGTTATCCTGCTTATCCTTGCTTTTCTTCACTGTTGTCCTCCTCTTGACTACAGTAGAGGGCATGCTGTGACCCAGCCCACTTCCATAGGTCTCAGAAACACGCTCAACCATCCTCATCAAATGCCAAGGGTCATGCAATAGTTTGATCAGGATTTTTTGTTATTGTTGTTGTTGTTTTGGTTTCTTGAGACAGGTTTCTCTGTGTAGCCCTGACTGTCCTGGAAATCACTCTGTAGACCAGGCATATCCACCTGCCTCTGCTTACTGAATGCTTGATCAGGTTTCTTGATCCAGACTTTAATATGAGTATATCTTAGTTACTTTCCTGTTGCTGTGACAAAACACTATGAGCAAGGCAAATTATAAAAGAAAGTCTTTAATTAGACTTATGATTTCAGGTTATAGTCCATGATGGAATGGCAGCAGGAACAGCTGAGACTCTCATCTCATTCTACATACAGGAGGCAGAGATAATATACTTGGGATGGCTAATCTTTTGAAACCTCAAAACCTGCCCCCAAATCCCAGTGACATACCTCCCCAACAAAGCAAACAGTCCAAACAGTGGGGACCAAGTATTCAAACATTAGCCCATGAGTAGCATTCTTGTCCAGACCAGCACAGAGCAGTACTGAAAATCTTCACGGGGATTTCCCGTGAAGCAGGAACCTTAAGGACTCACTTTTCCTGCTACCTCACTCACCTTTCCCAGGCAGGTCTGCTCTGGCCTAAGACTTCTTTGGTCGTAGTACTGAATGAAGAATCCTAGATCTCTTACTTGTAACTTAGGAGTCACATACCAGGCACCAATGCAATGGAGAGAAACATAAAGTTAGTTTCTCCTGGTGATGCACAGAGGGTTCCTATATGAGGCATTTGAGGGATTTTCAGGATATCACTAGTTTTGATTACTGTTGTTGTGCACTGCTGGTTTATTTGTAAGAATGGTTGGAAATGGAAAATTACAAGTATCCTGTTACTTCCTCCAATTTGAATCATTTTCCTAAGGCCTGGTTGTGGCTGTGTCAGAACAGGTTAGAAGAGGGCTGATGTTGCCATTCTCTTGCAGGAACTGAATGAGCGTTGGCGGTCCTTGCAACAGCTGGCTGAGGAACGTAGTCAGCTTTTGGGCAGTGCACATGAAGTGCAGAGGTTCCACAGGTGAGAGTTGGCTGGGGCAGGAAGCAGTGAAGACTTTGCCCCTCAAAGATGGAGCTTTCTAAGTGGAATCTGCATAAGTAGCTATGTCTTATCACCAAAGCCATGTAAGGCACAGTGAATGCTCAGTTAATGCTACTCAGAGCGAATGTGTGTAACTAGAACAGACACACAATGCCAGCCTAAGAGGTTTTCTCTGATTGCCCTGGAACAAAGGCAGTGGTGCTTGGCACTCAATGTGTGTCTTATCTTTAGAGATGCTGATGAAACCAAAGAATGGATTGAAGAGAAGAACCAGGCCCTGAACACAGACAATTATGGCCATGATCTAGCCAGTGTCCAGGCCCTGCAGCGCAAGCATGAAGGCTTCGAGAGGGACCTTGCAGCTTTGGGCGACAAGGTGAGAGATGCTTGGGGAAAGCCGAGGCCTTAACTCAGCTGAGCACAGATGTTCTTTGGGCGCTCTTACCACTCTTTTTCTGTAGGTGAATTCCCTTGGAGAGACAGCCCAGCGCCTGATCCAGTCCCATCCTGAATCTGCTGAGGACTTAAAGGAAAAGTGCACAGAGTTAAATCAGGCCTGGACCAGCCTAGGGAAGCGTGCAGACCAGCGCAAGGCTAAATTGGGTGACTCCCATGACCTGCAGCGTTTCCTTAGCGATTTCCGGTAAAAACCTACCTAGTATCTTAGTTATGTTCCTGTGATTGAACACCATGGTCAAGTCAGCTTATATTAAAAAAAAAAAAAAAAAAAAAAACTGTTTATTTAGGGCCCACAGTTTCAGAGAATTAAGTGTCCATGGTCGTCATGGTGGGGGGAGCATGCCAGCAGGCATGGCATTGAAGCAGTATTTAAGAGCTCACATCTTGACACACAGCTACAAGGTTGAGAGAACTGAGAATGGAGGGGGCTTATGGAGCCAGCCCCAGTGGTACATCTCTAGCAAGCCTGCCTGCTTAATCCTTCCCAAACAGTTCACCAAACAGCAAACAAGTATTCTGATATATGAGCCATTCTCATTCAAATAGCATACCAAGTGTCACTCGAGATTTTTGCTGCATAGTACATTCTTTGTAATAGTCAATTTTACTATAAAAATAGCTACTTAATATAAAATATTCAAATTACCAAGTACCAAAAATCTTTCATCTCTATACGTAGGTATATGCATGTACACTCAGGTCCATATCACCATGCCAAATGTGTTTTCTTCTTTATATTTCACTTAATATAGATACACTTTTCTATCACCTTTTTTTGATTTAAAATAGTGTCATAGAGAAATTGAAGGAGTCATATGTAGAAGCAGGGTGGTGGTGGCCATGGTGCAAGCCTTTAATCTCAGCACTTGGTAAACAGGCAGGCAAATCATGAATTCATTAGTAGTGTCTAAGCCCACTGGGTGATGGTGGTGCATACCTTTAATCCCAGGGAGACAGGCAGGTGGATCTGAGTTTGACGCCAGCCTGGTGTACAGATCAAGTTCCAAGACAGCCAAGGCTGTTTGACAATGAAACCCTGTCTTTTAAAAAAAAAAAAAAAAAAAAAAAAAATCTAAACTCATATTCACATTTTCTTGGTTTTCTCCAATAAAATTTTCATATTCTGTTTGATTCAGGGTCCCTCAAGTTGGAGCAGTATCTCTAGACTGTTTCATGCCAGTATCGTTATTTAGAAGTATGAGCTAGGTGTCTTAGCAAATTTCCCATGATGTAGTGCCTCTGTCTTTTAGTGTCTGTGATATTTCATTGAGTGAGTGATGGACGGCATGCCGAGCATTTATGTGGGTTCAGACATTCCCTCTGCTTGGATGGGAGCCAGCAGATGGTACCACTTCACTTTCCAGACTAGAGTCCCCTGGAAAAGTTCTGGTATTAGAACTTGCTTTGTGTACTAGGTAAGCCTGGAGCTCAGAGACCACCTGCCTTTGCCTCTCAGTGCTGGATAAAAAATGTGCACCACCATATCCAGCTCTCCTCCTTTCATAAAAGAAAAATAATTTTTTTCTACTTTTTTACATTATATTACAAATATATCATTTTCACCTTATCTTCAAGTCCTCCTATAGACTCCATTTTACTCTCTTTTGAATTCATGGCCTGTTTCTTTTATTGTGTGTGTGTGTGAGAGAGAGAGAGAGAGAGAGAGAGAGAGAGAGAGAGAGAGAGTGTGTGTGTGTGTGTGTGTGTGTACACATAATTTTTCCTAAATACAACCTGCTCAGTCTGTACAATGTTGCTTTTTTTTTGGTACATGTTTTCAGGGCTGACCATTTGGTATTGAGTTGTATATTCTTCCCTGGGGAGACTATTTTTCCCCATCTCAGCATTCCATAGTTTCCTGTTGTTCAAAAAACAAACAAACAAACAAAAAAACAAATAGGGTTTCTCTGTATAACAGCCCTGGCTGTCCTAGAACTCATTTTGTAGACCAGGCTGACCTCAGACTCAGAGATCCACCTGCCTCTGCCCTCTGAGTGCTAAAGGTGTGTACCACCACTGTGTAGCCTGTGGTTTTATATTTAGTGTTGAATCCTTGAAAGTGTTCCCTTTCCACATTAACGTGTCTATTGGCATTGTCTTTCTTTGGGATGTTTATGCAGCCACTTTGCTGAGAATTTATTGGTATAACTTGTGACGTTTCTAGGAAACACAATCTCACAGCAGACTCCCTGTTCCTCTGGCTCTTACAATCCTTCTGCTCCCTCTTCTCCAGTGATTCCTGAGCCTTAGGTGAAAGACTTGTGTTATAGATATGTATGACAGTTGGGACTGGGCTCCAGGACTGCATTTTGACTGGTTGTGGTTTTCTGTAATAATCTCCATCTGCTGCAAAGAGAAGTTTGCTTGATGATGGGTGAGAACTACATATGGCCAGTTAGATCCCCTTCCTTTCTTGGTAACATAAACAAGAGGCTATAAGACCCAACCCTGTTCAATATATGACTCTGTTAACCTAAAATAACCTTCCGAAGGCTGGAAGATGGCTCAGTGGTTAAGAGCACTAACTGTTCTTCCAGAGGACCCAGGTTCAATTCTCAGCACCAGTATGGCACCAATGCACATAAAATACAAGTTAATTAAAGTAGCTCTGACAGTTTAAAAAATAATAATAATAATCTTCTGAGCTAGGAATGATGCAGTATTTCCTGTGCTAGAGTCTTGCTCAATGCCAGATAGTGTAATGGGTGTTCCTTGTGAATCTGGTTTCTAGGGACCTCATGTCTTGGATCAATGGAATTCGGGGGTTAGTATCTTCAGATGAGCTAGCCAAGGATGTCACTGGAGCTGAGGCTTTGCTGGAACGACACCAGGTAGGTCCTACCTGCTTCTTAGTGGCCTTACCCTTCCCTTTCTTGGGATCCAGTGGTTGATACTAGTGTGGGCACCTTCTGCAAGTTACCTAATCATGTCTCTTCTCTTGGCAGGAACACAGGACAGAAATTGATGCCAGGGCTGGCACTTTCCAGGCATTCGAGCAGTTTGGACAGCAGCTATTGGCTCATGGGCACTATGCCAGCCCAGAGATCAAGGAGAAACTTGATGTCCTTGAGCAGGAGCGCACAGACTTGGAGAAGGCCTGGGTTCAGCGCAGAATGATGCTGGACCACTGCTTGGAGTTGCAGGTGTGTACATTTGAGTTCTCATCAGGTATTTCTTGCTAGTGGTCATATCTTTCTTCACACCTACCTATCCACTCTCTAGCTGTTCCATCGGGACTGTGAGCAAGCAGAGAACTGGATGGCTGCCCGGGAGGCCTTCCTAAACACAGAAGACAAAGGAGACTCGCTGGACAGTGTGGAGGCTCTGATCAAAAAACATGAAGACTTTGACAAAGCTATCAATGTCCAGGTGGGCTCTGAACCATGAGGTCCTAGTCTGGATTTGTCCTGAGTTGCATCATAATTTGGTGTCAGTTCTATCTTTAAAAAAAAAAAAAAAAAAAAAAAAAAAGTTACTGGCTTTGTTGTATTAGTCAGAGGCTATTAGTAGCCTTTTTAATATTCTAGTTATTCAGGAGTCTGAAGCAGGTGGACCTCTAAAGTTTAAGGCTAGCCTGGATTACATAGAACATTCCAGGTTAGCCAGAGCTACTTAGTGAGACCTTGTCTCCAAAACAAAATACAATTCAGGTGGCAGGTATGGCTATGTGTTCCAATACTGCCTAGTATGTTATAGGGTCCTGGAACCCAAAAGCTATGTGTGGTGTATGTGCTTAAGATCATAGCTCCAGGGCTCTCTGACCAAGTGGCCACCAGCCTACTCAGTGAGAGACAGGAGACAAAGTGGAGGCCCCTGAGAAGTGGCACCCAAGCCTGATGTCTATGAGCATGCATGCACACATACACTTACTCCATGTGCGTGTATATACAGAGAAAAACAAGTTCTGTATTATTGTATGATGACATAGCTGTAACTCCCTAGAAGAATGCTTCCTAACATATATGACATTTGGGTTCAGACCACAGCACTGCCAAATATAATGATGATATAAAAAAAAATATAGCTGTCTAAATTTATGAGTGTGTACATGTAGCACATGTATACAGTGCTCTTAGAAGCTAGAAGAGAGTGTCAGATCCTCTGGAGTAGAGTAACAAAACAGCTGTGAGAGCCACACGGTACACAAGTCCTCTGTGAGAGCAGGAAGTGCTCTTAATGACTAAGCCATCTCTCCAGCCCCACATTTGTTCTGGTTTGTATTTTAAGATAGGATCTTTCTGTTTAGTCCTGGCTACCCTGGAAATGGCTAGGGGTGGTGCAGGCCTTGAACCCACAGAGATCAGCCTGCCGCTACTAAGATTAAAGGTGTGTGTCACCATGCCCAGCCCCCCCAAAATTTATTTTTTAAGGATGAAAATTTGTTTTATTGAGGTAATACATTAAAAAAAAAAAAAAAAAAAATAGATAAACAACTGTGACTTGAAAACCATTTTGTTGTAAACAGAACAATGGTCATTTTCCCCCCCTTACATCCCTACCTTTATTTATTATTAAAAAGGTGAGGAGTTAGGCATGGCAGCTCAGGAATTAACTGTGTCCTAGTTCTCAAGACCACTTCCTTCTGGCCTGAGGGGGGGGAACCTGAGAAAGCTGGGGGGGGGGGCTGGTTGTTTGTTTCATCCCAGTCCAGGCAGCATGGAACTCTCTGGCACCTCTTAGACCGGACATGGCAATGATAGATGGAAGAATCCAGATCCTTAATTGGAAAAGTGACCTGAGTTGAAGGTTACGGGGTCCCAGCATGTCTCCGACTGCCAAGGGCAGGAGGAAATGCCAGGAAAACCTGCCACATCAGGTTATGATAAAGCTTGAGGGGGACCTTGGCAGATTCCATGGCAGGTGAGGATGACCTAGGCAGAGGGACAAACATGCCAGGCAAACAGCTTAGTGAGACCTTTTACTAGAAAGGGGTGGGGGGAGAAGGAAAGAAATAAAGAGGCACAGAGACAGACAGAGAGAAGACAGAAGAGGGAGAGGAAAAGTCCTGTCTGCCCCAGAGAACAGCAGGAAAGAGAGAGCAGAAAAAGAGCTGGAAAGAGAGGAGCCAGAAAGGACAACAGTGGTCATTTTATGAGCCTAATTTGCTGTTGTGGCGTCTGCTGGTGTTCCAGCAACTGCACAGCTCAGTATGACCTGAAGTCCTCTTGAACTAAACCCCACTCTAGTAATGATGATAATCAAGCTGGCTTCTAAAGTGTCGGTGTGTTCCGATCTTGCCACCAGTTAGTTCCGAAGCGTAACCATCTCCTCTGAAAGCTAGCCTGGCAGGCCTTGTCCAGCCCACCCTGACCTCTTTGCCTGTTTGTCCTCAGGAGGAAAAGATAGCTGCTCTGCAGGCCTTTGCTGACCAGCTCATTGCTGTTGACCACTATGCCAAGGGAGACATTGCAAACCGACGCAATGAAGTCCTTGACAGGTGGGTGTCCTCTGCTGGTGACCTTCATCAGCTCTGACAAGATGAATGTACACATGTGAGAAGCCACACCTACTCCAGCTTCTGTTCCATTCTCATAGGTGGCGCCGCCTAAAAGCCCAGATGATTGAGAAAAGATCAAAACTTGGAGAATCTCAAACACTTCAGCAATTCAGCCGGGATGTAGATGAAATTGAGGCCTGGATCAGTGAGAAGTTACAGACAGCAAGTGATGAGTCATATAAGGACCCCACCAACATCCAGGTGAGTGGGACTCATTGGGGGCTTGTTCTGATATGCCCTGTGCTGTTGAGTCGAGCTGTTAAATGAGTAATATGCCTGCAAAACCATCCGCACCATGCTAAAGCTTAGAAAGAGTTCCTGGGCCTGTGGGCAAACATTGCTGAGCTGGTAGAGCCATTTGAAAGCTGTTCCCTTGCTAGTCTCTTTAGAAGCTTGTCTGCTATAATGTGTCTAAGGGTCCTGCTCCTGTGCTGCCCCAAGTGGTAAATTTCCTGGGCAAGTATAATGGCAGAATAAGTGTTTAATGGCTGAGACATGTTCAAATAAGTATACTGAACTCTTCTTTCAATCTGTTTTTGTAGCTTTCCAAGCTGCTGGTAAGTTTTTTATGCTTTTAAGAGTTGTAGATTTGTAAACTGTGGGATTTGTGTTATACTCTGTAGAGAACTGTTACTGTGATCACATATGGTTCAGTGGTATCTATTCATCCATCATCATTCTAATCCCCAGTCACCCTCCATCCAAGTGTCCCTGTGAGATATGGCTTTCTCTGTTGTAATTAGCTGGCAATCCCTATCTCTTCTTCTTCCCCATTTCATCATCCAGGCAAGTTCTGTACAGTGTTTGGTTTGGGGGCAGTAGTTGACCACTTCTTTTCAATTTGATTTGAAAATGGATTATAAGCTTCTATGTGTAGACTCTGACTTTGTTTTCCTGGTCTCAAGGGGTCAGGTGGCCTGGGCAGGGCAGACTAGCTTGGGGTGAATCCAATACACATCCATGCTGGTGTCGAGAGCTGCTGGCCTAGAGAATTGGAATAGCAAAGTGTGCTTCCAAATCTGAGCAGACATTTCTCAGGAGGTCACAAAAAGAAATAGCTGTCATCATGTGGCTCCAAAGTCCCAGAACTGGGAATAAGAAATACAGCTGTAGAAGAGAATAAATGAGTTTGGATCAACAATGATGAGAGCAAAATATAGGGTGACTGCATTGTCAGGATCTGTGGATGAGACCTGTTGGCCCTGGTGCTGCACGGTCCCTCCCTGCAGCAGTTACTGCCCTGAAATGAAACATTGGATGCAGAATTCTTGGTCAACTAAACTGTTTTGTTGGGTTTTGGGGTTTTTATTTTATTTTTTTTTTTTCTCTCTTAGTTTCTTTCCCAATTTAACATTCTGCTCTGTGTTTTTCCCAGAATTGTGTTACAGCTATTGTATCTTCCCAATCATATCTCTTAAGTGTTTCCGCATCTTTTGTTTCTAACAAATTCTTAGAAACAGTAACAGGCCCCCAGCTCTCTCTTCTGGGCAAAAGTAAGGTTTCGCCTGCTGTAAAGCCAGATCTTCATCAACAGGAACCACTGCAGCCACCAGATATGCCCGTGCTGCAGGTGGTGGGATACCCCATGAGTCAGGAGTTGACAAGGGTACATAGTTAGATTCAGAACTAAAATTGACCCCAGTCCCCTTCAAAATGTTAAAAAGTACTGAATTTGAGGCTTTGCCCCCAGCCTGCCAGTGAGCTGTTTAGAACTGGCTTTTACTTCACTGCCCCTGAACTAGTGTATCTCCTTTTCTGGCCTAAACCTACCTCTACTGGGTTCTCATAGACCCCAAACCGTAGCACCACACCACCTGTGGTGGCTTTCTTGTCCACACCAGTGCTTGCCTTGTTCCTTACCTTCCCAGCACTCATTCCCTCCTGAGCATCTCTTTTGCCTTAATGACAAGCCTATCAAGAACTGCCTCTGAATGGTCATTTGGTATTTTCAGAGCAAGCACCAGAAGCACCAAGCCTTTGAGGCAGAACTGCACGCCAATGCTGACCGAATCCGTGGCGTCATCGACATGGGCAACTCACTCATTGAGCGTGGGGCCTGTGCTGGCAGTGAAGATGCTGTTAAGGTAAGGTCCAAGGGCTCATACTATCTCTAGAAAGAATGATAGCATGCTACTGTTCACTGCACTACACCTGTAATACAGCTTATGACCTATAGTGTGCGGAATTTGAGAACACGGTTCCTGTGATTGTTTCTATTTCCTCTTTGATGGTCTCTGATTTGGGTCTTGGGTATGGATCCTTCAGAGATTTCCCCATCCCAGTGACCCCCATTTCTTCCAAAGGCCCGCCTGGCTGCCCTTGCAGACCAGTGGCAGTTCCTGGTGCAGAAATCAGCTGAGAAGAGCCAGAAGCTAAAGGAGGCCAATAAGCAGCAGAACTTCAACACTGGAATCAAAGACTTTGACTTCTGGCTCTCTGAGGTAATATGATAATATGAGATGGTTCTTGTTCCCTACCATCAGCATTTGGGTAATGAATGGGTCCATCAGCCAACCCCAGGGGAACCTCTTCAGAGTACCTTGAACAGAAGTCCTCATTTTGAGATAGGTTCAGATTGCTGTTACAGAGTGACTTGAAGCTTAGAACAGAAAACTGATTTCAAAAGATCTTGGATAATTAACAGACCTCTCCCCAAGAGAGTGTATAGAGAAGGAGATGAGGGGCTGACTGGCAGTTCCCACAAGTCTGCACCAAAATAGAACTAAAAGTCCAGAGAGAAAGGGAGTCATAGTCTAGGAACATGTAAGAAATTGAAACAGCAGAGGCTCTAAGGGTGATTTTAGATAACACCACTGTGAATATTTCAGAGTCCCTTTCCAGTATGTTGTATTTGCATGAATCATTGTAGAGGTATACTGTATGGCGGAGTTCACAGTGTCATTTCATTAGTATTTATGGTGTAGTTTTATCCCATGTCACTAAATTCTCCCTAAATGTTTATGTATGGGAGAGTCCAAAGAATCTTACTGTGATTTGAGAATTCCCATCTGGCTGCCATTCAAGGGTCCCTAGAGTGCAAACTGCAGTTGGACATCCGAGCACACTGTTAACCCTGAGGTCCTCATAGTAGGGAAACTTCATTGCTGTTGGTTGCTGTGCTCTTTGCCTTTGCATCCCAGAGAAGACTTGGCTGTGCCTATCTCTACTCTGAGCAGGCTCCTTAGTCATATTGGACCTAGCTTAGTAGGCAAAATAGTGACTCCTTGGTGCACACCTTTAATTGTACCAGTCAGGAGGCGGAGGTAGAAGGATATATGTAAGTTCAGGGTAAGCCAGGGATACATGGAGATGTCTTGTCCCTCCCCCTCCACCCCCCCCCTTCCAAAATGTAAGAACAAACAGTAACTCATGATTGAAAAGGACCTAGAGCGGCTCCCTGCCACTCCGGATTTTCCAGAACACTATGCATGTATCCTAATAATAACCATTCCCTTTTTGTGTTGCTAACTGCAGGTGGAAGCTCTCCTGGCATCTGAGGATTATGGCAAAGACCTCGCCTCTGTGAACAACTTGCTGAAAAAGCATCAGCTGCTGGAGGCAGACATATCAGCCCACGAGGTCAGCAGGCTAACAGATAGGAGAGTGGGATGATTAGAACAAACCTCAAGAGTACCCAGGTGTTGAAGAAAGCTAGAATTGTTCAAAGAACACAAGTGATATCTGGCACCCAAGGCAGCAGTTTGTATATGGACTGTTTTTTTCTCAGCCTAGGTTTATGCAGATCTTATCGATTAGTACTAATCATGGTGAAAAAGCAGGTGCATTTTTAGCTGGAGATACAGAGTTTTGTTGTCCAGCAGCCTATTACAACCAAGGGTCTGGATTCCATCCATGCTACTGCAAAATTTGGGGGGGGGGGTATTTTGTTTTGTTCTGTTAATTTTTCCAAGACAGGGTTTCTCTGTGTAGGCCTGGCTGTTCTGGAATTCAATCTGTAGGCCAGGCTGGCCTTCAACTCACAAAGATCCACCTGCCTCTTTATTTTTTTATTTTTTTTTTTTCATTTTTATTTTATGTGCATAAGTATTTTGCCATGAGTGTCAGGTTCCCTGGAACTGGAATTACAGACAGTTGTGAGCTGCCATGTGGGTTCTGGGAATTGAACCAGAGTCCTTTGGAAGAGCAGTCAATGCTTTTAACCACAGAACCATCTCTCCACACACCCTACCCCACCCTGACTCTTAAGGCATGTGCTACTGCTGCTCAGCAGTTGGTTGGTTTTTGTTTTTATTTTTGAGATGAGGTCTTGTTGGTGTAGCCTTGGCTGGTCTCAAACAAGATCCCCCTGCTTTGGAGTGCTGGGATTAAAGGTGTGCACATCCACACCCACCCACCCAGTTCTTTCTTTATTTTTGAACCAGATTCTCAGTAAGTAGCCCTATCTGGCCTCAGACTTGCAGTAATTTTTCTGCCTCTGCCTCTCAGATGTTGAGGTTACAACATTTACATCACACCTTTGGCTTAAATAATTCAAGTAATAGTTCCATAATATGAATAGCATTTCTGTGAATGGTGACAGTTTTTATTAAAGGGGATGAATGAGGACAGCTTTAGTTACATTTTTGCAGATTTCTATTAGTCCGTTTCATAGAGGACAACTGGGGTTTAAGCTTCTGAGTTAATTGTGTGTGGTTTGTATGATGGGTATACAGCATAGAGGGAGGCTGAAGGAAGGGGAAGAGATATTTCATTATGGAGAATAGTTTTCCTACACTAGCAACTAATTAGTAACAGTTTTGTATTGTTATGAAGTTGAATTAGGTTCTCACGGTGAACTGTGTAAAAAATTGTCCTTGTTTCCTTGGTCCATCCTGGGCTTGGAATGGGTTATATCTACTTATGATCCTGTCACGTGTCTGGCTCAGTTAGGAAATGTTGGTCCTCTGATGACTTAAACATTTTAGTTCTAAATACTTTGACATTTCATATTTGATACCAAAAAAAAAAAAAAAAAAAAAAAACACTCACATCTTGTTAGAAAAAAACCTTGGGATACCAGATAAGAATTTTCCAAAATTCTAATTTTCTTCAAAAATTTGGATTTTACCATTGAATTCAGATCCTATCAAGTGACAAACTCTCTTCATCTTTTTGAGGGGCCAGGTATGCACAGTTGAAACTGGATCTCACACTTGCAGCATACCCTGGCCTGGAACTTACCATACAGCACAGGCTGGCTCTGCTATTGTGATTTTCCTGTCTTGGCTTCCCAGGTGCTGGGATTACAAGCTGACCTCCACATCTAGCTTACTTTACCATTTTTGATAGAGTCTATTGAAGACTCAAGGCTGAATAATCATAGTTTCCCTTTGAGTTCTTCTTTAATGTAAAATGTGTGTTCTCTTTAAAATTATGTTTGTTATTTGTTGTGAAGAGTATAGGGGAGGTATGTACAGTCAGAGGATAATTTGAAAGATTTAGTTCCCTTCTACCATAAACGAACCTAAGTCACCCTCTGAGCTTGTGTTAGGCCAGAGATGTTTAATTAAACCAAATTTACTATGGCCCACACCTTTTAATGCTAGCATTCAGAAAACAGGCAAGTGGATCTCTGAGTACCAGGCTAGCCAGGCCTACATGATATGACTTTGTTTCAAACAAAACAAAAATTAACTTTGTTTTTGGGGTTTTTCAAGACAGGGTTTCTCTGTATTGCTTTGGAGCCTGTCCTGGAATTAGCTCTGTAGACCAGGCTAGACTTGAACTTACAGAGATCCACCTGCCTCTTACTCCCGAGTGCTGGGATTAAAGGCGTGTGCCACCAACACCAGGCAAAAAATTGACTTTTGCTGCTTTCCAAAGTATACAGTGAGACTGTTGACACAATGTAGTGGTGAAGTGTGCTTATCCAACCCAAGACTTAGTTCAATCTCCAACATCAAAATATGAAAGGATAAAGAAATGAAGGCCACTGCTAAGCAAAATAGGTTGCGGTTAAAAAGTGGGTTTCTACTGCAGCCATGGCACTGCAGTATGTATCCAACTACCTTCCCACCATCCTCACACATGTCCATGGTGACAGGACATGTCTTAGTATCATTATCAAAATAGTTTGATCTTACAGAGCTGCAAGGGTCCCCACAGCACACCTTATTTGTGAGGCTGCACAGCCCAGTAGAGAATTAATGTGTGTTATTTTCAGGGAGCTGGCTTTGGGGACCAGATTTCTCAGCCCTCTCTTGTGTCCCTACCCTAGGATCGTCTGAAGGACCTGAACAGCCAGGCTGACAGTCTGATGACCAGCAGTGCCTTCGACACTTCCCAAGTGAAAGAGAAGCGGGACACCATCAATGGACGCTTCCAAAAGATAAAGAGCATGGCAGCCTCCCGAAGAGCAAAGCTGAGCGAGTCCCACCGCCTGCACCAGTTCTTCCGAGACATGGATGATGAGGAGTCTTGGATCAAGTGTGTGCCCTTACAGTTTTGTGTTCAGTGTTTCAGAGGCTGTCTAGAAAAACGAGAGTTTCTAGCTTTCTTGGTCTGTTGGGGTGGCAGGGAAGTGTGATGTAAGGGCACAGGTTAAGGATCTTGCCAAACTCCCCATTTCTACTGCACAGTAGTAAGCAGCAGTTATCCTATAGTGATGGTAACCATGATGTCACAGTAGACCCTGCCTTGTGGGTCCCAAGGAACTTGGTTTGTTTCTGGTTTGTTTTTGTTGTTTTTTTGGTTTGTTTTTTGTTCCTTTTTTGTTTGGTTGTTTTTATTTGTTGTTTGGTCCCTTGTTTTGTTTTGGTTGTTTTTTTTTTTTCTTTTGGAGAAAGGGTCTCTCTGTGTAGCCCTGGCTATCCTAGAACTCACTGTGTAGATCAGGCTAGACTTGAAGACTTGAACTCACAGAAATTCACCTGCCTCTGCCTCCCAGGTACTAAGATTAAAGGTGTGCATGTCCACTGCCTGGACTAAGAAAACACTTTACTATGTCTCCCTATATGTGACACATAAGTAAATGGAGTTAATAGTACACCACAGGCAGGGCCAATCCTCTTCATGACATTCAGATGAGCCATGTTTGTTGACATATGTGCATGGTCAGAGGCAGTTCTAGATCCATGGTTTTGGAAAAAAGCAGCTTCTATCCCCTGGAAACAGAAAGGGATTTTTATGAAGAAAATGGTAGAGGTTGGAGGATGCCAGAGTTAGTGGCCCACCTGACAGAGCCCATGGACATGAGCAGGTTTAGGCTGACCATACATCCTCTGCTCTTAGGGAGAAGAAGCTGCTAGTGAGCTCTGAGGACTATGGCCGAGACCTAACAGGGGTTCAGAACCTGAGGAAGAAACACAAGCGGCTAGAAGCCGAGCTGGCTGCCCACGAACCGGCCATTCAGGTGAGGGGTTGTCTTCTACTAAGAGAAGATGGCCATGAGGAAGGAGCCAGGTATAGACAGAATCCTCTGATCTTAATGCTGTGGTCTGTGATCGTGATGCCTCAGCCCCAGCCATAAAGAAGCAGCCCTCTTGTTTGTCAGGCTTGGCTGGTGTTGGAACGCCTTTATGTAGACCTGACTGACCTCAGACTCAGATCACCTGCTTCTGCCTCCCAAGGGCTGAGATTAAAGTTGTGCCCAGCACATGTAGCCTGAAGAGATAATTGTGAATGTGATGTTGAGACTTCCTGGCAGCTTGAGCCACAGGCACCTGGAACTAGGCACTTGGCCGCACTGCTGGTGTTGACTTCTGTTCTCACTTGTCAGGGTGTCCTGGACACTGGGAAGAAGCTATCTGATGACAACACCATCGGGCAAGAGGAGATACAGCAGCGTCTTGCACAGTTTGTGGAGCACTGGAAGGAGCTGAAGCAGCTGGCAGCTGCACGGTAAGCATGCAGACAGGTGCTCTTAGACAGATGGGAGGCCTGGCCCTTCCTGCCAGTATTAGCTTGCTCCAGACCCATTCTGAGCTGTCCTTGTCCTGAGTCTGAACCCAGCAGTTAACTCCAGAGCTTCCTATCTGAAGAGCCTGTCTGCCTTGTGTCCCTTAGAAGACTAAACCATACCCCTTCATGGATATTTTAGAATGTTTTATCCAAAGGAAAGAGCTGTCTGTCTGTTTGTTTATTTATGCTGCTGAAGACTGAACCTGAAATCTTAGGCACACTAATCTATAACTCTAACCCTCCTTCGTGGATATTTTAAATACATAGTAATGGTTTCCCCTCCCCCTTTTTTTGATAAGGGGCCAGCGGCTAGAGGAATCCTTGGAGTATCAGCAGTTCGTAGCCAATGTGGAAGAGGAAGAGGCTTGGATCAATGAGAAAATGACTCTGGTGGCTAGTGAAGATTACGGAGACACTCTTGCTGCCATCCAGGTCAGGAAAGCTAAGCAAATGCATGAACAGTAAAGGTATACTAGTTAACAGTCTAAAGGCTAGGCTAGGAGGAGCCTGAAATGTAGTACAGACCAGCCATATTCCCATCACATCTCATAGAGGAAAGTCCTTGCTGCTTCCAGGACCACACTCACTCCAAGCTTTTTTCACATAGCATCTAGCTCTGTGTCTACTCTTTTCTCTGGCATTCCCTGTCTGTCCAAATTGACTTATTTTTGTAAAAATACAATCTTACTGGTAAGAGAGACTGAAAATATCCCTTAGTATCTCCCTCCCCCCAATGTTCATGGCCCCAGAAATTAAGCCAACCCTGTAGCCACTTTCAGTTGGTTAACAGCTGTATAACTGATAACAGTAAAACGTGCTGAGCTGGAAGATCTCAGATGGCTGTAGTCACAGACTATCTTGTTCAGCTCTATACAGCCCCTCTTTCTATATAGGCTGGATTAGCTTCCTCCAGTTTGTTCAGTGACACAAAGGCAGAAACAAGACTATTAAAGGCATTGCACAGTTCTCAGCTAGCCCCAAGGCAGCCAGCCCAGTCATGGAATAGGAGAAATCACAATCATCATGGTCACGCCTTCTTGAGTTCCAGCCAGCCAATATGGAAGCAGTTTGCATTGCCTTGAGCCACTCTCCTCACAGTGGGCAATCCATGTCGTAGGATAAATTCAGTGGCCTCCCTCAGGGTATGGTTGAGGTCCCTAGAGACAGGAAGGGGGCTGTATTATTCCCCATTCATTAGAGAGCTAGACATAAGACTGGGTTCCTCCTGGGATATGCTTAGAAGTGTTGTTTTGTTGGGCGCTTACCTCTAGCTTTCTGTCCATTCTTACAACCTAAACTAGGTGGTTGTACAGAACTTCAACCTTCCTGGACTGCAGTTTCCCTGTGCCATGTGACACTGATTCCCCTGCAGCCTGTTCTCACTCCTGACTCCCTGGTACCCATGTACCATGCTAATGGTACTCCTCCTAGAGTACAGAGTAGAAGGACAGGGCTGATAACTTGTGGCACTCTCTGTCCCAAAACCTAGCATATTTACATCCTGGCTCAGTGACTGACCTCACTACTTTGTCTCTAGGGCTTGCTGAAGAAACACGAAGCTTTTGAGACAGACTTCACTGTCCACAAGGATCGGGTGAATGATGTCTGTACTAATGGACAAGACCTCATTAAGAAGGTGAGCCTGGATCCCAGGAAGACTCTTGTTCTCAGCCCAGAATACACCAAGCTGAGTTGTTAGTAAAGACTGTCAACAGGCCTGTGCCATGTCTCTCGAATAGCAGGAGTTGCTTTTGAATAGGTGTACTCCTCCTTGAGCAACCAGCTTTTGGCCTTAAGTGAGGAGGGCTATCTTGTTGGTTGTTTCCTGACAGTAAGACTTCCATGGTTTTTCCTTCCTGTGTATATCTGTGCACCACATTTATGCATTGCCCAAGGATATCAGAAGAGTTTGTTGGATCCTTTACCACTGGAGTTGCTGATGTTGTGAGCCCCATGTAAGAGCTGGAAATAGGGGTCTGGAGAGATGGCTCAAAGGTTAAGAGCACTGACTGCTCTTCCAGAGGTCTTGTTTAATTCCTAGCAACCACATGACACCGTGGTGTGTTTATCCCTAGTGAGTCTGAGACTGACCGGGGCTGTGTAGTAGCCCTGTCTCAAAAACATCACTAGGATTCACCCAGAAAGCCACTACTCAGAAGTGGCTATTCTAGATTTTTGATTTTTTGAGACAGGATTTCTGTGTAGATTTGTAGACTACGCTGGCCTCAAACTCACAGAGATCTGCCTGCCCCTGCCTCTTAAGTGCTGGGTTTAAAGATGTGCGCCACAACCTCCTGGCTGTAGTCTAGATTTTATCTTGAGATATGGTTTCTTGTAGTCTAGGCTAGCCTCCAACTTACTCTGTAGCCAAGGATGACCTTGAACTCCTGGACCTCTTACCTCTACTGCACAGGTGATAGGATTGCAGCTCTGTATCACCAAGCCTGGCTCATTGAGATTTTAATGTTTGGACTTCCAGACTTTCCCTCTATACTGTGTAGAGCTAAGCATGAAATGTCTGTTTAGTAAGATTGTATAACTCTGTGGTTATGTAACACTTATTCAGTAGGGACAATTTGTTCGCTGGTGACTCTTGTCTCAGTGCTTTGAAAGTAGTGAAGAGTCCAGGACTCCCCACTGCAGCTCTAGACCCAGGCTGTACAATGTCGATCCACGGCCAACTGTCAGATTCCTGAGGAACAGCACAAGGAGTACTGGGAGCTCCTATCACAAAGCTTCTGTGCAGTAGTTGCCATGTATAGAGTTGGGATTTGGGGCTGGGCTGGTGCCCCGATTACAAGCTTTTGCCGAGCATCTGTGTGACAAAAATACCTAGGTTTGACTGTGATCAGCAGACAGCATGAACTGGAGTGCAACCAAGATTCATAGGACTCCTGGCCTAGGAGAGTGAGAAGCTCTACACCTTGCTAACTCTCGCCCTTAGAATATGCTCTCAGCTCTTACGAGCTGAGGTGACTGAGTTGTAAATATTCTTTAGTGCTTTGTTCTGGGCAAACTTTCCCTTCTTTACCACATTTGTCTTTCCTCCGAAGTCTTGTATGTGTTTCCAAATGCAGTTCTGTCTGGAACTGGAACTAAAACTGGTGCTCAGGCTTCACCATCTTTTGTGCCCATGGCATCCAGACACTTCCCAGAATTACTGTCTGTCTTCAGTACACAAGGATTGGAGCTGTACTTTTGCTATATAGAGTTTTAATGTTTAAGTGATAATTTTTCCCTTTCAGAAACATTAGTGATACTCACAGTGTCCACCCTTTCTCGTGCCCCCTGGAATTAGATCATTGGTCCCAAGTCTTTACCCTGAGACTTTTACTCAATAGCATCCTTAGAAAGCTTCACCTAGCAGGACAGTGGTGGAGGCAGAGGCAGGCGGATCTCTGTGAGTTTGAGACCAGCATGTTCTACAAGAGTTAGTTCCAGGACTGCCTCCAAAGCTGCAGAGAAACACTGTCTCAAAAAAAAAAAAAAACTTCACCTAGCACTGATCAGGGAAGACATGTGACAGAAATGGAAGGTTTGGTGCTGGAAATCTGTCATATATAGGTGACTGAAGCTGGTGGCAAAACTGATTTGTGCTTCTTTTTCCTGTCGTAGAACAATCACCATGAGGAAAACATCTCTTCAAAGATGAAGGGTCTGAATGGGAAGGTGTCTGATCTGGAGAAAGCAGCAGCTCAGAGAAAAGCAAAGCTAGATGAGAACTCAGCTTTCCTGCAGTTCAACTGGAAGGCTGATGTGGTAGAGTCCTGGATTGGTGAGTGGGTTCAGAAAGACCCAAAGCTTCTAAATCTCATAGGCTAAGAAGATAGCAGAGCCACAGGGTGTGTTGCCACACAGTTGGCTCTCTGCTGCAGAGAAGCAGCTGCTAGGACATAGGCTGAGACAGTCTGCTGCAGGACAGACCTGGTTGCCCAATAAGAAGAGACATTCCGACGTCAGATTGGCACAGCATTAGTCTCACCAAAAGATTAGATCATATCAGAACTACCTACCAGCTCCCTGGCCAAAGTGCCATCTAGCCCCTGGTTAAACAGAACTAGATTCTGGTGTCAGAGCCCATGTGACCCAAAAGGACCTCCACACTCTGTTGAGGCAGGGTGGTGGTTACAGGGAGCAGGGAGCCACTATGAGTTCAGGAAGGCTGCTGGTGACTTTGGAATTGAAGTGTGAACATGCCTCCATCCTGTGACTTGCTTTTTAGTCAGTGTGTTCTCTGAGGGGCTGGGACAGTCAGTCTCCATGCTTTGTTTCACAGGTGAAAAGGAGAACAGCTTGAAAACTGATGACTATGGTCGAGATCTGTCCTCTGTCCAAACTCTGCTCACCAAGCAGGTCAGTTAGCCACCTGAATGGTGGACTGGATTTACTCAAACAGCACTAGGAGAAGGCTGGTCAGTGTCCCTCCATTAGGTCTTTGATGGCCTCCTGTTTGTGTGGCCAAGGTCAGTCAACAATAAACTGGGCAGTAGTGGCTCACACTTTAATCCCAGTACTCAGGCAGCAGAGGCAGGTGGATCTCTGTGAGTTCAAGGCCAGCCTAGTCTACAGAGCAAGCGCCAGGACTACAGAGCTATACAGAGAAACCCTGTCTCGAAAAACTTTAAAAAAAAAAAAAAAAAAAAAATACTTTCAGTCCTAAGCCTCAGGGGGATAGAATAGATGGAGAACCAGGCATATGTGCAACACCATGATGGGCTGGCAGGGCTCAGACACAAGGTGCCTGTCAGTCTTGAGCAGGCAAGGGTCTGTGGGACATGCCTTCCTGAACTCAGTCACACAGAGTAAACTGAAAGTGGCCACATGTGAATGGTCTGCTGTGTCTAAGGAGCCAAGGCCATACATAGCCATGCCCACAACTTGAGTGCTAGAATGGAAGGGTTTATTTATGGCCATTGCCACAATCTCTGGTCTAAGGGGAGTAGGAACATAGGCAGGCATGACTGAGTGTTGGCAGGAAGTGGAGCTCTAGACCAGCTACAATTTGGGCATGTGCTACTGCCATCTGAGCTGAGGCACACAAGGCTCTCTACAATGCATGCAACTGACTTGTGTATCCTCTTTGCAGGAGACCTTTGATGCTGGCCTGCAGGCCTTCCAGCAGGAGGGCATTGCCAATATCACTGCACTCAAAGACCAGCTGCTAGCTGCCAAGCACATTCAGTCTAAGGCCATCGAGGCCCGACATGCCTCCCTCATGAAGAGATGGACCCAGCTGTTGGCCAACTCAGCTACTCGGAAAAAGAAGTTGCTGGAGGCCCAGAGTCATTTCCGAAAGGTAATTAATATTCAACCAGGCCAGTAGAAGGGAAGGTAGGCCCCATTTGCATCTGCCATGCTGTGCCATTATCCTGTGAGAAAGGAGTGACCTCAGCCCAAAGGAGCTAAAGATGAGTCTGGAGTCACATGGGGCTCTTGAACTTGTCCTGGTGAATTTATCCTTTGACCCTCCCAGGACAAGTGAGGAAATGTTTGAGATGGGGCAGAAAGAGGCAGATTCCCAGCAGGCCTCACTTTGAGTCCTAGGAACTGCCCTACCCACATACATCCCCACTTGACACTCAGCCTCTCTACTTTTAGGTAGAGGACCTCTTCCTGACCTTTGCCAAAAAGGCATCAGCCTTCAACAGCTGGTTTGAGAATGCAGAAGAGGACCTGACAGACCCAGTGCGCTGCAACTCTCTGGAAGAAATCAAAGCCCTTCGAGAGGCTCATGATGCCTTCCGCTCATCCCTCAGCTCTGCACAGGCTGACTTTAACCAGCTAGCTGAGCTGGACCGCCAGATCAAGAGTTTCCGTGTGGCCTCCAACCCCTACACCTGGTTCACCATGGAGGCCCTGGAGGAGACCTGGAGGAACCTGCAGAAGATCATTAAGGTGCACCTGACTGAGCAAGCCACTCAACCCATACTCCCTGCCTTCAGGCTGTTGCTTGGTGGATCATCTTCAGTAGAACTTCTGCCCCTCTCACTTTCAAGTCCCACTGCCATTTCCCCAGGGTAGAGCCATGTTTATGCGAGCCCATGTGAGACCAGATGTCAGGAACAACAGAAGGTAGCAGCACCTTCCTTCCTTTTTTGTCTCAGGAGCGGGAACTGGAGCTGCAAAAGGAGCAGCGGCGGCAGGAGGAGAATGACAAGCTGCGCCAGGAATTTGCACAGCATGCCAACGCCTTCCACCAGTGGATCCAGGAGACCAGGTGCCTGCCTTGTGGGGCCAACCCAGAGAACAGGCTGCTCCCTACAGCTGGGTTCCAAGCCTCCAGCTCTGGGACACAGGGAGCTTAACACCCAGTACCTAAGCCAGGTGGCAGTGGTGCAAGCCTTTAATCCCAGGACTCAGGAAGCGGGCAATTGAGTCTTTGAGTTCAAGGCCAGCCTGGTCTACAGAGTGAGTTCTAGGACAGCCAGGGCCACACAGAGAAAAACCCTATCACAAAAATGGTGCCTAAGTCAGTTGGCATCTGTTACCTGAGTGCATAGGAGAATAGCCATGAGCTTGAGTCTAGTGTGGTTTACATGTTCTGCGCCATTTGAGGCTATAGCAAGATCTTGTCTCACCCCAAAAGATGGGAGGAGGAAAGACTGCTTGTACTAATTAGGCTGGCATGATCTGATTGGGTTGCTCTGTGTGATTCATTTACATAAAGATGATGTTGGCAGCTGTCCGGAGTGAGGTAGAACTGCTCGGGGCTCAGTCAGAGCTGGCAGTGACTGAGCTGACCCAGGCTAGGTGGCAGAGGGTACTGATGCTCTGTTCGTTTTCTTTCCTCTATCCCGTCCTGATTGCTGCTCTCTGTGGACACTACCATGGTTCCTGGCTACTTGGATCGTCACAGAACGTATCTCCTCGACGGGTTAATATTGCCTTCTTTCTCCGGGCTCATGGTGTGGTGGCGTCTTGTGTGCTTGTTCCTGTGTCCCTTTGTCCCCAGTGGCCTGGCTTGCAAAGGATCCAAGGATGGGCCTCCTGCCCACCTTGTCCATCATGCCCTTTGTCCCTGCTAGAAGAACCCGTGGTCTTCGGGGGTGGTCACTTTGCCTCTTTCAAGGCAGGGAATGTAACTGTCGAGAGGAACCAGAGTCAGAAGTGTAAAGCTTAGAACCCCTGCCCACACCTGTTCACGAAAAGTAGATTAGGCTTCCCTTTTGGTCTGTTTTCCCGTTGTGACCAAAAGGATTTGCACTAAGCCCCAGTAGTCAGTGGGCGTGTGAAGCCGGATGGTTGTGCTAGGAGCTTAAGCTGAGTGAGTCCGATGTCTAGTTGAAAGGAAGCTCTGCAGCCCCCTTAGGGTTGAGGTGGCCCTATCTTCCCCCTGGGGAGGGTAACCAGGATTGTTCCCCTAGCAAAAGATAGAATGTCCAATGTGGTGTGGAGACAGGGCTTGGAGGAGTCCCTGGGAGGAGCAGGGCTATCTCCCAGTCCCAGCAAGTGCCTGTACCCAGGCCATGCCCCTTTCTGTTCTTCCCAGACTAAGGCTTAACTAGAGCTGGTGAGGTTCTATAGAGGGATAAGTCAGACATGTAAGGGTAGTGACCACAGAAATCTGCCCGATCCAGTCAGGTTGTAAGAAGCTTTGCAAGGCGGGAAGGATTACAGCATCTGGCCTGAGCACCACAGGCTTCCCCACGCTATGCTATCTGCTGCTCTTGGTCTTGTTTCTGTGCAGTGCCATGCTTCCTCACCTGTGGCTCCTCCCAAGCCTTGTCCCACCTTCCCCAATGCCCCTTGAGCTGCCCATGGTTCCCACCTGATGCCAGGCTGCCAGCTTGTGGCACATGTCTGTCTCGATATGCTCTTGCCTCACCTTCCTTTGGTATATTCACTTGGTTTCTTTTCTTTGAATAGCATAGCATATCGTCGGGTCATTCGTGTCTATCAGTATGAAGTTGGGGATGATCTGTCTGGAAGGTTCTTCTCCTCTTATTTCTCTTCTTCCCTCACTGTGGTTTTACCAATGCACTCTGGACTCCCAGGCGGCTCTGCTTTCTAACCCACACCCTAGCCACTTGGGAGGAGGGTCTGTCCCCCTCTGATGCTTTGGCCCTGCCTCCTACCCCAGTTCCTGGGGCTCACTTTTCCTGGGGGATGGGACATGCCTGTGAGTCTCAACTGCTGGGGTAGGAGGAAGCCTGGTGCCCTGCCTTGCTAAAGCACTTTGAACTTGGGATGACTTTACAGTTCTTCCTGGTTCACTGAAATCACAAGGGTAGATTGGGGTAGCTATGGGTACAGAGGAGGCGGGGCTGTGTGCACTGTGTGAACTTGTCCCTGCACGTGACCCTGCTCGTTTGATGTCTTTGTTCACTGGGAACCTTCTTTGTGCTCACACTTACATCTTGGAGAGAAGCAGACTCCTCAGGAAATAGCCTTCAAAAGAAGGTTTAGGCTGGCTGTGTCTAGATGCTGGAACCCAAATCTAGAGTTCTATCGCAGCTATCCTCAGCTGGAACCAGTTTGTCAACACATCCACTTAGCTGTCTTACTGGCCATGCTGTCTCTTAGAATGTGGCTTTTCTCCCCTAATAGCCTAAGGAGGGGACCAAAGTAGAGCTAAGGGGACTGACTGACTGTCTCTTGACCGTCCTTACAGCCCCAAGGACTTTTACTGTTGGGTTCTTGGCCTCCTGTTGGTGCAGAAAAGAGGCTGTCAGGCCTGAAGCTGCTTGTTCCTATGGGGAATAAATTTAGTTCCTGAGTGACCTTTAAGAGCTGAGAATTCCCTGACCCATGTGTCTCTGAAACAGGGATAGTCTGTTAGAAGGGATAGTCAACCTCAAATGGGTTGTTGTCTCCTCAGTGAAAAGAATTACAGGCTGTGGGCACTTTGTACCAGGGTTAAATGTGGGCACTGGTCTGCATTGCAGCCCTGCTCACTGTGCTTATGTGTCTAGGTCCTGCATGGTGGAAGAGTCGGGAACTCTGGAATCTCAGCTAGAAGCCACCAAAGTGAGTGCCTAGCAACCATTCAGCCTGAAGCTGCCCAGGCCATTTTCCCCCTGACTTTAACAGCCTGGGGTTTCTTCAGAGAAAGTCTCCACTATCTGCTGTAAACTGAACCCTATTTGAAGAGGCCCTTGGATACAGACTGCATCCTTACTGGCACCTCTGCCAGTCTTTTTTATGAAGATCTTTACCCCCTCCCACTCTTCCTTTCCTTAACTCTTTTGGCCCTGAGATCTCACCTGGGTTCTGGGGCCTGAAGTGTCCTGTCTCACACTGTTTTGTCCTACCTGGCAGCGCAAGCACCAGGAGATTCGAGCCATGAGAAGTCAGCTAAAGAAAATTGAGGACCTGGGTGCTGCCATGGAGGAAGCCCTCATCCTGGACAACAAGTACACTGAGCACAGCACTGTGGGCCTGGCTCAGCAGTGGGACCAGCTGGACCAGCTGGGCATGCGCATGCAGCACAACTTGGAACAGCAGATCCAGGCCAGGTACCAGGGGTCTGCACCAGTGTGAGGGACCCAGCAGGGGCCAGCCCTGAGTGTAACTGTCAACAAGGGCCTGGCGCAGGAGGGAAGAGCATGCCACTTGTGCACAGAAGGCCTGTTCCTTACTTCTGTTGTTCTTCTAGGAACACAACAGGAGTGACTGAGGAGGCACTCAAGGAATTCAGCATGATGTTCAAGTGAGTATGGCCCAGGTATCTTGGCTGAGGGTGGATGGGAGGCAGGAACCATGTGCAGAGTCCTGGGCTCTCTACTACAGGCATTTTGACAAGGACAAGTCTGGCCGGCTGAACCATCAGGAATTCAAATCCTGTCTTCGTTCCCTGGGCTATGACCTGCCAATGGTAGAGGAAGGAGAACCTGACCCCGAGTTTGAGGCAATCCTGGACACTGTTGATCCCAACAGGTAAGCTGAAGGGATGATGGACAGAATTTTAGCCTCCCTCTGCCCTCCTTGCTTATTGTACCTGCCTCCCATAGGGATGGTCATGTCTCTTTGCAAGAATACATGGCTTTCATGATCAGCCGCGAAACGGAGAATGTCAAGTCCAGTGAGGAGATTGAGAGTGCTTTCCGGGCCCTCAGCTCAGAGGGCAAGCCTTATGTGACCAAGGAGGAGCTCTACCAGGTAGGACCTTGGGAAGGGCCAGAGCTCCTGAGTACAACTGAAGCCACAGGGCACACCACACAGTCAGAAGCCTGTGTCTGCTGGCAGACCAGCCTGGCCCAACAACTCCTTACCCTTGGGCATTTGTCATGGTTGAGCTGACCATACCACCTCTCCCCCAGAACCTGACCCGGGAACAGGCCGACTATTGTGTCTCCCACATGAAGCCCTATGTGGATGGCAAAGGCCGAGAACTCCCCACTGCTTTCGACTACGTGGAGTTCACCCGCTCGCTCTTTGTGAATTGATCCTTGGCTCAGAGGTGAGCCTGACCCATACTGCTTGCCCTGCTGTCACCTTGCTGCATGTCACTTCCTCTGTGCTTTCAAGGAAAATATTCCAGACAGTGTTACTTTCCAGTGTAACCATAGGCCTGCTTAGCTTGGGGTAAGACTTCGTAGAAAACGGTGCTTCAGTAAACTGCTTACAGTCCAATCACAATCACTATGTTGCTGTGGGACCCAAACCCATTTGAACCAGCTGCCCTCATTCCCACTTCAAATCAAAGCAGCTGGTTCATCCTCCTTGTTCTCTCTTCCTCCTCCCCAGATTGTTTTCATGTAACAGACAAATAAAGGACTCAATTCTCCCCTTAAAAGCTTTTGCTCCTCTTTATCCAGCTTAGCACACAGCCTTCCTGGAGAGACACCCTGCCCCTGCTGCTCCTTGTGGCCCTCAGGTAGCTATTTCCGCTTCCAGTTGGTCCAAGTCCTCTGCCTCCCTGGACCCTTGTTCTGTGAAAGCTGTACTCAGCTGCCACACCTTCACCATGCCCTTGGCGTCACCAGCAGCTAAGAGCTGAGTTTGCTGGCTGTTAAACTCCAGACAATAGACAGGACTTCCATCTTGGGTTTGTGTTATGGAAACAGTGGGTTTCTGTGAGCTTTTCTGGAGGTCAAACAGTTGTACATCACCTGCAGGGAGAAAGGTTCAGAAAATAAAAACCACAGCTGGGGGAGGCTGTGGCATGTACTTTTTTCCCTGTGTGCCTTGTGGTGGGCACCAGTGGCCTGGATAAAAACCATCGTCACCACATGACTCCTGCACTTAGAAAAAGGCTGTGTGGCTCTTGCCTCCTACCTTCCCCAGAAGCAGCAGCAAAAACCAAGGGGCGCACAGGGGACCAGCGCACAGCAAACAGGTACTTGTGAGACAGCTGCAGTGAGGTCAGAGGCTGGGCCTGCAGCATGGAGTATAGGTGGACATGGCCATCGGTCCCAGCACTCAGGAAGAGATTCCTAGACAATGCAGAAAGGGTAGCCTGTATGGCGCTACCACCAGCACTTCCTAGGCTGTCTGTATGGAAGACTCCCTTAGCTTCCACATCTGAGATGAGCCCTTAAAGGGGATAGGCCCCAGGACCAACCACCAAATCAGAATGCCAGTGTTGAAAAGTTGGGGCAATGCGGACTTCCCTGTGCCTGAGCAGCAAGCCCAGGCTGATACCCTACCTGTGGAAGGGGGAACAGCTCACAGAGTACACAGGGCCACCATGGGGAGAGAAGGTAAACTGCACTGGGGCCCTAAGGGGCACAGAGCTGGGCATCCGAGTGAGAGCAGCTTCCTCCGCTGCCAGGGAACACTTGAGGGGAAAGCCACCTTCTGTGCCCAGAACAAAAATGCTGGAGTCAAAGCTGGAGAAGGCCACTGATGTCACCCCCACCTCAGTCTCTCCACGGGGTGGCTGTGGAAAAGTGACAGTGATTATAAATCCTGAGCACAGATGGGTTCCCACAGCCCGGCTTCCTTGGGCCCATGTCCTTACCTTCTTCAGTTTGGTGCTCCGAGGCAGCTGGTGCACAGCTAGAGCAAAGCCCTTGCAGAGCCGCAGCTGCCCAGCGCTACTGCCCCTCCAGAGCAGCACCCTCCCATCAGTGGCCGCACTCAGCACCTGAAAGCGGTGGCTATGCCGGGGTTCAGGCAACCACAGCACCTGAGATGACAAAGCACAGGGCAGGATAGAGGGGAGCCTCCCATGTCAGCCTCACCCCAGCTGTCCCTTTTAGGGGTAAAGAATTCTGGGGAAACTTCAGAGACAGGGGCTTCTGAAGTCCTTCCTCCAGCCAGGAGGTTGGGGGAACCTGTGCCCAGGCAGCTGTCCAACACCAACTCCCTGAAGCAGCTGCTGCCATCACACCACCTCCAAGGGTGTAGAAGTGACTTCCTGCTAGCCCCCATCAGCCTCCTGACCTGATACACAGGGTCTGTGTGGGTGTCATCAGTCAGACCTGTGCGCCAAAGCAGTGCGTCCTCGGGTCGGCTCATGTCCCACACCAGCACTTCACCACTATACAGCCCCCCTATGCGGAAAAGCCAGACCTGGGCATCAGCTCAGCTATACCCAGCAAACCCCCCCCCCATGCAATGTAGTCAGAACAAAGGCCTCTTCTGAGGAGTTCCTGAGGGGGGAAATCGTGGTTCCCAGGACTCAAACTCATTCCCTCCTTGCTACACATCAGCCACTATTCCCCACAGAAAACTAAGGCCCATGCCCAGCAACCTGCCCCTCCGGCAGGCACATCTGCTGTCAGCTCCGGGGGCAGCCCACCTCTGCATCCGCTGTTCCCACTCTGCTCTTGCACAGCTAGACTCTGGCCCTTCCAAATGACTCCTCCAAGCTCCACACCCCCTCACAGGTCCACACAGGCGCATTATCCCCCAGCTACAGACAAGGCAGGAGGCCAGGGAAACTTCATTGACCCCCCCCCCAACTGACCTGCCCAAGCCAGAAGCTGACAGGCTAGCCAAAAGCTTCTTGGCTGCCTGTAGCTGGATGGGAAGCAGAAATTTGGGGAAAGAGGCTGATAAGTGGCTAGGTACTTACCTGCAATGTGTGAGGGCTGTGTGGGATGAAAGGCCAGACACATGACAGCACTGGGCACCTCCACCACTACTGATGGCTGCTGGGGGTTCAGGCCTCGGCGGTCCAGGTTCCAAGTACACACATAGGACTTAAGCGTGCTCCAGTCCCCATCATCTAGCCTGCATGAGGTCACACCTCAGTGTCTTCCTCGGCTCCCATTACCTCCTCCATCTCTGCCCAGCTAACCCTGACAAAATTTAGCCTGTGTCCCCTACACACCCAGACTGTACTATAGGTATATTCACGGGTTCCTCAATGGTACTCAAAAGGGCACAATGTGCTCTAGAAAAGAGTTCCCAAGCCAGTTATTATGTCACTGCAGGTGCCCTGCCTGTACACCCTGTTAAGAAAATGCTAGTCACATGAAGACTGTGCCCTTGAGCTGGGCAATAGCCCACTGACAGCAGAGGACACTTGTAATTCCAGCACTCGGAAGGCTGAGACAAGATACAGACACCAAGCCGGGCATTGGTGGCACACACCTTTAGTCCCAGCACTCACTTGGGAGGCAGATGCAGGCAGATCTCTGAATTCAAGGCCAGCCTGGTCTACAGAGCTAGTTTCAGGACAGGCTCCAAGGTAATACAGAAAAACCCCACCTCGAAAATCAAAAAAAAAAAAAGAAAAAAAAAGAGAGAGAGGGACCAAAGCCACCCTGCCATCCTGAGCTATAAAGTGAGGAAGTGAGGCCCTATGTTAAGGAGGAAGTGTGTATATATGCATTAGTGGGTGAGGACCACAGAGTATCCAGCAACAGACACCAGAGTAATGGCTGGTGGCCAACTTGAACCCAAGGCTTGCTTTTCTGCCAGGTAAAAAGCATGGGCTCTCAGCCCTCCCTCTGCTCTTTACCTAACCCTTTAGCCTAAAGCTAATGAAACAGAGGTCCATACAAGCCTTAGGATCTCCATTATTTCCCACCCACCCCAGCTGTCACTCACCGACCATAGGCACAGGCCAGCACAGAGCCCGTGGCGTTCCAGGAAATGCCAGTCACATGCAGACCCTGCCCTTGGGCTGGGGGGTAGACCAGGGTATGCAGACAGGACACCTGCAGAAACAGACCATTCCTAACCCTAAGCACTAAATCCATCTAGTAAGTCGTTCTCAACATGTGGGTCACAGCCTTTTTGGGGGTTGAATGACCCTTTCACTGGGGTTGCCTAAGACCACTAGAAGGCATACAGTTACATTATGAGTCGTATCTAGAGAAATTACAGTTATGAAGTAGTAATGGAAATGGGGTCCCCACAACATGAGGAACTGCATTAAAGGGACACAGTATTAGGAAGGTTGAGAACCACTGCTCTAGTAGGTAGCCTCAGGGCAACATAGGAAAATCACACCCAACCCAAGGCCTACAGACTGCCCACATCCACTGATCAGCCCAGAGTAAAATGTAATGTAAACTACTCTAGGAATGGGACTCATCACTATAACCCCAGTACTTGGGAGGCTGAGGCAAGAGGATTGCATGAGTTCTAGACCAGCTTGAGCTGCTGGCTTCTTAACAAACGCACACACACACAGAGAGAGAGAGAAAGAGAGAGAGAGAGAGAGAGAGAGAGAGAGAGAGAGAGAGAGAGAGAGAGAGAGAGAGAGAGAGAGAGAGAGAGAGAGAGAGAGAGAGAGAGAGAGAGAGAGAGAAATAGACTGCTTCCACCTGCCACCGTGAAGATGTTTCCAGAGCTTTGGAAGATACCTGATGCAGGCTACAAGCTAGAGTCTCAGGGCACATGCAGCAAAAAGCTGGAAGGTAGTAATGGCTGCACATGGGGGATTGCATTAAACTCCACTGGCCTACACACCTATAAAAGGCTAGCATGCCAATTTTATGCAGAGAGGAAAGTTTTTCAGACAGTGTCTCAATATATAACCCAGGCTAGCCTCAAACTCATGGCAATCCTGCTTCAGCTGGGATTACAGATGTGGGTCAACATGTCTGGCTATGTATTGATACATTGTTTATGAGTTATTAAAGTTTGCCTGAGGATTTAGAAAGCAAAGTCAGCCACAAGCCATAGAAGCCAGAATCCCAGCAGTCAGAAGCTAGGAGGTGGTGGCACATACCTTTAATCCTAGGACTCAGGATTAAGAGGTAGATGGATCTCTGTGAGTTCAAGGCCACCTAGATCTACATAAGATTGATCCAGTCCTGCCGGGCAGCAGTGGAGCATGCCTTTAGTCCCAGAACTCACTTGGGAGGCAGAGGCAGGTAGATCTCTGTGAGTTTGAAGCCAGCCTGGTTTACAGAGCAAGTTCCAGGACAGTCTCAAAAGCTACAGAGGAACCCATCTCAAAAAAACAAAACAAAACAAAAAAGAAAGAAAGAAAAGATTGATCCAGTCCTAAAGAGAAACAGCTCAAACAAAGATGATCTCAGCACCTGGGATCACACACCTTTAATCCCAGCATTAGAGAGATATATAAGACAGGAGCAAGGTCAGTATCAGGCATTCATTCTCCAGCCACATTGAGGAGAGGAAGACATTCAGTCTCAGGATATCTAGTCACATTGAGGAGAGGCAGCAAGATCAGCCCTTTCAGCCTGACGTAAGAGGTAAGAAGCTAATGACTGGCTGCTTTGCTTTTCTGACCTGTGGCTCGAAGTTTGAACCCTAATATCAATCTCTGGGTCTTTAATTTTTTTTTGTCACATGGCTCCACTCCCTGTCTCCCAAATCAAGGCTTCTTTTTTGGTTTTGTTTGTTTGTTTTTTGAATCTTGACTTGTTGACTTGGAATCTTTTCCTCAACCGTTGGGAGCAGCAAAGGAGATGGTCACAGTCCCAACAGTTGGTGGGGGAGAGGGTAGGCTAGCAGCAGAGAATCAAAATTCTGGTGTAAACTCCATACTCCCTGATCTCATGACTGACCCAAGGCAAGAGCCCAGTCCTGCAAAGTCTTCAGGAACACATGCCCACTGCCACTGATGTGCAAGGCTGTGGCAATGCTGGTGGGCTCCCCAAGGCCACAGAGCAGCACCCACTCCTAGAGACAGAGACCCACGGAGCTCAGGCCCACTGTGTGTGTGGTGATGAATGCCTGCAATCCCAATCCTCAGGAGGCTGAGGCAGAGTGCCAAAACTTTGAGGTCAGCCTGGTCTACATAGTGAGTTCCAGACTAGCCAGAGCTACACAGTGAGACCCTGTTGTTCTTTTGTTTTTTGTTTTAATAAAAAGGCACTCTACCTTGGGGTGGCCCATTCCAATCTGGTCTTTGGAACATTTGCTCTGCTAAACAAATTTCTGCTTAAACTGTCAAAAATAAGTAAGTAAAGTAAGGCATAGCCTCCAGAAGCCGGGACACTCGTGTCAAGGCAGCCTTCCTTGGAAAGCCAAGAACGAAAGCCAGTGAGTGCAGATCAGGTTCTCTCATGTGGCTGTGGATGGAAAGGCTAAGTCCACATGAATAAGCCATTGCATAGATGCCTTCAAGAAAATGGTTAGGGACAAGGCCAAGAAAGGAGACTGCTGAGGAGGGCACAGGTCTGTCACATACAGTCCTTGACCTGGGATCTGCTTCCCTGAACTCCTGTACTTGAGGAAAATTGTGAGCCTACACGCATTGTCACCTGGGCACTTGTAGTTATAAAGTTTACACTAAGAATCAAACCCTCACTGGTTGTGGTGATGCATATCTCCAGAAGGAGAGGCAGGGGGAATCTCCAAAATCAAGGCTGGCCAGTCCACACCATGGATACAGGTTAAGCACATGTACTGCTCTTCCAGAGGACCTGAGTTTAATCCAGCACCCACATCAGGCAACCTATAAGAGCCTATAACTCTGATTCCAAGAGATGACATCCTGCACATACCCACAGGCAGACACACACACAATTAAAAGAAACCATATATATAGAGCCAGGTGGTGCCCTTGGGTGACTGTAGCAAGAAACAAAACAAGGCTGTGTGGTGGTGGCACACAGCTTTAATCCCAGTACTTGGGAGGCAGAGGCAGGAGGCTCTCTATGAGTTCAAAGCCAGCCTGGTCTACAGGGTGAGTTCCAGGACAGTCATGGCTACACAGAGAAACCCTGTCTCAAAAAATAAAAACAAACCAAATGAAGAAACAAAAACTAAAAGACCAACCCCCATCATTTAATCACACTTGACACTTTAGCTGTCAATCCAGCTGCACACCCAGGTCCACAGAGGACAGTCTGAAACTGTGCCTAGAAAGCAGAAATGCCAAGACATGCTGTGTCTTTAGAACACTGCCCAGGGTTCAGGTTCCAGCTCAGATAACACAGAGTTGTGCAGCCATAGGCAAGGCACTCAACTTCTCCAAGCCTATCTATGAAGAGAAGATAACAGTAATACAGTTGACCCAAGAAGAGAGACCACAGCAGGTCATTCCCTAGGGTGGTACCAGGCTAGTGGCAGGCTGCCTTGGAGGCAAAACCTTTATCTCTTCTGCCACTTGCTTTCATTATGGGCACTCCTGAAGGGTCACCTCCCAGGGTGAGTTGGCTCCACCTCTGTACCTGGTAAACAGGCTGCTGACCCCACTGCCACTGGAGTGGAACAAAGCAAAGCAAGTTCTAATGAAGAGGCACAACCCCCAGCCCCCCACCCTCTACCCCTATCCCCCCACCCCCACCTCCACCCCTGGCCAGCAGCTAGGACCTCACCGTCTGCTGCGGCTCTGTCCAGTTCACCTCGTAGCCATCAAAGGCATGGCTCTGCCAGTTGTTGTTCAGCTCCCGGATGACCATGGCCTCCACCCTCCGGAGAAAGGCTGCAAGCCTGAGCGTGTCAGGCTGGGAAACAGGTACCAGGGCCACTGGCTCAGGAGCCTCTGTCTGCACCTGGGCATCCACATGTGTCCTGGCTTGGGCAGATGCCTCTGCTGTAGCAATGCTGGCTGTCTGGCAACTTTTCTAAAAGCAGATTGAAACCAGGGTCATGGGTCAGTGAAATGGCTCAGTGGGTAAAGGTGCTTGCCGCCAAGTCTAATGACCTGGGTTCAATTCCTAGAACCCACATGGTGGAACAAGAGTACAGACTCCTCAAAGTTGTCCTCAGACTTGTACAATATCTGCACAAACACACACAACATTATTTAAAAAATAACCAAAAAAAAGACAAAAAACAGTTGGGGGGGGGCTGTTTCCTGGCAAGATGCCTCAGTGGTTAAGAGCACAAACTGCAAGCAGAATATGCTGGTTTACACCTGTAATCCCAGCAGGGAGGTTGAGGTAGACTGATCCTGTGAGTTTGAAGCCAGCATGATCTAACTGGCCTAGTTTGTTCTCTGTTGCTACTCTGACCAAAACCAACTTGGGGAGAAGAGGGTTGATTTAGCTTATCATAATCTTAGGGTTTTTATTGCCATAAAGAAAAACCATGACCACAGCAACCCTTACAAAGAAGACATAATTGGGGGCTGGAGAGATGGCTCAGAGGTTAAGAGCTCTGGTTACTCTTCCAAAGGTCCTGAGTTCAATTCCCAGCAACCACATGGTGGCTCACAGCCATCTGTAATTGGGTCTGGTGCCCTCTTCTGGTGTTGAAGCAGCCATGTAAGCAGAGCATTGTAAACACAATAAATAAATCTTTAAAAAAAAACAAAACAAAAAAAAGAAGACATAATTGAGGGGGCTCGCTATTGAGGGGGCTCGCTTACAGGTTCAGAGGTTCAGTCAATTACTGTCATGGCAGAGCATGACAGAATACAGGCAGACATGGGACTGGATCTGAGAGTGCTACATTTTGTAGGCAACAGAAAATCAACTGACAGTGGATGGGATCCAAACCTCAAAGCCCGCCCCACAGTGACACACTTCCCCCAACAAGGCCACATGCACCCCAGCAAAGCCACACCTAATAGTGCCTCTCCCTATGAGACTGTGGAGGCCAATTGCATTCAAACCACCACAATCAAAGGAAGTCAGGGCAGGACTTCAGGCAGGAACCTGGAGACAGGAACTAAAGGAAAGGCCACAGAACAATGCTGCTGCTTCCTGGCTTGCTCAGAGAGCCACAGCGGCTGGGCCCTCACAGACAAAAGCCTGCAAACCAATGTGATGCTGGTATTTCAGCAACTGCAGACCCTACCTTGTGTCAAGTTGACAAAATAAACAAAAACAAACCAAAGAAAACAAAAAGACCCTAACCAGAATAGGTGCCTTTCTTTCAGACCAGTACCCATGACAAGTCAGTGGTGAGAAAAGCAACCACTGCCTATGCGTAGACCCCATCCCTACATCAATGCTACAGGAATAGGCATCAAATCAGAAGTGCAGCCACCTTTATCATCTTGTCTACCAAAATCGGCTCTTGGGAATGAGGCCCAGACCACTGCCACCCCACCAAGCTCTGCACACAAACTCTTCAGACAAGGCCCTGGAACCTCAGTGCAATGTCTTTCCAGCCACAAGGGACAAGGACAGGCAGGCATCCCTGGCAGCCAGCTATCCGTATTATCAAATTCACACTTACCCAAAACTCCTAGCTAGCAAACAGATGTCCCTCCAGCACAAGGTCCCATCTTACCATTTCTGCACGCCCAGCGCTTCACAAGGTGTTTGGGGAGCATATGTAAACACACACCTATGAAGCCCTGGCCTGCTACTATCTGCCAGATAACAGAAAATACCACATGCAGGACACTTGGTACCAGGTATATAAGGGAGGGTTCAAATAAAAATGGAAGACTCCAGTGCAAAGGTGTCTGGCTCTGACAGACATGGAGAAGCCCTGGCCAGCTCCTTCAGACTGAAATATGGGGGGAAATCAGGAGCCCACGTGCAGGCTGCTGGAACCAGTCCAAGGGGTCCAAGCAAAGTCTCAGATACAGGTTGGAACCAAGCAACCCTGTGGTCATGAGCTACTCTGGCTTCCACACATGTACACTCGAGCATGTACACACACACAAAACCATGCACACACATGGCCACATAATAATAATGGTGGTAGATTCCAACCTCTGCCTCTCAAAGAACCAGCTGCATGAGCCATGTGGAGGTCTTGGGACACACTACAAAGAGTCCACCATGAGATGCACTGGGTGGGTATCTGCTACTTACCGTCAAGACTGAGCCAACACGGGCTGGGGACAAAAGATTGTCTGGCCAGTCATCTCATTGTAAAACTGGTTTTAACCCTGTGGGCCATGACCCCTTTGGGGATGCATGCCAGATATACATTACAATTCCTAACAGTAGAAAAATTACAGTTATGGAGTAGCAATAAAAATAATTTTATGGGCGGAGTCACCACATGAGGAAGTGTTACAGGGTCACAGCACTAGAAAGGTTGAGAGCCCTTACTCTGAAGGAGTTCTGGGCTGAATCACTATCACTAGCTGATCAATCCTGGAACTTGGCTTGACAAAGTAAATGTCCTGATGGTTCAGGGAAGCAGCCCAGGGCAGGCAGACTGTAAGGAAACCAGCTCCTCCACAGTCTCCCACAGTCTTACCCATCATGGGTAAGCCAAGCAATGATAACCCTAGAGCAAGACGAGGAAGTCAATGACATCAACACAAGTGGACAAAGACAAAGCTTTTAGTTGAAAATATGTGGTCAGGCTGGTGTGGTGGTGCAAACCATTAGTTCCAGGACTTGGGAGACAGAAGCTCAGGCAGAAGGATCGCTATGAGTTCCAGGCCAGCCTGATCTGCATAGCAAGTTCCAGGACATCCAGGGCTACCCTGTCTAAAAGAAAGAAAGGAAAAAAAAGAAAGAAAAAGAAAAAGAAAAAGACACTGAAAGGTACAATCTAAACTGTGGTGGTTTGAAAGGCTCAGTGGTTAAGAGCACAGGATGCTCTTCCAGAGGTCCTGGGTTCAATTCCCAGAAACCACATGTTGACTCACAACCATTTATAATGGGATCCAACGCCCTCTTCTGGTATAAAGGCATACATGCAGATAGAGCACTCATACACATAAAATAAATCTTAAAGAAAAAGAAAGAGAAAGAAAGAGGAGATGGTCCCATAGGGAGTGGCACTACTAAGTGGGGTGGCCTGAGGAACTAGGTCACTGTGGAGCAGGGCTTCGAGGTCTCATTTATGCTCAAGCCATACCCTGTGAGGCAGTTTACTTCCTGTTGCCTTTGTATCAGATGTAGAATTCTGCAGTACCATGCCTGCCTGAACACCCCCATACTCCCAGCCACCATGCTCCTGCCATGATAATGGACTAAACCTCTGAAACTGTAAGCCATCACCTCAATTAAATGATTTCATAAGAGTTACAGTGGCCATGGTTTCTCTTCACAGCAACAGAAACCCTAATACAGTGACTCACACCTGCAATCCGACCACATGGAATGTGGATGCAGGGGGATCACAGGTTCATCCTTGCCTACATGGCAAGTATAAAACCAGCCTGGGAAGCATGAGGCTTTAAAATATTTTTGTGTTTGTGCCGGGCACTGGTGGCACACACCTTTAATCCCCGAGGCAGAGGCAGGTGAGTTCTAAGCCAGCCTGTCCTACTGAGCTAGTTCCAGGACAGCCAGGACTACACAGAGAAACCCTGTCTCAAAGTAAAATATTTTTGGCTTGGCTTTCTTTTTTTTCTGTTTGTTTTGTTCTGTTGTAGTTTATTTTTCAAAGTCCTATTTGTTTTCAAAGAAAAAGAAAGAATGTGCATATATATGGATGGAGAAGATCTGAGAGGAGAAACCATGATCAGAATGTATTATATGGAAAAAACTTTTAAATTAAAAAAGATAATACGTGTGTATATAGGTGTTTGTGTTTACTTATTTTTGTGGTCCTGGGATGAAGCCCAGGGCCACACACCCAGGCCCTCCACCCTCTTTTCTGATCACATCTACTCACCCGGTCTGGACAATGTGTAAGAAGAACCCACCAAGGAGCCCTTGGCTTCCCCATGGTCCACACATACCATCCAAGACTACTCCCTTCCTGGGCCTGTGCTAGCACTTAGTAGACACTCTACGTACATGACAGCAGTACAGCAAGCACCCACCTATTTCAACCAGTGTTTAGGACACACGAGACCTCTATGGGCACTGAGCATCCTCCCCTACTTCCAGGGTCGTAAGTACCCCAGGACGACTTCAAATTCACCTATAACTGAAGATGACCTTGAACTTTTGGGTGGGTGTTTATTTTTTTTTTTTTCTAGACAGTGTTTCACTGTGAAACAGTCCTGTCTATCCTAGAACTCACTCTGAAGATCAGGCTGGCCTCTGCCTCTCAAGTGCTACAATTAAAGGCATGTGCCACTCCCCAACCTGACCTTGAACTTCTTAGCATCCTATTTTTTACCTGGGGTTACAGGTATGCATGTGCCCACACCCAGCCTACTCAGTGTTGGGAACTAAGCGCCCAGCTTCCTGCATACTAGATAAACACTCTACCAGGTGACCCAAACCACAATGAAACCCCGCTCTGAGTGCTTCTGCAGCAAATGGCTACTTGAAAGACTAAGCACTCTTCCTTAGCCAGGCTTGGAGCAGGTCTGTGGTCACTGATACTACTGATTATTAGTCTGTGTCTTCACACTGCTTTCCTCTAGAAACAAAAGGGTCACACACCTGTCATCCCAGCACTCAGGAGGTGGAGGCAGGAGGACTGTCAAGTTTGAGACCAGCTTGAGTAACAATGTGTCACAGTGGGGAGGGGAGCTCCAAACATGGTAGCATGCCTGTCATCCAGGTACTAAGAAGGCTGTAGCAAGGGGATGTGCCTCGGATTTACTTAAGGGCCCAGGCTCCAGCAGGGGGCGCCATGTGCCATGAAACACAAGCAAAGCCCAGCCTATCAAGCAGAGTCCCCACAAGCTTACTCATGTGGGCAGGAGAAGGCAAGAGAAATCCACCCACAGTCCACGGGATGGGAAGACACATTGCTCAGCTCAAACTTCCTGGGTTCCTGTAGGAGGTAACCCTTCCCTTCCTCAAGGAGCTAGCTCATGTCCACTGAGGAGGAAAAAATCACGGAGCTGCTGGCCTGCACCTGAATGGTTTACATGTATATTTTGGAGTTTTTGTTTGTTTGTTTTTGTGTTATTTTGGTTTTTCAAGACAGGGTTTCTCTATGTAGCTTTGAAGGATGGCCTCAAACTTACAGAAATCCACCTGCCTCTTCCTCCTGAGTGCTGGGATTAAAGACATATACCACCATCACCTTACACATATATTTTATCACTATTCTTTATTCATAATTTTTTTGAGACAAAGCTCCAGGCTAACCTAAAACTCATTAGGTAGCCAAGGCTGGCCCTGAATACCTGACTCCACCCCCCATGGAATTGACACCAGCTACCACCCCACATTCTGGTAAGACAAACCTCTGGTGCTCTGACAGCAGACAGAGCTGAGTAGTTAACTACTAATGGCTTAGCATTGCAACCTATAAACACAGATTCCCATGTCAAACCCCACACATGCTGTCCAGAAACACAGCAGGCTGCAGGCAATGTGCTCATGTTAAACTCTCCAGGGCAGCCCAGTGGCTCCAACTGCACTGGTACCCAAACTCTAACGCCCACCCCCCCCAGGGGAGTAGCATTGTGTTTTCACATTAGCAATGGCTCCTTCCACAAGGACACTAACACACCCCACTAGGGAACAATTACAAGGCCCAGTGCCTAATCAGAGTCTGCACTACCAAACCCAAAATCAAACCCTTCCTACTGTGAACACATCAGCCTATGTTGAGAAAAAAGCCTGTCCTGGTGGCAGATACCTTTAGTACCAGCAGCTGGATCCCTGTGATGGCAAAGCCAGCCAGGGCCAAAAAGTGAATTACAGGCCAGCTAGGGCTATATGCCCTCTTCTAGCATGCAGGCAGACATGCCAGCAGAATACATAATAAATTAAATACTTTGAGGGTTGGTGGTGCACTCACTCGGGAGGCAAAGTTAGTCCCAGCACTCACTCAGGAGGCAAAGGCAGGCAGATCTCTGTGAGTTGGAGGCCAGCCTGGTCTGCAGAGCTAGTTAGTTCCAGAACAGGCTCCAAAGCAACACAGAGAAACCCTGTCTCCAAAAAAAAGTAAATTTAAAAAATGTTTAAAGAATAAAAATAAATGTAAACATATTATTAATGTGTTCTTTTTAGTTCCCTGCTAAAATGCAGACTCATATTACCATGTGCCCATGTCCAACTTCTCCAGAGGAATTTGCCAGAGACTTAAAAAATACAGCACAGACTTGCTGGACAGGAGGGAAAGAAACATCTTATTGTGTTTGTCTTGTTTTGAGACAGGGTTTCTCTGTGTAGCCCTGGATCTCCTGGAACTCATGCTGCAGACCAGGCTGGCTTCAACTCAGAGATCCACCTGCTAAAGGCTTATGCTGCCACCACCTGGCTGACTGGAAACATCTTAACAGGCGACTTAAAGGCAAGGCTGAAACTTTTAAAGTTCTTAAATCCTAGCACTCCAGGATATAGCACTGGATCCCCTGGAGTTACAGATGATTGTGAGTAGCCATGTGGGTGCTGGGAACTGAACCTGGGTCCTCTGGTCAAGCAGCAAATGCTCTTGACTGCTGAGTCATCTCTCCAAAAGTAAGTTTCTAAATTATGTGCGCGCGCACGAGAGAGAGAGGGGGGGGGGGGCGCATGGTGTGTCAGTGGGTACATGTATGTTACAGGTCCCCACAGAGTTCAGAAAACGGTGACAGATCCCCTGAAGCTGGAGTTAGAGATGGTTGAAAACCACCTGATGTGGGTGCTAGGAACCAACTTGGGTCTTCTTGAAGATCAGCAAATGCTCTTAAGCATAGATCCATCTCCATCTCCAAGTTAGTTTTTCTAGGCCGAGGACATAGCTACTGATGGAGTGCTTGCCCAACCAGAGAGGAACTGGCTTTGAGCCCCAGAACTTCCTAACATTTGTTTACTTTTTGCTTGTTATTATTACGCCTCGGTGCTTCACTGAACCAGAGCCTCTGCATGCTTGGCAAACACTGTACCAGGGAGCAAGGAGCAACACCCCACCAGCCCTCCAAATTATTGTTAGCAACATCCCACCAGCCCTCCAATTATTGTCTTGTGTATGTGCAACTGTTTTTAAAAGACTTTATTTGGCTGGTCAGTGGTGGTGCATGCCTTTAATCCCAGTACTAAAGAGGCAGAGGCAGGTGAGTCTCTGTGAGTTTCAGACCAGCCTGGTCTACAAGAGCAAGTTCCAGGACAAGCTCCAAAACTACAGAGAAATCCTGTCTGGAAAAACAAAACAAAACAAACAAACAAACAAAAGATTTTATTTGTGTTTATGTGTGTACGTATGCTTCTGGGTGTCTCCCAGATGTGTGTTGATGTCTTCAGGAGAGGGTATTGGATTCTCTGGTGTTGCAGAATATTACTTTAACTATGTAAAGATGTGTTGCTTTGCCTGCCTAAGGCACCTGATTGGTCTAATAGAAAGCTGAATGGTCAATAGTTAGGGGAAGAGAGACAGGTGGGACTGGTGGGCAGAGAGAATAAGTAGGAGGAGAGGAGAGGAGGGAGGGAAGGAGATGAGGAGAGAGGAGGGGAGAAGAGAGATACCCAGGGCCAGCCAGGCAGCCACCAGCCAGGCAGACATGGAGTAGGACATACAAAACAAAAGAAAGGTAAGAAGTCCCGAGGCAAAACATAGATGAACAGAAACAGGTTAATTTGAGTTATAAGAGAGAAACCCTGTCTGAAAAACACAAACACCAAAGACAAAAAGAGATAGTGGGACAAGCATGAGCAGGGCACTCATAAGCCAGTATTTAGTCTCTGTGTCTTCATTTGGCAGCCGGTTGGTGACCCAAAAGAAAGCCTGGTGCACCCAGAAGCTGCATTACAGGTATTTGAGAGTGGCTCAGCCTCGGTGCTGGAAACCAAAGTCGGATCTTCTGGAAGAGCAGAAAGCTTTTCCTGTTGTTATTGTTGTTACATATATATATATATATATATATATATATATGTTTTGCCTGACATGTATGTGTTGTGCCCCACATGTGTGCCTGGTGCCTGCAGACCACGGAAGAGGGTATCAGATGGCTGTGTGTCACAATGTGGATTCTGGAGAACAAACCCAGATTCTCTGGGAAAGCAGCCAGTACTCATAACTACTGAGCCATCTCCCCAGCCTGTTTGCCATTTTTGAGGCAAGGTGGCATGTAGCCCAGGGTGACCTTAAACTTCTGATTCTCCTGCTTCCACTTTCCAAGCGCCAGAATTACAAGTATGTGCCACCATGTGTGGCTTTCCACTCTTCTGCCAATCCAAACTCTTCTAAATTTTGGACATAAATCACAGATACCTAGAAAAAAAGGTGCCACTTTCTTCTGTCTCCTGCAACATTCTCACAGCTAATAAAGCAGGCAGAAGTGCTTGCAGCCAAACCTAGACACCTGAGCATCATCCACAAGACTCATATGGTAGAAAGAAACAACCAACTCCCACTAAGCACAAATGGCACATTCATGCCACACAAACTCTCTCACTCAGTAAATAAAATACAATAAAAAGTTCAGGAAAACTCCTTCGGCAGTCAGGAGATACACTAGCCAGGGTAGAGGGTTTTACACTCCAATTATCAGCTAACCCTTAAGATGCAGTCTAATCTTTCAAAAAACAAAACAAACAAAAAAAAAAAAACATGGCAGTTTGAATTGTCTAAAAATCCTTCAAAACATGCTCCTAGGCTGAAGAGATGGATAGGCTGGTAAAGGCAGTTTGCCAAGCCTGACAACATGAATTGGATCCCCAGAAGCCACGCGGTGAAGGAAAGAACTAATTTGTGTAAAGTTATCCTCTGACCTCCACAGGTGCCCAAGGCACATGCATGCCCTACACACTCACATAAATTACATAAATGTCATTTAAAATAAACTACATGGAATCTTAAGAGTTTTGTTGTCCTTGTTTTGTTTTTGTTGTTGGTTTTTTTTCTCCTCAGAGACTGGGGCTAGTCTAATGTGAATACATCCTCGAGTTAGTTTTTGCGTGAAAATTCTATGAAAACACTGCGCAGCGACCCGACCCTCCCGCCCGAGCCACCAAGCGCAGCGCCCTCACCGTCTCCCCGCGAATTCCCTGGACGCCCCTCCACTGCGAGGGCACGGACGCCACGCCCAGGGTTTCATCCTGCAGAGGCGCGGGCCTCCCCGGCCGCTCGGCGCCGCCAGCCCCGCCAGCAGCCAGCGTAGCAGCTCCGGCGCTTCCTGCCCGCCGAAAAGGCCTGGGCGACTCGTGCATTGCCATGGCGACGGCCCGCCCTCTCGCGCCGGCGCCTTGAGACGAGACCTGACATCCAGGGTTTGCCTCCCTTAGCGGAAGTTCGAAAAGAGGAAGTGAGGCTGGAGGCGCCATTTTTTGAACTGGTTACAGCGTCGTCCTTAAGGCCCCGAAGAAAAATATGAAGATTCTTATCAGCCAGTACAACAATAAGGCAGTGGTTTGGGATTGTTCTATTCCCAGAGGCTATGTTTGAGACTGGAACAGCTCTTCGAGGTAGAAAGCGAAGTGAGGAAGTGGGCATGGGCTCCAGGTTCAAAGATGGCGCTGAGCGGCCGGTTGCAGAGGTGAGAGGACCTCCTGCGGCCTTCTGGCCGAGCTGGAATGGACAGCCGGCTGGGTTGGAAGCAACTGAGTACTGCAGAACCACACATTGCACCACTTGAGTTGGCAGCGTTTTTAGTTTCTCCCTTAATGGGAAATATTCATACACAGATCAAAAGTGGGGTTGAATTGGTGGAAGGCCCAAATGATAAAGTTTACATAAAAAATAATAATAAATAAAATCCCTGTTAAATTAAAATTAGAGCTGCAACCACTGGGGATAAAGTTGAGCTCAATGACAGGTTGACCCAGATTCAGTCCTCGACACACAAAAGGGCACAACTACCAGTTAATGAGTGCCTACACTGTGTCAAACAAAGCGCCCAAAGTCATATATGAATGTTAATCTTATTAAACCCTCAACCGAACAGAAGCAACTGCCTGCTTGCTTGTTAGTTGGTTGGTCCTTTTTTTTTAAGTGCTGGGGATTGAACCCTGGGCTTCCAGCATCCCAACCCCTGTGCTCTACCAATGAACTACATCTATAGCTCAATTGTGCCTCTTGATTGCACTGACAGAGCTGTCCCAGGATACAGGTGTCCTGCCTGATCCCCCAAAGGAAGCCCTGAGCTTCTAGGCCCTAATCTAGTTTAGTCCTCTGGGCTTGTTTCCTCTTTGGGCAGACTGGGAAGCCTGCCCAGGTCTAGTTCTCAGTACACCACCCAGGGACAGGATCCTCCTAGGCAGCCAAGGCCAGGAGGGCCGATTAGATAAGCATTGCTGGGAGGGAGAGTGGAATGCAGCAGAAAGTCTTCCGAAGATGGCGCTTCCTAAGAAGGGCCTCTTTGTGAGGCACATTTAACCCCAGAAAAATTTGCAAGCATCACCAAGGATTTCAAAAATCACCCTCAGGGCCCAAAGGGTAAGAGTACTTGCTTCTTGCTCCTACAGGGGACCCACGTTCAATTTCCAGCACCCACATGGCAGCTAACAACTGTCTGTAATTTTGATCCCAGGAAGATGTGACACCCTCTTCTGTCCTCAGAAGGCACTAGGCATGCACCTGGCACATAGACACTCATGCAGGTAAAGCGTCCATACATACAAAGTAAAAATAATAAAATTTAAATTAAAAAAAAAATCAGACCAGGTGGCACACACCTTTGATCCAAGCACTCAGGAAGCAGAGACAGGAAAAAAGCTTTGAGTTTGAGGCCAGAGGTCTACAAAGTATGTTCCAGGGCAGCCAGGACTACAGTGAAACCCTGGGAGGAGAAGGGGATATTTATTTGTTTGTTTTTGGTTTTTTGTTTTTTTAAACACCTGGCTTTGCTACAAAGTCCTGGGATTCAAGGCACACACCACCATATTAAGCTGTTAACAGATTCTTAAAAAGGTGATGGAGGGGGGTTGGAAAGATAGCTCACTGGTTATGAGCACCTTTGCTCTTGCAGATTCCCAAGTTTTGGCAGTTCACAACCATCTGTAACTCCAGTTCCAGGGGATCACATCCTCTCTTCTGACCTCCTTGGGCACCTAGCTATATGGGGTCACAAACATACATACATACATTGAGGTGTAACATTAACATATAAAAAATGAATAAATCTAATTTTAAAATGTAAAAGTCTTTTTAAATAATAAAAAAAAAAGTAAGCCAGGTGTTGGTGGCACACACCTTTAATCCCAGCACTTGGGAGGCAGAGGCAGGAGGATCTCTGTGAGTTTGAGTTCAGCCTGGCCTATAGAGCTAGTTCCAAGACAGGCTCAAAAGCAATACAGAGAAACCCTGTCTTGAAAAACAAAAATAAAAAAGGAAGGAAGGCAGGAAGGAAAAGTATAGTTGGCAGGATGGCTCAGTGCTAAAGTCTGACCCCTTGAGTTGGATCCCTGGGACCCATATGGTAGAAAGAGAGAACCAATTCCCCTAAGTTGCCCTCTGAACAGTATACCCATGCTGTGGCCCAAGTATGCACCACAGGCTTGCACACACACACACACACACACACACACACACACACACACACACTTTTTGTTTTGTTTTGTTTTGAAGGTGCTGGTGAGGGAAGAAAAGCCTAATGATGCTGCTACAGTTCACAAGTTCTTTAGGACCTGAATGTCTGAGCTCTTCTCCCATCAACACCTCTGCAATCCCCTGACCCTCTGTCATTTTTCTGGGACCTTCTCTTGGTTTCCCTGTGTAATCACAATGCTTCCAATCTCCTTCTGTAAGGTGTCTGTTCAAAGGCCAGGTAGATTCTGTTATTTTGTATTTTGCTCCCATCATTGACCATGATGCCTATGGCCTGCCTTGGATACATTTGGTACATACTGATTGTTAGTGAGCATGCCTTGTGTAGGCAAATGATCTGGAAATACATCATTTTCTGGCATTCACTACAGCACCAAGTTTGTTGAAAATGTGCTATTTAAATAGTTGTATAGATAAAATTAAGCCTTCTAAACTATGTCCCCTGAGCCACCTGAGAACCTGCCTATAAATAAAAACAAAAACAAAAAAAATCATGTAGCATAAGAAGAAAAGCCAGCTGAATTTTTGTATGATGTGACTCTTATAAGAGGAAAAGCAAAAATCATTTGACAAGAAAAACATCCCCTAGGCATGGTAACACAGGAATGTAATGCCAGCAAATAGGGAAGCTTCATCCCTGACACCTCAATAATATGGCTGCCTAAACAAAACCTAGAGAAATACAACATCAATAGACATGCTACCATGGAAAGCATGAATCTCAAAGTACCCCATCATAGACAACAACTAAGGAATAGACATAAGCAGCTAAGGAATGCTGAAGGCAGGAGACACACTCTTCCCCAGGGGTGAACTCCCTAATTGGTTCTCCAATACCAAGTGGTCAGCCCTGAAATCATATACACACAAATGACACTCACAAGTAACAGTAAAGGGACCAAATAAGTTATGTTTACTTATTTATTCATTTATTTAGGTTATTCCAGACAGGGTTTCTCAGTGTAGTCCTGGAGGTTCTGGAACTCATTCTGTAGACCAGGCTGGCTTGGAACTCAGATATCTGCCTACCTCTGCCTCCTAAGTGTTGAGATTAAAGCCATGCACTACCACCACCTGGCTGCAAAACTGTATTTATATATTAAAAGAATCAATTGAATGGCAGAGGCAGGCAGGTCGTTGTGAGTTTGAGGTTGGCCTGGTCTACAGAGCTAGTTCTAGGACATCCAGGGCTACACAGAGAAACCCTGTCTTGAAAAGCCAAAAATAAATACATAAATAAAAAGAATCAAAAGTGTCAGAGTGACTTCATTATGTACAAACAAACATTTTACTGGGTCTTCCTCAATTAAAAACAAAAGAAGCCGAGCAGTGGTGGAACATGCTTTTAGTCCCAGCACTCAGGAGGCAGAGGCAGGTGGAACTCTGTGAATTCCAGGCATCCTGGTCTACAAGATCTAGTTCCATGACAAGCTCCAAAGCCACAGAAAAACCCTGTCTCAAATAAATAAATAAATAAAGAAAGAAAGAAAGAAAGCAGCAAATAACCTAAGTAAAATACTTTTACAATATATGAGAAAATGTTTATTGGTTTAGTATGTAAAATGTACTTACAATTTGTTTTGCCCTGTTTGTTTTGGTAATTTTTGTTTTGTTTTGTTTTGGTTTGGTTTTTGGCTATGTAACAGTTCTGGTGTCCTGTAACTTGCTCTGTAGGCCAGGCTGTCTTCAAATTCACAGAGATTCACCTGCCTCTGCCTCTTGAGTTCTAAGTTTAAAAGCATGCACCACCATTGCCCAGCTCTGTTCTTTGACACAAGGTTTCTTTGGGTAGCTCTGGCTGGCCTGGAACTTGCTTTGTAGACCAGGCTAGCTTAGAACTCAGAGATTCACTTGCCACTGTGTTTAAGGCATGTTCCACCATGCTCAGACTATTTTGTTTTTCAAGATTTTCAAGGCTGGACAAGTGCATCTTTGTGAGTTTGAGGACCAGCAAAGAACTCTCTCTCTCTCTCTCTCTCTCTCTCTCTCTCTCTCTCTCTCTCTCTCTCTCTCTCTTAGGAGGTTTGAGATTGGGTTTTGGAACTCACTTTATAGGCCAGACTGGCCTCAAACTCACAGAGATCCTCCTGCCTCTGCCTCCTGAGTGTTGGGATTAAAAGTGTGTGCCACCACTACTGGGGTATTTTTTTTTTTTTTTTTTTTTTTTGCAGGGGGCAGGTTTTCCTGTGTTCCTGGCTGGCCTTGTATTCTCTATGGAGCTCTTGAAATTCTGATCATTTTGACTCTCTACCTCCCTAGTGTAGGATTATGGGCATACAGGAGTAGTCAAAAGTTTGTGGTGCTGAGAATGGAACCCAGGGCTTTGTGCCTGACTGGGCTAAAATCCTACTACCTGAGCCACACCCTCAGTCTGAAGGAAGTTACTTGTTTTATTTAAGTGAAACAAATTTAATTATGTGTGTGTGGGAAGAAGACTCAGTACTTTTTTTTAAAGTACTTATTCCTCTTGAAGAAGGTACGGTTCAGTTTCTAGCACCCATATGGTGGCTCACAAACGTCCACAATGTCACTTGTAGGAGATCCAGTGCCTCTTCTGGCCTCTGAGGCTTCAGCATATATGTGGTACACATACATGCAGTTAGGTGCACACATACATATAAAATAAATGTTAAAAATATTTTCAGTTTGGTGGCAGTGACACATGCCTTTAATCCCAGCACTCAGGAGGCAGAGGCAGGTAGATCTCTCGGTGAGGCCAGCCTGGTCTACAAAGTGAGTTCTAGAACAGGCTCCAGAGATACACAGAGAAACCTTGTTTTGAAAAAGCAAAAGAAGAGAATTTTTTTTCAATTATTTTTATGTTATATGTGTATGAGTGCTTTGAATACATGTGTGCTAACCATGTGCCTATTGCCCCTGGAGACCAGAAGACGATCCTCTGGGCCTAGAGTTACAGATGCTTGTGAATTGACATGTAGGTCTAGAAATAGAGCCTGGCTACCCTAGAAGAGCAGCTAGTGCTCTTAACCACTGGACCATCTCTCCAGCCCTAAAATTTAAACGCACATTTATTTTGTTTTATCTTATTTATCTTTGGTGTGGTCGCCACCATTTATCCTAGGGATCAAACTCATGCAGTTAGCCTTTATCTGTTGAATCATCCTGCCATTCCCCACCCCTCTTTTTGAGACAAGTTCTTACTGTGTAAACCAGACTGGCCTCCATGCTGCTTCAATCCTTTTTCAGCCTTAGGGGCCAGAGGATTATAAATGTGATCCACCAAGCCTGGCCAGATTCTGTAATTTATGCCAATGAGACCCCACGGTTCACTAGGTGTGTCTCTTGTCTTTCATTGAACATTGTTTCTAAACTTCATTCCTATCATTTTTACAAAAGCTTTAGTTCCTTACAGGTTGGCTGTGCGATTATGAATTCTTGTGCTCTAGGAGTTCCCCTGCACACAGGACTATGGAGGTATTTCTGCTGGAGATACAGTACAGTGGGAATAGTTGCTAGGGCTGTGCTCATCTCCAGCCTCTGTGGACCCAGAAGTTTTCCAGAGTGATTGTACTAACCTCCCACTGGCTAAGAATTCCTTGCCTGCCCTTCAGTTGAAAAACCTTTAGGATTTGCTGGGCATTGGTGGCGCACACATTTAACCCCAGCACTCGGGATGCAGAGGCAGGCAGATCTCTGTGAGTTAGAGGCCAGCCTAGTCTACAGAGTGAGTGCCAGGAAAAGCTCAGAAACCCTGTCTCAAAAACAAAACAACAACCCCCCAAAAAAAAAACTTTTAGGATTGTTACTAATTCTTTTGTTTTAGTGTGTGTGTGTGTTTAAGAAAGCTTTCTGTAGCCCAGACTGCTGGTCTTAAATTTGTGAGATATATATGCTCAAGGATGACCTTGAACTCCAAATTCCTTCCTCATTCCCAAGTGCTGAGATTGCTGGCCTTGGCTACAACAATTGCTTTTAAAAGAATTTTTATTTTACATGTATGGGTGTTCTGTTTGTATGAATGTGTATCACTTGTATGTCTGTTGCCCTAGGAGGCCAGAAAAGGCTGTCAGATCTCCTGGAAGTGGAGTTAAAGACAATTGTAATCAGCCATATGGGGGCTGGGAATGGAACCTGGCATCTCTGCAAGAGCAAGGAGTATATTTAATCTCTGAGCCACCCATCTCCAGCCCCTCTCCTTTTGCTCTCCTTTTGAGACTGGATCTCATTGTGTTCCCTTGGACATGCGTTAGCCTGGAACTTAAGGCCTCTGCCTTCGAGGGCTTGGGTTAAAGGTCTGTGCCATTATGCCTGGCTTGAAGCACACTTATACATTTTATTTTGTTCTGGGGATTGGTGGCACAGGATTTTAATCTCAGTACTCCAGAGGCAGCCAGATATCTTGAGTTTGAGGCCAGCCTAGTCTACGTAGTAAACTCCAGGCCAGCCAAAGCTATATCTTGAAACTGTGTCTCCAAAAAATTAAAAATAAAATTGTGTGATTGTGGCATGTGTGTACCACACGGTGTGTGATGGGATAGTGATAGGACTACTTGTAGAAGTTAGAATAGAATTGAGGTCCTCAGGCTTGACAGCAAGCACATTACCTGCCCATCCATCTCAATTTGTCCAGCTCCCTTTTATTTTGTATGCTTTTCGATTGGTAGGCACTTGTTCTACTGCTGTGCTACACTCTCCACATTTATTTGTTCCTTTTTCTTTTCTTCTTCTTCCTTTTTTTTTTTTGAGATGGGTTTCTCTATAACATCTGGAACCCCCTCTGTAGACAACGTTGGCCTTGCAGTGAGAGATCTGCCTGCTTCTGTCTTCTGAATGCTGGGATTAAAGGCCTGTGCCATCTGTGCCTGGTCACCTTTGTTTATTACTTGGGTATGTGGCACCCAAGCCAGGTGCTCTGGAATCTTTCCCACAGGAGCAAGGTGTAGCTGCAGGGTAGCGTGTTAGTGCTCTGGAGGCATTGATTCCATCATCAACACCACATGTGAGCGTGCACGCAAATGTTGGGGGTAGGGGCAGGGTTTTGCACGGTAGTCCCTGCTTGTCTGAAACCAGCGATCCTTCAGCCTCAATTTGAGTGCTAAAATTACAGCCTAAATAGCGAACATGGTAGTGCAGGCCTGTAATCCCAGCACTCCTAAGGCAAAGGCAGAAGGGTCTTCAAAAAACAAAAACAAGCCTGGCGGTGGTTGTGCATGCTTTTAATACCAGCACTCGAGAGGCAGAGGTAGGTGGATCTCTGTGAGTTCGAGACCAGACTGGTCTACAAGAGCTAGTTCTAGCTAGGACAGCCTCCAAAACTACAGAGAAACCCTGTCTCAAAAAAAAAAAAAAAAAAAAAAAAAAAAAAAAAAACTGCAGGCTGAGCCAGCGCATTTTATTTTTCTGACTCAAGCCCTTTTGGGTAAATGGAATGAATACACCAAATCTTTTCTCCCTTCACCCGCTACGATTTTTGTAATTCTCGCCTGAGAATCCCTTTTCTTCCAACACTCATCTGTCTCTCCAAGCGGTGATCTGCAGGCTGGGAAGGAGTCTAGCTAGATCCATGAGTAGGTGGGGGGTTGGGGAGAGTGAAGAATGTTCCAGGCTGAGGTGAGGCAATAGCACGTATCTAAGTGTTCCGGAGACCAAACTGGGGGGGGGGGGTGGAGAGAAAGAGGAAGAACTCTCGATGGGGTCCGGGCAGCGCAGCGCAGGGACTCTGGGTGGCGGGCAGGGCCACCGGCCGCTGGCTTCCCAGTGCAACCGGGGTTCAAAGGCAGCCCAGCACTGCTCTAGCCGAAGCCGCCCCCTCCTCCAACGCCGGGAAGCCCCTGCCGAGAGCAACTCAAAGAAGTTTCTGCTGATTGGAGGGAGGGCAAGGAGGCTGGGAGAAGGGGCGTGGGGGTGTGTGTCCCACTGTCATGTAAATATCCCCCGCGGGCAGGGCGGCTGCGAAGCCGACTTAAATCTCCCGCACCTGAAGTCGCTTCAGTTCCTGCGACTTTCTTCCTTCACTAAGTACCGAGGCTCTGGCCACCGGCTTCACGCCAGTTCCCTCGCGCCATGGCCCCGAAGCGGCAGTCTGTGCTCCTGCCTCAGTCCAAGAAACCCAAATCGGTTCCTGCCGCGAAGCTGGAGGACAAGTCTGCTGCCTCTCTCGGCCTGCCGAAGGGAGGTAAGTTCCTCCATTGCGTTTCCTTGGTGATCGATTCTGATTGGCCTTTCTCTGCCCCGATCCTTCTGGAAATGGGACCCCCACAAACTCTCCCGAAAGGCTCTCAGCTCGGGGCGGCGGGGAATGAGGAAGATCTAAGAGAAGGAGCAGAAAGCGCGGGACTGGGAAGCCCGTGCAGAGGGGGACTTCCTCTGGCCCACGACACCACGTGGGACCCAGCTTGCTCTTCCCAGCCCCCAAACTCTCATGTGGAGCTTCTGCACGAGTAAATGCACCACCAACCATTCTGAGCCCTTCCAACGCCGAGTCCTGGAGGTTCAAGCCCTCTCAGGTCGGTTTCCCCGTTGGTGCAGCCGCCAGCCCACAATTCTGGCCTGAATTACTGCCACCTCGTGTGGCTCCCAGCTTCCTTCTCCCATCCTGCCCGAGGAAAGTAGTCACGTGACCGGCTCCCAGACTTGTAAGACAGCCTCTAGCTCGGTTGCCCTCCAGGTACAAACTAAGACTTCCGGTACCAGGGACCCTGCTCACCTGGTCCCCACCCACTTCTGGTTCTCTATGTGGTGGTCTTCCTCTTGCACCTATAATGTCGTCTAAACGACTGGAGCTGCGTTCTCACCTCCGGCCCTGGACACCTATTTGTCCTCTGTCAGGAAACCCGTGCTCACCCCCCCCTCCGAGGCGGTATGAGGGGAGATCAGTCTCTAGCTTCTCTCTCTGAGCCTAAGTCCCTATCAGAAGTTACTGTTGACCGCACCCAGTGTCGCCCCATGCTAGCGCTTTCCCCATTTAACATTTAGATCGTGATTTTCGTGCCTGCACTTTTTTGCCTTCCTATGTTGACCATGAGGGATGCGTTTCTTAGACACAGCTCCGAGTCGTGCAGCGGTGAAGTACTGGCTTGGGTCCTGTACAGGGTAGGGAAACAGGGAAAGTTTCGGTTTGGCTGAACTTTAGTGCCACGGGCGGAAGGGACACTAGGAACCGAGTGGAGTCGACACCTCAGCACTTCTGTGGTTCTGTTAAACTTCGCTGTTTTTAGTCGCTCGCCTTTCAAATGGCAGTCAAAGACCTGCCCTGTGCCCCAGAGTGATAAAGACAGGGTCTTCATTTGCAGCCCTGGTTGACCTTGGTACTCTGCCTCTATCATCCTGGGATTAAAGGCAGGCACCACCTGCATTTTCGTGGTTTTTTTTTTTTTCGAGACAGTTTCTCTGTCCTGGAACTCGCTCTGTAGACTAGGCTGGCCTTGACTTCACAGGGATCCGCCTGCCTCTGCCTCCCAAGTGCTGGGATTAAAGGAGTGTGCCACTACTGCCTGGTGCTTCTTTTTTTTTTTTTAAAGAAAGGGTTTGGTAGATACCAAGTTCAGGAGTGACCTTGAACTTTCTTGTCCGGGATTAGAGGCATTGGTATGGGGCCCAAAACTTGCTGCATGGTATTCCATTTAGTTTGCTAGCAGTAATTAGGTAAACCACAAGGAATGGGAAGGAGTAACCAAACCTTCTCAGTGTACCCAGTTGGACGGACACTAGTTGGCCGGCCAAACTCACATCACAATAGCCCCTAGAGCACCAGCATGGAGAGTGCAGTGCTTGGTAGCTTCCTGATAGCATCCAGGCTGGGCCTTTCAGTTGGGTTTTTTCCCCAGATGAGGTTTCTTTGTAGCTTTGGAGCCTGTCCTGGAACTAGCTCTTGTAGACCAGTCTGGTCTTGAACTCACAGAGATCCGCCTGCCTTTCTCTTTTTTTCCTTTTTTTTCCCCCCTTGGTTTTTCCAGATAGGGTTTCTCTGTAGCTTTGGAGGCTGTCCTATAACTTGCTCTGTAGATCAGGCTGGCCTCAAACTCACAGAGATCCATCTGTTTCTGCTTCAGGAGTGCTGACATTAAAGGCATGCATGCACCAACACTGCCTGGCTTACTATAGTCTTTCTCCATTTCCTCCACTTGAAGGCCAGTGTCTAATGAGAAGGTGGCCCCTCAAGCCTTTTGGGTCTTAACATAGATCAGGTACTTCCTTGATACATGCTGTATGGGTGATGGTACGAACCTTGTGGGCCAGTCGTCGTGGTTAAAACATCAGTTTTTCAGACAAGAAAGTAGCTCTAGGAGTGGACCATGAAGTCTGTAATGAGGTACAGCTTGTAATTAAAAAAGGAAAGATAAGAGCATTCTGGCCTTACTGAGGACTTGGATTTAGTTTTCCAGCACCCCACATGGTGCTCCAGTAAGAGCCAGCATCCTGTTCTGGCTTCCCTTGCACCTGCAGCAACATGGTACACCTATATTATATACACAGACAAAACACTATTATATGTAAAATAAAAATGATTTTTAACCTTTTGTGGTAATACAAAGGGAAAGAAACAGATGTCATTCTTCTTTGAGAGTGTTTCTTCGTGTGACTTTGGAGCCTGTCCTGGAACTCTATAGACCAGGCTGGCCTCAAACTCACAGGAGGTCTTCCTGCCTCTGGAGTGCTTGGATTAAAGGAGTGTGCAACCAAATGCAGGGCAGATCTGTAATTCTTAGTAGCCTGTGTGTTGTTTTTGTGTGTATGCCAAGTGTTGATGTCAGTTGTGTCTCTTAGGCCACATTTAAGATATTAAGGGGTTTTGGGTGGGAAGAGCACAACTAGTGTAAAGTCATCCTGGTCTACATAGTTTCAGGCCCCCTCAAAGAAAATAGTTTATCCATTCTGTCTCATGTAAAGTACAGTTGGGGGTGGGCTTTGTGGTGATGACAGCCTAGCAGGCAACAGGCTCCGGTTTTCAGTCACATTACCTCAGGTTTAATTTTATTTGTAAAATGTACTTTGCATCTGACCTTATGAGTTCAGTTTGAGACTGGGATGGGGGTGGGGAGGTGGGGGATGAGTTAAGTACTAGAGAGGACTTGCCTAGCAAGAACCAGGTCCCAGGTTCAATTCTCAATACGCAAAGATTAATTAGCCATAAAACCTACTTTGTATGGAAGGAGGCGTGCATGAAAATATAGCCAAAACCCCAGGTGTGGCAGGCCTCTCAGGAGCTGACAGCTAACTTTTTTGTTTTCCCTTTGTGACACTGCTGCACACTGTAGCTAGCCCAGGCTGGCCTCAGCTCTAGGCTCTTCTTTAGGCCTCAGTCTCTTTGTGGAATTTCTTTGCAACTACACCAGGACCTCACAAGACTATCATGAAATTATCCATGGTGAAAGTTTTACCAGACATTTAACAAATGTTACAGGCATTTAGCAAATGGTATTCCTCTGCTTTTTACTTCTTTGTCAGACATTTCCCTCTTTAAGAAACCTGTCCACAGTTGTATGTGCTTGAGATCCCTGTGCTTGTGAGCTGTTGGGATCCTTACTGGGACTCCTTAGTGGCAACAACAGTTGACAGGTTTAAGTTTACCAATTGCAATAGATGAATGGGATTCACCGAATTGGGCGTAAGGTGCACCAGAAGGCTTAGTTGAATTTCCTGAAGTTGATGGAGATTGTGTATGTATGCTGTATTTTACACCCATTTGTCACCAACCATGAATGCCTTGACTATTAAAGCCACATGTCTTTATCTTTAAGAGCTGATAATAAAACAGGAATGCTGGGAGTTGCAGAGCACCCAGGTAGAGAGATTTCTGTCTTTTCCAAGACACGTTTTGGGGTACAGGTAGACGAGAACTGCTATGTTTTCAAGCTCTGGAAAACTTTAAACAGAAAAGCCTCCTCCCGACATAGTGCTTAAGGGCTTTTTAACCTAAAACTGGTTTTTGCTGTTTTAGCCTTTGATGTTTAAGAAGCTTAAATATTTCCAAAATTCCAAAAACTGCTCTCCTCTCATCGCCGAGGTGGGCACATCTGGTACTAAGTTAGGCTGAAGGATCTGTGGCAGAATGTCGCTTCCTACATTCAGAGGACTTAAACATTAGTGTGACCCTGTTTAAGTATGACATGTGACAGCTTTTGAAATTTCAGAACCAAGTGCAGAGAGGAGGCTTGACTTGTCCCAGGGGCCCTGTGAGTAGACTGGATAGATGAACTGTTTGTAGGTTTGCACACAAGCCCAGAGTTTTGAGTTGGGAACGCAGCTTCTTCATCTAGAAAAAAGGATGGAGGTGCTTCTTTCTCTCGCGAAGAGAAGGTGCGACCAGCTGTGCCCGGGGTGCAGAACTCAGGCCGGTGTGTAGTGTATATTCCCAGGGCCTACACTTCCGAGGGGCTGCGCGCACCCCCTCTCCGGCGCCCCCCGTCCGCCCCGCAAAGGGAAGCCGCTCAGCCACCACGTGATGCGCGGGTATTGGGGAGAGGAGGCCCCGCCCCTTAAGTCACCGCGCGCCCGCCGCCGCGCGCAAACGTCCCGGGTCGGCTAGAGAAGGGGAAAGCGGGGGAGGGGAGCGCCGCGCGGGGGACGGACCATGCGTCGCGGAGGCGCTTCCTCCCGCCTCTCGTCCAGGCCCCAGTGTCCCCACCACCACCACCACCACCCGCTAAGGCCCCGCCCCCTGGCCCGCGGCCCCAGCCAATAGCTGTGCGGCGCGAGCGTCTCCGCTCGGGGGCGGGACTTGCGCAGGCCAGGCGCGCCTGCGCACTGCCGACTGCCCCTCGCCGCGAAGAGGAGGTGGAGGAGGAGGAGGCGGCTCAGGGCAATCGAGAAGCGAGCCGGAGCGCGGGGCGCGAGTCGAGGAGTCCAGCCGAGCCGCCGCCGCCTCCCCGCCTTCAGCGAGAGCCCGGCCCGGGGGCCCGCCACAACGCGCCCGGGCCTGCCTCGGCGTCAGGCCCCGCGGGCAGCGCCAGGCAGCCAGGGGGAGGGCGAGCAAGAGAGCGCCGGGAGGAGGCGGCCGGAGCAAGCGGGCGCCGCGCGTGTGGCGTGAGGGGAAGCCGCTGGCCGCCCCCTTGGCCGTCCCTTCGCTCCCCCTCCCCGCTCCCCGCCCCGACCGCGGTGGGCACCATGTCGGCGCCGACGGCCAAAACCAGTAAAAAGGAGCTCAACTCCAACCACGACGGGGCCGACGAGACCTCAGGTGAGGACCGGGCGCGGCGGGGGCCCGGCCGCGCCGCCATCTTTCGGCCCGGGCCGCGGGGCTGAGGGGGGCGCGCGGCGGCCGCGGACCCGGCGCCCTTTTTGTGTGCGGCGCGGGCTCGGGGGCCCGGGGTGGCGCCGTGGCGGCGGGCTGTGCGGACGAGGCGGGGGCGCTGCGGCCTGCGCGGCGGGCGGAGACCCCCCCTTCCCCCGCCCGCGCTCTCCTCCCCCTCCCTCCCTCCCGAGAAGCCTCTCTTTATTGTGCTCCGCCATGATGCCTCGCTCCCATCAGCCGCCGCCGCCGCCACATGGTGCGGCCGGACGCAGCCCTGCGTCCCGGCCTCTCCCGCCACCCTGCTTCCCGCCCGGGGCCGGCGCCGCGGCAGAGCCGGGAGCTTAGGTCTGGGGCGGGGTAGCGACGCGGAGCCGGCGCGAGGATGCTCCGGACTCAGCGGGTTGCAGCACCCCACGTGGGGCAGCCACACTCGGGCGCGCCGGGTGTGCGAGGAATCTGGCTCGGAGGCCAAACGCTGCAGGGGCTTTCAAGTGCTCGTAGGACGCTTAGTCTTCTCCGGGAGGGTCGTTTTTAGCAGAGGGGATCTGCAGACCCCAGGGCTAGTTACCGGAAATGAACCGCGCGGTCGGGCCCCTTCACGCCCACTTAGCGTTGTAAAAGCCTTCACAGCCTCACCGGACAAAAGGGCAAGAATTAGGAGCACACCCCCTTAACTCCTTGTGCCTCCAAGTTTTGGAACGGCATTTTCCTACTTAAGTGTTCAGAAATTCTGCAGGGCCGCGTGCGATGACCAGTCTCAGGATAGGGTTGGAAGAGTAAGGTCAGGTTGGAATCAGTTTCGCATTCTAAGATTGAAAGACGACTATGGTACTTTGGTGACTGGTTCTTTGTCGGTATATGTTGATAATCGTAGTCAAAGCAGTATTTTTTTTAAAGAGGTTGTACCAGTTGGTAGTATCGCAATTTGTCATAGATTAGTTTCCACATTAAGTTAGCATCTGGCACCATTCTATTGTAAGTGTGTAATGTGATTAGTAATAAACACGAAGAATTTCTGAATGAGGCTAATAAGCCTCTCCCTCATCTTTCATAACGAAGGTGGGTGATTGAACTCTTGTAATGAAATAACTCTTTAAAAAGTGAACCAGTAATGAAGCATTTTTTCCGAGTAGCCAGCCAATACCTTAATTTGTGAAAGGTCGAGTAGTGAGAAAGTAATTTGTCAACTGCATGCTTGAACACGTGGGGAGCATGCTTTGTAGTAAGCACATTTCTAGCAGTTTTACTGTTGAGTTCACAGTATCAGGAAGTGTAGCTTGTAATTTGTAGTGAGTCTTGTGTTCCTTTTGTTTTGCAGAAAAAGAACAGCAAGAAGCAATTGAACACATTGATGAAGTACAAAATGAAATAGACAGGTAAATTTGAATTTAATTCACCTTATGGATGTTTTCTTGAATCTGAAAGCCCTGTTTCTTGGCCTGGTCACAAATCGTGGTTTAAAGTAAACAGTGCCTCAACTTCCCAGGTGGAGGGAGATTGTAGGTTGGATTTGTTTTTAAAGGCTAAGAAATTTGCCTGTTTTGATGTCTGAATTTTCATAGAGAAGTATATGGCAAAAAATGTTTCATGTTTCTTAACTTAATACTTCTGCTGCTGGGAAACAATCTGAATCCGCCAAAAAATGGAGTACACTGAAATACAATGTTATCAATACTGGAGACAAGCAGTTAGCTCTGGTTTTGGTTCCCAGAGAGGCATGGGGGCAAGGAATGCAGATACTAGTCCCCAAGGGGGAGACAACATTGTTGCTAAGATGTGTCAAATTGGATATTTAGCTTTACTGCCTTAGTTTTTTATTCTAGGCTTCAGGGGTAAGTAAGCTAGGAAGTCTAAGTAATCTAGGTAGTCTGCTTCTGTAAATGGATCTTTTGCAGTTCTGAAGCTAGTAAGAAAGAACATGTTGTAGCCTTAACAGTTTATATTTGTCAAGTAATAATCATATTCAACATGTCTTCATTGTTTCAGACTTAATGAACAAGCCAGTGAGGAAATTTTGAAAGTAGAACAAAAATATAACAAACTCCGCCAGCCATTTTTCCAGAAGAGGTCAGAATTGATCGCCAAAATCCCAAATTTTTGGGTAACAACATTTGTCAACCATCCACAAGGTATGTGGTGGGTCAGCTGTACTGAGTGTTAGAGCATTTATTTGTCCTGGAGTTGGGGAGGTCTGGGGCAGGGCTGTAGACAGAGTTCCTGAATTTGTAAGCATTCTCCATTCAAACTTGAACTGATCTGTGTTGCTTGTCTAGTGTCTGCACTGCTTGGGGAGGAAGACGAGGAAGCTCTACATTACTTGACCAGAGTTGAAGTGACAGAATTTGAAGACATTAAATCAGGTTACAGAATAGATTTTGTAAGTAGTTAATATCCTGCTTGCCTATGAAAATGAATATGTGCTCTGAATTTTAGTTGTTTATTGGTTTCTAATATTTTGATCTTTTACAGTATTTTGATGAAAATCCTTACTTTGAAAATAAAGTTCTTTCCAAAGAATTTCATCTGAATGAGAGTGGTGACCCATCTTCAAAGTCCACTGAAATCAAATGGAAATCTGGAAAGGTATTTCATATAGAGTGGCTCAGATGAGTCTTATATTGACTACTAGTGCTCAATGCCTTATATTTTTGGGTGAAAGTGCTGAAATTCCAGATGTAATACTAGTTGTAGAAAATTTTCATATTGTAGTATCTTACACATTTTTCAGTTCAAGACAGGGTCTGACTTGTATAGTAGATATAATTGTATCAAGTCAGACAGTTGGTAAGATAAATCCTTCTGTGAAAGCTGTTACAAATGCTTTCTCTACAGTGATCTTTTGTCCTTTGGGGGCATTTGGGTGCTGAAGAAAGCTAATATAGGACACATTGATGTTTTTGTTTTTTTTGTTATTGTTTTTTAATTTAGGATTTGACAAAACGCTCAAGTCAAACGCAGAATAAAGCCAGCAGGAAGAGGCAGCACGAAGAGCCAGAGAGCTTCTTTACCTGGTTCACTGACCATTCTGATGCAGGTGCAGATGAGTTAGGAGAGGTCATCAAAGACGATATTTGGCCAAACCCCTTGCAGTACTATTTGGTGAGTTGGTGCTCATTGATTTGAGGGTAGGAATGTGTCCTACAAATTAAGTTCATAAAGGAACATTGTTTGGGTTTTTGTTTTGCTTTCTTAATTTGATCTTTAGAGGAAATTGTTAGTGCCGACTTTCAAGAAATTTGCTTTTTTTTTTTTTTTTTTTTTTTTTAAAGGTTCCTGATATGGATGATGAAGAAGGAGAGGCAGAAGATGATGATGATGATGATGAAGAGGAGGAAGGCTTGGAAGATATTGATGAAGAAGGGGATGAAGATGAAGGTGAAGAGGATGAAGATGATGACGAAGGGGAGGAAGGAGAGGTAAGGAAACTTCAGTCCCCAGTGACTTTGGAGATTATCTAAAATATAATAGAACTGTAGGATTAATGTAATTAGAATATGGAAATGGCTAAAATAGTTGTAGGTTGAGGAAGGTGAGATCTTAATATTTAGGTCTTTTTACCCCTTGTTTTAAATTTTTATTTGTATGGGTTATTTGCCTACATGTCTCTGCACTACACGTGACTTACCTGCAACTATTAGAAGTGGGCATTGGATCCCCTTAAGGGTGACTGAGCCACTGTATGTGTGTGGATGCAAGGGTCCTGAAGTGCTCTTTAATCTGTGAAAATACCCTCTCCGCCAGTGCTAACATAATGAGGATTCATATTTAGGCTAAGAGAACTGGGTGCTGTCCAAAGAGCATTGTGTGTTAGTTTGAAGGGTTAGGGAGAAAGGTCTTAACAGCTTGCCCTAACAGTTGACTGGTACTTATTCTTTCAGGAGGATGAAGGCGAGGATGACTAGCACAGAAGACTGATGGATTCCAACCCTCTTTTTTTTAAATTTTCTTTTATTTTTAATTTTCTCCAGTCCCCGGGAGCAAGTTGCAGTCGTTTCCCTCCCCTCCCCAATCCCTCTTGTGCTCAGTCGCCCGTTTTTTGAGGTCTCTTCTCAACACCATGGTTCTCAACTTACTTGGGGGGAAATACCTTAAACAAAATACAATGAGAAAAGAATCTCCACTCTTCTGTTCTAAATTCATTTTTTTATTTTTTAATCTTCGTCTCAAACTATGGATTCAACACCGCCAATGTGCTCTGTGGGGGAAAAAGAAAAGCCCTCTGGCTCCCTGGGCTCTGCTGGAGGCTGGGGGGTTGCTAGGCCCCTGTGTAGTAGTGCATAGAATTCTAGCTTTTTTCCTTTCTCTGTATATTGGGCTCAGAGATTACACTGTGTCTCTATGTGAATACAGACAGTTAGCATTTACCAACATGTATCTGTCTACTTTCTCTTGTTTAATAAAAAGAAAAAAAAAAAAAAAGAAAAAAAGGGGGGTATAGAAGGTCAGCAAGGGTGGGTTTGAGGTGTCTGGGGGGGGTAAGTGGGCATTGTGACAACATGGCTTCTCCTTTGGCATGTTTAATTGTGATGTTTAACAGACATCCTTGCAGTTTAAGGTGACACTTTTAAAATAAAATTCTCTCCTAACGATGACTTGAGCCCTGCCACTCAATGGGAGAATCAGCAGAACCTGAAGGGTTTTATTTGGAATTGACATTCTCTGTTGTAACTTTATTTTTAATTTTTTTTTATTTTTTTTTTTATTTTTTTTTTTTTTTTTTTTTTTTTTTTTGGTTTTCACTGGAAGGAAAAAGATGCTCATTTTTAAATGTTGAAGTGTACAAGTTGCTTTGTTACAATAAAACCAATGTGTACACAAAGGACCGGATGCTTTTCTGTCAGGGCAGATGCTCAATATACCTTCCAAGTTTGACCTGCATAATGACATGTCAAACTCCTTAACTTGGTATTTTTTGATACGCACTTTGCAGGATGACCTCAGGGCTATGCAGACTGAGTTAAAGGGATTTGAACCGTGTCTTAATGTCTGTAACTGGGTGATTGGGTATAGTTTGCTGCCGTGGACTTTGAACCTTGATTTTTGTCTCAATTTGGCATTTTTTTTTTTTTAAAGTGGGCCTTTAGTTACCTGGATATTTTGACAGTACCTGCTCCTACCATGTCACAGACCTTTGTGTGCCATTTGTACAAAGGACAGCTGCTGGCATGTCTACATTGGCAGTGTGAACTGGTCAAGAAAGTGGGCTGTCAAAGTATGCAGTCCATGGGGTGGTCAGAAGTGCTCTGTCCCAGGTATGTAGCAACTCTCAGATGTGACTCTGAACTGGGTGGATAAAGAGCTCATGTCTGCTCAACACCATTATGCAGAGAATTATGTTTTGGGAAGCTACCTGATGCATAAGCTTTTTAGTGTAAAATAGAGCTAAAATTAAATGCCACTTTTTCAGAGATGATTAATGGACAGCCTGGTCAAATTCAAAGTTTTTTGATGTATAAAACTTTATAAATGGAACTACTCCATCAATAGGCAAAGTGTAACCGAAATCTGTCTAGATGGATAGTGTGTAATTTCTGCACAGGACTCTGTTTAGTAAATACATCACTGTATACGTCAGGAATCTTGCTCCAATAAAGGAACATAAAGATTTTTTTTTGGACTGGGGTCCTTGTTTTGTGGAGGCTTAGAAGATGTATTTAATGGCTGGGGATACTGAGGGTATTTAGTAGTTATGGCCCAGGTACAAATATACAAAAGGTATGTACCAGATTCAGACATGACTGGATAGTCTTCATGATTGAGGGAGGGTACTGGCCTTGGACAGTGAATCCTGACTCCAGGAATCAAAAATGTTGGTGGAGTTGGGGTGTGTGTGCTATTTTAAGATTAATATATCCCTAACCCTTTTTTTTGTTGTTGTTGTTAACTAGTATGTTGTATTTTTTACATCTGTACTCTTACCACTCTCTACTAGCTAGGAATCAATGAGTTGCCTTGCACTATAGATAGTCCTTGACTCTGGCATACTCCAATCTGTTTCCCCAGTATGTAGGGCTTCTGGGAGTAGCATAACACCTGTGAACTCCAGGATTCAGGAAGTTAGAGTACTACATGGTACCTTGTAACTTTTGGATTTTTAAGACAGGGTTTTTCTGTTGTAGCTTTGGAGCCTGTTCTGGAACTCACTCTGTAGACCAAGCTGCCCTCAAACTCAGAAATTCTCCTGTCTCTGCTTCCTGAGTGCTGGGATTAAAGGCACAGCCCTGTGGGACCTTGTAACCTTTATTTTTTTTAATGTCAATATGAGTATTTTGCTTATGTATGCTACTTGTAGAAGGCCAGCAGAGGGCATTGGGATTCCTTGGGGCTAGAATTCCCTGATCCTCTGGAAGGGCAGCCAGTGTTCCGACTGAGCCATCTTTTCAGCCATTTTTATTTTTCTGGATATGTGATGAATTTGGCCACAGTGTGTTCCAAATGGGGACTACAAGCATCACTTACAATGTCAGTTAAATCATTAGTTCCTTAATGGTTTCCTGGGGGCTAGTATCATGTTTGGAGGCCTTTGAAGGAAATAGTATAACCCTTGATATTGCTACTCTATTCTTTGAACATAGGATCTCCAGGATTGGGATGAGAAAGCCTAACAGCTTCCTGGGCTTAGCTGTGCCACAGAGGGTTTCTGTGCCGACCTTAAGGGGTGTATATGAGGCATGAAAGGACTAGCAAAGTGGGCCATACTTACTGTTTTATAAGTAGTCAAGATGAGTTCCAGGAGGATGAGCTTGTCTCAAAAAAGATGGGTAGTGGGAACCATGTTAGGGCCATTGATTAATGGCAGGGTGATTCTCTAGCATGTGTCAGACCCATTGTGCCAGTGCAGACCTTCCTGAAGATGTGTATCTGTCAAGTACTACCACTTGATGGCCAAGTGATTGCAATAGCCAGTGAGCTGCTTGCCGTTCTTGAGATAAATGACAGTTTAGACAGCAGTGACCTTCCCTATACAGCATGGCTGGTGACTAGCCTACACAGAAACCCTGTCTCAAAGCTCTGTTTGCTTTATTTGATAGAAGGCAGGCTGGTCTCTGAGTTCAAGGACACCCTAGTCTACAGAAGGAGTTCCAAGACACCAGAACCTTGCCTGTGTATATGAAAGTTTAAATTTTGGAGATGGATTTAGAGGTTAAAAGCACTTGTTTGTTACTCTTGAAGAGGACCCAAGTTTATTTTTCAAAATCCACAGAAGCATCCTGAAGCATCAAATGTCACTCTACTGACCTCTTTGCATATACATGACGCACAGATATGGAGGTGAAACAGCCATAACAAAATTAAAAATAACATTTAAAAGTTTGTGAATGTGTGCTGTGTTTGGATGTTTACTTCCTGTGTATGCTGAATGTGTATATGTGTGCTCTTGTAGGCCAGAATACGGCATTGGATCTAACTGGAATTATGATTGTTGAGCTACCTGACGGTGGGCTGGTACATTTGTAAACACTGAGCCATCTCTTCAGCACACACACCATAATTAAATTAGGGTGAGGGGGGTGGTTTTGTTTTCATTTTTTGGAGGCAGGGTTTATGACCCTGACTTCCTAAAATTTGTTTGCTATGTAGACCAAGTTGGCCTAGAATTCAGTATCTGTCTTTTTGAGTGCTGGGATTAAAGGCATGCTCTACCACCCCCAGCTCAATTTCAGGATGTTTAGCAGCTTGACAGGTGATGTCTGCTCTAAGAGACCTAAAATATCTGCACTAGTGGGGAGAAATACATCTAAGATGGGTCCAGTATCGAAAAGGTAAGCTAACTATGGAGTTATGTGCTGGATGCTGGGCTTACAGCCTGAGTAAAGTTCTAGCAGACAGTAGGTGTGACTGGGCTTTACACTTCAGGTGACTTAATGGAATCTTGACTCCATTCCTCCATGTGAGGCACCTGACCGTTTCATTCAGCTTCCTGGTGCTTTAGTAGTGATATATAGGAGAGGCTAGAGGTTTGCAATCTTGCAGGGGTTTGCCAATCTTGTGTAAAATCCAGCATTTGACTACTCCCTGCAGAAAGAAATATAGTGAAACTTCAGCCACCTGTAAACTACTAAAGGGATCCAGTCCTTTAGTAATCCTTGAGTAGGGATGGGAGTCTGCAAGGTCACTTTGTGCCCCTGACTACCCTGGAACTCTGTAGAGTAAGTTATTGTTGAGCTCAGACACCCACTTGTTTTACCTGCCAAAAGCTGGGTTAAAGGTATGTCACCATGCCTCTTTTTGAGATGGTATTTTAGTATGCATTTCTGATTAACTTCTGATTAGCTTGGTCCTATCAGTGCTAATTATAGGCATGTATTACTGTCCCCCTTTTTTTTTTTTTTTTAAGTTTTGTGATAGGGTCTCTATTCCTGGCTGTCTTGGAGCTCTATCACCAAACTGGCCTCTGTCTGCCTCTGCCTCCCCAGTACTGGGCTTAAAGGCTTGTGTATTACACACAATCCTAGTACTCCAGAGGAAGGCACAGGCAGATAAGAGCTCTTGAGTTCGAGGTCAGCATGGAATACAGAGCAAGTAAGTTCCAGTATAGTCAGGACCACACAGAGAAACCCTGTCTCAGAACAAAATAAAAAAAGTGAATAAAAAAGGATTTGTGCATGCATGAGGGTCAAAGGGCTACTTGTGTGAGTTGGCTTTCTACACCATCTGGGTTCAGGGTCTTTGTCACTGGTGGCAAAACCCCTTTACACAGGGCCACTGGTCAAAAGGAGACTTCTGAATCTTTTATTTTTCTCTTGCGGAGGCTCAGAAGAGCCACCTGAATGCTGAAAATTATAGGCATGTGCCACCACACCCTCTGAACCAGTGAACTGTAACACTGGGCAACTCCAAGAGAAATTTACTAGTCTGATTCATGTTCTTGGTTTGTTTTGTTTTTTAATAAACTGCAGTACTTTTACTTGTTACCTGAGGTTCTTTAAATGGAGGGTGAAAGCATACATGGTGCCATTTAATCCCAGGGTTGTATATTAATACATTGGTTCAATCAAATGATGGTGGCACACTCCTTTAATTCTAGCATTTGAGAAGCAGAGGCAAGAGAATTTCTGTGAGTTCTAGGCCAGCTTGGTCCACAGAGTGAGTTCCAGGTAAGTAAGTAAGGGCTACATGGAGTAACCCTGTAAATACAAACAAAAAACAAGATCTTGGCTCAGTGGCACACACCTGTAATCCATTCAGTACAGTTCAGGGCTTCCCAATCCTGAGGCCAGCCAGCCCGGGATGCAAGTGACTCTGGCTCAAAAGTAATGAAATGGGCCTTTAATCCCAGCACTTAAGAAGCAGAAGCAGGTGGACCTCTGTGAAGCCAGCATGGTCTATAAAGAGCAAGTTCGAAGACTCCAAAGCTACGAAGAAACCCTGTCAAGAATGAGTTGGGGGCTGCAGGGATGGGTCTCTGCTTTACAGCACTTGTTGCTCCCGAAAAGGATTTAGGATTTGATTCCCGGCACCCCCGTGGTGGTTCATGACTCCAGTTCCAGGATACCTGACTACTCTAACCTCCAAAGATACCAGACATCCAAATAGTGCACATAAAGAAATCCTAGAGCTGGGTGGTGGCATATACCTTTAATCCCAGAACTCAGGAAGTAGAGGCAGACAGATCTTTATGAATTGGAGACCACCCTGATCTACAGAGAGAAACCTTGTCTCAGAAAACAAAACAAAATGAAAGTAGCCTCCTACCTGGGTGTTGTGGCACGCATTTTTTAGTTTTTCAAGACAGGGTTTCCCTGCTGCTCTGAAACTCACTTTGTAGACCAGGCTGGCCTTGAACTCACAAAGATCTTCCTGCCTCTGCCTCTCAAGTACTAGGATTGAAGGCTTGGGTATAGTATGTTTGAACAATGCCAATCAATTAAATCTGGCCCTCTCTCACTTACACAGGATCTTCACCGCTCCCCCCCCCCCCCATCCCATCTATTGGGCAAGCACTCAACTCGCTTTGCTCTGGACAAAACTCACCCATCTGAGAAGTCTCTCCTGCCCCTCTTTAAAACAAAAAAAGGAAAAAAAAAAAAAACAACACGCAGATTCTGGAAATTGATTCCTTGAGCTTGCCTTGCAGCACTTCATTGAACTCCCTCTCCAGCCCCTACGGACTTCCTCTGGTAAAGTCAGAACCTCTGCTCTGGGCTGAGTCAGCAAACTCATTTCGCAACGAGCCAGAATTGGTTCGTATCTTATTTGTATCTGGCCATAATTTGGATTAAGGTTTACTCCGCATCCGGCTCAAGCCCCCGGCCCACGCTGTGGGCAAAGCTGGTGCAGAAATGGCCCCTTGCCTTACATCTCTACGAAGATAAGCTCTGGTGCAGAGTTTGAGCCACTAAAGCAGGGAAGGGACCCTGGGTCCGCGGAGCTCAACTCGGGAATGGGGACTGGGGTGCTGCTCTCGTGCAGCCGGGAGGGGGCGCTGTTCCCCACACCTGCCGGGCGCGCGGGTCTCGGGAGGGGGCGCCCGATCCCGCGTGTCCCGCGCCGCTTCCCGGGAAGTTTCAAGTTTGAAAGTCCGGCGCAGAAGCACGGGCTTCCGGAACAGTAGTGAAGGAGAGGACTGGCCGGCGCGGCGCCATGGAGCAGAATGGGGCGGCGCTCCAGGTGAACCGAGTGCGCACAGAGGCCGCGTTTGCATCTCAGGGCACCCCACGCTCGGGTCCACCCTACTCCGGTCTCTGCTGGTGACCCCTGCGCGGGCCAGAACCTGTGCCTTGGGATAAGACGCTCTGTTCCCCAGAGTGACGGAGATCCAGCTCGGCAGCATGCCTGAAACTGGAATGTGCCTTGAGGCTGGGTCTCAAGTTCCTTAAAAATCAGTCTTTTGGAGCGCAGAGGTTGGGGTGCCGGCCCTCCAAGAGGAGTCTGGGGGGAGAAGACAGTGCGGGCGTTGGGGAGGAGGGTGGGACTCTGGGTGGGCGTTGTCCCCAAAACACCACACCCACAGGCAAGAACACACAACACAGGCTCCTGGCTAGCAATGCGCAGGGAACCCTTGGATCCACCGAGGGGCCCACAATGTGGAGGGGTTCGAGTTAATGTGTCACTTAAGTGGGGGAGAGAGGGCCCTACCTTAGGGTAGTTAGAGGTGGGGCGGGACACATCCAGTGCAAAGTCAAGACATGAGGTTTGGTTGGAGGTATGGTAGGTATGGGTACATCAATGGCCCTCCCAATACCCTTCTTCCAGAGATCTCTCTTGGCCTTTCTAGCAGTGGCTTGTACACATTTTCCGATTTCCTGTGAGCCTCCGCCCTGCGGCAGCAGCAATAGCAGGGTGACTCAGGACCCTGGTGGCCAGTAGGCCCCCGGCTCTGGGACAGCTTTGTTTGCTCAGGCCTTTGGCGCTGGCCTTCTTGCCTGAGGCGGTCAAAGGATTTCCTGAGCCTCGCCCTGGTCCTGCCCTCTGACAGCTAAGGCAGAGTTAGCTCGCCAAGCTGAGGCCTGGAGTTGGGGGGTTGAGGGCCCCTAAACTGAGTAGCCATTCTTTCATGGGGCTCAAGAGATGGAACACAGAGAGGTAAGAGGGATAAAATAGATCCTTGGGACTGGAGGGGGTCAGCAGGGGTTGCTCTGGGCTGAGGTCAACCTCTGAAAGGGTGTCTCCCCCATGCCTCTAACCTGGTGAACAGTTGAGAGATCTTTTATTTCCTGCTGGAGCTGAGCAACCCAGGCCTTTTCAGCTCCCCCTTGGTACCTTGGCTTCATCATTAGAGTCTGCCAGCCACACTAAGGCAGAAGGAACGAGTTTTGGTGTCTTGGGCTGCCTCCTGCATGTGACCTTGAGCAAACCCTTGCCTGTATTTATCTCCCAGATTGCACTTGGCTCTCAGACCTAGAGAAAGCAGTGTGGTTGGTTGGTAGAGAAGGGGTCACTGTCCCTCAGTACGCAGTGGTCACTCTGCTGTGAACAAGCCACTTAACCTCGCTTTGTTCCTTGCTCCTGTATAAAATGGGAATGAGAGCTAAGCATGTGTACTTACGGCAGAGCTCTTACTTAGCGTGTCCCAGGTCCTCGGTTCTTTCCCCAGTGCCACAAGAGTGATTGTTGCAGAGGCAAAGGGGGTTCAACTTGTCAGAGCTCTTTGGTCTAGAATTCAGGACCCAGAAGGCATCGTGGGAAACCGATCTGTTATCTCTCTTTCTCTTCTCTGAAAGGAAGACAAGAGTTCACCATAGAGTTCTGAGACGCCCAGAACGCTGCCTGTTGTGTCTGTTCTCCCTTGGAGGTGGGTGGGTTCTGACCTTTCTGCCCTTTGCAGCCTGGGCCTGGCCAGAGGCCCCCTGAGGATGAGAAAGAGATGATTCGTCGAGCTATCCAGAAGGAATTGAAGATCAAGGAGGGCGTGGAGAACATGCGGCGTGTGGCCACAGACCGACGACACCTGGGCCATGTGCAGCAGCTGCTGCGGGCTTCCAACCGCCGCCTAGAGCAGCTTCATGGCCAGCTGCGGGAGCTGCATGCCCGAGTGCTGCTGCCAACCTCAGCTGGTGAGTGAGTGAGGGTTCTGAAGAAACCCCAGGGAACTGGACCCCAAGCAACTGGAGACTCACCAACACCCTGATCCTCGACTTGGCTCTGACAACTGGGCATGACCACCTGACCTATATCATCCATGTTGCTGATTGGCCAGGGAGGAAGGGAAGTGAGAGCCCTTTACAGAAGTCTGCACTCTGGTGGCAGGATCATACATCCCCTACCTTCTCTCAGCAGAGCCAGTGGCCCCTGGACCCCAGCCAAGGACAGAGCAGTCAAGAGCTCGGCACTTGGAAGTTTTACAGAGGCAGCTACAGGTAGAGCTGAAGGTAAAGCAGGGGGCTGAGAACATGATTCACACATGTGCCAGCGGCACCCCCAAGGTAAGTGCTGGTGTCTGACTGGAGTCATAGGCCTGCCTGGCTCCTGGTCTGATGGGAGAGATCTAGCTCTCAGGTGTTAGGAGTGCAATGCCAGGCCCTCTGCCAATAGGGAAATGTTGCCCAACCCCACCCTTCATCTAATGATGGAAGTGCAGCCCTAAATCTACTTGGGTGGGTGAAGCAAGGTTTGAATCCACTCTATCGTAAAGGCCCAACAGCAGTCTAGCAGAATATCCACCCGGCTGCCAGCTCAACTCTCAGCATTCTGCCCTCCATGCTCCATCTGACAGGGTGTTGTAACACTTAGCTTGTCAAGCTGGTGGGACTTGGGCCCCACACACCCTGCAACCCTTACCCCGTTACGTAGTTCAACAAGGAGCCTTGTCCATAGTGGCTTCCTTGTGGGAGATTCAACCTTGGTATAGCAGGGGAAGCTCAACTGCAGGCCCTGGTGGTTGGCCATAGCCCTGATCTGATGGGGCAAGTCTGATGGGGCAAGTGTCATATCCCTGTAGGAGAGGAAGCTCCTGGCAGCTGCCCAGCAGATGTTGAAGGACAGTCAATTGAAGATAGCCCTGCTCCGAATGAAGATAAGCAGCCTGCAGGCCAGCAGCTCTCCAGAGCCAGGTGAGGCCCCTCAAGGCAGGGAGGGTGGCCCGGTGGCCAGGGCTAAGGGTTCACCTCCTCCCTGCAGGCCCTGACTTGCTAGCAGAGGAGCTGCAGCACCGACTGCGAATCGAGGCTGCTGTGGCTACAGGTGCCAAGAATGTGGTGAGGCTGCTTGGTGGCCAGAAAATACAGGACCGCAAGGCACTGGCTGAGGTCAGGCTGTGATCCTGGCCGACTGCTCTTCCTACAGCTCTGCTTCTCTCTGTCTATCCTGCAGTGCTGCCTGACAGCAAGGGTTTGCTACCCGTGTAGGATAGCAGTGAAGAAGGCATAATCTGTCCCCTTCTCACACTTCACGTCTGTCTCTGCTTGTCTGTCCTTTGTAGGCCCAGGCCCAGCTCCAGGAATCCTCCCAGAAGCTGGACCTCCTACGACTGGCCCTGGAATTGCTGCTGGAGAGGCTGCCACCCACCCATTTGCTGCGCAGTAGGGTGACCCGAGAGCTGCGGATGGCCATGCTCGGGAACCCCCAGCCTTCCAGGACACTTGTGAAACCCATTGCCCTGACAGGTAGGTAGAAAGGAGGACCCTTACCTCTTGGAGAGGATCCTGGGGGCACTTTGGGAAAGAGTTCAGTCCTGCTGTGTGACCTTAGGTCTGACATTCTCATTCTGGTCCTCAGTTTACCCATTTGTAGCAGAAATGGTAATAGCCAGTCATGGTGGTCACGGCTTTAACACCGGCACTCAGGAGGCAGACAAAAGCAGGATCTCTGTGAGTTCCAGGCCAGTCTGGACTACATAGTGAGTTCCAGGCCAGCCACACCTACATAGTGAGGCCCTGTCTCAAAGTAAACAAACAAACAAAGGATAAAGATACTAATAGCACTGACTCATGGATTGCCTTTTAAATCCAATTAACCTGTGATCCTTCAGCACTGAGCACAGTCAAGGTCTGGCCATATGCTGTAATTTAAACACTTGACTGTATGGAGGGAGTAACGGTTGTCAGCACACTGCTCTGCCACCTTGGAGCCAGGCCAGGGCACACGGCTACCACGAAGTTCTTTCTTTCTGGGTTTTCCTTGTTTTGTATTTTTCCAGACAGGGTTTCTCTGTGTAGTTTTGGCTGTCATAGAACTCACTCTGTAGATCAGGCTGGCCTCAAACCCAGAAATCTGCCTGCCTTTGCCTCTCAAGTGCTGGGATTAAGGGTGTGTGTCACCCAGCCAGAAAGATCTTTTATATCCTGAGCTGAGGTCTCTCTCCTTATAGCAGTAGCTGACTGACTGTCACCAAATCATCTGAGCTGCAAGGCATGACCTAGCTGGTGCCTGCCACGGGAAACAGTGGATGGGGCTAGCTAAACAGGACTCTGCTCCTTGTGGGCCCTTCACCTGGTCTTGGGTCATCAGGGGTTCCCTAGAGAAAATGGAATCTGAGTTTTGAGATATCATGGGAGTGCTTATGATCAAGTCAGCAAGCTGGGGAAGACAGGAAGGAGACAGAGTCAGGTGGATCTCTGTGAGTTCGAGGCCAGCCTGGTCTACAAAACTAGTTCTAGGACAGACTCAAAGCAATACAGAGAAACTCTTGGCTCCAAAAAAAAAAAAAAAAAAAAAAAAAAAAAAAAAAAAAAAAAAAAAAAAAAAAAAAAAAAAAGAAAAGAAAAGAAAAAAGAATTTGAGACAAGGATATGGCTATGGGGGAGGCAGTTGGTAGAGTTCTTGCCTAGTGGGCACAAGGCCCTGGGTTCAATCCCCAGCACCATGTAAACTAGGTATGGTAGCACACACCTATAACCCAAGCCCTTGGGAAGTAAGGCAGGAGGGTCAAGAGTTCAGTGGCATCTTTAGCTACATAGTGAGTTTGAGGCCAGCTTGGGCTAATGAGATTCTATTGAAAAACAAAACCAAAAACCCCATATCCTAGTTCATGGTTGACCCTCCATCTCCTAAGATGAGTATCCTGCCTGGACAACACCCTTTGGGATCTCTGTAAGCTTCCCAAGTATTACCTCCAGACCCAGACTACCAAAAGATCTTCCCAGACTCATTTTATGTCCCTACGAACTCCTGGGTTCCTGTTTCTGCTCTCCTCTGAGACAAAACTCTCAGTGACCTCAGACAAAACATGTTTTGTCCTACTCGGAACTCACCCTCCCTGTTCAGATGGGAACAAACTGGGCAGGCAACCTTGGGGCTGCTCGCGAGCCCAGGCCCCTGTGCTTGCCCCTGTGCACTTGAGGCCATGGTATTCAGGGCAGCAGCTTCCCCATCCTGTAGTTCTACACTGCTCTGGGGGAGGTCCTGTCACTGCACAGGCTCCCAGGAGGGAGAGTAGGAGGGCTTCTGAAGATGAGGAGTGGCTACCAAGGCCTAGTGTGGACCCTCCTAGAGCAAGTGCATCCCCTTGGGGTCCCCTGGCCCATTGGTGGTGGTTTCTGACAAAATGCCCTCCCGACTCCCAACCAGGGACACTGCAAGTCCGCCTCCTGGGCTGTGAACAACTGCTGATGGCGGTGCCTGGGCGTTCTCCCATGGCTGTCCTGGCAGGTAGCCCCTCTGAGGGCTGGCTCCGAACCAGGTCCCGGCAGCAGCGTGGTGGAGCAGAGCTGGCCAGTACGTAAGGGGGAGCTGTGGAAGGCGGTGGGGTTCCTGTCTGCACACGCTCTGAACCTCCACCTTGGCACTACAGGTGAGGTACTGGCTGTCCTGAAGGTTGACAATCGTGCTGTGGGGCAGACAGGATGGGGACAGGTGGCTGAGAAATCCTGGGACCAGGCTTTTGTCATCTCCTTGGACCGAGTAAGGCTGGACTTTGTATGGTCAGGGTTAGCTGTGGGCTGCAGGGAGGGAGGCCACTCAGGTGGGCGCTGATGCCAGACCCCATTCCTTAGCTGCTGCTTCCCACACAGGCCCGTGAGCTGGAGATTGGGGTTTACTGGCGAGACTGGCGGCAGTTGTGTGGTGTGGCCTTCCTGAAGCTTGAGGACTTCCTGGACAATGCCTGTCACCAACTTTCTCTTAGCCTGGTGCCGCAAGGAAGGCTCTTTGCCCAGGTTCCCATTGACCTCTGACCTCTAACAGCATCTTTAGGACTGACACTTTGGCTCAGGGGATACAGTGGGCTTGCTGTACAAAACCCCTAGCATCCATGTAAAACTAGGTATGGTGGCACTTGTCTAGAACTTCATGCTGGCTATACTGAGACAGTTGGACTTCCAAGGCTTGCTGGCCAGCTGAAACAGTGAGTTCCAGGTTCCGTGAGAGACCCTGTCTCAAAAAATAAAGAAGAAAGCCGAACACCCCATGTCAACCTCCACCCACCCACCCACACCCACACACACACACACACACACACACACACACACACACACACATGTTTATATATATATGTGTGTGTGAATATGAAAAGACTGACACCCCACGTAAGTGTAGGAGCTGAGGAGTGGGGACAATTCCACAGACAGGGTCACAGAGGCTCACGTCTCTACGTTGCCTCATATGTCACCTTGAGTAAATGCGTGTGCTTTGGACCTCGATTTCTCCATTGGCACCAGTGAGAATGTGTAGTCATTTCAGGGTCCTTTGAATTTGCCTCTCAGGCCAGGGTCATTCGTGATAAAACACTGTCCAAAAGCAACTTATGGGAGGGAAGGGTTTATTTCAACTTACACACTTATAGCCTATCATGAAAGAAGGGCAGTAATTTAAGCAGAAACTCAAAGCAGAAACCATGGAGGAACCCTGTGTGCTGGCTCACTCTGTGCCTCCTTCACAAGCTCATGCTTGGCTAGCTTTCTTATATAGCCCAGTAACAACTGCCTAGGGATGGTGCCACCCACAGTGGGCTAGAACCTCCTATCTCAATTAACACTCAAGACAGCCCCCACCCCAGACATGCCCACAAGCCATGTGACCTAGGTAGCTCCTCTCAGATGATTCTGGCTGTGTTATGTTAACAGGTAAAGCTAACTAGGGTGTCTCCGTTGGTTGAGATTGAGAGCTTGTGCTTGGGGCCTACCTGTCAGGGTGGAAGATGGCCAGTCCAGGTCTCCAGCTCTGTTCATGTCCCTTTAGGTAACCTTCTGTGACCCTGTCATTGAAAGGAGGCCTCGGCTGCAGAGGCAGAGACGCATTTTCTCTAAGTATAGAGGTATTGGGGGTGGGGACTGTGTGAGGAGAGGGCTGGGCTGGCATTGGGATGCTGGGACTGAGCCCCATCTGCCTCATCTAGGCCAGGACTTCCTGAGGGCTTCCCAGATGAACCTCAGCATGGCAGCCTGGGGACGCCTGGTCATGAGCCTGCTGCCCCCCTGTAGTTCACCAAGCACAGTCAGTCCTCCTAAAGAGTGCCCCCCAGCTGCTGCTTGTGGGACCTCCGATTCTGCCTCCCCCAGGTGAGCTGCGCTGCACACTTCTCTGAGGTGTCTGCCCCTCCAGGCTCCGTGCATGTCTCTGGCCCCAGCTCACCTTCTCATCCTCTCCGCTCTTTGCCATGGCTTTGCCACTCCCACCTCCAGGAGTCCCGGCTCAGACATCTCCTTCTTCTTACAGTAATTTCTTGTTCACGAAGACCCTCTCGGGAGAAGACACGAAGCCTCCACCCAAGCCCCCTCGTCTGTATCTGCCCCAAGAACCAGCCCTGGACACAGCTGTAAGGGCTTCTGGAGGTGGGGGCAGACCCCAGAGGCTTGCAGGAGGGAAAGAGGACCAGCATGTCGGCTCTGTCCTGAACCCCTCTGTCCTCGCAGTGTACCAAACGCCCCCACATGGACCCTAGAACTGGAGTAGAGCCCACCCAGGCGGCCTCGCCCACCAGGTACTCACTGGCTTGCATTCATTTAGAGCCCTTTCGTTTTCTGAAGATCTGCCTGTGTGCCTGCACTGCACACGGACCGTGGGAGGCGGGTCTCTTCACCTTTGAGTCACTCGTTGTTTCTGCTACTGTGCTTGCTGCCACGCACTTGAACGTCTTTGTCTCACCTCCCACCTCACTTTAGCGGGTGCTGGGGCTGAGTTTCAGCTGTGAGCCAGGGCCTGCATTGTCTTTCTTCTTTTCTTTTTGTTTGGCGATTGTTTTCTGAGACAGGGTTTCTCTGTGTAGCCCTGGCTGTCCTGGAACTCGCTCTGTAGACCAGGCTGGCCTCGAACTCACAGGGATCCGCCTGCCTCTGCCTTCCGAGTACTGTGATTAAAGGCATGCGCCACCTTCACCTAGCTCTTTTTTCTTTTTTTTTTTTTTTTTTTTTTTCGGGGCTGGCTTTTCTAAAGTGGGTCATGGGCATGGAACTTAAGCCATTTCACCTGTCTGAGTTTACTCTTTTTAAATAAGACTTTACTGTATAGCCCAGGCTGGCCTTGAACTTGTGATTCTCCTGCCTCTGTGGTCTGAGTGCTGAGATTACAAGTGTGCACCACTACTCACTCCCTGGCTCCTTGGGTACACTAACTGGCTTCCGCAGGGCCTTCCTTATGTGCTGAATGCAGTTTTAAAATTGCAGCTGTGGGGACAACCTAGGCTGCAACAGGAAAGCCTGATCTATTCAGCCCCTTGTGCCCTTTCTCTCTTTCAGGAAACTCCCCCGACTTCAGGACTTCCGATGCTTGGCTGTGCTGGGCAGGGGACACTTCGGGAAGGTAGTGGGTTGAGGATGGTACAGCAGAGTTAGCCCGTGGGTTAGCCTCAGCAAATTAGCTAGGAGATGCTGGGGTGTGGGGTGCTGGGTGGGGAGGTAAAGGCTCTCTGTTCTGCCTATCTGGAGCCCAACTCTGGTTCCTAGGTCCTCCTGGTCCAGTACAAAGGAACAGGGAAATACTACGCTATCAAGGCCCTGAAGAAGCAGGAAGTGCTGGGCCGAGACGAGATTGACAGGTGTGTGTAATTGAGAAGTAGCTGACCCTGAGGGAACCCTTGAGAGGCTGGCATGGGGTTCTAGAAGGTAGCTTAAGATCCCAGGGGTCAGGTTCTCTTTTTGGCACTGAGAAAGCTCTCACATTTTTGAGCACCCCAGGTTGCTCTTCTATAAATAGGACTGTGGTAGTTTTGCAGTTTTGTTTTGTTTTTTGAAGACAGGCTTTCTTTGTGTAGCCCTAGCTGTCCTAGAACTTGCTCTGTAGACCAGGCTTGCCTCGAACTCACAGAGATCTGCCTGCCTCTGCCTCCTGAGTGTTGGAATTAAAGGTGTGGGCCACCACACATGTCTAGTTTTGTAGGTAACCATCCAGCCAGAGGTGGGTGGCAGGGCACAGCCCATGGAGGTGCCATCCCATCCATCCCATCCTCCCTTGCAGCCTGTACTGTGAGAAGCGGATCCTAGAGGCTGTGGGTCGCACAGGGCACCCCTTTCTGCTATCCCTCCTTGCCTGCTTCCAGACCTCTAGCCATGCCTGCTTTGTTACTGAGTTTGTACCTGGAGGAGACCTCATGATGCAGATCCACGAGGATGTCTTTCCTGAGCCCCAGGCCTGGTGGGTTCCCTGGTTACTTAGTGCTTGCTCCCTTGGGATAGGGGTTACCCAGCAGACAAATAGCACAGGGTTGAAGGAGCCTTATAGGGTGGAACTCTTATAGCATATGGGAATTCCATTTGCATAGCCATGGATGGGATCTTTCATCACCATTTTGAGAGATTGTTGCAGGGATAAGAGACATGCTTGCAAACTGCCCAGCTCGGGATGGCGGCTGCAGCTGCCTACCATGCTCCTCCAGTACCTGCTCTGGTTAAAACAATCTGACTCAGCACATCAACTCTGATCCTAGTATATGACCCTGGTTCAAGTCTCCGAGCCTCATTTGTATGTAGTGTGGCTGTGCATGGCATGTTCACGAGTGTAGGAGTCCTTGAAGGCCAGAAGAGGGTGCCAGATCTCCTGGAGCTGGAGTGACAGGCAGTTGTGAATCATCTGACACAGGAACCTGATTGTAGGAACCAAACTGGAGGGTCTTCAAGAGTAATACTCCCTCTTAAATGCTGGGCCATCTTCCTAGCCTCTCAGATCCTGATTGCATAGCATGACAGTTACCCCACAGGCTGCTGGGGATATTCTCATACAGAGCTGGGTTTATCTTACACCAGGGTTTATCTTACATCAGGCAAGTGCTCTACCACAGAGCGACATCCCCAGCCCTCTGCATGGCCTCAGACTTTCTATTCCATTGCTTCAACCTCTCAAGTACCTGGAATTATAGGTCTATACCACTAGACTCAGTGGCCCTGCCATAGTTGAGTCCAGGAAGGATAGGCCATTAGTATATGACAATATTGGGAGGACTTGTGGGCCCTTCCATCCAGCCCAGGCACCATATTTGTTTGTCAAGTCTCATCCATGCCCAATCTGGCCAGGACCTTCTGGTGCCTCCTGGTGCCTGGCCTGAATTCTCCCTATACCACCCCTCAGCTTCTACCTGGCCTGTGTGGTCCTGGGGCTGCAGTTTCTACATGAGAAGAGGATCATTTACAGGTAGCCTGCCTGAGAGATGCTAGGGTGGGCCTGGGTGGGCCACTGTCCTTCTCCTGTGCAGCTCTCATGCCCTGGGCCTCAGCCTCTTTGATCTGCACCCTTCTGCCATCAGGGATCTGAAGTTGGATAACCTACTGCTGGATGCCCAGGGCTTCCTGAAGATTGCAGACTTTGGACTATGCAAGGAAGGTGGGTCCCCAGTACTGGGATCATATGCTCTTGCCTTGCCCAAGCCAGCTGGAAATATGGCCACTCATGGGTACCCAGGCTCCACAACTGCTGGCCTTTATTCCTGACCATGACCCTTGTTTAGGAGGACAGCTGAGGATACCCGCTCTTCCTAATTTGTAGTTGGTCAGGGAATCTATGATTAGGGCTGAAGAGGACATTTGTTCTGAACAAGAGTTCAGCAGATTTCGCTTTCTCATATGGTCACTGGCTGCATGATGATCTTAGCTTAGCGTCTACAGGACACAGCAGGCCTTGTTAGTGGGTATTATAAAGGCTGACACAAATTAATAAGTACGTATCTGCATACATACATACATATGTATGTATTTGTATTGCTGGGTTTTGATCCATGGTCTCACATATGCCATACGCCAAGCAAGTGCTTTACCATTGACTCACACCTTCATCTCTGGCCTTGTTCTTTTTTGTTTGTTTGTTTTGTTTTTGAAGACAGAGTTTCTCTATATAACACCTCTGGCTGTCCTGGAACTCACTTTGTAGACCAGGCTGGTCTTGAACTCACAGAGATCCATCTGTACCACCACCGCCTGGTGATTTTTTAATTTTTTGTTTTTAAAAGGTTTGTGTACTCCTCTCCCCAACCTCCCTCCCTGACCACTCCCTCTTCTTTTCCTTCAGAAAAGTGCAGGCCTTCCATCTATATCACCAGCCATGGAATGGGAGGGGAAACTGATCAGGCTGGGAAAATAATAATTAATAAAAGAACTCCCCCATTTTTGTGTGTATGGGTATTTTTGCATGCATGTATGTCTGTGTACGAGATGCATGCCTAGTGCCTGGGGAGGCTTTAATAGGGCTTCAGGTACCCTGAAACTGGAGTTACAGACAGCTGCAAGCCACCATGTGGGTGCTGGGAATCAGACCTGGGTCCTATCTTAACCCCTGAGCTATCTCCTCAGGCCCTTCCCCCACTGATTTTTTTTCCTTTCTTTTTTGAGTTTTGGAGCCAGTCCTGGAACTTGCTCTGTAGATCAGGCTGGTCTCCAACTCACAGAGGTCCGGCTGCCTCTGCCTCCCGAGTGCTGGGATTAAAGGCGAGCACCACCAATGCCCAGCCCCCCACTGATTCTTATAACCACAGAGGCTACATTGAGTGAGCCACACTCAAGCCGGCATTGGTTTGCAGGGATTGGCTTTGGGGACCGGACGAGCACCTTCTGTGGCACCCCAGAGTTCCTGGCCCCCGAAGTTTTGACTCAGGAGGCTTACACTCGGGCTGTAGACTGGTGGGGGCTGGGCGTGCTGCTCTATGAGATGTTAGTGGGTGAGGTAAGTTCTAGAGTGGGGATTCTCGGGTCTCTGGGGTGGGGACAGTGGGATAGCCCACACAGCCCACTGAGTCCCCACCTTCACAGTGCCCATTCCCGGGGGACACAGAAGAGGAGGTGTTTGACTGTATCATCAATGCTGATGCGCCGTATCCCCACTTCCTGTCGGTTCAAGGACTTGAGCTCATTCAGAAGGTGAGTCCCAAGGTCCAGGGCTTGGCCAGGCAGTTGCTGTGGCTTGTGTACTTTCTGACAGCACCTTAGGGACACCACCTTGGGGCCCTATGGCATGGCTTAAGTAGGCTTAAGTGGGGTAGCTAGCACCTGGAGTGGCATGCCCTAAGTTCACATGTGCCCTGCTTCCTGTCAGCTCCTCCAGAAGTGCCCAGAGAAGCGGCTAGGGGCAGGAGAGCAGGGCGCAGAAGAGATCAAGGTTCAGCCATTCTTCAGGGTAAGCAGCCAGTGGTCCCCATTGCCTGGTGGGGTGGGAGGGTTGGGTGACCCCTGGGGTCTCTGTGTCCCCCCCCGCCCGTCTCAAAGTCCTCTACCCTTGTTCTCAGACCACCAACTGGCAGGCCTTGCTTGCCCGCACTGTCCGGCCCCCCTTTGTGCCTACTCTCCATGGCCCTGCAGACCTTCGATACTTCGAGGGGGAGTTCACCAGCCTGCCTCCAACCCTCACCCCACCAGCACCCCAAAGTGCCCTCACTGCCCGCCAACAGGCTGCCTTCCGGGACTTTGACTTTGTGTCTCAGCAGTTCCTGGAGTCCTGAGGGTTTCCTGGCCCCTCTGCCTCCCTCTGCCAGACTGTAAGCACTGTCCACTGTCCATGTGCCCAGGGCCAAGGTATTTAATGAATGTGTGGGTTCCAGGTAGTGGGGCTGCTGCTGGAGACTTTTCTCAGTGTTACTGGGTGAGCTGTGTCCCTAGCCCTTCTGCTTCCTGACCAGGAAGGCCCCACAACAGAACTGTTTGTCTTTTTAATACTTGCCTTTATAGAATATTAAATTAATAAAGCTATACATTTGAGGTAGCCAGGCCAGGGGTCATGGTGGAGTTTGGGTTCACTTTGTGTTGACCCCCCTTCCCCCATACGTCCTTTCCTTGTTGGGGGGGGGGTCCTGTCTGCTGCTCTGCTGAAGGCGGAGAGCTCTGGGAAGGGGTAAATAGCTCAGGCTAACTGGGCTGGTCTCTGGTGGCACAGCCTCCTGTTTTTAGGCACAATGGCACCTTCTCTTCAGTAACCCTAGACAGCCTGACTACTGCCTTCCTCCTCTTCTTCAGCCCAGAGGGTCTCCCAGGGCCCAGAGGGCCACCCACAGAAGAAGTGGGCCAGGTTTCGAGTCAGACCTCGGTCAAAGGGGTTGCTGGTGCGCTGGCGGAGGTAGGCAATTCGGTGTGAGGATATGAACTCCCAGGTAGTAGTGTTGCTGGCCACCAGGTAGAGGTGTGAGGCCAGGAGCAGGCTGACCACCAATGAGAAGAAGGAAAGCAGCAGGAAGGTGGTAAACAGAAGCCCAGTAGACCGCAGCCACAGCCCCCAGGGCTGGATGAACCGGAGGCCAGACCTGGAGGACAGAGAGGGAGGAGATGGGGGAGTCCTGACTCTGTGATCGTCTATGTGTATACTGTCCACACTCCCTGGTGCACCTACCATGCCAGGTACAGGCCCCACAGGAGAACCACCAGCTGCAGTGCCAGATAAGCCACAAAGAGGGGGTGGTTACGTTCACCCACACAGTTCTCCATCCAGGGACAGTGGTGGTCATAGCGGCGAACACAGCGGCGGCAGTGTCGACAGTGTCGGGCTCTCAGGGGCTGCTGTGGGCACAGAGGGGAGTCCAGGCTCAGTACTGCTCCCCCAGGGCATCCTAAGAGGGCTAAAGGCCGCAGTCAGGTCCTAAATTTGCGAGACCTTCCTGGAGGAGAGGCAAGGCCAAGGTGCCAGGGCGCCAGGGCAAGGAGTCTTAATTTGGTCCCGATTCCTCCCACAAGAGTATGTTTATATCACCCACCAGCACCAGGCAGTATCTGCAACGCCTAAGTGGGATAGCCTGAGGTACCATAGCTGTCTGTTCCTCCTTGGGCTCCTCCTGAAAGTAAAACAAAGGGTACAAGATGGGGGGAAGGGGTCCCCTTGGGAGGCAGATGACACTGGGGGGGCATGTCCCTTAGGGGCCACTTGGTTCTAGATGTGTGGGACTTGGGGCCAGTCCCATGTAGAAGGGAGATATGTACACAGTAGAGTACTGGACACTTGGTGGCCTTTGCAAGACACTCGCCCTCACTTGGGCCTTGGTGATTTCCTCATTGAAGGAGCAAAATCATATGGTAGGAAAGAGCCTCACCAAGATGATCCACAATGTGAGCAGCTCAGAGCTTCATAGATATATTTCTGAGGCCTCATTTCCCTGTTGGCCCATGGAGGGGCGTGGGCCTCCGGGTCCCTGCTTACCTGAGATTGGGGCTGAGTATTCACATAGCCAGGGTCCATGAGTGACACAGCCAGATAGAGTAACAGGGAGCCCATGACCAGGAGCAGGAAGGTGAGGGGCAGGAACAGCTCTCCTTGCTCTTCCCATTGGCGTAGCTCTGGAGAGGCCAGAGGACAGTGAGGCCAGCAGCAAGAGGGGAAGGGGCAGCAGCTGGAGGGGAGGGAATAAGGTGAGGAGGCTAACCGGATGAACGACGAACGTGGAAGGGGGAAGGTTCCCACGGGAAGACTCAGTCCTCCAAGAGGGGAAACCAGGAGACCCAGACGCTGCCTTGGGAAGCCAGACTAGGAAGGTCACAGCATGTTTATGCCCATGGTGGTGAGTGAGGGTTCTGGAAAGGTGGGAGGAGCTGAGAAGTGACAGAAAGTGTGTAGACAACTTTAGCATCCTTGGATGAAAGAGGGCAGGGAAGCCTGAGGATAAATGGCAGAGCCTCAGTGGTAGGGGCTGCTGCTTTGGGTGGGGAAACCCTGGGTAGAGGGTGCTGAAGGAAATGAAGGGGAAAGGAGATTGATGGGTGAATGCTACCAAGGGAAGATAGAGATCTGCTGGTGTTCTTTTGGACAGTGTCGTCTCATAGGATTTGGGGAGTTGAGCAGAAAGCCAGTCTTTGAATCTACTAGTTGATTTCTCTCTCTCTGTCTCTCTCGTGTGTGCTACCTCTTTTCTTTTCTTTTTTTTTTTTTTTTTTTTTTTTGAGACAGGGTTTCTCTGTGTAGCGCTGGCTGTCCTGGAACTTGCTCTGTAGACCAGACTGTCCTGGAATTCACAGAGATCTGCCTGCCTCTGCCTCCCAAGCACTGGAACTAAAGGCATGCGCCATGGTCCCGCTTTAGTCGATTTCTTAATTTTATTCAGGGAGAGGTTGGGAGGCAATTTCTGGGAAGGATGGGGTGGAGCCCATTGTCAGGGGAGATGGAGCTTCTAATCCGTCCTCGGATTTGATGGTCACTGGTGGTCTTTGGATGGTACATATCGGCGACAGAAAATCCCAGGATTAATTAGGGACCAATTTGGATATTAGACAGAGAGTGGATGGCTCCTGGACCAACAGATGAGAAAGACGCTTGAGGAACTCGCAGAAATGGGGGTGAATCTCAATGTATCTGAGCATAAGGGGGACCGGGTGAGATCGAGGGGAACCATGAGAGATCGGGTGGGCTCGGGGTTGCGCGGTGTCCGGCTCACCGGTGTCGTGCAGGAAGAGCACCAGCGTGATTCCCCAGGTCAGCACGGTGTGCCCAGTCCGCACCAGCACCCCAGGGCTGAGCAGCGCCCAGAGAGCCATGGCCTTGGCCCCTGCGCCAGCCCACCCGGAAGAAGCGCGCGGAAGGAGGGGCCGCGGAGCAGAGGCCGCGGCAACACGGGGATTGGTGGCTCCGCCATTGGAGGCGGGGCCCTGGTGGCTCAGGGAGACTGTTTATTGGGTGGCGCCTGCGGCCCCTCAAGCCAACAGGTGCCAGAGGAGGCCGAGGGCGGGGCCGGCGCGCGCACAGACCGTAACTCCCTAACTCCGCCCCCCGTGGGCCAGGTAACTTTGCAAAGGCCGGGAGGCGGAAGCCTCGGAAGGTCTCCCCCCGCTTCCCCGCATGCGTGTACGTGTCTGTCTTTGGTTTACAAGACACAGGTGTCATCTGTGATGCCCGGAGGTCACGTTGGGCTTGCTTCCAAAGGGCTACTGGCTGGGCTTGCACGAGGGTGCGCCTTGATGACACACTTGCCTTCTATTCGTTTTCGGATATTGCAAACGGATGATGGGAAAGAGGAGGAGGGTTCTGGTGCGGATTCTGGACAGCCATGGCCGGGCTTGGTGTGAGAGAGCACATCCCATGCCTTTCGAGGCAAGTCACTGAACTTCTCTGATCTACTTTCTATCTCTCAATGGGGTTGGCGACAGTACCCGCCTCTAAAACAGGCTACCACCGCGGCCCAGCCAGACTTTCTCTTGTGTCCCTCCGACCCTCCTCATTAGGCTGACTTCCAGCTGATTGCTCCCCTCCAGCCCCATTCCCCGTATTCATGCTGTTGACGGTTTGTTTTGGTCACCTGGGCATTCTCCTTTTTTTTGTAGGGGAACTACAAAGCCTGTGTGGTTCTGTATTGTCCCTCACTCGTGTGTGTCTGTGTGTGTGTGTGTATTGGGGGATAAAGCAGTTAGGGCTAATCAGAACCATTTTATGGTATTACAAGCACAATCGGTAGAGTGCTTGTCTAGCGCATTCAATTCCCAGCATGGTATAGAGTATGGTGGTGGATGCTGCAATCTCAACAAAAGGAGATAGAGACAGAAGTACAAGGCCAATCTCCATTTTATATGGGGGTAAGGGATTCAAAGCCAACTTGTGTGACATGAAAGTTTGTCTCAAAAAAAGGGTTTGGAAGACAGGCAGTGATGGGGCACCCCTTTAATCCCAGTACTCAGGAGGCAGAGGCAGGCGGACCTCTTAAAGAGTTCCAGGATAGCCAAGGCTACATTGAGAAAACCTGCCTCAGAAAAGCAAAAGAGAAATTAAAAAGGGCAAGGGTGGGCTGCTGACATCTTTAATCCCAACACTGGAACAGAGGCACACACCTTTAATTCCAGTGTTTGAGACACTGAGATAGGCATCCGATGGCCAGGCCTGGTCTACAGGGCAGCATAGTGAGGCTCTGTCTCAGGGGTAAAAAAAGGACAAAAACAACCCCTCCCACACACATACACTTATTTGTGAGTTTGTGTGCATTTGCACTCTGGAGCATACATGGATGACATGCTGCAGGGATGGAAAGAAGATAATCCTACCTGTTGGTTCTCGCCTGCCATGTGGGTTTCAGGGACTGAAGTCAGATCATCAGGTTGAGAGTCTGGTTATTATTATTCTGTGTGTGTGAATGTTTTGCCCAGATGTCTGTGCACCATGTCCATGCCCATGCCTGGTGTCTGCAGAGGTCATAAGAGGGCAGCAGAACCTCAGGAACTCAAGTCACAGATAATTATAAGCACCATGTGAGTGCTGGAAACCAAGCTATGGTCCTTTGCAAGAGCCACAGGACAATAGGGCATGGTAGTGCGTATCTTTAATCTCAGGATTAGACACAGGCAGCCCAGTACTCAGGAGGCAGATCTCCAGAGCTCAAGACCAGCCTGGTCTACAGCGTGAGTTCTAGCACAGCCAGGGCTACACAGAGAAACAGCAATAAATTACAGTATTTATTTGTGCTTTTTGGGTTGTGGGGGGCAGTTGCAGGAATGGGAATGGAACTCAGGTAGTCAGCCTTGGAGGCCAGTGCCCTTACTCCTTACCTGCTAAGTAAGCCACAAGTCTGACTCAGCCAGTAATTTGGGGCTTTTTGTTTTGTTTTTGTCTTTTGAAACAGGATTTCTCTGTGTAACCTTGGCTGTCCTGGAACTCAATTTGTAGACCAAGTTAGCCTTGAACTCACAGAGGTTCATCTGCCTCTTGCCTCCTGAATGCTGGGATTAAAGGTGTATGCTACCACCACCTGGCCAGCCAGCAATTAAAAAAAAAAAAGAAAGAAAGAAAGAAAAAATTTACTCATTTATTATGTCTAGTGTCCTGCCTGCAGGCCAGAAGAGGGCATCAGATCTCACTACCTATGGTTGTGAGACACCATGTGGTTGGTAGGAAATTGAACTCAGGATCTGTGGAAGAGCAGTCAGTGCTCATAACCTCTGAGCCATGTCGCCGTATCTTCAGCTCCACCAGTAAGCTTTTTTTTTGGGGGGTGGGGGTTGAGACAGAGTTCCTCTGTGGCATTGGAGGCTATCCTGGAACTAGCTCTTGAAGACCAGGTGTGCACCACCAACACCCAGCCACCAGTAAATTTTTAATAAGAGCCTTGGATGGGTGGGCTGGAGTGATGGTTGAGGGATCAATGCTCACTACTCTTCAAGAAGCTTGGCTCTCAGCACCCATGCCACACAGCTGTGAGCTGCTATCCTCTTCTGGCCGCCACACGTAAGTATTGTACACTCCCATGAAGTAACTAAAATGACTAAAAAGAGCCTTGGGTGCTCAGGGCTCTGTGCTGTGTGCTGAGCCTCGGCATAGCTCTGACGTGGTGTTCACCATCCCATGGGAGTGTAGGCAGGCACCGTGATGGGTGAAGGATGCTCCGGAAGCTGTACTCCCTCCTTTGCTGTGGTGACCTGAGGTAAGAAGGCACCTCACCTTTGAGTCCATGGACTGTGGACTGTTCCAAGGACTACGAATACTGAGTGCACATACACAGGGTAACCCAACAAAGGGTATGCACAGATGGAGGAAACTGCAGGCCCTGACAGCCACTCCTGATCCCTCTGGTACTTGGCTGACAAACCCAGAGTTCAAGGGCAATCCACCATTTGTGATGGCCTTTCTGGCTAGGCCATGTGGCTTGCCAGTGATAGAGGGTACTCACCAAGGGCGGAGCCTGGTGAGGGCTCTGCTGAGGGGGAAGAGGGGACCTCTGCTCCACTGAGAAAGGTGTGGTCAGCAGGCCAGCTCCCAGAACTGTTCAATGTGTTCCTGGCACTCCTGCCTACACCCTGTGTGTGGTCTGCAGAGCACGTGACCGAGTGGTTCCTGTCAAGAACCTGTAAGAGCAGGACTACTTGAAGTCACAGGAGGCTCCAGAAGTAAAGCAGGGCTGTCCAGGCAGAGCTGGGGTCTGGCCACTTCAGGGTTGTTCCCTGCTCTTTGGCTCCCCTCCCACCCACACCCTCATGCCCCTCACAGCACTGCTCCCCAGGGTCTGTCTACTGTCTGTCATGGCAAGGCCCTCTGCCTGGGATGCTATACCTGGCAGGCTCCACTTTTCCACAGGGTTCAGCTTAGCCTTATATGGCTCTTTCCTCTTCTCTCTCCACAGGGAGCTGTGTGACCTACCGGACTTTCTGAGCCACTTCCACCATTCCCAGAAGTGGCAGGAGGCACCTTTCTTATCTTTACTGCAGAGAGGCAAGTCTATTTATGTTTCCCGTGTGTCTCTCCCAGCAGGCTGTGCCACCCCAGTAGAGGCTCTGTCAGTTGGTGGCTAGCCATGACCTCAGTGTCTAGGCACACATGTGTAGAATGTCACAGATACATACTCACCTTAGTGTGCTGCTACCTGTCACCAGCCTGCAGCAACATAAAGCTACAAGAAAACCACCTGCACTCCAGGGTCCTCCTGGGAGACCCCTAGCCCCCTTCCTAACCCCTACCCCCACATCTTAGACCAGTATCCCCCAATCTCTTCTGAAAAAAAAAAAAAAAAGTGAGAGAGACACACCACACTTTTTTTCACTTTGCACAAAAATGTATTTCTGTGACACCCCAAAGTACAGACATTTCCCCAGACCCCAGGTGGTAAAGCAACGGGCTATGAACTCTGCTATGGCCTGGCCACTGCCAGAAGGGCCCAGGAAAGGAGGGACTAAGGTTGCCCAAGTACTACGTGGGGGAAGCACATGGTTAAGCCCTCTAACCTGGCTGGGGAGACTGTTTTCTCAGGAGAGGTTAGCTACCTCTCCTGAGTTCTGTCGACAGCTGGACCCCTTCTGCCTGGAGGCAGACATGCCAGGCTAGAAAAATCAAACAACAGGCCCAGGGGAGAAAGGGCAGAAAAAGCCACAGCATAAGCTGCCTCTGGGGTCAGCTTTGCCCCTTGTGAGAGCACAGGCCTCCTCCCTCAGTGGCCAGCCCTGTGTCAATAAGAAGCAAAGCTAAGACACAGCTCGGGAGTGTGAGAGATGCCTAGAGAGCGGCCTGTCACTGTGCCTGGAACACAATACAGCAGCTTCTCAGGGACAGCCTGAATGGGCTGGAGGGACAGAGGACTGTCCCAGTGCTGGTCTGGAGGTGGCTGCCCGCTGTCACTGTTAAGGGCTGTAGTAGGGCCCTCCCGCCTTGTAATATCTTCTGGGCAGGGGATGGGCTCAGCTCTGCTGGTGGGAGTACCTGGGCACTGGGGAGCTGTGGGCAGAGGACTACAGAAAAAGGAGCAAGACCCTGGTCCTGGAAGGTGCCAGCTGCCAGAGCTGGGGTGGGTTGGGGCATGTTTGGCAGAAGGGGCAGTGGACTTGCCCCTCAGTTCTGACCATCTCTGGGCTGGAGCCTTCAAAAGCCTGGGGCCTGAGGGAGACTTGAGGCAGCCTCCATAGCAGCATGGCCAAGGGCAGGCCTGGCAAGAGAACAACGGGCCAATACAACCCTGCTTCTCCAGGGCCCTCTGGACAGGAGCTGCATAGCCTGAGGCCTGGCAACATCTTACTTTGTGGCCCCAGATGGCTCACAGCCTGGAGCACCAAGGCTTCTGGGAGACTCAGTAGGGCTGGTCTTAATCCCCAAGTCCTATCAGCTTCACCTGGGAGCCCAGACAGCACACTCAGGCAGGCATCAGGGGTGTTGAGCAGCCTGGTAAGGGCCAGCTCCTCCAATAGACAGAATCCAGGCCAGGGTCTGAGCTCACTGGGAAGGGCATGGACACTCACAGCATTAGAGGCAAGGCTGGCTGGGGCAGGAGTGAACATGGTAGCAATGAAAGCTTTGGAGGCGGGCTAAGAGTGGCAAGGAGTTGCAAAGACTCAGGAGAAGTCATACACGCAAAACTTCACACTTCCTAACCAAAAAAATAATATATAATATATATATATATCACTAACATTAAGGAAAAGCGTTGGCTGTGCAAAAGTCCTCAAGGTCTCTTCTTCCTGTGGGAGGCTCCGGAAGGGACCTGCCCACTGGGCCTCCAGCGCTTCCTCCCGTCCTGTGGTCCGAGCTGTGTGGCCATGGGTGGAGGCCTCTATCTGGACGTGTCCATGTTCTCCTCTCTATAGTTACTGCAGTGATCAATCACCTTGCTGGATACAACAGGGGAGGGCAGTAGAGGGTGGTTAAGGAGAGCTGCTCTTCCAGGGGCCCCGCTCAGGCCCCGCAGCTGCCTAGCAAACCTTGACAGACTTGAATGGTGTCAGTGGCTGGCAGAACACCTGGGAAATAGTGCCTGTGGCCATGAACACTGCCATTGCCCTCCACTTGAGAAAAGAGTCCTATAAGCAACCGGGCCTGAGCTCCCAAACCTACTGTTGCCCTCTTCACCATTTGCCCTGCATACCAGTCCACTCTCTCAGCACAAGTCCACTAGGGGGCCCCAAATAAGCACTGGTCTGGAGATCTGCACAGGCAGCATGCTGGCTCCAGGCCTTAGTGCCCCAGGTCACCCTGCTCCTTGAGCAAACTGTCACTACTGATGTTGTTCCTTCGAACTTGCCTGCTGAACAGGAAGTCTCTGGGTTTGAGGGTTTGCTGCAGCCTCAACTTGTTAAAAGGCTGCATCAAGGCCTTTTGAGAAGGAAATGCCCAAGGCCATTCATTCATTGATGCAAGAAGAACCTTCTGGCTCAGACACATCTCAGGCCTCAGGGTGCCGAGAAAGCTGACAAGTCCCACCTAGTGACTGACAAGTCCCACCTAGTGACTGGCAAGTCCTAGGATCCTTGTTTGACATGGATAGCCCCAGCCCACTGGTAAGAAATCTACAGGTGAGGCCTGTTCAGTTCTAACACTTTCCAGGGAGCTAGTCTGTCGGTTAATACTAAAACAGCATCTGCACCAAAAATAATGGCAGAGGCAGCTGATGCCTCCAGCCCAGAAGGGCATATTCTGGGGGTGGCGGTGGGGAGTTGCCTGAGCCTCAGGCTATTATGTGCTCAGAATTATAGTAAAGGACTACCCTCCCAACTAGAATGGATCAGGAGAGAGGAAGGCCAATCCAAGGGATACTAACATGTGGTGTGGCATCTTTTGTGTATACACTGGAGGGACAATCAGGCTTGATGCTTAAAACTCAGTAATGAATCCTATGGATACAGAAGCCCAGTGAGGGTTCTGGCATACCCCAACCCTCACACTGATGTGTGTGTGTGTGTGTGTGTGTGTGTGTGTGTGTGTGCACGTGGAAGCATGCTACATATGGGGATGGGGCCTTGCACATGCTAGGCAGGTGCTGTACTACTGAGCTTCATTCTAGGCCATTGAAGGGCACTTTCCCTGGTGACCCTCACACTTGCATTCGGATACACTAACACTGTGCACATGTGGCTGGCCTCTAGAATATGCCTCACCACACTGAGTTCGTTTTCACTGGAATAACGGTGGTCAAAGATAATGCAGAATTCTTGCTAGGGCCGAGCTAGCTCTCAAGGGGAATCAAAGGAAGCCCACCGAGCGGTTGAGAGCAGATACGTTCTGCTGACAGTCGACCTCTTGTCTGTCATGGGTGAATGACAGAGGACCCTGATGGAGAACCATTCATCCCTGAGTGGCCCCTGCAAGGTTCTGCCACTCCCCTTGCTTTCCACATCAAGGTACCCAGATAGAAACACAAGTTTGCCTCTTACCGGGCCATCTCCTTGGTTTCCTGCCGTGCAGTGGGCATCTTGACCAAGTTCCTCAGCAGGGGCATCCCACCTTCTTTGATCAGCAGGGGGCAGTACTTGTCAGCTACAAGACAGGAGCAGGTAGCTGAGCATGGGTGGCCTTCTACCAGTCTGTGCCCCAGACACCCACCATGTTTCTAGAACTGCTCTGCAGTGGCTGCCTGGGAAGGACACCACTGGAAGCAAGGACAAGCCAAGGCCACCCAGTTTCCTGGGTCCACCTGGATGGGAAAATGGGCAAGCCTTGGGAAAGACACTTTCCTATTGTGGTCCAAAGTTGTTTCAATTTTCCCAGAATTTGTCCTATGGAAAATATCACGCTCAAAGCATGATGCCTCTCTATTTATATCATGACACAGGTTCCCAGGGAGTTCTGGAAAAGGAGTCCCCAGGCAGAAGCTTGCATTATGATACTGTTAGTAAGAGAGCCCCCAGGACTAACAATCCAGGGTAGAAGCACAGGTGTCCTTTTGCCCTGCAGGTGGCAAAAAGACTGCAAAGTTTACTCACAAGCAGGATGGCAAGTGTGAAGAAAGGCACATTGGTACAGGCCCGGTTGCCCTGCTGGTGCAGTGGGACTAGCCATCACACTGGCATGCCACTAATGCCAAAGTGCAGAGGCCTGCTCTATGTGTCCTCTCCTGCATGCCAGCTCCCTGTGGACATGCTGTGTTCAGCTGAGTGAATGTCTGAACTAAGAGAGGGGAGGCACTCACGGTAGACAGACACAAGGTTGTATAGGGCCCATGTGGCCCAGTGCTGACTGACTGGAGAGATGCCCTGAGGAAGGAGGCGGAGAATCGGTTCAAAGGACCTGGAGGGAGAGAGACCGCTGTTACCCTCAGATCAAGATCAGGGAGGATGTGAGCCTTTTTTCCTCCCTGAGCTCTCCTCCCTGCAAGGTCCTAAGGGCAGCATGGGCAAGCCTGTGGGATGCCAGGGCCCCTGCTGCAGGCTCTGCCTAGGAACTCACTCTAGAAAAGATCATCGTAATAGAGGGAAAAGGGCAGAAAGCTGGGGGTCTCCTCGACCCCTGAGAGGCAGACTGTGGTGAGGACAGGAAAAACCCTGAGAATCACCCACAGTGATTCTAGGCCAGGCTGGAGTTCCAGCTCACAAACCAAAAAAATCATATCAACAAAGCCTCAGAGGGGCCCTGAGGATTACCAATCTGTCCCTCAGAGGGGCCCTGAGACTTACCATACTGTCCCTCAGAGGGGCCCTGAGACTTACCATCCTGTCCCTCACAGGGCCCCTGAGACTTACCATCCTGTCCCTCACAGGGCCCCTGAGACTTACCATCCTGTCCCTCACAGGGCCCCTGAGATTCAGCAACCTGTCCCTCAGAGGGGCCCTGAGACTCAGTGTCCTGTCGTAAGAGGGGCCCCAAGAATCAGCATCTTGTCTCCCAGTGACCTGGGGCCTAAGCAATGCTGTACACCTTAATCTATCCTTCAAATAAGCATTTAACTTTTAATGACCAGCAGCACACACAGCACACACACAGGAAGAGTGATTGTAATCCACTTACAGTACAGTGACAATTAAAGCCAGCCTGATGGAGGCATGACTACGGGACACACAGGTGTTAGTTAATAAGTGGGAAACGTGCCCATCATACACTACATCCTACGGTGAGTGAGAACACATGACTTTAGAGGACAGGACCACGGCACTCTGGAACAAGCAGTTTTTGACTCTCCATGCTGTGTACCTTCCCATCTCAAACCTGTAGTTGATATTTCTTCGGGAGTTGATGTCCCAGCTCTGGATGGCCGCCCACATACGTTCCTCCACCTCTGACCTCTGGGGTTCACAGACACCCCAGGCCTCGGGCCCATCGAACATGATGTGGGACAGGACACCACAGGCATTGTAAGACACCTCAATGCCGTCAGCCTTGCTTTCCAGCAGGTTGCTACCAGGAGGAAGAAGGAAAAATCCATCATGCACTCACAGATGATAACCTAGATACCCAATGCCAGAAGCACTATTACTATGAATTTGCTGGTTCAGCCTCCTGAGCCCTAGGATTACAAGTGTGTACTACTGGGGCTCAGCTGTAAATGACTTGGGTTTTTTTTTTTTTTTTTTTTTTTTTGATCTCATACAGTTCAACCTGGCCTGGAACTTGCTATGTTACCAAGATTCCTGCTTTGTCTCCAAGATTCCTGCTTTGTCCCCCAAATGCTGGGATTATAAGCTTGTGCTATCATATCCAGTCACTTGTTATTCACAAAGTCCTTCAAAAATGGATGTGACATTACTGCCATCCGTGGCATGGTGAAAGAATAAGAAAGCACGTAGGGGGTTGAAAAATGGCCTAGAGGTTAAGAGCACAAACTGCTCTTTCAGAGACTGGAGCTAGGTTCCCAGCACACATGGCGGCTTGCAACTGCCTGTACCCTGCAGCTCCAGGAAGACCCAAAGCCTCTGGCCTTTATGGGCCACTGCACTCATGGGCACATACCCATCCCTCACACACACATAATTAAAAACAAATCGACTGAAAACCAAAACCACATTATAGACAGCAGTTATCAATAACAGAAACTTAGATTGAGTGCAGTTGTAGCCAGACATAGGCTACACACTACTTTTTAGAGTACCCTGACAGCTGAGGAAGCACCAACCTGAACACGCTGATGAACTGGGAGGTCATCAGCTGAGGCCGCAGCTCCTTCACCTCTGCCACATTCCCCAAGAGTCCTAGCATGTTCCGGTGTAGCTCCTGCTTCTCTGGGAACTCCTGGGTAACAAGAGCCAGAAAGACCTTCGTACTCCATCATTTACTGTCTGATATTGTTACCCTGAAGTCTTTGTGGGCACCTGCCTGAATGGCTCTTCTAGACACAAGAAATACAGTAGGATGACTTCCTAGTGCTCCCATGACTCTGGGACAAGCGTGGCTCCATTTGCCATAGCTCAGAAGAGTCCTGGGGAGCCCCTTGGAAGCTAGAGCAAGAAACAGAGACCTACCTAATGGGCAGAACTGTATTTAGTTAGCAGGGAAGGGTCTGTAGGCAGTTGGAGCAGAGTGCTGTGAAAAAAGGCAGGTTCACTGGCAGAAGGGATCTCAAAAGGCCCAGCTGGGTGGCATAGCTTGGGAGCAGGGGTGGGGGAGGGGGATACGCAGCCCCAGACACTTCTCTTAGGGGCAAACACTATATGTGTGGCCCTGAACTGCTTATGCCCTGTGCGTCCAAACCTTGTATGGGATGGCACCTGCTGGATATCAATCAGCCTGTGGGATAGGTGGGAGCTTGGCCAATGCCTACCTTGAGACAGTCGAGAAAAAGCTTCATGCCATTGAAGTTGAGAAACATCTCGCAGTTGTCGGGTGTCTCATCTGTGATGTTCCATAGGGCACTCCAGGAGAACTCCATGACCTGGTCACACTGTGGGGGAAGCAAAGCTCAATTGTGTTCTCCTGAGGACACACAGCCAGCCCTGGCACAGAAGACTCTGGGGTGAGGGCAGAGTGTATGAGGCTCTCCTTACCGTCTTGTCCAGCAGCTTCTTCTGGATCAGCTTCAACATGGTCTGTAGGAGAAAGGCTGTCTGAGGTCAGGGCTCCAACAGCCCAGGAGCTCAGCAGAGAGTGGGCTGTCCCAGATGACACAGCCTCACGGCATCCAATGTTAGTTTTTCTGGAGGCTGCTTGAAGGTGGTCAAGAACATACATAGCCCAATCCTCCCCTGCTATGGGCTGTACTTCCCCAGGGACAAAGTGAGGGTGGCAACTGATCCATCTCTCCTCCACCCCACCCCAGGGTCGACCCTACACCTTTCCCCTACCCCTTATCCCTCGGCCCAGATCTCCAGAGGCCTCACTCACAGAGGACAGGATGACATGGGTAGGCAGGCACACGTACCACAACGAAGCCCATCTTGCCCACGGCCTCCTTGTGGTCATTGTCCACCTGGCAGACCAGGGCATTACACAAGTGCACAGCAATGCGCTGGATTGACTCATCCTGCCGGGTGGGGCTGAGGATGCTAAGCAGAAGTTCATTCACACGTCGGTACTGGAACTCCAGCTCTTCGGGGATGCTGAAGTTGCAAAGGGTCAGACAGCAGTTCCGCTGCACCTGGGCCAGGTTGGGAGGCAAGCAGAGAGCATTTAGGCACAGCTTTGTAACGAGGCTCCAGGTGGTGGCCACCCGGAGCTGGGGAGGCCCTCTGGAGAAGTAAGTTACCAGTCTTTTTTTGTTTGAAGATTTTTGAGATAGAGATGGGGGATCTTATATAAACCAGGTTGAATTCAAATTCACTATGTAGTCAGGGCTTCAACTCCTACCCTTCCTGCTTTAGCCTCCCAAGACCTGGGATTACAAGTGTACCACCAGGCTCAGCTAAGCCTCGCTGCCTGGTTCTTTATGTTTATTAAGATTATTCTAAAAAAGCATTTAAAAACATGAAATTTTGTAGCATATATAATTGTTAAAAAAAAAAAAAAAAAAAAAGAAAAGAAAAACGTAACCATTACCTGTGCCAAGAACCAACACTGCCAATAGCCAAAGACCCTTTCTGATTCTAAGACTCTTCCTACCCTTCCCAGGGAGCCATCCATAGTCCTCGTCAGGACTGCTTACAAGGTCAAGTGCTGTTACATGCAGCTGAAATGTACTTATTTTCATTGCAGCATAGTATTCTCTCATGACATCTCAGTTTATCTGTCAATTCTCCTACTAAAAATCTTTGGCCACTGTGCATAATGTATTATACATGCTTTCTGATGTCGGTAACACAGCTGCACTGGGGTACACATGCTTGGGGGATTTCTGCTCTTTATGTTCTTGACAGGGTCTTATGGAGTCCAGGCTGGCTTCGAACACAGCTGAAGATGGCACTGAATTTCTGGTCCTCTTGCCTCCACCAGGCCTGGCTTCCTTGTGGACTTTCTGGATCACAAAGTCTAAGTGTACATGTATTCATGGTGCTAGATAATGCAATGCCAGGCTGTTTTCCAGGTGGCTGTGTTGGATTCCCACCTGCAGTGAACAGGCGTCTGGCCACTCCCCTTCTTGGTTGCTCTTTCCCAGCTGGCACATTTATGGTGATTGCTGATCACCATTTAATCTTATTTCCTTCCTTATTAAACATACTAGATTTTAAAATTTATTTATGTGTGTAAGTGTTTTGCCTGCACCGTGCCTTGTACTCAAGGAGGTCAGAAGGTGTTGGAGCCCTGGGACTGGAGTTACAGCCAATTGCAAGCTGCCAGATGAATGCTGGAAACTGAACCCATGTCCTCTGCAAGCGTAACAAGTGTTTTTAACTACCGAGCCATATATCTAGCTCTGTTCCCTTCCTTATTTAATATTGACATTCACCATGTTTTATTGATCACTCTTTAAAGAGTATGGCCCCTTAGTCAACATCTTGGAGTTTCCCCCCATTTTATCAGACACACACGCATGAACACAGATACTTTTTTACAGTGATGGGAATTGAACCCCAAGCTCCATCACTGAGTTACACACCTGGCCCAAAGTATTATAATGTGAGAGAAGGTTTATCTTAAAGCTCCTTTTTTCTTTTTGAAAATTTTTATTTGTTTGAGATAGGGTTTCTCTGTGTAGTCCTACCTGTCCTGAAACCCACTCTGTAGATCAGGTCGGCCTTGAACTCAGAGAGGCAGTACCCTGCTTCTGCCCTGGCCTTACTTTAAAGTTTAAAGGTAACCCTGTACAATATTTATATGCTACAGCCTGTGCAGAAAGCTACTAGTGTCCAGCAGGCCCAGCACTTAGGAGGTAGAGGCAGGTGGAACTCTGTGAGTTCAAGGCCAGCCTTGTCTACAGAGTGAGTTCCAAGACAACCAGAGTAACCCTGTCATACACACACACACACAGAAAAGGTAGTGTCCTAGCTCCTTTGTTTCCTTGATTTCAATTTTATGAATGTGGATGATTTGCTAGCATGTTTGTCTGTATATCACATGCATACAGTGCCCAAGAAGGCCAGAGGAGGGTGCTGCATACCCTGGTACTGGAGGACAGATGGTTGTGAGATAAGGGATTTGAACCTAGGTCCTCTGCAATATCAGCCAGTGCTCTTAATTGCTGAACCATCATTCCATGCCCCATTTTCTTTCTTTTTTTTTTTTTTCCTTTCTCCTTCTTCTGATTTTCGAGACAGACTGGCCATGAGTTCCCAGAGATTCACCTGCCTCCTCTGTCTCCTGAGTGCTGGGATGCCCCGGTGATTTTCCTTTTGAGACAGGGTTTTACTCTGTAGCCCAGACCCCAATCCTTTCCTCAGCCTCCATCACAAGCAAGAGCCTCATTCCCCACATTTCCCCTCTTTTGTTTGAGCCAAGTCTTCAAAGCAGAAATTGTGTGTGGGTCTGGAGAGCTGGTTCAGCAGTTAAGAACACTGGTTGCTCTCCTAGAGGACCTGGATTCAATTCCCTACACCCTCAAGGCAGTTCATACCTGTCTATAACTCCAGGTCCAGGGCTTCTGACACACTCACACAGACATACATGCAGGCAAAACATCAATGAACATTAATAATAATAATTAAAAAGATTTATAAAATTGTCTGCACATTCACACCCTGTAGAGGTGAGCATCTACATCATACAAACAACTGCAGCATGGTGCGCATGGCCTATTTACTAAATTCTCATGCACAGAGTAAAATTCAGAATAAGGGATATCAGTGGAAAGCTATAAGTGTGTCTTTGTATCTGTAATTGTTTTATGGTGAATATTCTTGTATTACACAGTTATAGGGACAGAGGGGCAGAGGAAATGGCACATCTGAAACTCAGAAAGCAGAGGTGGGGTGGCTATGGCAGTGGGCTGCAGTTGAGGCCAGCTTCTGGGGTCCTTATGTGCCAGGGACAGGTTTCAGGGACAGCAGCCATGCCAGGGGAACTGGCAAAGGCCGCTTAAGTTCAGGTAAGACTGGCGGACATGCATGTCTGGGACCCTGGGCAGCAGAAGGGGCTACTGGGCCAAAGCATGCAGCCACAGTAGATGGGGGCTCACCGTCACCTCCTGGTAGGATTCCATGCCGTTCAAAACGACCTGGATGACCTGCCGGCGTAGCTTGATACTCTGCTCTGAGCGGTACTCGGAATTGGTCAGGTAGAAGAGCGCAGCACTGCCAGTCACCTGAATGTTCTTGTCATACTTGTGGCACTTGAGGGCTGTGATGACCAGCTGTGTGAAGACAGGGTAGGGGCTGGGGCCAGAAGTACTGCCAGAGCGAGGCAAGGACACCGTGGCTCCTCTAGGAAAGGCTGATCCCAGCCCCGCACTCCTGGGTAAATGTGGGGGAGAACAGGACCTAGGGCAGGGCCTGAACAAGTTGGCAGGGAAGTCAGGCACTGCCAAAGACGGGGAGGCTGGCAAGGCAAGTCTGCCTATGCCCCTGGGATCAGGAGTGGGTGCAAAGAGACAAAGGAGGAGGGCAGGGCTCTCTGAGAACCTGAGGGCTTGGGGTCTGAGCTGACCTTCAGGGCCCGCAGAAGCTGGTTGCAGCGTTCAATGCGTGCAATGTCAAACAGCAAGTTGATGGCCCTGGAAGTGATCTCAGGTCGGTGCTCTGTGTAGGCCTCGATGGCATTCAGCACCTGCTCTTCATTTTTATCACCGCTTACCTAGTGATGGGGCAAGTTCAGAATGACCCAAAAGAGGCCAGGTAGTGGGATGCCCAGACTCAATAGTGCCCCAGTACCCGGCCACTTTTCTTCCTCCCACACCGCCACCTCTTACTTTGTAGGCTGGAATGTGTGTGAGGCGACACAGGGAGGTCTCAAAGAGCCCAAGGAACTGCAGAGGCCTCTTCAGAGCCCGGAAAGGCATGATGCTGCTCTTGGAAGGTTCAATGCTGGGAACAGAGCATGCCAGAGTCAGCAGCCTGGTCAGACCTTCCAGGGCTCCCCCATCGATGGAGAAACAAGGGCTTCAAGCCTCATCTTGCCCCTGCCCAACTCACTAAGTAGCTACGACTGACACTGAACTCCTGATCCTCCTACCCCCACCTTCCAAGTGCTAGGATTATAGGCACATGCTACCATGCCTGTTTTATGCTGTGTTGGGATGGAGCCCTGGGCTTTGTACATGGTAGGCAAATACTCTACTACCTGATACATTCCCAGCCCCCACTTCTTGATGGAAAGGTGGGAAGGACACAGTGTAGAAGAACACGGGATGAGAACTGCTACCACTGCCACTTTTGAGAGGTTTTACCTGCCATTCTAACAGGAACACCTTTCACTAACAGGCACAGATAAGCTCCTCTGACAATGCCACTAACATGGCTAAGGGAGGGTGTGAGGCCAATTATAGTGGCTGGGTTGGAATTAGATCTCAGCACCAGTCTAGAGGCACACATCAGTCATGGCAGCACCCAGTGAGCAGCAGTGCAACTGCGCTGTCCCTGCCTTACCGCATGCCGCGCCACTTGTTTCCCAGGCACACCACTTTAGGCCCACAAGCCTTGTGCATGCTGATCCATGCTACAATTGTGATCTGTTCAACACTCAGAACGGTATAAGGCAGTCCAAGCGTGTGCATTTCCCAGGCCAGTGCCCAGAATGACTTTTCTATCTCTACCAGCTCGCACGGGCCACAGTGGGCAGGGCCTGACTTGCTTCTTTATTTATGCTAGTTTATTCAAAGTGTGTGTATGAGTACTTGTGTATGCTGGCACGTGAGCACTCATATGGAGGAAATCATCAGACAGTTTGTAGATCTGGGTTCCATGGACAGAACTCAGGTCATCAGGTTTGGGGTCAAGCACCTTTACACGCTGAGTTATCTTGCAGGCCCTTGACTTAAAAAAAAAAAAAATTGATTATTTATTTTAATTTTATGGGTATGGGTGTTTCTCCTGCATCTATGTTGTACTCTGTGTGCCCAGTGCCTGCAGAGGCCAAAAGAGGATGTCAAGTCCCTTGGAAGTAGACTTATACAGACAGGCTGTGAGCCATCATGGGGATGCTGGGACTCAAACCCAGGTCCTCTGGAGGAGCAACAGATGCTCTAAACTGCTAAGCCATCCATCTCTCTAGCTACCCCAGCCCCTTTTTGAAGCGATGTAGCCCTAGCTGGCCTTGAATTCACAGAGATGAGCCTTCTCTGTCTCTGTGCACTGGGATTAAAGGTGTGCATCACCATGCTGAACTCTCGGACTTGCTTATCTCTAGCACCCAGCACAGCACATGGCACAGGGTGCTCAGTCAGGGCTTGGTAAATGATATCCTCTCAGCAGCCACAGCTGGGTACCCACCTAGTCTGACCTGCCTCCTCATCCATCTTGGAGATGCTGCAGTTCTCTAGGATCATGTGGCCAGAGATGTCCAGGGACATCAGGTTCCCCAGCTTCTGCACCAAGAGGCTGAGCACCTTCCGTGTCAGCTTGAATTTGTAGTAGCTGGAGAGGCGGTCTCGGGAGATGTCTAGGTGGCTGGAAGACAGGCAAGGGCCACAGGTCAGGGTCTGGTTCCTCCAAGCCACAGCAGGGGAGTGGCCACTACTGCCACAACTTCCCCCACGGAATTCTGGGGGAAAGCCCTGCTGGGACTTAGGGGCCTTAAATCGCCGTCATCCAGCTAGAGTATATGGTCTATGGAGAAGGCTCTGTCCCTCTGCTTCATGCAAGGGTTCCCTCTCTCTCCCATACTTCTCTCCCACTTCTACCCTCCCCTCCTGTCAAATGCTGAGTGAGCAGCTCACCGAAGCTTGTGCAGCTGGGCGATGACACGGATGTGCTCATCTGATAGGTCCATGTTGTAGAGCACAAGGGACATCAGACTGTCTTTCCACTGTGTTAGGAAGGTAGCATCGCTTGTCTGGATGCCTGAGAGGTCCAAGGCAGCCAGTGAGTTGAGTGGCCGGAGCAGCGACTCCACAGGGACACCATCAATCATGCGGCCCAGGTTGAGGAAGCGCAGGCGGCTGAAGCCTTCGAAGGTGAAGTCCTTAACCAGCACCTGGCAGGTGGGGTTGACGAGACACTCGTCCTCACAGCCCCCTGGGTTGTCCTCCTCATAGAAGATGTTGGCACAGCCGAAGAGGCTCAAGGACACCAGACTGTGGCTGAAGCTCCGCAGCGTCTGCAGGCTCTTGGCAGATAGCTTCTCGCAGTTGGTCAGGTATAGTTCCACCAGGTCCTGGAGTAGCACAGCAGCCTCAGCTCCTCTGCCCACCCTATGCCATCCCAGGCCTGGCTTCTGGGCAGGGGCAGGGTCTGCACAGTAGGGAGAGTGACCTCACCTGCTTTCGAATGGCCTCCAGGTCCTGGTCCTGTACCAGGTCCTCACGGAGGTGGATCCGAGAGAGGCGAGTGCTGCGGGGGTCTGAGAAGAGGCTGAAGAAGGTGTCATGGGGCTCAAAGGTGCAGGCAGCACTGACCATCTCCACATACCTGGGAGAGAAGCAAGCCTAGCTCAGGGAGTACCTAGGAGTTTGGACTGCCTTCTTTCTGAGTCCACATCAAGTGCCTGAGGGCTTAGGAGATCACCCAACAGCCAGCTTAGGTCCTCTCTTCATAGAACCTGCTTAGAGATTCTGACTACACCATATGCTTCAGGAGACAGGAATCAAACGGTGACCTCAGGGTGACCACCTGGGACAAAAGGGGCCTCTTATCATCATCAGCAGCAAGTCCCAAGCACTCGTCAGCAGCCTAACATGAACCTATACACACAGCACGTGTGCCTCCTCTTCACAGGCACAGCCCATCACCAGATCTGCCCTACCTCAGCCACAGCCCTACCACGGTCCAGATATGCCTTTTCTTAGTAGCCTTCTGGCATCTTATCAGCCCCTTCCAGGGCAGGCGAATTCAGTAAGATGGTTTTGAGCTTACAGCTGGGTGCTAGGCAGAGTAAGCCTTCAGTGTAACCCTACTTAGCAGGACACCAGTTTATGCTAAATCCTGGGCTAGGGGCTTGGAGAAATGGCTCAGGTGTTAAGAGCACTTGTTCTTAGGGACTGGAAGGAGTGGAGGAAGGAAGACTCGGGTCAGAATGTAACATATGAGAAAATAATTTTTTTTTTAAAGAGTACTTGTTCTTGCAGAGGACTGGTATCCAGCACATACATGGTGGCCCCTTTAAAAAAGAAGAGCCAAGAGAGGGAGGGAGGGACAGAGAGGGAACTGGGATCCATATGTAAAATGAGAAAAAAGAAAAAAAAAAAAAAAAGAGCCAGGCATGGTACAGAACATCTCAAAGGCCAGCATTTGGGTGGCAGAGGCAGGCAAATCTCTGAGTTTGAGACCAGCCTGGTCCATAGAGTAAGTTCGAGGCCAGAAGAGGCTATACAGAGAAATCCTGTTTGGCTCAAATGCTCTCAGCTGGGAAACTCCCACATAACTCTAGATGTCAGTCTTGTCACCTGGGAAACATCATTCTGAGCTCAGTCCTCAGGACCCTTGTGGCTATGAACTCTCTGATCACAACCACTATACACCCCAGCGTTCAGGGAGTGTACACACATTGTGCTGTAGGCCCCAAGCAAGGGGGAGGGGCACCAGGAGGCTACATAAAGATCATCTGGGTGATTCAGTCTCTGCATAGGTCTGTTGTTCTGGTCTTAATACACATGTAAACACACATGTCCATGTGCATTTAGTTCAGAAGTCCAGGCACAGGTGTGAGCACACACACAGGGTAACACAATGCTCTGATTTACATGGGGATTTTAAACTAACTCATCCCTAAACACACACATGCTGCTTCACACACATGTTCTCTCTGTGCTGTATAATCCTACATGTATATACCCATTCCTTTAAGTGTCCTACCTGTACACATACTAATGCATATGCAACCATACCTCTATGGTAACATACATGCATCAGTATTGCCCCTACAGTACTGTCACACTCACAGCCACCTCCCCTTGCGGGGGTTTGAACATACAGTCAGGATTTTCAGCTCACACTTTACCCCCCACATTCGGCTCCAACCCTGCCCCAGTCCGGCGGGAGTCCCTTGCTCACTCATTGACCAGCTGGTCACAGATTTCACTGGGCAAGAAGATGTCTGGACGAAGCCGCATGGTATCCTTGTCCAGCAGGTAGCCCAGGGTGCAATCAAGATTCCGGAGACAGAAGTCAGTGCAGAGGGCCATCAGGGACTCAGGTGTGTCGGATGCCATATTGGGAGAAGGCAGGTGGCCACTCTAGGGCAACTATGAACTCCCAACACTCACAAGATCATTGGCAGAGCCACAGCCTGGAAAGGAGAGAAGGAGAAAAGAAGGCAAATGAACTGCGGATAAGAGCTTGTGTCTACTCTTTGTGTGGGGAGGAGGGAAGCTCCATCTACCACATTCAAATGCTCACCTTAAAAGGCTTTGCAAAAGCAGGAATATCAGGAGTTCCAGACCCCTAACCCTAATCCTAACCACAAAAGCAGAATGTATGCAGTCATAGAAGGTATTCATGTAACACTGGGCCATGCTACCTGAAGAAACCAATTATGCAGATTACAACACAGTCCATGGAATGTGCAGCTGCAAAAGGCAACTCTACACAGACAGACAGAGACTAGTGTCTGGGGGGAAATGGGAGCGACTGCTCCTGGAGATGGGGTTTTCTTTGGGAGTGATGACAGAGATGGGTGCACACTGTGATCACACCACAAACCACAGAACTGGATACTTTAAATGGCTGGAATACATGGCCTGTGAATTACACTCAAATTGTTACTTTATAAGTCTTGAGGGCTGGAGAGATGGCTTGGTGGTTAAGAACATCATCTACTGCTCTTACAAAGGTCCTGAGTTCAATTTCCAGAATCTACATGGTAGCTCACAACTGACCAGAATTCCAGCTCCAGGGGCATACAGTGCCACAGAGCTCAGGAAAGAAATCACATCTCCTAGAATTGGGGTTACAGATGGCAGTGTGGTGCAATGTGGTGCTGGAAACCAAACACAGGTCCTCTGCAAGAGCAAACATGTGTTCTTAACCACTGAGCCAGGCACTTCACTAAGATTTCTTAACAGGCATTAAAAGTGTGAACTATAAGGGAGAAAAGATTAAACTTGTATGCACTGGTGTAAAGAAATTTCTGTTCACACATATACTAAAGTTAATTAAAAATACACTACAGGCCTTAAGTAAAGGGTCTGTTTCACAGAAAGTCACTGATAAAGTCGGTTTAGCCATGTGTCTGCAATCGCAGCACTTGGAAGGAAACTAAGATAGTGGGTCATGAAGCTTGGTCAAGGCAACATAATGGAGATTGAGGTGAGGAAAGGGAAAGGGGAGGAGGGGAGGAAGGAGGAGGAAGAAAATGTGTATCTGGTCCTTCCTGAGTGGACCCACAGCTATCTTCACAGTGAACATTCACATTTTTACTACAATTCAGTAAAGAGATTAAAGTGGTTGGCACTGGCCAGGCATAACGGTGCACTCCTTTTGTCCCACATATTCAAAATATATAGGAGACATTTACAGACCAGTAAGGAGAGAAGCATCCAGTGCGCCAGGAGAAAGGGGCAGACCTAACAGGCACCTCCATAAGGATGATTGCCTCCTGAAGGGCACTCATCTTGCTCCATTGGTATCAGGGAAATGCATACCAACCCACAATGAGATGCCATTTCTTACTGCCAGCCAGCTCAGCTGCAAATGCCAAGCACTGGTGAAGATAGGGAGCGGTAGTGGGTGTGTAAAGTGGTGTGAACTGGGAGGTAACAAGACAGTTAAACAATACTGACAGAGGCTGAGCAGGAATGTGCTTTCAAGGGTTGGCAAGTATGCCTGCAGGAATACACCCAACAGAGGTGCATATGCAAATTCACAAGTAGGGCCAATGTGATGGCTTGTGGATAAAGGTGCTAACCATGCAATCCTGAGGACCTGAGTTCAAACCCCTGAAACTCACAGTTGAAGAGACAACAGACTCCCAGACTGTGACAGATGCATACCCACACTCTTACATACCTAATCATAGATAAAACTTTCAAAACGTACACTAAATGTTTACAGCAGTATTCTTTTTGTTGTTTTTCAAGATGGGTTTCTGTCTGCAGCCCTGGCTGTCCTGGAACTTGCTTGTAGACCAGGCTGACCCTGAACTCAAGAGATCTGCCTGCTTCATGGGCCACCATACCTGGCTCACAGCAATACTCCATGTAATGGTCCCCAAAAGAAGAAACCCTTGAATGTCCACTGACATTGCAATGGATAATTACAGTATATTTACTTATTGCTTAATTACCACACTGTAATGAGAATACAGCCAACAACTTCGATGACCCTCACAGTGTGACAAGGAAAGAGGGCATGGCAATTGTTTCAGGTGTACTCCCCTCCACTAACACATAAGGAAGTCTACCCTGGGATGGGACAATTTCCTTGGCAAGGACCTGTGTGTAGGGATGTACACCTCAAAGGAAGTTTTTGGATTCAGATGAGCTTCAGGTCATTCCTCTGAGTGGCCTCACAGATGTCTTCATAGTGAACATTCACATGTATGCTATAATTCAGTAAAGATATTAAAACTGGATGGCACCATCCAGGCATGGTAGTACATGCCTTTAGTCCCAGCACTCAGGAGAAGAGGCAGGCAGATCTCAGTGAGTTCAAGGCCAGCCTGGTCTACATAGCAAGTTGAAGGACAGCAAGGGCTACACAAAGAGACCCAGTCTCACACATTAAAAAAAAAAAAAAAAAAAAAAAAAAAAAAAAAACACAACTGGCACCAACGGAAGGAACCCACACTTGAAAGAGAGCTGGATGCACCTTGGTGATAAGCCAGTTCACATAGTATCAACAATGGCTACATCAATTGCAAACTCATACTGTACTTAGGTGAACAAGAAACAGTTCCTGGGGCTGTTAGATGGCACAGGGGTTTAGAGCATGTACTGCTCTTGCAGAGAACCTGTGTTTGCTTTATCATGTACATGTGTGGGCTCTGTGCAAGTACTATACACAATGTATAATAGACAACTTGAGCATCTGTGGATTTTGATACCCAACCCAGAGATCAATCCCCTGTGGATACTGAACTTCAGAAAAATCGGTGCTCTGCAGATGTAGTGCAGTGATAGAGCCCATGCTTACTGTGTATGAGACTTGGGGCTCAATCCCTGGCAACTCCCCAAAAGCACAGGGTCTGTGGTCAGACAGATCTCTGTTCTGACTTCATTCTGTAATTCACTGAGCTACAATGCCACCTCTCCAGATCACAGTGTCCTCATCTGGAAAGATGAAGATAATTCTCCTGCCAGGACTGGAGGAGCTGAGGAGATAAGAGGCTGGGAGGCTGGGGTTGTGTTTGACAAATAAGGAAATTCAAGCTCAGAGATTCAAGGCTCCTCTGTACAAACTGGTCTCTTTGGTACCATCATATCATCTCTGAGAAGAGTGGTTCTCAACCTATGGGCTACAACCCTTTGGGGGTCAAGCAACCCTTTTACAGGGGTTGACTAAGACCACCTGTAAACACAGACATTTACATTTAACAGGAGCGAAGTTAGTTATGAAGTAGCAATAAAATAATTTTATGGTTGGAGGTCATCACAACATGAGGAGCTGTATTAAAGGGTCATAGCCCTACGAGGAAGGTTCCAAAGGGGTGTGGGCTCAGCACTGCTCAGCTTTTGGGTATCCTGTTTCCACTCCTGAACCTTCTAAGATTCTCAGGACATGGAGCAAAAGACAACATTGCCTGTACTGGGGAGGCTGAGGTAGGAGGATCACAAGTTCAGGATCAGCCTGAGCAACTTAGTAAAAACATGTATTAATAAAATAAAATGTGGAGTGTTCCATGATAGAGTGTTTGCCTAGCATGTGCGAGACACTGGGTTCCAGCTTCTGAGGGAATTAAAAATCAGCTATTCTTTTGCTATTGCTCTTCTTTTTTTTTTTTTTTTTAAAGATTTATAGTGTGTGTGTGTTGTGTGTGTCTTTCAAAACAGGGTTTCTCTGTGTAATAGTCCTGGCTGTCCTGGAACTTGCTTTGTAGACTAGGCTGGTCTCAAATTCACTGAGATCTGCCTGCCTCTGCCTCCTGAGAGCTGGTATTAAAGGTGTGTGCCACCACACCCAGCTTCATTTTACTTTATAGACAAGACCTCACTATGTAGGCCTGATTGGCCTAGAACTCTCTAGAAAACCAGCATAGCCTTGAGCTCACAGAGATCTTCCTGTCTTTTCTGGAATTAATGGCATGTGCACTATGCCCACCTTAATATTAATGTGTGTGGAGGGAAGGTACATATGTATGTATAAGTACACACCTGGAGGCCAGAAGAGAATGACAGAGCCCAGAGCTAAAGCCACAGGCCCCTGCCAGTTGCTTGGTACAGGTACTAAGAAGTGAATTCAAGTCTCTGAAAGACTAGCATGCACTTTTTTTAAATAAGTCAGTTAAATTTTTTCTTAGTTTTACTTATATTATTTTAGATATATGTTTTCTTAGTTTTACTTATATTGTTTTAGATATATAAGTGTTTTGCATTCATCTATGTCCATGTACAGCAATGCATGCCTGGCGCTGTTGAAGGGTGAGAAGAGGGCACTGGACCCCTGGAACTGGGGTTATGGATGTCAGTGCCATCTCCAAGGCCCTGTTATTTTTCTTTTCTTTTTTTCTTTAAAAGCAGCCATTATGATTCTCACTGCCAGTTCTCTCTTCTGCCAAGCTGCTCTCGCTCCTATGTCAAGCAGGGTCTGTTCTCCCTAGACCCAGGCTTCCCACAAGGCCCACTGGCAGGTGTAACACTCTCTGGGGATGGCACAAATGGTGGCACTGTCTGGACCTCAGCATGACTTTCCTTACTTGCACTCAAGAGTCTGGGCCTTCTTCCTGCTGGCACAGGGGAATCGGCATAGCAAGGTCAGGTTTGCTGGGGACCAGTTTTCTGACCTCAGTTCTGAGATCCCTTCTAGCCTACCTCCTCCACTGGATGGCAAGAGGCCCTAGGGCCTAGTCACCTGCAGCCCCACACTTAGTTCCTTCCCTGTGTACTAGGTAGGACTGTCTAATTTCAATCAATGGTTTATTCTACCCCTCAAGAGTATCCCCTGTAACTACTATTCATGTCTTGCCTCTACAAAGCAACTCCTGGCCACTCGATGCACTGAGTTTTCTTACTGAGCTCACTCTACCATCCCAGTGTCCAGGGAGGCATCACTGTCCTGTTTGGATGTTTCTGCTGAGGACCCCAAGGGCTCAATCCAGGTTCTAGTTTATTCCTCCTGCTTCCATGGTAGACAGAGGGCAGATGCCAGACTGTTTCCTTCTTTCTTTTAAGATTTTTTTTTTTTTTTTCCCCTAGACGGTTTCTCTGTGTAGCCTGGGCTGTCCTGGAGCTCACAGACCAGACTGGCCTTAAACTCAGAGATCCACCTGCCTCTGCATGCCTGCATGCCGTCACCACCTTCAGGCTATCTTTTTCTATAGAGCTTCCCTCTAACTATGAACCTAGTCATGAACACCTGAGGGCATGGGTTCTCTATTGAGCAAGCCAGACAAGGTCCTGCCTGTATGAAATATCCTGGCACTGGAAGGAAAGAGCCACTTAAGAGGAACACAGATACAGTGACGTTCCTGGGGCAGTGCTCTGAAGGACAGGGAGAGGCCTGTGGCCATTCTGAGCTTCAGTGTCAGGGCAGGCTTGACATTTAGCTAAGACCCCAGAGTGAGCCCTAGCTAGCTCTGGAAGTGGGAGGAGGTGGCTGAAAGGACAGGGTGCAGGGCAGCATGGTTACGGTCAATGAGCCCAGGTGGTACTGAATACCAAGTGCAGAGCCTGAAGGAAGGGAAGTCTCAACAAATGCTCATGGAAGGAGCCACAAAGGACTTGCAGAATGTGAGTCTTATGAGGCTGAACATGAGTTCACAGTCCCCAGAACACTGCTGAATCCCTATGGGCCACAGCAGAACCTTGGGGCTGGCTGGGAGAGCCATCTTTTCTGCAGCGCTGAGGATAGTCCCCACGAGCTATCCTGCTCTAGTTGGGCTACACACATGGAAGGGGCACCAGTTGCCCAGATCACCAAAGGCCTCCAGAGGACAAACTTGGTGAATGCTGCTACCAGAGTTCGCCTCCTTGAGGAGCTGACCCTGCAGCTGTGGGGAGGGGAGTGTCCTGGGAGAGCTGGGAGGGAAGGAGCTGCCTTCATCTGGCACCAAAGCTGGAGGGCTCAGAACACCCTACCACGACAGCCATGCCACCCCTTGGAGTGGTAAGTATCTGCACTCACTCTCATGGCAGGTTCCAGCCATCTGGGATCCTGGCAACTGGGGACTCTGATATTGTTAGACAACCAGAGGAGAACCCTGTGTCTCTTCCCTTGCAGGCTGTTTAGAACATGCAGGGGGAAGGGCAGTGGGAGAAAAGAGCGAGAAAAACAACAGCAGCCCAGGCAGCCGCCCTCGCTGTACCACCTCCATGCTGGGTGCTTCCAGACGGATACCCAGCTCCTTCCAGAATTTACTTTCTACAGTTTCTTATTTAACCAGCCAAGCATCACAGCCCAGTACCCTGTACCAATAGAGAGCTATCATTTGCATAACAATTTGTCTATGACCCTCCCCCCCAGCTGCCAGCTCGGGAGGGAGGGCCGACTGGCGGCTTGCACCCACGCCCACATCCTTGGTGCCTACTAGTGCTTGGCATTTAGGCTGAACAAAGGTTTGCTGTTGCCAGGATTACCTCACGATGGTACTCTAAGGTAGAGACTGCTAGTCATTTGCTGATGAAGATACTGAGGCCCACAACTAACACAAAAGTAGCCTGAGATAGCAACTGACTTTGGGTAGGAATGCAAAATCTAAATTCACCAATCACACTCTTCCATTCACCCAGCCATCCAGCCAGAGAAATAGTGGCCAATATTCATAGGAAGGGAGCAAGGGGCCCCAGCAATATCCTGACACCTAGAGGACAGAAAGTCTGGGGAGCCAGAGGATCAGGCCCTTGGAGCAGTGCCCACCCAGTGAATGTTAATGCAAGAGCTCCCCACACAAATGCCCTATTTACAGTTGAATGCTTTCCAGAAAGGAGTGGGTCCTGGGCTAGAGATCAGGGACAGAAAGGAGCTATGAAGATAGTCCAGACAAGTTCGAGAGGGGGTTAGGGGGAGTAAAAGGGGTGGTGCTCTAATGGACAGAGGTGCAGGTGAGGACTAAGTCTGCAGGGCATCATGCAGGGAAAACAGAATGAGGGAAGAAAGCACATCCCCACTAGGCTGCTGGTATCTCTCTTGATAAAGAAACAATGAACAAATACTGTGTGTGTGTGGCAGGGCATTGGAGCAAGCTGAGAATCACATTGCTTGGATTCTGTTTGTACAATCAAACTTACTAATGCCTGTACTGCTCAGCAGTGGACGTGCACCAGCTTCCTTCATCCTCACAGGAGGTGGGATCCTACCTCCAGCCTGCAGGTATGGCAGCTGAGGCTGTGTACCAAGCAGTTTGCACAGTCGCTCTCTGCTCATCAGGTCAAGACCACGGGTTTCAAGCTTTCCAGCTATGCTCTGAATGGTGCCACCCACGCTGTCTTATGCAAGGCTTACTTTCCCTTTTAGCCTCCTGTGCTACCACTACCTCCTTACAACTCCATGAATCCTTGCACACTGACTGTAGATAATCTGGTTTTGTGGTAGTGATTCCAGTAGCACCATGAACCAGGGCTAGCAGCTTCCTAAAAGTAGGGATCCTATATTATGAGTCACAGGATCCCCACTATAAAATAAGCTGTCTTGACAGCTCTGGTATTACAAGTACATGTCACCACACTGCGTTTCCCTTCCTTCCTTCCTTTCTTTTTCTTTCCTTTCCTTTCTTTTTTTCTTTTTCTTTTTTTGAGCCAGGGTTTCTCTGTGTAGCCCTGGCTGTCCTGGAACTCACTCTGTAGACCAGGCTGGCCTCAAACTTACAGAGACCCTGCCTCTGCCTCCTGAGTGCTTTTTTATGTGGGCGCTGAGGATTGAATTCACATCCTCATGCTTGCAAGGCAAGCACTTTTACTGTTTGAGCCATATCCCTAGCTTTTTGTTCACTTCTGAAGCCAGGAAACCAGCTCTAGGGAAAGAACCAGGTTTGAAGTCAGTCCCTAAATAGCTGACTCTACAGGGGTCTCTGAACTCACACTTTTGGAGTCAAGAACTGCAGAAGTACTGAAAGCAGAGGTCAGGGAGATGGCTCAATAGTTAAATGGTGTCTCATTCATCTTCCCACACTCTCCAGAGTCAGCAGGGACAAGAGCACACCATTCTTTCTCAGTGTAAAAATGGGAAAATCGAGGTCCAGAGGGAACAAAGGATTCACACCAGCATATACAATGAGCAGTTGGAGAACTGTGCTAGGCCTTGGCTCACCAGGTTGCTAGTTTGGGGTTCTGGTCAGAGACGTTTTCTCTGTCATTTAGGCTCCAGTCTGTTAAGTGCTCTAACTTTACCCATTTGCATTTTATTTTATTTTATGTTTGTAATGCTTGGGATGTATCCCAGTGGTTTATGAATGCTAGACAAGTATTCTATCACTGAGCCACACCCTCTGTTCGTTGCCCTTGCATTTTCAAATCCTTGGCCCTGCTCAGCCTATGACCCAGGCCTGATGATGTAGTCAAGGGGTGAGGAGGAAGGTCTGCGCTGTTCTCCTCCAAGGCTGCAAATTTTCAGCCTGTGTCAGGTACCTCCAAGGTTCCACAGCCTCTGCCTGAAACCTGACCACACACTCAATGTCACAACTAGGCCCAACAAACACTGCCCTTCCCAATCTGTCTGCAAGTCAGCAGATAGCACTATCAATTTGTTCTGTTAATATGATAGAAGGGAGGATTTGGGGGCTTGATTTTAAAAGTCCTCATTGAGTCAGGCATGTTGTACCATATAATTCCAGCACTCAGAGGGCAGAGGCAGGTGAATCTCTGTGAGTTCAAGACCAGCCTGATCTACATAGTGAGTTTGAGGCCAGCCTAGTCTACATGAAACTGCCTCAAAACAAACAAACAAACAAATACAAAGGTAAGGACCACCAGCTGGAGTTGGTGACCAATGTCTGCAATCCCAGCTCTTGGGAGGCAGAGGAGGGCTGCTATGAGTTCAGGGTCAGCCTGGGCTTCACAGTGAGTCAGCCTAGCTACAGAATGAGATCTTGTCAAACAAAACAAAAAAAAAACAAACAAACAAAAACCCCAAGGCCAAGCTCTTAGAGCCCCTAGAGGACACACCATTACATTTACCAGTGAGGGGTGCCACAGATTCTACATAGCCTCCTCCAGTATCCCTATGAAGCCCCCTGAGAGCTGGAGACTCAGCACAGGCGATACAGCAGCTGATGTTAGAAAGCAGGGCTTGTGGTGGACAGACCATTACTGTCATATGCCCCGCCCACACTGCCACACATACACTCTGTAATTCAGCAGTCCTATTCTACAGACAGAAAGACTAAAGCACAAGGTCACTTGCTCACATTCTAACAACCAAGAAACAGTAATGTGACATGACTTGCCTACAGTTCTCTTTTTAAAGATTTCTGTCACTGATGGTCAGTACAGACGGCAAAAGGGCGCTCAGAATACAAGGCCAAAGTACAATGGTCATTTGTCACCTCAAATTTGCATTTTCCCCAACATTTCAACGATTACAAGTCAACCCGCACCACAAGGAAGCCCCTAACAGGCTCTCTGTTGTTTTCTGCTCCCAGCTGACTTCCTTACAGCCCACTCTGCCTCCTTCATTCTGAGCCACACAGGTTCTTTTAGGACCTTTGAACTTGCTTCTGAACGCTGTGCATAACGGCTTTCTTCCTCACGAATCTCTACTCACATACCAAGCTTCTTAGATACCTTCCCTGACCACTTTCTATAGAGAGATCCCAGTGTCTGTCCCCGCCTCGGTCCTTCCTGCTTTCCCTTTGTCCACGACACCTATTACTATTTTACATGTTGTGCGCTTATTTGCCGAGTAAGACAAGGCACAACGACCCTTCCATCTGACAACCACCTCTTGGTCTATGTATAGCTCCCTGTGCCCATTTTCAATGCTATCTCCATGGTCACGCTAACTCAAAACCTAAAGAGAAGCATTATGTCAGAAACATTCCCAGGCTTTAGGTGCCCCCTCCCCCCGCGCTTAATATTCTCTTACAAGGCACACGCAAACATGGGAAATCTCTGACTCTGGTTAAAGAGCAGACAAATCAAGTTCCACCCAGAGCTGGCCAGACCAGTCAGCTTCATTTTCACCTCAACTATAGGGTTCCCTCGGTCTTCAGCTTTGCAAGCCCACCCGCCCTTTCCCGGCCCCGCTCCCCCCGTTTGCACCTTGCCATCCATTTTGGGAGCTGATCCAGAAACCAAGCCATCCCTAAGCTTTTAAGTAGCATGGCTTGGGGGTTGGAATGAGACCTAAGCTCATCCAACAGGTAGGAGGGGCAGAGGCCGGCCTTCTAAGCCCTACATTGATTTCCCCCACCTTGCACAAACGGGCGTCGTCGTTCTCCTTGTGTAGAGAGCTCAGTTTCCGAGGCAGAATCCTCAGACCTGGGCGGGAGACGACAAAGGCCCTCCCACCCCAGCCGAGATGGGCCCGCAAGGAATCGCAGGGGCTACGCTTAGACCCTGAGGGGGGGGAGGGGCAAGAAGGATGCAGGCACATCTCTTGACTCGGCAACTAGAACATACCCTGAGAAGGGGCGGCCCTCAGCGGGGAGACGGGATGCTTTGCACACTTACAAACCGAGGCTGCGGCCCTGGGGAATCCGCTGCCAGAGAGCCACAGGAGATCGGATTCGGTCCGGGTCCGGGTCGGGGCAGGGAGGGAATGCAGCGGCCAGAGGCCCGGAGACAGAGGCCGTTCTCTTGCCCTTAGGCCGCGGAGGGCCGCTGGCTGCTGGCTCCAGGCCCAGCCCCTCCCCCCACCCCAGATCCTGCTTCGACCGCTTGGAGAGCCTGTGGCTGCTGGTGTGCTGTCAACAAAGCGTCACTTCCGGGCCGCCCCTTAGCAACAGAGGTGGGGTTCCCCGGTCGTGTCCCGCCGCGAATGAGGGCGGCGGCGGCCTAAGGTTCCGGACCCCACGGGCTGCTCCCGCCCGGGCAGAGGCCTGCGTCCCCCAAGTCAGCCTTCAGGGCCCCTTCCAGGGAAGGGCTGGCTCACAGCAGCAGGGTTCTGGACAAGACTGACTCCACCTTCCCTCGTCAGCGCTGACTCACCCGGCGCCCAATCCGAGGTCTTTCGGGCTGTCTCCACGCAGGCACCACATTGCCCCTCAACTTTACTCCTCCCTCTCCTTCAAGAGAAGGCCCACTCACCCAGGAGCTGTCAGATAGCAAGCCCCGAGGCTGTCCTTGGCCCCTGCATTTCCTTCTAGTCACCAATAATGCCTCAGCAATTGCTTCTCCCTTCCTCCAATAGTGCCCTACTTCTGCCCATCATCACTTTAGCTTTCACATTTTTAAAAAATTATTTTTAATTTGTGTATACGTGTGAGTGGAGGTATATGCATGAGACTGTAGCTGCCAGTGGACGCTAAAAACCTCAATCCAGTGGAGTTGAAGTTACAGATGGCCTTAAATCTTCCAGCGTAGGTGCTGGGAACCCAACTATCTCCTGCCTATCCTTCCTTCTTTTCTAAGATAATTTTTAAAAAAATTATTTACATTTGTGCACTCGTGTGTGCATATGTAGGGGACCAGAGGACTGTCTGCTGGAGATGGTTCTATATTTACACCATGTGGGTCCCAGGGATCGAACCCTAGTCCTCAAGCTTGGTGCCAAGCACCCCTACTTGTTGAGTCATCTCACTAGCTCCCATCACTATTTCTTCTCCTAACTTCTACCTTGGCCTCCTAACACAAATCCCCCCATTTCCTCTGCAGCCCCACAATCCAAGAATGGGCTTTCTAGAACATAAATCTCATCAGGGTATCCAAACTCTCTTGATCTCTCTTTACCAGATCACTCAATTTCTTCCTTTGGCTTTCCTGTCCAGACAGCTCACAACTTAAATCAATTTTGACTCTTTTCATTTCTGTCTCTCTCTGTAGTCAAATAATATGTTAACTTAAACATTGTTCTTACTGCCATCCACATCTAGTTCACTGAACTCTCTTGCAATACTTTTTGCTTGAGAAACTCTGTGGGAATTGGGGGGGGGGGTCACAAATCAAGGGCCTGAGTAATTCTACCACTGATCTGTGAGCTTTCTTGCCAAATATATAAGAAAGAATGCATATGCGTTGCGGTGGTGGCACACTCCTTTGATCTCAGCAGTTGGGAGACAAATGCAGGTGGATCTCTGAGTTCGAGGTCAGTCTGGTCTACAGAGTTCCAGAACAGCTAGGGCTACAAAAAGAAACTCTGTCTCAAGGACCCAGCCCCTTAAAAAAGCAAGTTGGGGAGAAAGGGTTTATTGGGCTTACATTTCCACAACATTGTTCATTGATGAAGGAAGTCAGGACAGGAACTCAAACAAGGCAGAAGCCTGGAGGCAGAAATTGATAGAGAAGCTATGGAGGGGTAAAGCTTACTGGCTTGCTTACCTTTCTTTCTTTCTTTCTTTCTTTCTTTTTTTCTTTTCTTTCTTTCTTTTTTTTTTTTTTTTTTTTTTTTTTGGTTGATTTTTGTATTTTGAGACAGGGTTTCCTCTGTGTAGCCCTAGCTGTCCTGGAACTTACTCCGTAGATCAGGCTGGTCTCAAACTCAGAGATCTGCCTGTTTCTTGAGGGATTAAAGACATTCATTCACCACTAAGCTAGGCTTATACATCTGGATTTTATGGGGCCATTTTCTCAGTTGAATTTCCATCCTTTCAGATAACTCTATCTTGTGTCAAGTTAACATAAAACTAGCCAGCACAATGACCATGTGAAATCAAAGATGGTATCAATAATTCCAATACAGGGCAATGACAGAAAGAAGGAAAGAAGGCGAGCAGTGGTGGCCATATCTTTAATCCCAGCACTTGAGGCATAAATAGGCGGATTTCTGAGTTGGAGGCTAACCTGGTCTACAAAGCAAGTTCCAGGACAGCCAGAGCTGTTATAGAGAAACCCTTTTGGGGCTATATATTTAAACCCTATCTAAATAAATAGGTTTTGTAAAATGAATTTTTGTGGACCAGATGTAATGCCACACACCTTTAATCCCAGGACTCCTGAAACAGAAGCAGATAGATCTCTGTAGGCTCAAGGCCACCAAGGCCAGCATGGTCTACTAACAAGTTCCAGGACTGTTATGGTGAGACGAAGAGAGAGAAAGAGAGAGAGAGCACTAGCTGTCTGCTCAGATGTCAGAAGTTGACATTGGATATCTTCATCAATCACCCTACTTTGGAGACAATCTCTCACTGACCCTGGAAGCTCATCAATTTCCATAACTCCAGATTTACATAGGCACTAAGGATCTTAACTCAGGGCTTCACACTTGTTTGGCAGGCACTTTACTCAGTGAGCTACCTCTCTCATCAGCTATGTTACGCATAGCTTGGTTCTGGAAACCTAACGGGGTGGCAAGGAAATGAAGACAGGAAAAACACACTCGGAAAAGCTAGAATTGCTTGAGCTGTACTCACTTTGATGGTGCAGCAACTATGTACAAAACCCTGGAATCTCAGCTCTTCTATTATGTACAGAACAAGGGAAGGGACTAGCTAGTCTGGCAGATCTCTGTAGGACAACTCGACATCCGGGAGGGTCCAGTGTAGGCAGAGTTTCTGTGTCCCAGTAGTCAGACTACTCAGACATTTGTTATTAATTATAAATGCTTGGCTGATAGTTCAGGCTTGTTACTAGCAAACACTTACATTTTAAATTAACCTATATTTCTTATCTACGCTCTGTCATGTAATGTTACATTCTTTCTTTTTTTTTTTTTAGGCACCAGAAATTTTATTTAATCCACCTTCCTTTGTTAACATTCTAGATACTATAAACCAAATTAATCTTTTTGTGACCCAGGCTTGTGATAGGAACCATCAATTACAAAACAGTGACAGACCTTCTTAGCCTATTTGTTTTTTCTGGTCCCTTCCAATTTCTAGCTGTCACTGGTCCTTTCTTGGTGATCTCTTAATCTTTTCTAACCCTGTGAAATAGGGCCCAAAAGTGCCAACTGCAGTTGGTAAACAAGCTCTGAGGAAGACCCCTCCAATTCCAGTGGCTCCTGCCCTGTGGTAGTTTCTTCTCAGGTCCCAGGCTGAGAAACCAAGCACGTGGATCTAACAAAGACCAAGTGAGGGTCTGGATGGTAAGGTGCATGGGCCTGTGACCACCACTGGCCATATCCAGCCTCAGGACTTCCAAGACTCCAGAGCTCATGTACCCTGTGGATGGCTCCCAGGTACCTATATTTTGACTGGAGACTCTCAATTCCCCTCACCACACCTAGAAAAGTATGAAGGACACAAAAGAGACAAAGACAGAGTAACCAGGCCCAGCAGGACGAACACTGGTGAAGCAACTGCAAAGTTGATGACTTGCTCTTGGGAAAGAGAGGTAGGGCCTGGAACAAGGATGGCAGCTGGAAGGTGAAGGGCAATCGTGTCACTCAGTAGCAGTAGTGATCAGGCTTGAAGGGGTCATCAATTGGCATGCCCAGATAGATGGTACCTGCTTTCAACATGGCACATTCATCTTGCTTTTCTCTGTATCTGCACGTCACTCCCCAGACTCTGCCCTCCTTCTTCCCACCTTCCTCTTCGTTTGGCTCTCCTGCATAACCTTTACCTGTCCAGCTATTGGCCAGTCAGCCCTTTATTAACCAATGAGAGTAATACATATTTACAGTGTATAAAGTTTGTTCCACAGAAGTCCAGGTTTTGCACACACTGACAAAATGCTCAAATGAACTGGAGGAAGGCCAGTTCTGAGCCCCATCTATACTGGAAAGGATTTATTCTTTCTGTAGTCTGAGGTATTGGGTCCTTGACAGGACTCCTATCATATCAACAATTCACAGTCATTCAAGGCTTCTTCAGCTCCCCACAACAGCCCCAAAAGAAAAAAGTAATTTAAAACTTTGTGTTGGGCAATGGTGGTACATGTCTTTAATCCTAGCACTTGGGAGGCAGAGGCAGGTGGATCTCAGTGAGTTCAAGGCCAGCCTGGTCTACAAATACAATTCCACAACAGCTAGGACTACACAGAGAAACCCTATCTTGAAAAAAATTTTTTAAAATTATTTTCCTGTGTTTGTGTGTGTGTGTGTGTGTGTGTGCGCGCGCGCGTGTGTGTGTGTGTGTGTGTGTGTGCACACGCGCGCACACACACACACACATGGGCGCACATGCCACAGTTCACTTGTGGAGATCAAAGAATAACTTTCAGGTGTGAATTCTCTCCTTCCACTTTGGAAATAGAGGAACCCAAGTTGTCAGTTTTGGGGCAACAACTGGTTTTACCTAAGCAGCCATCTCACCAGCTCCCCAAGGAGAAAAAAGTTCATGTACAGTAGCAATGAAAAGAATGAAACCTTTAGAGAGATGGCTCAACAGTCAAAAGGAAATGTTCTTACTGAGGGCAGGGCTGGTTGGACTCCCATCACCCACATGGCAGCTCACAACCATATGTAACTGTAGTTTCAAGGGATCCAATGCCCTCTTCTGACTTCCTTGGCACAGGAATGTATGTAATGCACATACATACATGAAAGTAAAACACCATACAAAATAAATAAATAAGAATTAGCCAAAGAAGTGAAAAAACTATACATTGAAAACTACAAAACAGTGCTAAATTAAATTAAAGACAAATAAATGGAAAGATACCTCATGTTAATAGGCAGGAAAGTTTCACACTGTTAGGATGGTAGTATTACCCAAATTGATCTACAGAGTAAGTACAAATTCTTTCAAACTCCTAATAGCAGTTTTAAAAAAACAGCAAAACCCATCAGGCATTGTGGGATGTGTTTGTGATACAAGAACATGGGAGACATGAGTATCAGGAATTCAAGTTATCTTTGGCTTGGAAGTCTCCTGATCTATAGGAGATTCTGCCTCAAAATAACCAAGAAAAAAAGGGAGGAGGAAAAGGAGGGAGGAAAAGAGTCACCTTAAGCTGGACAGTGGTGATGCATGCTTTTAATCCTAGCACTTGGCTAGCAGAGGCAAGGCCAGCCTGTAGTGAGATATTCACTTTGTCCACACCTGTGGCACTAACCAGCCCACTGGGGGGTGGGGACAGGGGTGGATGCTACCTGGGGGAACTAGGTCTGAGGAAGGGGCCCCTGGAGCTCTCTCTTGCTTGCAGCACAGAGACAGAGAGCATCCAGAGGCATCCTTGGGACCAGGAACCTGCTGGTGTCCATCTGTCTCTGTTGTAAGTTATTTCTCCCTGAATAAACATCTATTCAACCTATTTGTTTTTCTTGATTCTTATTAAACCATAATACCAGCCTGGTCTACAAAGTGAGTTCCAGGACAGCCAAAGCTACACAGGGAAACCCTGTCTTTAAAAACAACAAGAAAGAGAGAGAAAAGATTCACCTCAATATTCATATGGAATATCAAGGTTCACAGAAAAAACAAAACAAAACACCAAACGTGAAAAGATGAACAAAGTTGGTGGGTACACATGCAAATCAAAAGCAAAACAAGCAGAGATACCTCAGTAGTTAAGAGCACTGGCTGTTCTTCCAGAGGACCTGGCTTCAATTCCAAGCACCCACATGGCAGCTCACAACTGTAACTCCAGTTCCAAAGGATCCAACACTGCCTTCTATTCTCTTTGGACACTGCACACATGTGGTGAACAGACATAAATGTAGACAATATACCCATATACATAAACAAACAAAACACAATGGAATACCATTTTTCTCTTATAAGAATGAATATGATTTCTTTTTAACAGATGATAATAAGTGTTGGCCATAGAGTGGAGTGATTGGACTCAGCTATTACTGGTGGAATCTAAGAGGGCACGGCTGTGATGTCATGCCGTGTTTCTCATCATATAGAATTAATTTCTGAAAGCCTGGACAAATAACTGTATGTTGCTGTTTATTGCAACAGCCAGAAGGCAGAAATAGTTGTCTTTCCTGGTGTGGTTGTGTTTGCTAGACAGGCTTCTGGCAGCCCCTACTGACATCTGCATTGTCAGCAGTCAGGATCTTCTAATGTCCACCATCACTCAGACACAAAATATTGACATTCTTTTACATGATGTAACAAGTGGGAACTTCCAAGTAATTATACCATGTAACATAAGCCAGTAACACAAGCAGAAGGCCACAGGATGATTCCACTTGAACACTGATGTAAGAATAACACAGCTTCAGGAGGTAGAGAGACGACTCAATGGTTAAGACCATGTGAGGACTCAATTTCAATTCCCAGAACCCACATAGGTTACCTCACAACCTTATCTATAACTCAAGCTCCGGGGGCACAGAGCCTCTGTTCTTCAGTGGTACCTGCATCCATGTGCACATCCCACATGCAAACACACATGCCTAATTAAAATAATAATAATAATAATAATAATAAAAACAAAAACAAAAAAAAAATAACACAGACTAAAAGAACATGAAGATAGCATGGATATCAAGGCCAGCCTGGTCTTACAGAGCTAGTTCCAGGACAGGTTCCAAAACAATACAGAGAAACCCTGTCTCAAAAAAAAGAAAAGAAAAAAGAAAATCATGAATATTACCAGAGCCTGTGGGAGATAGGGAATGGGGATTCTTGTGTAAAACATTACACAGTGTCTATTTAAGGTGATAAAGAGTTTGGGAAATAGTGTTGATGGATGCATGGTATTAGAATGTGATTAATGCTGCTGAATCAACCTGAAGACATTGAGAGGCAAATTTCAGGTTACATGAATTCTGCTACAATTTAAATACAATCTGACCACCATGGCTGGTGGGGGTGACCATCCAAGGGAGGCAGGAAGGCAGTTTGGTTCAACAGGACTAAGTAGCCAGTGTTGGTTCAGACATCACGTGTCTGATCTAGAGCAGGTTATTTTAGGCATATTTAATCACAGCACAATTTGGTAAAAAGTTTCCTGTGGTGATATTTTGTTTATGATCTAACAAATAAAGCTTACCTGTAGACCAGACTGCAAAGCTAGGCAACCATATGGGCCAGGCATGGTGGAATACACCTATAATCCCAGCAACCACACCAGTTAGGCATAGAGGCTAGACGGTGATGGTGCATTCCTTTAATACCAACATTAGAGAGGAATATAAGATGGGAGGAAACAGAAGTCAGGCAATCTGCAGTCACAGTAAGAACAGGATCACCTCCCTCTCTTTGGTCTGAGCCTTGGTAGAGGTAAGAAGCTACTTTGCTTCTCTTATCTTCAGCTTTAACCCCAATGCCTGTCTCTGGGTTTTATTACTCATGCTACATCTTGCATCCAACTTTTGGGGTATGAATTCATGAAAAAGCCATTTGCCAGTGGCTGCAAAGCCAGAGGCCTGAGATTCACGAGGGTCTCCTGCTGGAGTTGCTGCCCAGTTTGCTAGATTGCCTTTTCTTTTTTCTCAAGCCTTTGAACAAGTTTGGGATTTTCCTCTCTAAAACAGTCTCCAGCTGCCAAACTCCAGAAGCACCTGGGATCCAAATGCCACAGGACTTATCTACTTTAGACTGGCTAGCTTTGCCTTCAGGCTGCTCCTGCCACACGTGTATTTTCCACACAATCCCATGTTTGGTTTTTCAGACAGCAGCCCCTCTCCATGGGCTGCCACTCCCAGCTCCCACCTTCATGCTAATTCTCCAATCAGACATGCTATGCTTCACAGTTCACTGATATTGTTGGCATATTTGGTAAGACAACTGGGAATTCTTAAAGGAAGGAATTAGTTAAAAGAGAGTTTTTCCTCCCCACATTATAAAATGGGAAACACTATTACTCTGGAGGGATTTAGGTCTCTCTATGATAATATGCCAGACAGTTTGAAAATGGAACAATTAAATAAGAGGATAACTAACTTAGACGGGACTTACATAATGACAATTATAAACATAAATTTTATCATTTTTGTTTTATCACTAAAAAAGGTGGTTAATCTGAGTACTAAGATACACGTTTTAGAAAAATTTAATAAAACAGATAATAGAGCTATTCAGATCCAGACAGAGGGATTTAAGGGCAAACTAATTTCAGCATTGCATTATAAGGTTATGGAGGAACAGCATAGGGTTTTAAAACAACCAACCTTAACATAGTCAATAACCTTACAGGAATTGCCAAATGATAGAAATTCTGTAAAAGCTAATTGAACTCCTATACCAATGTTAGATTTAAGAAGATTCAAGGAATCGAGAGTCTCATATGCATGCATTTACCATTTGTGAAGCAGATGCTAAACTTGTGGTCAGTTTGTAATAGAATTATCCCTAAAGCCTGGATAGACTTGACTAAAGATGTTTCAGAGCCTGGTCCACAATTACAATGGAGTACCTGGTTCAGAGAAGAGGCTAAGACCATTGAACAAAAGTAGAGCTAGAGATATGGAAATCCCCCAAGATCAACTTCTTGGAGAAGGAGATTATGCTACTATAGAAATGCAATCTCTATAATGACCACACCATGACTATACCCTGGCTTTATGTCATGCATCACTTTGAATACTTGGGACAGAATTAAAGAAGTAGGAGAGAAAATTGAATCATTTACTTTACTAAACTTACCCGGGAACCAAAGGAAACCTTCACAAATTTCTTACAAAGATTGACATCAGTAAATGGAATGATACCAAATTCAGAAGCTAGACAAATAGTAATTGAATCTCTGGTTTTTAAAAATGCCAGTTCTCAATGCAAAAGAATAATTAGGCTGCTAAAGGCAAGGTCAGCACTCTTGGAGGAATGGGTCCATGAGGTACAAAAAAAAACAGAGATAAGATACTGGGGTTCAAGCTTCAAGTTGAAGCTCAGAAAAGCAAAGCAACCAGACACTAGCTCTTACCTGGCTCTACCTCAGGCTGGAGACTAATAATCTTGAGACCCTTTGGTTCTTCCTTTCATACCACCCCTAGTGCCGGGGATTAAAGGATCCCAAGTGCTGAGATCACCTTTGTGTGAGCTGTTAATCTTTAGGACTGATCAGTTTCATGTAGCTCAGTGTGGCCTTAACAGAGATCCATCTGCCTGTCTATTGAGTCCTGGGACTAAAGGTGTGTGCTTAGCTCTATGACTAGCTAGTATGGCTGCTGGGATTCAAGGTGTGTATCACCATTGCTACCTTTGCTTTCTGTACCCTCAGGCAAAGCTTTAATAAATCATAAATAATATATCACCGCAGGCCAGAGATAAAATTAGTTTTGAATCTTATGACCATGATGATAAATGGATAGGAGAGGTGATTTCAAGAGGGTTGAAGAAAAATCGAAATGTCAAATGTTTCAATTGTGGCAAACAAGGTCACCTTAAAAGGGATTGTATACAGGGTGTCCTAAAAACAATGTTTTTTTCTAAGTATAATAATATAAACAGAACATCCCTCCCTTCTGAATAATGCAGAAGGTGTGGCAAAGGCAGGCATCTAACTAATGAATATATATCAACAAGGGACAGACAAGGTAACCCTTTGCCTTTGGGAAACCATGCCAATTCTGGTTCAGTTGTTTCCTGCCACCATAGAAACTCCTTCCCAGAGCAAATGCCTGGGACCAAATGCCTATTGTAAAAATCCATACTGCTCTGGAAGATAGAAGAGCTTTGGAAGATAAAACAAAAATTTCAGGAGACACTTTAAATTAAAATTGATAAAGATTAGATTAGGAACCTCCCCAAAGTTAAGAGTTAGGGAAAGGTTTTGTTTTTTGTTTTTCCAGGAAAATAAAAACAACCATCTTGAGGAATTTAAAGGCCTATGCACAAATAAGCATTCAAAGAAGAATGGAGAATTACCATGTAAAATTGCCAAGAAAAGGCATTGACCTAATGTAATCTCTGAAGTCTCCAAAAACTTGATAGAACCCCACAATGATGATTCCACCAGGACTATAGTAACACCACTAAGCTGAAAATAATCACCTAAAGGCCAACTTGGACTACAAATTAGCTGAGAGGAGACTAACTGAGGTGACCCAGCCTCACAGACTACTCTATCCAGTACTTGAAACAAGCCCTAAACTTTCCCATTTACACAGAGATTGGACAGCAAGCAATACAGCTACCTCTCCCAGGACTTGACAATTAACCCCAAATTTTCTTTTCAGGATCCCCTAAAGATGCTGTCATTCCCCAGATAGCAGGAAGTAAATTTAAGAATAGGATGTCTACATTCCCAAGTGGTGGTGTGGATACTTTTTAGTCTTATATTGGATAATGAATATTTGTCATTGTTTAGGAGAATTGGTTACAAGTTGTTATTGGTAATCAGGAAAAAAATTAAACAAAGGAGATTAGATTCTGGGTTCTTGTTTTGAAAAGAGAAAAGGGGGATACAGATATGATAGGATAAAAGGGGTAGATTACTGACTTTACTCTGAAAAAAAAAGAGAGGATATAGATATAAGATAAAAAGGTAGATTATTGAATCTACTTCCAAAAAGCAAATACTAGTTTTAAATTAGATTGGACTTTTGTATATTGCATATAAATTGTATATTGCATATAAACACAGAGTTTAATTTTGTTAAAACATGCTGTTCAATGGTTCTAGTCTTGTTTAAGTTATTGTACCTATACCCATTTAACAATGTAATGCAAATTTCTAGTCCTTGAAAGTTATTATTACCAACTATATATATAATAAGGAAATACAGGTTGTTATTAGTCACCTATTACAATCGAATTTATAGTCATATTAGGTATGTTTACAAGATCAAACAGATATATTTTAGATAGATCATCTTCAAATACTTCAGCGATCTACAGAATATAGCATTTAAGGTGTTTTAATAATATAGGTTCTTTTATGACAATGAAACATTTCTGCTCCAGTCTACTTCAGCAAAGATGATAGGCACTGAAGAAGCTCCATATGGACTTTACTTTCTTTGTGGCAAAAGTAAGCCACTGGGAAAGAAAGTACTCTTGCCTCAACTGCTGACAGTATGCTGTCCAAATAGGACAAGCAGGACATAAAAGAGAGTGACTGCCAAACCTTGCCAAGATAAGGTGAGATAGTCTTTCAAAAATACTGCTTTGGTCAGGCAGTGGTGGTGCATGCTGATTCCTAGCTCACAACCAGTAACTCCAGCTCCAGGGGAATAGATGCCCTCTTCTGGCTTCAGCAGGCACTAGGCATACATGTGGTACACAGACATACAAGCAGGCAATAATAAGATAAAATAATAAAATTATTGCTGGGCAGTGGTGGTGCACACATTTAATACCAGCACCTGGGAAGCAGAGGCAGGTGAATCTGTGAGTTCAAGATCAACCTGGTCTACAAAGCTACACAGAGAAAACCTGTCTTGAAAAACAAAGGGGGTGAAGAGAGATTGTTCAGTGGTTAAGAGCTCTTGTTGCTGTAACAGAGAATCCCATTTGGTTCCCAGTACCCATGTTAGGCAGCTTACAACCATCTATAACTCCTGTTCCAGGGGATCCCACACCATCTTACTCATCAGTAAAAATAAAAATAAAACATTTTTAAAGAGAAACTCATAGGCATTTCTAAGGCATACTTCTGGGTGTGTCTGTGAAGATGTTTCTAGAGTTGGCTAAATAACAAGGAGGAAGACCCACCTTGAGTTTGGAGCATCATCTCATGGGTGGGAGTCTCAGAACAAAAGGGAAACAGGAGAAAGTCATTTAAGCCCCATCATTCCACCGGTCTCCTGGTTGGCCATGATGTAAACTAACTTCCTGTTCTGAGCTCCCTGGACCAAATCCTCTGCATCTCTGAAATAAATCTTTCCTAAGTTATCTATGTCAGGTAGTCAGGTATTTTATCTCAGTGATAAAAAGAAATAAATGCAGGGCTGAAGAGATGGCTCAGTAAAGAAGGTCACTTGCTTTGTGAGCATGACAACCTGTGTTTAAATACTCAACACCTATACAAAAAGCCATGCATGGCTGTTTGTGTCTGCAACTCCAGTATTGTCAAGACAGATAGAACCTGAGAGCTCACTGCTTAGCTAGCCTGGGTAAGACATCAAGGTTCTGATTAAGGGAGACACTGTCTCAAGGCAATGACACAGTAATTGTGGTGGTTTGAAAGAGAATATCTCCCAAAGGCTCATGTATCTGAAAACTTACTTCCAGTCCATGCTGCTTTTTGGGGAGGGTTGGAGGTGGGGGGGTGTTATTGCTGGTGGAAGTAAGTCACTATGGGCAGGCTCTGAGAGTTTAAAGATTCCAGCCACTTCTAGTTGCTATCCATCTCTCCCTTAATTTGTTTTGTTTTGAGATGGAGTTTCTTTGTGTAGCCCTGGATGTCCTAGAACTAGCTCTGTAGACCAGGCTGGCCTTAAACTCAGAGATGTACCTGCCTCTGCCTCCTGAGTGCTTGGATTAAAGGTGTGTGCTGCCATCACCGTCTAGCTCCCTTAAATTTTTGTAGATTTATTTTATTGTGTTATGTGTATGAGTGTATGTATGTGCACCATGTGCGTGCCTGGTGTCCTTGAATATGGTGGCAGAAGAGAAATTCAGACCCCTCAGAAATGGAGTTACAGATAGTTTCAAGCTGCTATGTGGGTACCAGGAACTGACCTCAGGTTCTTTGGAAGAGCAACAAGTTTTTTTGTTTGTTTTGTTTTTTGAGACAGGGTTTCTCTGTGTAATAGCCCTGGCTGTCCTGGAACTCACTCAGTAGACCAGGCTGGCTTTGCCTCCTGAGTATTGTGAGATATCCACTCCACCCATATACCTGTTGCACTGACCATGCCCATTGTAGCAGGTGTGGGCGTGACCAGGGAGGGACCTGGGTCTGAGGTCTGGGACCCCAGCTTTCTCTGTCTCTTGCTTCTTGGTTGGAGACAGAGAGCATCCGGAGGCATCCTTGGGACGGGAACCTGTGGCGGTCATCTGTTTCTGGTGAAAGTGATTTCTCCCCAAGTAAACATCCATCAGCCTATCGTTTCCCAGATTCTTATTTATCACGTTATATCTGAGTGCTGGCAACAAGTAATCTTAACTGCTGAGCCTACTCTCTTTTTGTGTTTGTGGTTCAAGATATGAGCTCTTAGCTTCCAGTTCCTGCTTCGAAGGACTGTCTGCTGTCATGCCTCCCTGTCATGATGGTGGTGGACCATTATCCCTTTGAAACCACAATCCGAAATAGCACCCCACCCCCACCCCCTGCTTTTTTCTGTATAACTTGTCTTGGTCATGGTATTTTATCACAGCAAGACAGAAGTTGGGACCAAGATTGGAGTGTTGCTGTGACAAAGCTGACCATGTTGGGTTTTTTTGGAGGAATATGGGAAACTTTGGGACTTTGGTCTAGAAAAGTGTAAGTGCCTGTTCTATTGGCCAATGAAGTCCTAGAGTTCAGGAACATGAAAATAAGAGGATCTGAAAAGTGATGTCCAACATTAAAGTTTTCCTTGGCTCCTGAAAAAATGAAAAAGTAAGTATAAAATTATGAATGTATATGTATGTATGAATAGGGAAACAAGGATTTCTGACATCTTGATTTTTTTCCTCCACCCTCTTTACTTTTATATTTTTAATTTTCAAAATTAGCTGGTTTTTTTTTTTTTTTTTTGGTTTTTCAAGACAGGGTTTCTTTGTGTAACAGCTCTGTTCTGAATCTCCCTTTGTAGATCAGGCTGGCCTTGAACTCAGAGATCCACCCATCTCTGCCTCTAGAGTGCTGGGACTAAAGGCATTTGCCACCACGCCTGCCTCTTTTTACTAAAATATATTGTGTGGGGCTGGAGAGATAGTTCAGCAGTTAAGAGCACTGGTTGATCTTACAGAAAGCCTAGTTCAATTTCTAGAACTTGCATGATGGTTCACAACTGTTTACAACTCCAGGTCCAAGAATTCCAACACCCTCTTCTGTCCTCCAGGCAGGTAAGAGATGCACAGACATAAATACAGGCAAAGCACCCATCCACACACTTTTTTAAAGGGGGGGGGTGCCTGACCCAAAGGCCAGCTGTCTTTCTTGATCGCTCTCCATTTTACTTGAGAATAGTCTAGGGAGCCAGTTTGCCTATCACCTTGCACATGCGGGGATTACCATCCCTGCCCATCTTGTTAGCGTATTATTCCTTGAACTATCGACATCGAGCTCACTTCTAGCAGAGGATGACTTTGAACTTCTGATTTTCCTGTCTCTACCTCTCAAAAGCTGGGATAATGCATGCATCCTCACGTTCAACTACAAGCAGTGCTAGATTAGAAATCCAGGCGAAGTGCATGACAGGCAAGAACTCTAACAACTGAACTACACCCTCAGCTCCTGCTTTTCCTTTTCTATTGCTTTGAAATTGTGAAATTACAGAAATTCTGCTGTTTATGAACTCCCAAATGCAAGGAAATACCGAGCTATACTCCGGATTCTCCAAGCGGTACTTACTGAGCCACACGGTTATTTCCATAAGGACTCAGTATTCAAACACATCCAGGACTGGATCCAGTTCACCAAACAACTGAGCCGCGGTTAATGACAGGAAACGAGGGAGATTGGCAGGTGTATCGCGGAGTTAGAAACTGAGGCCTGCAACCAGCGAGCTCGTGGGCTTTGCTTGGCCTTAAGGAAGCCCCGCGTCATGTGATCCCTGGGCGGAACCAGCGAGGCCAGGCTCCTGCGGAACGTACACGCTCTCGGTTTTGCTTCCCGCCGGAAGCTTTAGCGGAGCTCCCCGGTCCCCGGAGGGGGGTGGGGGGGGGGCAGTGGCGGCAGCTGGGGCTGCAGAAGCAGCCCGGAGGTCCGGAAGTCAACATCATGTCGAGTCTGCACAAGAGCCGGTAAGGAGACCTGAGGGCAGGAATGCCCTAGACTGCTTTGGCCCGGCCGCGCCTTCTCCCGACGGAGCTGCTCAGCGCATGTGCGGCCAAGAGTAGCCCCCACCCCCGGCGGAGGGTCCCCAGCGCCCACTTTACAACATCATTGCCTGTGTGGCAATGGGGAGAGGCAGAGATGCTTCTCTTATGTTAGTGTCACCTTTCTTTCTCGCTCTGGACCCCTTTCCCTCATTCAGACCTCTATGACCCTCCTCACTTCCTGGCTCCAGGATCCTCTTTTCCCCTCAAATACTACTGAGAAACACTAGAGAGAACCCAGATTCTCCAGTCTGACCTCTTAACGCCTCCCCTCCCCCGCCACCCGACTACTTCTTGCAGCGCCGGCTAAATTTTGCTCACTTCAGGGCTAATTTTTAGCCTTTTGTCCTTGCCTGAGCGCAGGCCCAAGAAATCTGTGCCCCAACTTCCCCAACCAAGAGCTATGAGAGTGATGGGGAGTTTGTCAGTTCCGTTGTTTGTAGATCAAATTACTCCCGGTTTTGAAGCTTGGTTGTGTGAATTCAGGTAATGGTGTGCTATGGCCTGGGCTTGGCCACAGCAAGTGCCCAGGAAATGCCAGCTCACTAACAGTGGGAAGTGCTTAGTGTTAAGGTCTCATTTAAAACCGTTTTGACTAGAACATCTCTCGTTGCTCTTGGTTGGTATTGCAAACTTTAGACGAGGAAACTTGTATTGCCCACTTCCCTAAGCTAGAAGTTGGAGACTGTTAGGGTAAGGGATCTGTGGGCTGCAAAATTGGTCATTTGGGGTTTCCTTTTCTGTCCTTGAAGGATTGCAGATTTCCAGGATGTCCTGAAGGAGCCTTCCATTGTGCTAGAAAAACTTCGAGAACTCAGCTTTAGTGGTAAGGCATAATTTTACCTGGGGTTTTTCTGGAATAGCATTATGGCTAAGATGGAGGGGAAGCATCAAGAAAATAGCCTGATTTCATAGAGCTGCCTGGATGCTGTAGGAGTGGTAACCACCCTTTGTCCATAGAGAGGAGGCCCCTGGCTCCCCAGATTCCCTGCAGTAGCCTGAAGACTGACATGAGGGTGACTTTTTAAGCGTTTGTCATTTCTCAACTAGTTTAAGAAGTTGCAGGGTGGTTCCTGGTTCCTCTACCTGACTTTGGATCAGAGTTGGGAGTGACCTTTGGTTAATGCTAAAACACAAGCCTTAGAACACCAACTTTAAGGAGTTGAACATCAGCCATGTTTGACTTTGCCCTTCCTCACATGGTTAATGTTTCAGCACAGAGATAGCTGGCTTTTTATCCTGTGTGTAAAAACAACCCAAGGTGTTCGTATAGCTCCTTGTGGCACTACTCTGTCTGCTAATGTTGCCAGGAAGGAGTTTAAGTCTCTTGGGTGGTGCAGATTTCTGAGTTGGGAGCATTGGCTCAGTGTCACAGTGCCAGGGAAACCATCATCAGAGCTGTTCTTGGGAGGTTCCAGGCAGCATTGCAGAAGTTGACCTTCCCATTCTGGAGTGGTGTGGAGGCCCCAGTGGGGTGGCTGTCTGTGGTGATCGTGCAGAGCTTGGGTGGCTCGTTACACTTGTGTCCTAATCCTTGGTTGCTCTGTCAAAAGATAAGTTTCTTTATCTGTAAGTGAGGATGAGAGAGCTAATCTTCCATACTTACTGGAACTAAAATTGGATAAGTGAAATCATGGCTGTCTGGCACAGAGCTCTTAACCTGACAGTTTGGTTTGAATTTCACAAATGTAGAATGCCATTTGTGCCATGTACTAGGCATAGGACATCAACATATGCTGTGTGTCTGTCTGAGGCCTCTCCATTTGTAGTCGTTACACACATTAAGTTTATACTCAAGTTTTAATATAACTCCAGTTGTGATGAGTGTTATAATAGAGAGCCACAGAGCCATTGTATATAAGCAGAGACATTAATACCCAGCATAGTGGCTCATACTTTTAATCCCAGAAAGGGAGGCAGAGGCTGGTGTACATAATTGAGTTCTGGCTCAGCCAGAGGTATATAGTGAGACCCGTCTCAAAAAATAAATAAAAATTGAGAGAGACTGAGTCTGGGCATGTCATTCAGTTCATAGAGTGTTTGAATGGCATGAACAGAGCCCAGCACCCCATAACCTAGACACGGTGGCCAAATACACCTGTAATTCTGCCACTCAGGAGATGGAGGCAAGAGGAAACCATGTTCCTCCTTGGCTCCATAGTAGATTTGAGGCCAGCCTGGGCTATATGAAACTCTACTCCCTTCCCCAAAATAGAATATGACTTTGAACAGAGTTGGTAGCTTATAGTGGCCTCTTGGAAGAATAAATACCAGAGATGAGAGGGTACAAAGAACATCCCAGACAGATGAGGTTCTGGGCTGGGGGACAGGGCTGTAGACACAAACTAGAGTTAGTGTCCAGTGCAGACATGTCTTTGGGGGAAAATGGTTCCAGAACTGCTTCCTGCCTACTCCACCCCCTGCCAACTGACACCATGGTGTAGGGCTGGGGGGTTCTGGAACTCTGGCTTTGGGTGACCTTTGCCTGCTATGTCCACAGGCATCCCCTGTGAGGGCGGACTGCGCTGCCTCTGCTGGAAGGTGGGTGTGCCTGGGGTGGGGCTTCTTGGTGTGGTGTCTCCTGGGTCTTGCATGGACCTCCTCCTGTCCCCTCCTCTCTGCTCCTTTCCTTGCTTGTCTGAGAAGTCTCTCTGGAAGTTGTGGGGTTTTGTATTCTCTTGGCATCCTCTCCAGGATGCCTTTGGGGGAATGGCACACTTTATAATGCCAGTAAAGATTCCCACTTCCTGGCACATGTGCACATTGGAAGTGATGCTGACTGGGACAAAGCACAGGCTAATTCCGCCTGCAGTCACTAGCAGAGCCATGGCCCTTGTTCCTGGTCTCTTCTCGTTTAGAAGAGTCTGTGAGGAAAGCAGAGGGAGGGATTGAGCTAGGGCTAGGAGGAGGGGGACCACTCTTCAGGCCTGAGCTCCTGGGTCACAGCGCCTCACCTGTTCTGGGTTTCATGAAACCTTTGGGGCCTGTGATCCTCCACTGCTGTCCAAGATGGGGGCAGGGAGGTCTCCAGAGCTGTGCTGTTCTCTGTACAGATCCTCTTGAACTATCTCCCTTTGGAGAGAGCTTCGTGGACTTCCATCCTGGCCAAGCAGAGGTGAGACCTGTGAACTAGAAGGCTTTACCTCACATGCCTGTCTTGCTTCCTATGGGTGCTTCTCTAAACTCATCCTTCTGTATCCTGCTCTCCTGCAGGGGTCTCTATTCTCAGTTTCTGAGAGAAATGATTATCCAGCCTGGCATTGCCAAGGCCAACATGGGTGTATCCAGGGAGGATGTGACCTTTGAGGACCATGTAAGTAAGGTTGACATCAAGGGCCAAGAGTGCACATGGGGAGGGAGAAGCTTGGCCAGGCAAGGGCCGCTCACTGGAAGACGGGATGGTCTGGCCTGCATTCCTGTCAGTTCCTCCCCTCAGGTTTCCCACCCCTTGGAAACAGTGGTGTCTCCCTCCTTATTCTAGGAACAAGAAGCCCTAGCCCCAGTTAGTAACAATGGATAACCATTGTTTTGAGGGTGCTTTGGGAGTCACCCTGCTCCAGGGCATGGTCTCTGGAACCCTTACGAGTAGTACTTTTTTTTTTTAAATATATTTTTTATTTCAATAAAAGATTATTTAAGATCCCAGGTGGTGGTGACACATGCCATTAATTCCAGCACTCGGAAGGCAGAGGCAGGCAGATCTCTGTGGGTTTGAGGCCAACCTGGTCTACAAAGTAAGTTCCAGGACAGCCAGGGCTACACAGAGAAAAAAAGACAAGTATCTTGTGTATTCCAGTCTGGCCTGGAACTCAGTTTATAGCCAAGATTGACCCTGAACTTCATTTTTAAAAGTTTATTATTAGTTTGCATGTGGGTGCCAGTGAGGGTTACCATGGCATGGACGTGGAGGTGAGACAACTCTGAGTCACTTCCTGCCTTCTCCCATGTGTTCTGGGGACCAAACTTGGGTCTTTATGCTTGTGCAGCAAGCACTTTTACCTACTAAGCCATTTTGCAGGCCCAACATGGATGTTTTTGTTTGTTTGTTTGTTTGTTTGTTTGTTTGTTTGTTTTTGAGGCAGGATCTTGCTGGTTGTCCAGGCTTGTCTCAAACTTGTAGTTTTCCTGCTTCAGCCCTCTCAAGATCTGGGATTTATCCCTGGTGGAATGTTCATTTCTTTGCTTTTTTATGGACTTGGAGGTTGAGCAGAGAATCTCAAATGTTGTAGGCAATCACTGTGTCACTGAACTACACGCCTTTCCTCATGCCTCTCCTCACCCGGGGTCCTTGAGGAAGGCACTAGGATTGAATGGTTGAAGAAAGAGCTGGGCAGAAGTAAGGATGAAGTGCCGTCTGAGGCCTGGAGAAAATCCTGTTTTTCTCTTGTTATACTGAGTTCCTTCATATGCACTTCACAGGGCAGGAAGTGTAGCTGGGCTGGCCTCAGGTCCATCCTCCCAGATAGGAGTGACTACTCAAAGCCCTGGTAGATAATGCAATGACATTCATGTGTGTTCGTTTGCCCTTTCAATGGCATTCAGTGAGTGATTGTTACATGCACACTTCTGGCTGGGGCATTGCCGAGAACACTATCTGCCATACAGGATGTGCCCAGAGCAGACTGCCAGGCTTGCCATTGCCACTGTAGTGTGAAGGGCTTCTACACCACCTGGGAGGCATTGGGAAGCCTGTACTTGCTGGGTGGACTGAGCCTGTCTCTAGGCCAGAGCTAGGTCTTGGGCATTCGATGTGAGCCCAAAGCGGAAGCCTTGGCTGGTCCTTGCACACAGCATCTGCTTCTCTCTTCACAGCCCCTCAACCCAAACCCTGACAGCAGGTGGAACACGTATTTTAAGGACAATGAGGTGCTACTGCAGATTGACAAAGATGTCCGGTAAGAGGCTCAGAGGGGCCTTCTGCTGCCAGGGGCCCTTGCCAGGGTCTGTACCTGCAGTGGAGTACCAAAGGGCACTGGAGCCTATTTGTCTGCTTCATCAATTGGCTGTTTGACCATGGACAGGCGAGTTAGGCTCTCTGAACATGACTTATCTGGAAGCAGAAATGAAATGGCCCAGATTCAGGACATGTGCAGTATGGTCTTCACATATCATTTGGATTGTTACGCTGGCTTCAGCATGCTACAGAGGCCTTTGGAGAGCTGGTCCCCCTTCACTTGGAGCAGCCTGACTGAGTCCTTTCTGGTACCCATTCCTTTTGTAGACAGGAAAATCATGCAGAACATTCCCAAGGGATCCTGGGGCCAATTCTGCCTGAACAGCACAGGCCAGCTGCACCTATGTGAGCAGGCCTGGAGGTTTACCAGAGGAGACAGATATTCAACCTGTCAACATGTATGGGGTTGCAAAGGTTGCTGATGCTGTGAGGAAAGAATAGGGGCCTTATTTTAGGGGTGGTGACTTAGCATGAGATGCCACGCAAGAGGAGAATGGCAGGCTTGGAGCTGTGCATCAGTCTAGGAACTGATGCAGAAGAGTTCTGAGGCTTGGGATAATGTCTACAAGAAGATCCGCTCCCACATCCCCTGAGTGCTGCATCTCTGCCCAGATCCCTTTCCAGGTATCCTCTGGATGCCTGATTGGGGTGGTACACCAGGCTCTCAGTGCCTTTCTTCTCACACTGGCATTGGAGCAGACCTGCCGCTGAGGTGCTGTACAGGCCAGGTTTAGGTAAAGAGCCTCATCCATTAGTAGTTTGGGGAGGGATTAGGAGCTCAGTCTCTCTCTCCTCTTGGCGATGACAGTAGATTATCAGTATTTCCAGAGAGTCAGTGCAGTGTGCTGTGCCCAGGAGGTTAGAGTATATACATGAATGCAATGCCCTGTCGTGCTCCAGATGTTCCCCGCTTGCCATTCCTAGCATATCTCTTATCAGCAGAGGGGGTTCTTTTGCACTTAACCAAACCTTTCCTGTGGTAAATGACCCTGGTTAATCCTTGTTCATATCCATGAATCTACAGATGAATGCATGTAAATATAACTTTTTCCTGGGGATTGAACTCAGGACTTGATTCCTGAAAATTATCAGACATACTTATATACATGTATATATAGTGCATGCTAGGCAAATGTCTACCACCAAGCTATATCCTTAGCTCCTAGACAAGTGCTTTTGTCTTGGAAAGGTGTTTGTGGTTTACGAGAATTAGGCTTACAACCATAAAGATACTTAGAAAATCTATGTATGTACTCCTTCCTGAATACATATGAAATGAGCATATTTATGTAAATGTAATTTCTACTGCCTTTTTTAAAAGCTGTGTTTGGGGGGTTTAAATATTATTATTTTAGTTTTTTGAGACAAAGTCTTACACTAGTCAAGGCTGCTCGGGAGCTCACTTTGTAGATGAAGCTGCTTCAGGCCTTCCAAGTACTTGATTATAGGTGTGAGCTATCATGCCCAGCTGAAATGTTAGAATTACAAATAAGCAAATAGTTGACGAGTGGCTCAATAGTAGAGCACTTGTCTAGTATGGACCTAGGTTAGTCTCCAGCACTGTAAAATAAATAAAATCAATCATTTGTTAGGATATCTGGCGCTGCCACACTGAGTGATAACATTCTCTCCATTCCAACAGGAGGCTGTGTCCAGATATCTCCTTCTTCCAAAGAGCCACTGAGTACCCCTGCCTCCTCATCCTGGACCCGCAGAATGAGTTCGAGACCCTTCGTAAGCGGGTGGAACAGACAACACTGAAATCTCAGACAGTTGCCCGGAACCGCAGCGGGGTCACAAATGTAAGAGCCAATTGGGGACCTGAGATCTTTTTTAAGATTTATTTATTTTAGGCTGAACTAAAAGAGCTAGTTCCAGGATAGCTTCCAAAGCCACAGAGAACCCTGTCTCGAAAAACCAAAACAAAAAAAAAAAAAAAAAAAAAAAGATTTATTTGTGTTATTTGAGGGTTAGGGTCCACCAGAGTTGTGCATAGTCCAGCTTGATAAGGGAAGTGTGGCTCAGTTTTTGTATATCCCTCTTGGTGTGGATGCCGATTGCTTGGATTAAGGCCCTACCTTGTCAGTCCTTTTACTGTAGTATTGCCTATGAGGGTCAAGTTCTGCCCATTTTACTTTTGGATCTGATTCTGACAGCCCAGGATTCACCTGAAGCTTCATCCCTGGGATTCTGGACCTGTAGTGGGGTAGCTTGAATTAAGTCAGCTTTCTGTGCTGCTCTGGGCAAGGGATACTGAGCTGTTGTTTTTAGGTTTTTTCCTCCTCTGTAATCTGGGCATGATCTCTCCTGCCCTTCCTGGCTATGGAACAGCTAGGAGAAAATGAGATCATGGAAAGCAGGTTCTTGGAAAGCTGGAAACACTGGGCCTTCTTGGAAGAAAGCCTCCTCCAGCAGGTTGGCCCATAGGCTTTGGGCTAGCCAGTCCAGGTTCAAGTCTATGTAAGTGTCACTTTCCTCATCTTCAAAGGTGGTACTGTGGCTCAACGCCTGTAACCTGAGGCAGGAGGATCTACTCAGGGCCATCCTCAGATGTATGGTGCCTTTGAAGTCATCTGAATCATGTGAAAATGGCTTTGAGAGACAATTGTAGGAGTAGTTGGAGGAGTATGGTCTGCTCCTGGGGTGATGTGTTTCTGTCATATATACTTATGACAGGTGTGTGGAGATAGCCTGGACTCATGGACTCCTAAGACAGCTTTGTACAGTCTGCTGGGGTCTCCCCAGCTCTGCAGCCCCTGCTGGAGCAGGTCAAGGGTAGAGCCCAGACGCCCAAATCCCCCAAATATCCAGAGGTTCTGCAGAGCAGATGATGTTGTGGACCCTTTTCTTGTTTTGAATTGGTTTTATATGTTCCCGATTGGCCTAGACTGCTATATTTAGCTGAGGCTAGCATTCAACTCCTGATCCTCCTCTTCTAACTCCAAGTGCTAGGATTTATAAGCCTGTACCACTGCATGAAGTCAATTCTTTATTTTCTTTTTCTTTCTTTCTTTCTTTTTTTTTTGGGGGGGAGGCGTTTGGAGATAGCATCTCTGTGTGTGAGTGGCTCTGGCTATCCTGAAACTTGCTCTGTAGACTGGGCTGGCTTTGAACTCAGGGAAATTCACCTATCTCTGTTTCCTAAGTGCTGGGATCAAAGATGTATGCCACCACCACTCAGCTAAGTCTTTATAGAAGTATACATACTTAAAAATGCACACATTTTATGTATGTAGCTAGATTTGTTTTTCTTACAGAAACACCTGTGTAACTACCAGTCAAGATTAAGATTTCTCACTGTGCAGGAAGTCCCTTTTCCCTCCCCTCATCCGTCCCTTACCACAGCATTTACCTCTATTCTGTTGTTGTGTTTGGTTAGTTTTGCTTTTTGGTTTTTTCGTTTTAAAAATAGGGTTTTACTATGTAACCTTGTTGGGCCTTAAACTCACAGAGATCTGCCTGCCTCTGTTTCTCAAGTGCTAGGACATCATGCCTGTTGTGACTTTTATTTTTAGCCTAGTTGTCACTTACACTGTCTTCCGAGAGCCTCAGCCTGCCTCTTCCTTGTGTCTGACGTGTTCCTCCATGCCCTGTCTTACCCATAAGCGAGGATGCTTAGTCAAATTGGGCTCAGTGGGAACATTTGATCTGCTAACAGGCTCTCCTCTTCTCCCCAGATGAGCTCCCCGCACAAGAACAATGCACCACCCGCCCTGAACGAGTATGAGGTTCTGCCCAATGGCTGTGAAGCTCACTGGGAGGTGGTGGAGCGGATCCTATTCATCTATGCCAAGCTCAACCCTGGCATCGCTTATGTGCAGGGCATGAATGAGATCGTGGGCCCCCTCTACTACACTTTTGCCACTGACCCAAATAGCGAGTGGAAAGGTAGACAGCCACCTGAATCTCCTATTGCTGACCCCCTAGGGAAAGAGAATGAGGCTAGCTAGACTGATGGACCTAATGGGGCCCCAGAGCCTTAGCTACTTCCAGGCGTCTATCCCCATGTCAGAGCAGGTGCTGGCCTGCAGTGTTTCTAAGACTTTCCATCTCTGCCTTCTAGAATATACTGCTGTTCACTGACCTGTTGACACTTGTAACTTTCTGTAGAATAAATGGTCACAAACACTGAAAGATGTGACCCACTAGGATAGTGTATGACAAACTGCCAAGGGGATTGTGTGCATAGAAGGTGAGGTAGAAGAGATGATGTCCTTGGGGTGGACAGGGCCAATGTGAAGGACCCATTCCAGCCTCCACAGGGGCAGTTTGGTGACATGTAGAAGTGGGGCACATGTCCTGTGGGTGAGTGGTGAGGTGGGACTCAAGAAACCTCACTTCCTGTGTCCACCCACACCTCACTGTCTGTCCCAGAGCATGCTGAAGCAGATACCTTTTTCTGCTTCACCAACCTCATGGCTGAGATCCGGGACAACTTCATCAAGAGCCTAGATGACTCCCAGTGTGGCATCACCTACAAGATGGAAAAGGTGTACTCCACCTTGAAGGATAAGGATGTGGAACTCTACCTGAAACTGGTGAGAACCGGACACTGATAGCACATGGGCGGGGCACACAGGCCAGACACACACCTCGCTCTATCTTGAGTCTGAAAGTTGAGCTGAAAGTGGCTGCAACTTTGCAACATTGGGCATTTACTCAGGATGCTGGCCCATGTGCTGAAGCAGGCCTGGGAGGCCTGGCAGCTGAGCATAAAAGCCAAGTAGGCTGGGAGGGGGTGGTGCTTGTAGGTTGAATATGGTGGAGAAAGCCTTTAGTCCTAGCACTTGGGAAGCAAAGGCAGGAGATATCTCTGAGTTCAAGGCCAGCTAGGTCTATAGAGCGAGTTTCAGGACAGTCAGGAATAATACATAGAGAAACTTTGTTTCAAACCAAAAAATATGCTGGGGTGTGGGGATGGTGGCAGCATACACCTTTAACTCTAGCATTCAGGAGGCAGAGGCAGGTGGATCTCTGAGTTTGAGGCCAGCCTGGTCTGCAAAGTGAGTTCCAGGACAGCCAGGACTACACAGAGAGTCCCTGTCTCAAAAAACAAACAAAAAAAAAAAAAAAAAAAAAAAAGAAGAAGAAAGAAAGAAAGGAAAAAAATAGTGGTGCCTGTAAGATGACCAATCAGGTAAAAATGTTTAATGCTAAGGCCAGCCACCTTAGTTCAGTCCCTGGGACCCACATGGTAGAAGGAAGGAAAGAACCAACTCTTGCAAGTTGTTCTTTAACCTCACATACCTCCCTCCAACAAATAAGTTAAAAATGGAATTTCAAGTTGGGATGTGGTGCCACACGCCTTTAATCCCAGTACTTGGGAGGCCGAGGCAGGCGGATCTTTTGTGAGTTCAAGACCAACCTGGTCTACAAGAGCTAGTTCCAAGACAGTCTTCAAAAGCCACAGAGAAACCCTGTCTCAAAAAACAAAAACAAGAACAAAAAACAAAACAAAATTTGATTTTGAGACAGGGTCTCATTTTATAGCCCTGAGTAGTCTCAAACTCACTATATCAGGCCAGCTTCAAACTCACAGAGATCTACCTGCCTCGCCTCTGCCTCTGCCTCCTGGGATTAAAGGCCATGTACCACTACTGCCCAGATTCACTTTTTATGTTTTAAGACAGGTGTATAACCCAGGTTGGGCTCAAAATTGCCATGAAGCTGAGTATGACCTTAAAGTCCTTATTTTTCTGAGTTCCATCTCCTGAGTTGAGATCCCAAGGATGAACCAGCTCTCAAAAACACGTTTTTAAAAAGTTTTATGGGGGAAAAAAAATGGATGCATATATTTTTATTTTATTTGTGTTTTTTGTTTGTTTTTGTTTTTTGAGGTAGGGTTTCTCTGTGTAGTCCTGGCTATACTAGAACTCACTGTAGACCGGGCTGGTCTTCAACCCAAGAGATCTACCAGCCTCTGTGTCACTAGTATGGGGATTAAAGGCATGTGCCATTATGTCTGGCTTGAAGCATACATTTTTAAATAAACATGAAATGCTATATTTACTATGTGGTGTAGCAGGCTTTTGGGCCACCAACCAGCTCCCAAATCATGACGTAGATAGAGACTTACTAGTTATGAATGTTTGACCTTATCTTATTTTCTTATAGCTCTTATAATTTATTTTAACCTTTTTCTCTTCATATATGTTTTTGACTTGGTGCTTTTTGGTCTTCCTTCCTTCCTTCCTTCCTTCCTTCCTTCCTTCCTTTTTCAAGGCAGGGTTTCTCTGTAGCTTTGGAGCCTGTCCTGGAACTAGCTCTGTAGACCAGGCAGGCCTCGAACTCACAGAGATCCTCCTGCCTCTGCCTCCCGAGTGCTGGGATTAAAGGCGTGCGCCACCAATGCCGAGGGACTCGGTGCTTTTTATTTTCTTTCTGTATGTTCTATTCCATATCTGGCTGGTCCTGGGCATTTCTCTCTCTCTCTCTCTCTCTCTCTCTCTCTCTCTCTCTCTCTCTCTCTCTCTCTTTCTTTCTCTCATTACTATCTTCTTGAGGCTAGCTTCCTTCTCCTATTTATTCTCTCTGCCTTCCAGTCCTGCCTATCCCTCTACTGCCTAGCTATTGGCCGTTTAGGCAGGCAAAGCAACACATCTTTACATTGTTAAACAAATGCAGCATAAACAAATATAACACATCTTTGCCCAGCTAAAGTAATATTCCACAACAGCAATGCATGCTCTTTCTGTTAATACCATCTATGGCTCACCGAAGTACTCCTGTCTTGGGGAGCTCTGTCCTATGGGGTTGTTTCATGGGTTATGTAAGCGGAGTACAGGTACTGTGACCAGAGAGAGGAGGAAGTGCATGAGGTGAGCCATCATTTCCAAACCCGAAGGGCTAATGTAAAATTCAGGGGTTTTAGTGTGTCTTGTAGAAATCAAAAGGTATGGCAGCATTGGCTGGATTAGCAGCCGCTAATCCTTAGTGGACTGAGGCTTTGTATGGCCCCTTTGAGGGCCCTGAGAGGGCTTGCTCCTAGGCTGCATTTTCTTTATGCAGCTGACACCCGGTCCCTGCTGTCTCCCCAGCAAGAGCAGAATATCAAGCCCCAGTTCTTTGCCTTCCGTTGGCTGACACTGCTGCTGTCGCAGGAGTTCTTGCTGCCTGATGTCATCCGGATCTGGGACTCCCTCTTTGCCGATGACAACCGCTTTGACTTCCTCCTTCTGGTCTGCTGTGCCATGCTCATGTGAGTGGGGCATGATTTGCCCTGTCTGTAAGGAAAGCTGGTGTGGGAAGGGGTGGCAGTCCTGGACGGTGGCCAGAGCAAGCCTCAGAAATTTTGACCTCCAAGGGGACTTGCTGAGGGTGGAGGAATGAACAGAGGACCTGCAGGCCTGCTCCTGGGGCATCTGGGGCCAGCACTGTGACTCTTGTTTCCCTGCAGACTGATCCGGGAGCAGTTGCTGGAGGGGGATTTCACTGTCAACATGCGGCTTCTGCAGGTAATGGGCACTGAAGGGGAAGCCAGTCTCAACCACAGGGCAGACACTTTCTACTCTGCACCCTTTACCAGCCGCTATGGCAGTCTGGCACCAGAAACAGCACATAGTGTGGGTTCAGGGTCCAGACCCCTGGACCACATCTGGTTTGGATCTGAATTGAGCCCTGGTCTTCACAGACCAGTATTCTGAATGACAAGATCAAGGCAATGGATGTTGCTGATTTTGCTCAGGCAGGGTTAGGGTATGTCAGGTGGGTTTGACAGTGAGCCTGAGGTTCATGTATGTTCTGCTCTCCTTGTCATGTGACTTGAGCCAAGTGACATACTCTAGGCCTCAGTGTCTTCATAAACACCTACCTGGCTTAGGGTTGATTTTCAATAATCCCACTAGCTAGGTCTGTAAGATGGGTGTAATCACAGCATCTCTTCTTGGGGCTCCTCAGGAGACTGGAAGACTAAGGGATACACTGCCCCAGCCAGCTCAAGGCTTGGCATGGGTGTGGCTCCAGGTTCCAGGTCAGGAGATGGGAGGGCTGAGGCTGTGGGACCCTTTGGCCCTCGGGAGTTGTGATCTTAGTGGTATGCAGTGTTTGGGGCAGGATACTTGGGTTGTCTGGTATATGCCATGGTCCCTGTCCCTGGTGCCATACAGTGGTGACAGGTCTGAGTGGGAAGGCAGTGGAGCAAATTGGCGGCTACTACAGGAATACATTGTGGTTTTCCTGGTGTCCAGGATTACCCCATCACAGACGTCTGCCAGATCCTACAGAAAGCCAAGGAGCTCCAAGACTCGAAGTAGCCTGGTGGTGGCAAGTGGCCCAGGTTTGGAGGAGCAGCCACCTGCGCTCTGCACCCTGGTTTGGGGACACGAAGGAGCCAATGGGAAAGCTGGCCTGAGAGCAAGCTGCAGTCTTGGCCAGTTCCAGGTCTTCCCAGCCTGGTTCCCACGGTCCAGGCTACTCCTCCCAGAGCATACTGTGCTGCACTCCTTCCCAGTGCTTGGCCCTGCCACTCTCCCTGCACTTCAGCCCTGACACCTCCACCCAGACTGCTGAGCAGGGCTGGAGCTCCTGCACTGGTTCCCTAGGGCTGGGACCAACTGGGGCACAGGAGGCTGGCAAGGGTCCTGCCCTGCCTCTGCCCAGTAGCCCCCTACCCTTTGTGCTTTCTTCTTCCTCTGGGTCCTGGTCAGGGGAGGTAATTGGCTAATGGGCCAGAAACCATTTCTGAGTGTTGGTGCTCAAGCTACTTGGGGCAATGACTCCAGAAGAGCTGAGTGGCTGCCCATTGTAGATCCGCCTTCTGTCGCTCCCGCCTGGTGCACTTGCTTGTCTCTGTGCGTGCATGTGTGCGTGTGTGCGTGCGTGCGTGCGTGCGTGCGTGCGTGCGTGCGTGCGTGTGTGTGTGTGTGTGTGTGTGTGTGTGTGTGTGCGCGCGCGCATGCCCTGGAAGTGCAATGGGGCTGTGTTGGAATCCCTCAATAGCCCTGCTTCCTCTTTTCTGTGTCTCTACCTCTGCCTGTTTCCCTCTTCCTTTGCCAGAGGCGTGTGTGGCTCCTGCTGTTTCTTCTTCTCTTCATTTCTCTTTACACTTCTTTTGGGACGCCTTACCTCTCTGCTTCCTGAAGCCAGCAGTCAGAATGAGAAGTGTGACTTAGTAAAACCCCTGAAAGCCAACCTTGACTTGGGCATCCTGTTCCCATCCCTAGCCCAAGGTTTCAAGGTCCCCTAGTCAGAGAGGGACTCCACAGTGGCCTGACCCTGCTTTGCTGTGGAAACTAAGTGCTGCTGACAACGGTGGCCTGCGAACCTTTGGCCTCTTGCTCGATTTCTGCCCAAGTATGGAGAAAGGAGGGAGGAAGAGAGTCTGTTAAGGGGCTCCCTGAAGACTCAGCATCTCAGAGATCAAGAATGGCCCGGATGTGCTGTGCCTGGGAGTTGGATTCTAAGCATTTTGGTAGAGCTGTCATCCTCTTGGCTTCCATGTTCCTACCCGGATGTGCAAGTCTCATCCATGCAAGGGGACCAAACGATGCCTCTGTTCAGGATTGGCTAAACTGGACCGCCTGGAGTCTCTCAGTGCCAGGAGAACTACATCTGTCCTCTACTCCCATGGGGACTGTGGAAGAGCTTCGGCCATCTCCTGACCTTGGGGCCAGCAAGTAGGCTTCTTCTGATCTTGTCCCTTCTCTTCTTTTATGTGGAGGCCAGGTGTTTTGGATCCTGAATTCAGGCAGGTCAACAGCAGGAGACCTCAACTTCTCAGATTGACCAGTTAGGATCTGGACTCCAGCAGCTGCCACCTGAAGCCTTCCTGAGACCGGTGGGCAGGGCTCTGCCTTTCCAGACCACTGCTTTAGTGAGGTTCCTTGGTTACCACTGGGACTCTCTGCTTGATTTTTGCTACCTTCTCCCCCAACACAGATTATTTGGGTGATTTTTTTTTTATATACTATTTATTTAGACCCGGGCTATTTATTACAGATTGGCAAGTGACTTGGGGCTGTGGGAAGGTAGTAGTGACTGGGATAGTAGAGTTGGAGGCATGGATCGTCTCATTCCCCAAGGTTAACCCTGACATCCTCTGCCATTCCTGGAGTGCCACCAGCTCTGCACTAGCACCGAGTATAAGGGAGGCCAGAGCTGCTGCATTTGCTGTACTCAAAGATACAGGAAACACACACTCCCACCATTCTGGCCACACCTCAATCTAGGACTTGTCAGCTGGTAGTTAAGTCCCAGCATTGACCTCTTCATTGCCTGGAAGTCAGCAGACACTGCCTGGGACACCTAATGTATTCCCTCTCGCCTGTCCTTACCTCCCTCCCTCTCTCCCGTCCTCTCTTCCCTCCTGGGACCATGCTACTGGAATCGCAGCATCTGATTATTTCTGTGGGAGACCTGTATCCTGTGCCCACTCCTTGGTCCTTGAGATGAAGGCCAAGGACATGGAGACTGTCTTGAGTAGGGTGACTCCTCCCCTGTTGGGTGCTGCCTGAGGAAAGGATTTGCCTTCCCTTTTAAGGGAGAACCAGAATCTTGAGCACCTGCAGCTTGTACCTGGAGTGGCCCCCAGGAGCTCAGCAGGTCACCCCAGGGTTCGAATGGCGGTGGCTTTTGTGTTCTCATCCGTTCTCTGAGTCAGTGCTGTTAATGAGTTGTCTTTAATAAACCGTGCACTCTTTACCATGAATGTTGGTGCTCCGATGGCTGGACTTGAGACTTTGAAGCAAGGATGAAATAAATCCCTTATACTGGTCTAAGAAAGACTAGAAAATGCTTGCCAGGAGAGCCTGACTCTTCCAGGTCAGCTGATACAGTCAGCAGGGGACAGGTGGGCACAGGAGGGAGGGGCTTGCCAGCACAAAGCAAATTCCAGGACAGCCAGAATTAAAAGGTTTTGAAAAACCCTGTCTCAAAAACCAAAAAAATCTTAAAATTGTCTGCAAGATTTATGCCTGTTTCTGGACTTTTGGCTCTATTAATTGATGTCATTTCTTCTTCTCCTTCTTCTTCTTCTTCTTCTTCTTCTTCTTCTTCTTCTTCTTCTTCTTCTTCTTCTTCTTCTTCTTCTTCTCCTTCTTCTTCTTCTTCTTCTTCTCCTTCCTTCTTTCTTCTCCTTCTTCTTCTTCTTCTCCTTCTCCTTCTTTCTTCTTCTCCTCCTTCTTCTTCTTCCTTCTTCTTCTCCTCCTTCTCCTTCTTCTCCTCCTTCTCCTCCTTCTTCTCCTCCTCCTCCTCCTTCTTCTTCTCCTCCTTCTTCTTCTCCTTCTTCTCCTCCTCCTTCTCCTCCTCCTTCTCCTCCTTCTCCTTCTTCTCCTTCTTCTCCTTCTCCTTCTTCTCCTCCTTCTCCTCCTTCTTCTTCTCCTTCTTCTCCTCCTTCTCCTCCTCCTCCTTCTCCTCCTCCTCCTCCTTCTTCTTCGTTTTTCAAGACAGGGTTTCTCCTTGCAGCAGCTCTGGCTGACCTGGAACTCTCTCTTTAGGCCAGGCTGGTCTTGAACTCAGAGATCTACTTGCTTCTGCCCCCCAAGTGCTGGGAATAAATGTGGATGTCATATATTTCTGTCAGCATCATGCTGTTTTGATTACCATAAACTCGTATTTTAAAGTAAAGTGACCTCCAGCACTGTCCTTTTTATGTGGGTAAAGGTGCTGCAACCACGCCTGATGGCCTGAGTCTGATTTCTGGGACCCACGTGCTAGGAGGGAACAAACTGTAGCAAGACTTCTCAACCCACAAGACACACAAAAATAAATACAACTTAAAAAGGAATACTGAAGGTTTTTCAAAACCTTTTAACTCTGGCTGTCCTGGAATTTGCTTTGTAGACCAGGCTTGCCTGAAACTCACAGAGAGCCACCTGCCTCTGCCTCCTGCTTGCTGTGATTAAAAGCAAGCACCACTACTGCCGGGCAAAAAAAGTTTCTATTTTATGTGTATGAGTGCTTGCCTGCTATATGTGTGCCTAGTGCCCATGGAGGCCAGAAGGGAGTAGGTAGCAGATCCCCTGGGACTGTAGTTATAGATGGTTGTGAGCCATCTTGTAGGTACTGGGCACTGAACCTAGGTCTTCTGCAAGAGCAGCCAGTGCTCTTAATTGCTGAGCCGTCTCTCCAGCCCCTGCCTTTTGACGAAGGAGCCAAGAACTTGGTGGAGAAAGGACAGTTTTTGGTAAAAGCTGCTGAGAGAACTGATTTTCCACATACAGAAAAGTGAATTGAGACTTTTACACCACGCAGAGAAATCAACTCTCAAATGGATTGCAAGCTTCATCCCAAAGCCTGGAACTGTAGCTGTCAGAAGACAGGGGATGCTTGTTGGACATGGCTCCCAAAGCACTCTCATTTTTATTGTTAACATTCACTCTGCTTTAGTGTGTGTATATAAGGCAGTCACCCCAGGCTGGCCTCAGGCTCATGGTAATTATGCCTCAGCCTCCCTAGTACTGAGATTACAGATAGGAATCACTATACCAAATTACTACAAGGAAAAAAAATATACTTCCTATACCTACAATCTATAGAAAAAAGTGCAACTTTTTTTTTTTTTTTTTTTTCAAGACAGGGTCTCTCTGTGGCTTTGGAGGCTGTCCTAGAACTAGCTTTTGTAGACCAGGCTGGTCTCAAACTCACAGAGATCCACTTGCCTCTGCCTCCCAAGTGCTGGGGTCAAAGGCATGCGCCACCACTGCCTGGATTAGCTTTGGACTTCCTGTTTAGCTGAGGATGACTTTGGAATTTCAGTCTTCCTCCCTCCACTTCCCCAATGATGCATGCACCATCACATCTGGTTCATGGAGTGCTGCAGATCAAACCCAGGCCTCTGCATGCTAGGCAAGCACTTGGTCAAGTAAGCTGAATGCCTCACCATAGACTTTATTATTTTCACTTTATATATGTGTGCGTGTCTGTGTGTGGAAATACCCATGTATGAATGCAGATGCCTGCACAGTCCAGAAGGCATTAGATCCCCTATCACTGAAGTTAGGGAAGGTTATGGCTACTTGTAATTGAATTTGGGTTCTCTGCAAGAGCAGTATGTGCTCTTTAAAAGACAAAATTATGTTGTCTGTATAGGTGTTTTGCCTGCACGTATGCCTTTGGTGTGTGTAGAGATGCCCAGAAGAGGGCATCAGATTCTTTGGCGTTATACATGGTTGTAAGCTGCCATGTGGGTGCTGGGAACTGAACCTGGGTCCATTGCAAGAGCAACAAATGCTCTGAACTACTGAGCCATCTCTCCAGCCCACGACATTGTCTTTTTTTTTTTTTTTTTTAAATACAAGTTCACCTGGCAGTGGTGGCCTTTAATCCCAGCATTCAAGAGGCAGAGGCAGGTGGATCTCCCTCTTCAGGGTTTCTCTGTGTATCCCTGGCTGTCCTGGAACACACAGAGGTGGTAGGTGGATCTCTGAGTTCAAGGCCACTCTGGTCTACAGATCAAGTTCTTGCTTGGATAGCTAGGGGATACACAGAGAAACCCTGTCTTGGAAAAACAAGCAAACAAACAAGTGAGTTCCATTATAACACTTCCATTTCTATGTGTTATGAATTTTTATTGTTTTCTTCCAGTATCCTCTTGTCCCCCAACACCTGCTCATCCTCTATTTCCCAATTTAATAAATAATTGATTTTGTCTCATGCTAATGAGTGAGGATCTGATGGCATACTCACAGCCCTATTTGCTTGTTCTTTCCTGAATAAGTGGTAGGCAAGTTGTCCTAAAATAGTCATAGTTTAAATACTGTTCCATTTTATGTGACCAAATATCCTTATCCAGCCCATAGTGTTGAGTACTTTATTCCAGCTTCGATGGACAGGAAACATTGTCTTATAAAACATACTTCCCAGACTCAGCCCTTTAAGAGTGTTGAAAGGAGCTCAGCACTTGTGAGGCAGAGTCAGATGGATCTCTATGAGTTCAAAGCCAGCTTGGATTACAGAAGAGCCAGGGCTGTTAGAGATAATCCTGTCAAAAAAAAAAAAAAAAAAAAAAAAAAAAAAATGTATGATCCTAATGAACTTAGCGTAGCTTTTCTAGCAGCTTTCTATAAACTTATAGCAAGCTTCAGCTCCAGGCGGCTGTCAGCAGCTACAGCCTGCAATCTTTTGCCAGCCAATCTAGAAGAAGCCTTGTCATTTGGTGGCGCAATTATGGTTGGACAGGAAGGGTCTGACAGATATGGGGTTCTGTCCTCTTCAAGTAACTAGAGTTCCCAGGACTCTGTGAGGGTTAAAAAGGCGGCCGTTTGGGCGGCGCTACACGCCCTGCAAGAAGCAAGGTTTCCGGAGGCGCACAAAGTGAGGCGGGGCCAGACTTGGCAGTGACCAATGGCAAGCGGGTAGGGCAGTGTCACGTCCTGGCCGCTTCTCAAAAGGGCAGAGAAGGACCTGCAGCCACCCGTGTGGGGTTCTGCACCTGGGGCGAGAGACAATTTCCTGCACTCAGGCCGCGCTCGCCTTTCTGTAGGCCATGCGCGTGCTGCGGGTCGGCCTGACCCTGGCTCTGGGCGCGGGGCTGGGTGCGGCGGCAGAGCACTGGAGGCGACGGGCGGGAACAGCAACAGGGCTGCTTGCCCGGGTGCCAATGTTGCCTGTGGTGGCGGCCGAGCTGCCCGCGCTGCCAGGCGGGCCGGCGGGCGGCACCGGGGAGCTGGCCAAGTACGGGCTGCCCGGCGTGGCGCAGCTTCGGAGCCGCGAGTCCTACGTGCTGAGCTACGACCCGCGCACGCGCGGTGCGCTCTGGGTGTTGGAACAGCTGCGACCCGAGCGGCTCCGTGGCGACGGCGACCGCAGCGCCTGCGACTTCCGAGAGGACGACTCTGTGCATGCGTACCATCGTGCCACTAACGCGGACTATCGCGGCAGCGGCTTTGACCGTGGCCACTTGGCCGCTGCCGCCAACCATCGCTGGAGCCAGCGGGCTATGAATGACACCTTCTACCTGAGCAACGTGGCCCCGCAGGTAGCCGTGGTCCCCGATCACCTGCCTGACTGAAGCACCTAGGTCTGAGTTTACACGTGCACCGTTACGGGAGGGAAGAGTCCTATAGTCAGATGGGTTTGAACTTACACGGAGTCCTGAGCGCATCCCTGTCTCCAGCAGGATGCAGTAATGTCAGCCAGTAAGCTACCCAATGTGGTTTTCTGAGGGAACCCAAGATGTCTCCTACTCTATATACCCAGCTGGCCTGCAGCAGCTGCCAGGAAAACAGCTGGCACGAAGTTGGGTTTGTTGGTGCCAATCACATCACCCTGAACACATTGTTAGCACTGCACCTGCTCCCAGGAGGGTCTTGAATATGTGAACTGGATGCCTGGGACAGTGGCTGGAGATGGATAGGGGCATGGGGTTGACGCCCCCACACCTTTAAAGGCTCATCCTGAGGCCTGGCAGGCTCAAGGGGGACTTCTAGATGATTAATGTTCCCTCCTTCCTTGGTTCTTTGAGCTGGGTAAAGTTTAGATTTGGAATACCTAAGAAGGGACAGGGTGTGGCTAGCAGTGGTCAACCCTACAAAAGCTCCCATAGTCAGAGCCTCAAGTAGTGACCCCTTCTTTGAGCCTTTGCCCTCCACATGCTTGGCTGTCTCAAGACCGGGGGCACAGAAAGCCTTGCTTCTCCCACCAGGTGCCACACCTCAACCAGAATGCCTGGAACAACCTTGAGAAGTACAGCCGCAGCTTGACTCGCACTTACCAAAATGTCTATGTCTGCACAGGGCCTCTTTTCCTGCCCAGGTAAGCTAAGCCTATGGCTTTTAAAGCCTTCCACCACTATTCTCCAACCTTGGGCTTCCTGCTTCAATGTAGCCAGAGACCTTTGGGTGGCCTAGAACTCTCCTGTGCCCAGTTTCTAGACCCCAGGCCTGCCCTAGCTCCCCTCTTTTGGCACATCTTGGCACCCCTCTACAACCCATGTCGGACACCAGGCTCACACATTTGTCATGCTTGAAGCATTCCTTCCCAAGGTCAGACCATCAGGCCTGCCAGACAGGCAAGCTGAGCTCCTCTGAACATCAGAAAGGCTTGCGATCATCTGGTGTGGCTCCTGCTCAACACCAGGACCTGGGCTGGGCCTGGGATTCCCACTGCCATAGCCCTCAAATCCTTGCTTGCTTCATGTGCTGCCTATAGGGACAGACACACATCTGCTTGGGTGAATTAAAAGTCTACAGAGCTCATCCCTCTAGCAGCATTTATTGCCAACCATTCTGTCTGAACCAGTATTGGGCAGAAAAGCAGAGGGTTAAGCATTGGTCCCCACCTTACAGAGTTCCCAGACCCAAGGTGGCAACCAGGCTCCACACATAAATTTAATTAGGTCAGAGAATGCTTCCTGGAAGAGGTGGCCTCGTGTCCAACAATGCCTTGTGGCCATTTGTGCCTGGGTCTATCCACAGGACAGAGGCTGATGGGAAATCCTATGTGAAGTACCAAGTTATTGGAAAGAACCATGTGGCAGTGCCCACACACTTCTTCAAGGTGCTCATCTTGGAGGCCACCAGTGGGCAAATCGAGCTGCGTTCCTATGTGATGCCCAATGCCCCCGTGGATGAGACTATCCCTTTGGAGCGCTTCCTGGTGCCCATCGAGAGCATTGAGCGGGCCTCCGGGTTGCTCTTCGTGCCCAATATCCTGGCTCGAGCTGGAAACCTCAAGGCCATCACTGCTGGCAGTAAGTGAGGGCGAAGAACCCAAGACACTAGGAGAGGGGGCTGGCTCACATTAAAAAGGTGGTTATTTTTGAAGACAAGTTTGACCATCTCTATTCCTGGTGATCCTCCGTCTCCTGCTGTCTCTACATCCTGGATCCACAAAGTTGTCAGGTAGTCCTGGAACCTGCCTGGATGAGGCCAGGTTGTAGGGCAGCCAGGGAGATGAGTATAGCTTCCTGGAAGAAAATAAGTTGGCTGGGACCTGGTAGTTAGGCAGTTGTCCCAGAACCTTGTCTTCACAGCCAGCTCGCAAGAACCAGCCCCATGTGGGGCCTGCGTCAAGAGCCAGGAAGGATAAGATGGGCAGTTCTTTTCAGCTGGTTTAGCAGTAGTGACATGGGCAGGGCCTCAGGGAAAGACAGACTGAGGTTGTCAACCTCCAGTCACCCACCACCTCTAAGACTGACAGCAACAGTGTTTCCTCCATATAGAGCCCATAGGGACAGCATTCCATACTGGCCCCAGAGATAGTTGCACAGATCCCATGGATGCTCCGGTCTTGTAAGACACTTTCCCCCAGCACAGAAATGTTGACACCCAGAGGGACTGAGGATACCACCAGGGAGGCAGAGGCCCTGAATACAGTCAGACAGATTACCTAGACCCCTCAACCTGGGAACATAAGATTACTACTGGCCCAGAACTTGCAACTTTTATGGCTCTTGTATCTTGTCCCTGCCATCAGTTTGCTGTGGGAAAGATACCACCTTCAGAAAAGACATTTAGGCTGAGGTTGGAGAGATGTTTCAGAGGTTAAGAGCACTGACTGCTTTTCAGGAGGTCCTGAGTTCAAGTCCCAGCAACCACATGATGGGTCATAACTGTCTATACCTGTAGTTTCATGGGATCTGATGCTGTCTTCTGATGTGAAATACATGCAGATAAAACATTCATGTATGTGAAATACAGAAGTAAATCTTCAGAAAAGGAACCTAGGGTGGGTTGCAAGGAGAACTGGGTGCCTGTGGCTGTAGCTCACCTCAGTGCGGATGGTACGGCTGCCCTGGCTGGGGCATGTGTTGACATAAAAGTCGAAGAGGACACTGGGTTCAGACACTTCAAGGTTGGGGTCAGCATCCACTCCAGCTTCCAGCCCTTGGAGGCCCCCGAACAACACAAGAGCATGCCTGGTACCCAGAGAAAGGGACTCACTGACTTCAAGGCTCCATGGGATGTAGGGGATGTAGTCCTCAGAGCTTTATGCCCCCAACCCCATGTACAGTAGGGCCCAGTCCCTACCTTAAACAGCACCCACCTGAAGCTGGGCAGCTGGGCAGAGGCCACACTGGAGCCACGCTCTGATGTCCCAATGGTCAGGTCATACCCATTCTGGAAGGGAGCCTCAGCAAACACAGCGCCTGGGGGTGGGGCCAGCTCAGTGGGGTCCTGCTCTTGGCTATGTGCCTAGCATATTGCAAGGTCAGGAGGAGTGAGAGCTCAGGTAAAGGAGGCCATCTATTGCTCTTGGAAAGTTGAGGGCAGGGAATGGTGGAGCTGAAGCTTGAGCTTGGCCTGGGAGCACACAGACTGGGCAGGAAGAGCTCCCAAGCCCTAGACAGTGTTCAGCAGCCTGACACTCGCTTCAGAGAGCTTTTCTGGTTTGGTATTGGAGACCAAGTCTTGCTCTGTCTCCTGAGCTGGCCTCAGGTTTACAGCAAGATTGCTGTGCTGGGATGGCAGCTGGAAGCCAACCACACCCTGCTCTGGGTTGTTCTTAGCATTCTGAATAGATGTTCGGGGAGACTAGGGCACCAGAGATGAGACCAGAGATGGCACCACCTAAGCACACACCATAGTGTGTACAGAGTAGCAGAGAGACCCTGCTCTGACTTGTGGGTCTTACAGGAGGGATGGAGGGACATTCAGGGAAGGAACTTCCGCCCTTACTGAGACAGGAGGCCAGTCGGACAGTGTAGCCCCAGTAAAGACCAGCTTTGGTGCGGGGATCCTGCGATGACACGACCGTTCCCTTGTATGTCTTGCATTCTGGGGAACAAAATAGGCTATGAAGATCAAGGAGACAGGGAGGTAGGAGGAGGCTCTGAGCCAAGAAGCTCTAAGGGCCAAGGAAACTTCCAGATACCTGAGAGCTGTTTCTGGTTCAGTCGCACAGTCACTCGAAGTCCAGGTTCCAGTTTCTTGTCAATCTTCACCTCCTGCAGAGAAGCTAAAGGAAATGAGTGCCACACCTCAAAAGGGGCCAGTGCTCTCAGAGACCCAATGGAGGAACTGTGGTGCCCAGTCAGTCTGCCACTGGGTGGGACATACTAAGAGGGATCGTCATGCAGAACAATTATCACAGAGCACTGGTCAGAGATGGAAGTCTGGGGTTTGGGACATGGAAAGTCAGTGTCGACAATGAGATGAAGTCACAGGCTGGAACCACAGCTCAGGGGCTAAGAGCACTGATTGCTTTTCCAGAGGTCCTGAGATCAACTGGCGCCCTCTTCTGGCCTGCAGGCATACATGCAGATAGAACACTATACATACGAAATCTTTTTTTTAAAAAAAAAAAAAAAAAATGAAGTCACAGATTCCTTCCATGTGGTGGCTTTGCCACTTGTTAGCTGTAGGAGTCTTAGGTCAGTTAACACCCATGTGCCTCATTTCCCTCATCTGTTGTATACCAGACGTTATAAACAAGAGCTAGATGGCTCACCGGGAAAAGGCACCGGTCTCCAAGCCTGATGACCAGAGTTCAATCCCCACATAGTGGAAGGAGAAAACTGATACTTGTCAAGTTGTTCTCTGACCTCACATTTACTCCTCAGCACGTGCATGCTTACCTACACATTCACACCTATATACATTAAAAGTGAAAAATTTAAATATCAACTAACACCAAAACCACCAAAGCCGAGAACATATGTCAGTGATAGAACATTACTAAATCTCAGTAACAAAAATAAATAAGCAAACACACCACCACTGACAACACTTGAGTTTTGTCTTGGCTTCACCACTTGATGGGGGATGTTCTTCTGTATGTATATTTCTCTTATTGGCGGATGAATAAAACACTGATTGGCCAGGAGAGGCAGGAAGATAGGTGGGACTAGGAGATGAGGAGAATGCTGGGGAGAGAGGAGAGAGAGGTCAAGAGATGCCATGTAGAGACTGGGAAGATAGGATGCTCAGGCATTCTCTATAAGATAAGGCCATGTAGAAATATATAGATTAGTAATTATGGGTTAATAATTAAGAAAGAGCTAGCCAGAAAGAAGCCCTATCCATTGGCAAACAGTTTTATAATTAATATGTCATCCCTGTGTTTATTTGGGGCTGATGCAACTATGGGACCTGGTGGGACAGTAACCTCCATCTTCAATCTTTCTTTTTATTTTATGTATATAGACATTTTGCCTGCATGTATGTCTGTATTTAATGTCCATGCCTGGGGCCCATGGAGGCCAGAACAGGGCATCAGATTCCATGGAACTGGAATTACAGGTGGTTTGTGAGTCACCATGTGGGTACTGGGAACTGAACCTGGGTCCTCTGCAAGAGTAGCCAGTGGTCGTAACCAATGAGCCACCGGCACATCTTTTATAGGTTCATGTCCTGTGGTGTTTCACAGCAGGCCTACAGTCCAGGTCTCCCTATTCATATGTCCTTGCCTGTCTTCCATAACTAGCAAGTGTCCTCAAGATGTATCATAGCCCACCTTCCATTCCTACCTTCTTCATTCCACAGTTGACCAAAGAGCCATGGCCTGCCTTGGTGGGCCGGTCCACCACAATGCCTTCTCGGAACTCAGATTCCTCATCCTGCCGCATGTGGTGAGGAGTGTCCAAGGGGTTGAGGATCCCTGGCATCAGGAGGGTGATGTCAGGGCCAGGCTTACACTCTCAGGGCTGCTCTCCTACTTGATAAGTGGGGCTAGACAATTCCTCAATGCCTAGTGATGAGCCACCAGGCACACCGGACATACCTGCAAACTGCAGATCCTGATGTTTGGGGAAGAAAGCCTTTCTCAGGTACCTGGGAAAGAATGCGACTGTCAAGACCTTCCTGGGGAAGCTGTTTCCCAGCTACATCCAGGAGGACAGCACCCTCATCTCACTTACTGTGGACACTCTAGGTACTGCAGGATGCGAGCCAGCTGTACACATGCCTGCCCCTTCTTGCCAACACCCTTGAATTCTCCTTCCACAGTCCTGGAAAGACAAAGATAGCTCAAGGTTCAAATGTTGGGCTGGAGAGATGGCTTAGCTAGTAAAGGGCTCTTGCTCCTAATCCTGAAAACCTAAGTTCCATGCCCAGAAAGAACACACGGCCTCTCTCCTGCAAGTTGACTTTATTTAGTTACTTTTAAAAAAATAATTTATTTATTTTATTTTTATATGCATTGGTATTTTACCTGCTTCTGACCTGAGGATGTCAGATCTTGGAGTTACAGACAGGTATGAGCTGCCATGTGAATACTGAGAATTGACCTTGAATTCTCTGGAAGAGCAGTCAGTGCTCTTAATCCTTGAGCCACCTCTCCAGCCTCCCATTTATTTACTTTTTTGGTTTTTCCTTTTTTTAAAAAAGTTCATGAGTATCATGTCCTTTTCTTTTTCTTTTTAAGATTTATTTATTATGTATATATACAGTACTCTGTTTGCATGTATGCCTGCAGGTCAGAAGAGGGCACCAGATCTCATTACAGATGGTTGTGAGCCACCATGTGGGTGCTGAGAATTGAACTCAGGACCTCTGGAAGACGAGCCATTGCTCTTAACCTCTGAGCCATCTCTCCAGGCAACTTTGTTGCTTTTTCAAGACAGGGTTTCTCTGTGTAGCCCTGGCTATCCTAGAAGTCACTCCGCAGACCAGGCTGGCCTTCAACTCAGAGATTCCCCGCCTCTGTCTCCCTGGTGCTAGGATTAATGGTGTGCACTGCCCCTGCCCAGCCTAAGTTGTCATCTGATCTCTACAAGCACACTGGTATGGGTATACAAGCACCATAAATAAACAAACAGGAACAAAGCCAGGTCTGAGTATTGAATGGATTGTAGCTTCAGTGGTAGAGCATGTGTATAATGCTGAGTTCAAGCTCTAGCACCAAGGGAGGAAAAAGATGCAACTGCAGCTGCCTGTGAGAGCTTCCCCCACCCAGTGTGCGAGTCCTCGCCTCTACAGAAACAAGGGGTCAATGTGAGCACTTTAGGCAGAGGACTCTGAAAGAGGCAGGTAGGTTACAAGGGACAGGACAAAGCCACAGCCAACCCTGGTGGCCCTTCCCTCCCTGTGAACACTCTTACTTGGTATCTTGGCCCTCTTCATCGAACACCACAATCTCGTCCACACAGAAGATGGTGCAGGCTCTGGCAATCTGGCCAGCCAGGTAGGTGCGAAGCTCAGGTGACTGGGCATTGTCCAGGATGGAGCCAGGCAGGGCCACGCTCAGAGTGTAAGGCCGTCCTAGTGTGGGCAGGGGGTGCTCCTGGTCAGTCTAACAGGCTGTGCCCCTGCCTCCCCCCCAGATCCCCATGGCTCAGAGTAAGAGAACTGTCTGATTGGGAGTTTTGAGATCAGCAAACTAGATCCCTCTCCCTTCGCTTAGTTTCAGTTTCTTCAGGAAGAAATGGACCAAAGTCTCCAAGGGTTCTCAGGGTAAGGCAACACAGAGGGTAAAGCCAAACCATGGTCAGCAGCACTGGGTGGGCTATGTCCAGATCCTGGCTCAGCTCTGAGACCTCAGTTTACCAGCTATCAAATGTAGATAAGAACAGCTGATAAATAAAAAAAAATAAAAAAAAAAAAAAAAGAGGCAGGGCAGTGGTGGCACACTCCTTTGATCTCAGCACTCGGGAGGCAGAGGCAGGTGGATCTCTGTGAGTTCAAGAACAGCCTGGTCTACAAGAGCTAGTTCCAGGACAGTCTCCAAAACCACAGAGAAACCCCGTCTCAAAAAACCATAAAAAAGGAAAAAAAAAAAAAAAAAAAAAGGATTGGAGAGATGGCCCAGTGGTTAAGAGCACAGGCTGCTCTTCCATAGGTTTTCCATAGGTTCTGAGTTCAATTCCCAGCACCCACATGGTGACTCATAACCATTTGTAATGAGATCTGGTGCCCTCTTCTGGCCTGCATGGATATGTAATAAATCTTAAAAAAAAAAAAAAAAAAAAAAAAAAAAAAACAAAAACAAAAACTGAAAGATGGCAGATGGCAGTTCTTACATAGACCTGGAGATCAATTCCCAGCATCAACTCACAACTGATTATAACTATAGTCCCATGGGATCCAATGCCCTCTTCTGTATTTCAGAGGTACATATAGACAAAACACCCATATACATAAAATACATAAATAAATTTTAAAAATCCAGCGAAAATATTAGCATTTGATACCATATATGCTCCAGGAAGCATCAAGTCTGCCCTCTACCTGTAGGTCCCACACCTATGGATTCATTCAACCCAGACTAGAAATAAACAAATACACTCATTTGTGCACACAGATATACAATATGTGTAAATCACTGACTTGTTTGAGGATAGTCTTTTTGTACACTGTGAAGATGTATCTTTGCCATGGTGGCACCTTCTGATTGGTTTAATAAAGAACTGAACGGCCAATAGCTAGGAGAGGATAGGTGGGGTTTCCAGGGAAAGAGAGGAAGAGGAGATGAATATAGGCTCTTGAGAGATACCAGTGAGCTGTGGACCAAGTCCACATATGGACATATGGAATGGAGAGGTAAAAAAGCTATAAGAGCCAGTTAAAGACAAGCATAAGCTAGAGGCCAAGCTCTCATAATTAATAAGTTCTGTGTAATTTTTTGTGAGCTGGTAGTCCCAAAAGAAAGTTAAACAACACTGACCGTGTGGTGGTTTTTTGTTTTATATTCTTTTGGGATGGGGAAGTCTTAATACAGTCTCCAGGCTACTCTCAAACCCATCACCTTCCTGCATCAACCTTCCCAGTGAGGGAATTACATACATAAGGTAAGGTATAATGCTGAAATCATTTGAAAATATTAAAAATAAAACCTTTTATCTGTGAACACATAAAGAGGTTTTACCTTGTTATTGATTTATAGTAACAAGTACTCACACAGAATTGTGCTGTATCAGATGTTACAGGTGGTCTAGACTTGCTTTTCAGTTTGTAAGGGGGTATATATATATGTATATATATATATGTGTGTGTGTGTGTGTGTGTGTGTGTGTGTGTGTGTGTGAAACTTCACCAACTGAAGGCATCTACAAGTAGAAGGTTCCTAAAACTAATGTCCTTCCCACTTACATGAGTACAGTCTGTCACCCAAAAAAAGTCATGTATGTGTTCTGCCTGCAATGACATAAATGTGGGACAGCTGAGAGGCTATAGAGGAGCCACCGTATTCTCGTCCTCCCTGGGTTTCTTTATCAGAAGAAGGTGAAACTTAGACATCATTCCCTGGTTCCCTGAAGGGATGATATAATGTTTCCATGTTGAACACCACTAATGGCTAATGAGCTCTACAAGGGTACAATGTTATCACTAACACCCACCTGCCAATGAAAAAGGATACTTTTGTTTTTGTTTGTTTTAGGCACAAGTAGTCCAGGCCTTCCTACCAGCCCTGGATTAGCCTTGAACTCTCTCCATCTTCTGCCTCAGCTTCCCAGCTGCTAAGATGATAGCTGTGTATCACCACAACCAGGGTAAGACACTCTGTTAGGGGAAATGTACTGACACAGAACACAGGGCAGTAACACGAGCTAGGAAAGCCAGGTGGAAAAGCTTATAACCAAGATTCAGTACACCTAGAGCTCTCTCCTACACACCACTGGTCAGAATGTTAGGACAAGACACATCACAGCTTGCTCAGTTTTTCTTTCTTTTTCATAGTTTTTTGGTAACATTTTCAGCATGTATTAGATGTGATGGGAAAATGCATGCTTTCATTATAAAATTAAATGAAAAACAGAACTAAAGCACTGAGAATGTGCTCAACAGGTCTGAGCCAAGGGAAGGTGAGAGAATGTTGCCTACCATGTATAATGCTCTGGGTTTACTCTTTAGCACCTCACTTGAAAGGGAAAAAACAAAGAGAAAGAAGAGAGGGAGGGAGAAAAAAGAAGGAAGGGAAAGAGACAGGAGGAGAAAACAAAGAAAAAGGAGAAAAGGATAGAGGAGCGAAGGAAGGTTAGTTGTGAAGTTGGGCTGCAGGCCACAACCTGTGTCCTCCCCAGGACCCCGCTGCTTACCTTGGTCAGTCCTCTGGGCAGCAGCCTCCTCTTCTTCCTCCTGGCGCTTAGCCTGCTCCTCCTGGGCCCGCTGCCGCTCTAGTTTTTTCATCATCTTGAGGTCCTTCCACTTCTTTTTCTCTTCTTTCTCTGGAGAAGATTTGGTAGGAGAAGAGGGCCTTGGCATAGGGAAAAGAGCTCCTGCTCACTGGGCCAGCCTGGGCTCCAGTAGGTGCCAGGGAAGCTCCCCGCGGATAGAGATTCAAAGAGGGCTTCGCGGGGCATTAGGTGGTCTTGGGGATGGGAGAGTTTAGCCCATTTGCCCAGGCCGGCCCCAGCCCTTACTTACTTTGCTGCTTCCATTTTCGCCATTCAACCCTTTGGCCATGTTCACCCTGGAAGAGTAGGGGAAGACTGAGAGGCTAAACAGTCATACATCGGAGGGGAGCATCGTTGCTGGCCTCCAGCCTCCTGAATTTCCCAAACCAGGCATGGGTACATAGGCACTCGCTGTGCTCAAAGCCTGGAGTCAGGCCCGGCACAGAAAGCAACCGGGAAGCTAAAGGATGAATTCCCACAGGACAAAAGAAGAAACTGAGGCACGGGGAGGAGAGGTTTTCCACAACATTGCCCCAGGAATCAAAAGCAAGCCAGGAAAGTGCTCAGGAGCATGAGCACCATCGCCCTGCGGAATGTAGCCAGGGCCAGATATCCTCGCGAGCTCAGGTCTCGGGCAAGCGGCGGGGAGGGAGCACCCGAGCCGACACCATGGTGAGATGCCACAGCTACCATGCCTTGCCCGGAACCCCATCTGCCTCCACTTACCGGGCCACACGGACGCTTTCTCGAGTGCTCCGCCATTTTCCCGGAACACCACGGGCTTGCCAATCAGCCTTGCCTCTTCCGGCCACTCCTCCGCAAAGCTGCTCAATCGAAGGCCCTAAGGCACGTAGGGGCGTGGCATAGGAGTCATGGGGAGGTGGAGCGCAGACACTCCGGTGCAGATGTGCAGGGAACATCTGTTGTTCCTCTCTGCATTAAATCACTTCACATCTCAGTGTGTCCTCCCCATGTCCCCTGGGCGACATTCAGTTTACATATTTATGTAAATTACTTTAAGAGTAGTTTAATTCAGTGCTTCAATTAGTTCATTTACACTTTCTTTTTACTTATCCATTAATTTTCCTGGGAATTCAACTAAGGGCCTGACACACGCTAAATCAAGTGCTCCACCAGTGATTTACATTCCCAACCCTGTACAGACTTTATTCCTTATCACTTTTTGTTTGAGTGTGGTTTTTCTTCTTAAGCCTTTGCAATACTTGATTCTGGGCCATTTCTTAGGAACCTGGTCTGATCCTTCCACCTGGCCAGTATTTAATTAAAACTTGCTTCAATTTTGACTTTAAACCCTGATCGTGGTCTTATTCTCTCGATCGATCAGTGGGATTAACCTAAAACATTCATGCCTGGTAGTTTTGTATTAACTTTTTGTCTTGTTTTTCAAGACAAGTTTCTCTGTGTAGCCCTGGATGTCCTGGAACTCACTCTGTAGACCAGGCTGGCCTCAAACTCAGAGACCCATCTGCCTCTGCCTCCTACAGACTGAGATTAAGGGCAGGAGTTTGTATTAACATTTTAGAATGATATGATACTTCGTTACAGTTGGGAAAGTTACTGACACATTATTATCAACCAAACAAGCCTCTCTTTGTGTTGTATTTTCTTTTTGTCTGTTTTGCTTGCTTTGGTTTTGTTTGTTGAAGTACCGTCCATCCTCCATCCTCATCATCCCAAGTGCTGAAGTTAAAGGCAGGCATCATCATGTTCTCTGGGTTTGATGTTACTTATTTTATTTGTATGAGTGTGTTGTCAGCTTGTATGTCTGTGCACCACAGGCTTGCCTGGTGTCTCAGGAGCCCAGAAGAGAGCATTGGGTCCCTTTGCACTGAAGTTACAGTAGGATGTGAGCCCCCATGTGTGCGTGATGGGGTGAACCCAGGTCCTCTGGAAGAGCAAACTTTTTCTTAACTGCCTAGCCATCTCTCCTGCTCCCAGGTCACTTCTTTGAAGGGGGTGGGTGGATGACTCAGAGGCTCACTGTGAATCTCACACAGGCTTTGGCTCAAGATCCTCCTACCTCAGCTGAGTGCTGGGATTATAAATGTGCACCAAAAAACTGGAGGGAGTGGCAAATGCCTTTAATCTCAGCACTCAGGAGGCAGAGGCAGGTGGGTCTCTCTGAGACCCTGTCTCAAACAAAACAAAACAACAAACCAGTGTGCACCATGCAGCCAGCTTCACCATCACATTGATATACCCAGAGGCAGGCTTAGATGTGAGTTGTGGGCAGATTCTGGGATGATTCATGAGAAATGAGATCTTTGGTCAGAGTGATCTTTTATTTATTTTTATTCATGTGTGTACATGTCTTTCTGTGTCTGTTTGTATACTCTCTACCTTTGAGGCAGGATTGTTCCCCAAGCCTGAAGTTCATGGTTTCTAATCAGGCTGGAAGCCACTAAGTCTCTTGTCTCCACCACGCTCCTGGCTGGGGTTAAAGTCATGTATGGGACACATAGTCTGTAAGGTCAGTGCTGGGAACTGGCTTTGAACTCACAATGTAGCAGAGCCAGACCTTGAACTCCTGATCCTCCCTAATCCACCTCAGGAGTAAAATAATGGGGTGAACCATCAGACCTGGCCTTTGTCAAGGAACTTCAAATTAAGAATTTTATGAGTTTACCCTATAGAGGACTTTATCATCCTTCGATGTGCAGCAGTGCCCTGTGGCTTGGAAGGGAAAGATGCACCATGTTTTTTCTGACACCAAGTGTTGTGATGCTTTGTGTTCTGACAAATAAAGCTGGACTGCAGATCAGAGGGTGGAGCTAGCCTCTAGTTAACCATAGAGGTCTGGAGGTCTGTACAGAGAGAAAGGAAGTGATAAGGTGGGCAGAGACAGGAGTTTGCCGCTTTTCAGTCTGAGGAGTCAGAGAGCTAAGAGGTGACGGTGGCTGGTCCTTTCTTCCTCTGGTCTTTTACCCCAGTATCTAACTCTGGGTTTTTATTAAGATTAATTAAGATCACACTTCATGTGGTGTCCAACTTTGGAGCATGGATTCACAATACTCCAGCATATGTCACTAGTAAAATCAAGCAGTGTTTTGCATATTATAATATAAAATGTATTACAGGTATATCACACAGTGCTACAGGGCAAGCAATCATAGAAAGACCAAATAGATGCTGAAGGGGTGTTGGCACACACTTTTAATCCCAGCACTTGGGAGGCAGGGCAGGTTGATCTCTGCCAGTTCAAGTTCAGCCTGGTCTACAGAGTTCCAGGACCAGGAAGGACAAGCTCAAAGAAATACCTTGTCTCCAAAAAAAAAAAAAAAAAAAAAAAAAAAAAAAAAATCAAATAGAACTCTAAAGGAAATGCTTGATAAACAGAAAGGAGTAATAAAGATTCTCAGAAATAGACTGCATAATGCTTTAACAACTTTAAGTTTTTTAATGCTAATGAGAAAGGGATGACAGCTGCAGAGAGACATTGGAAAATAAAGGGAAAAAAACCTACTAAATTAAATCAGCCTGCATACTTTAAAGATATGTTGACCTCCGAATGGAAACCACAATATGTGTTCCATTGGGAAAGGGGTTTTGCTTTTCCATCAAAATTGATAAAGGTTTGATTTGAACAAGAGAGACCACTTGATTAAAAGAGGCAATAGTTCATTGAACAGTGTAACCATTCAATCTAAACTAACTTGTAAAACGAACAAATGCTTTTCATTTGATCAGATATAACTTACCAAAAGAGAACCTACCCAAAGTTAAGGTTGGGGCATACTTTTATTTTTGTCTTCAGGAGAATATAGGCATCTGGCTAAGGAATCTGAAGACCACTGGACAAATGAAACATCTGAAGAAAAAGCAAGAATCATGCAGAGAAAATGTCCCAAGAAAAAGATTACACCTCCAACAGGATAAAATTTCATAAACCTTTATAATTTTTGTTTCTGATGTTCTCTACAGATACATAATGCAAATGGCCTTTTTGTAGTCCCAGTCCAATTAAAAATTAAAGCTGCCTTTTGGGTTGGAATGTGGCTGTCTCTTTACCTAAATCCAAGCATGCTTGTTAAGGAAAAATCCAAACTCCCTGTCTAATGTCAGAAAAGCCACCCCACATAGGACAGAAGAAAAACCAAAATTAAGGGACTATTTTATTGCCACTAACCTCATGATCCTTTGGTTTTGACTCTTTAAAATTTTTTGTTTGTTTGGGTTTTTTGTTTGTTTTCAAGACAGGGTTTCTTTGTGTAGTTTTGGAGCCTGTCCTGGAACTCACTCTGTAGACCAGGCTGGATTTGAACTCACAGAGCTTCACCTGCCTCTGCCTCCCAAGTGCTGGGATTAAAGGCATGTACCACCAAGGCCCGACCCTTAAATTTATTTTTAAACCAAAAAAGCAACTACTAGTTTTAAATAATTTACATTGATATAGATTTGTGTATATTGATACAAATTTAAGGTTTTTAAAGAACATACTATATATACATTTCTAATTTTGTTCAAGGTTATCATACCTATAAAGCTCATTTAACAATGTTACACAAATTCCTAGACCTTGAAAGTTATTATTACAAAATATTTAGGATAATAAAAAAATACAAGCTAGTAGTATTACAGTTAAATTTGTAGCTGGGTATGTTTTCAAGGTCAGGGATTATATTTTCGATAGATAGGTAGTCTTCAAACACTTCAGAAATCTTAACACATTTAAGATGTTTTAATAACATAGGTTCTGTTTTTTGTTTTGTTTTTTTGACACTGAGACATGTCTGCTGCTGGCAGCACCAGTATACTTTGGAGAAGATGATGGGCATTGAAGAAACTCCATATGGCAAAAGTTGGCCACTGTGTAAGAAAGTGTTTTTTGCCTCAACTGCTGACAGTATACTGTCCAAATTAGACATGTAGGACACAAGGATAGTGACTGCTGAACTTTGCCAAACAAGGTAGGGAAGTCCTTCAGAATATCATTCACAGAAAAGTCTGTCAGAAATTCTAGGCCTATTGACCCAAGATGGATGCCCCAACATTGCAGGGGAACCCTGGGTGACTGTCCAGGCAGCCAGCTGTTTCTGTCATTTCTCACATTTTTTGGAAGTCACTTGCTAACACTTCCAGCTTAGTAAGCTAATAGTATTTCCTTCTCAGGTCTCTGAGGGAGTTGAAGACAAGATAGTTATAGTTTTCTTTCTTAACAAATTCAGAAAAGAATCTCACAAAGAAATGTAAACTGTATAAGGTTGAAAGATACAGAACAATAGCTTTGGGTTGGTAATATAAGTTAGGATAGAAAGTGAACTAGGTATAAAACCTTGAATTTAATTGAATATATAATGGAGTATTTTCTCTAAATTTGTCAAATGTTAATGGACTAGACATTGTTAATATAATTATTGCCTGTATCATTGTTAATATAATTATTGCCTGTATATATTTGTATATAGTTACTGTACTTGCTGTATATAGTTTTTCTATGTTAGTTATAACCTCTTCTTATTTCAGACAAAAGGGGGAAATGTTGTAATATTTTGTTTGTGTTCTGACAAAGCTTCCCTGGGGATCAGAGGGTAGAGCAAGTCACTCGTTAACCATAGAGGTCTGGAAGTCTGTATATGCAGACAGGAAGTGATAAGGTGGGGCAGAGGCAGGAGTTCTGCCCTTTTCAGTCTGAGGAGTTGGAGAGATAGGATCAAACATCAACCAAGTATGTTCCAATGATGATTCTTGGCTGGGATGCAGCTCAGAATTAAGGGTGTGAGTTAACATGTGTGAGGCCCTGGTTTGATCCCCAGCAACATGTGTGTGTACAATTGCTCACAGAGCCTAGAAAGACAGTGTTGGGTCCCTTGGAGCTTGAGCTTCAGGTGGTTGTGATTTGCTAGATGTGGGTTCTGGGAACGGACCCCTTGTCCTCTGCTAGAACAACAAGTACTCTTAACCACTAAGCCATCTCTCTGGCCCATCAGACTCTTCCCCTCTTCTATTTTATAGATCTGGATGCCATCTGCTTCTAGCAGTGCAGATAAAAGCCAATTAGTTCTTTTCACTAAATTTGTCTTTTGACAGGTTTTATTATTTATTTATTTATTACCTATGCACATCTGATTCAATCATTGCCCATGGCTGGGGATGGAGCTCAGTGGTTCAACATTAGGCATGCATGTGAAAAGCCATGAGTTCAATCCTTAGCACTGCCAACAAAACAAACACAAAATCAATAAAGCCAGGACTGATGGTTTAGGCTTATAATCCTAATACTCAGGAGGTAGAGGCAGAGACAGAAGGATTGCCATGAGTTTGAAGCCAACCTTGGCTACAGTGTGACACTGACCTCTTCTGGCAACCTCCAAAAAGAAAAGTATCATTGGCCTTGTGATTAAACTGAAAGTCCAGTACCACACCATTCTCTGAGGACAAAAGAGGGGAGGGAGTGACCCTGAAACTCTGACACTAACCCCAGCTTATTAGTTTTATTTTTTGCTTTTCAGAGACAGCATTTCTCTGTAGCTTTGGAGCCTGTCCTGGAACTCACTAGAACAGGCTGGCCTTGAACTCAGAAAGATCCATCTGTCTCTGCCTCTGAGTGCTGGGATTAAAGGCAAGTGCCACCACTGCCCCACCCAAAGGAGCTTTTTAAGATTAACTACTATCTATCACAAAACTTCATGTCTTAGGAATTCTGTTCCAGGAGAAAACATTTTTTAAAGTTCTTATATCTTATGTCCCCATCATTTCTCTAGGTTAAAAAAAAATGTGAATGAAACTCCTGAGTATACTCTACAAATGAGCATGACTCCCAGCATGGCCTTTTATTGGGATTTAGGGACTACAGTGGGCCAAATTGCACTACTATGCCAGGTGTATAATGTGCTGTATTCTCAGTATTTTGGAAGCAGAGGCAGGAGGTTGACAAGTTTGAGACAGCTTGGTCTACATATTGAATTTCAGGCCTGTCTAAAAGCCCTGCCCAAATCAAACCTCACTTCCACTTTTAGGCAAGCGCTCACTGGCCAGGGTGGCTCCCCACACTGTCTTCCCCTACAATAGCTCCTCAGCAAGCTGTCTGGACTTGCAGGTAAGCCTGGACCAATGGGGCTGCTCATATGCCCCTCCTACCACTGTGAACACACCAGACTGTTCTTGAATCCCTGTGAAGATATCGCCAAGACTCCATCCCCATCCACACACACAAACACCCTAACCCAGCCTTCAACTTGCACCCTCTGAGGATGAGGAACATAGCAGACAGCTTGGATTTGAGGAGTCTGGGTTGCCATGAACAAGCCCTTTGACTTCAGATAAGTTCCTAGTTCCCAACATTCTCTGTCTCTCTCTGTCTCTCTGTCTGTCTGTCTGTCTGTCTGTCTGTCTGTCTGTCTCTCTCTCTCTCTCTCTCTCTCTCTCCTCATAGGGAAGGTGTAGGGTCTGAGGTTCTCTGAGGTCCCTTCCAAATTGTTCTAAGCCCTGTTGAGCAGGCAGTCCAGGGAAAGAGAGATGCTGTCTTGAGGACTCTAATAACTTAAAACTTTATTAGGAACACAAGCAATCAGCCAGAAGCAACATCTTGAGGTCATATGAGAAAATATGGAGAGCTCCTGAATCTCAGCAGGGCTAAGTTAAGGCTGAGGATGAGGCTGGGGCTCCAGGCCTGATACTCAGTCCTTCAATGTCCTAGGCAGAGAGATCAGAAGTAACCATGACCCTAAAATAACCTACAGAGGAGAGGAATGAAGGCCAAACCAAGACAGCAGTCCAGACCCTGTAGGGAAATATTGCTGAAACCCCCACATCAATGGCCTCCTTCCTGGATGCATGCCCAGTCACACAGCTGGGTCCTCCAGTGCCACTTCTGTGATAGGGCACAGCTAAGCCTCGCTGTGTAGGGCGGGGTTGAGGAGTCTCAGGGCTGTAGCTCTCTTTTCCACTTCTGCAGCCTCTCATCCATGGCCTGGAGTGTGGCCTCATCCTGCAAGACACACATTGAGCCTTCTCGCCCTATCCAGTGGCTGCCCGGGTCCATTGAGGTTCTCCCATCCTTTTCTTACCTTCACAAAACAGAAGCGAATGTAGTGGTCAAAGTCCTTCTGATGGGGCTTACTGAAGAAGATGGAGACAGGGATGGCAACAAGGCCCTGGGGAGGAAGAAGCCCGTGTGTGCATACAGCCTTGAGATCCAAGACATCAGTTCAGGGAACAGAGTAAAGGCTTAGTGTGTCTCCTCTACATGCTGTGGTGGTTGGGACAGAAGCCCCAGGGTATTATACTAGTACTAGGTTCCTCCCAGGGTGCAGAGAGAGAGAGACAGACAGACAGAGAGAGAGAGAGAGAGAGAGAGAGAGAGAGAGAGAGCAGACTGTGTAGCATGCCAGGGAAGAGCTGGGGAACTACTAAGTTTGAACCTCAGTGATCTGAGCAGGGTGATGAGAGCAAATCCTCACTAGATCCTCACTGTATGGGATACAGCCATGCTCAGAGAAGGGCAGGGACTTCTGGAGCCAGTATGGCTTCTTTATGCAAGCGAAAAAGACTGTGCAGGCAGCCTTGTATCAGGAGTCATGCTAAGGTCCTTTGACTGGACACCCTAGAACAGTGCACAGGATGTGCAATGACACCCACTGACCCCATCAAGAACTCCAGTCTACCTTGTTTTTGATCATCCACTTGGCAAAGCATCTGTCGTAGGGCTCATCCTCAGCACCAGGCAGGTTGGGCATCTTCCTCTCTGGGACAACACAAGAGGTCATGCTGAGTCCTAGCCACCTTTGATACCTCCCCAAATCCTGAGTGACATGGCCAATGCCACTCACTGAAGTCTGAGATGTCTGCAATGAGAAAATAGCTGCCCTGGGGGATCAAGGGCTTGAGGCCCACTGACTGCAGACTACGGATCATGTGGTCTCGGTTGAGCTGCATGGCCTTCGGGAGCTGCAAGAAGTAACTGCTGGGCTGTCCAAAGTGCTGCTGCTCCTGTTCAAAGCACTGGGCTACTGCGGCCTGGACAGGGCAGATGGAAGGAAGGACAGAGTGAATGGATGGAAGGGCAGGGCGGAGGGATGGACAGGACAGGGTGGATGGGAGGACAGGACGGATGGGAGGACAGGGTGGACGGATGGGAGGACAGGGCAGCTGTGACCAGTCTGCGGGCTTTCACTGCCCCTTGCCCTGTAGCCTTGCCCCACCATGTGTTTTCCCACACTTCTCACCTGGCCCTGGGTGGGGCAGTGGAAGACAGAGTTCTGATGCACAGTCCGCAGGTGCTTCATGATGTTATCTGGACCCATAACCCAGCCCACCTAGACCAGGACATAGTCAGTGAGAGCCCCAGGGCCAGAGGAAGCCTTTCTTAACCCTCCCACGGCTGTCACCCGCCAAGTGACTACACTTACCTTCCAGCCGGTGGCACTGAAGCTTTTGCCTGCACTGCCGATGGTCAGGGTCCGTCCCCACATGCCAGGGAGGCTGGCTGTCCGGGGCCAAGAAGAGCAAATGCTGAAATGGGGAGTGGAGGGAGGGAACCCAGGGACAATCACAGCCTCTTAACTGAGGACTGGTCCTCTAAGCTGCTGACAGGACCCATTCCATTGCCTGCTCCTGACAGCCTCAGGAAGCAGATGCTACTGCATTCCTCAGATCTCGGGAGGAGAAGTGCCTGCCCATGGTCACACCACAGTTCCACAGCCCTGGGTCCTGATCACCAGGCCTAGGCTGCTCCCAGTTTAGGCTTAAGCCCTGGTCATGTGTCCAGGGAAAGCTGTGGCAGGCCCGGCTCACCGATGCTGACATGCTGGTGCCCATCATAGACCAGCCACTGGTAGACTTCATCAGAGATGCACAGGACATCATGCTTCTGGCACAGGTCAGCCACCAGCTCCAGCTCCATCTTAGAGAACACCTGTGGGATCCAAAGTCACAGGTGTGCAGCTGGGAATGTCCCCAAGTGCAGAAACTGCTCAGAGGGCTTCTCTGGACCATCCCTTTGACCAGCTCTGCAATACTGACTCTGTAGGGATTGCTTAGCTCTGGATTCCACTGCACAGAGAGGTAAAGTCAGCACGAAGTGGTTAAGGCACTAGGCATCCATGCATCTAGGCATTCACACCTCTGGGAGGGTTGGGTCCTCCCATTTCACACAAGGAAACTAAGGCCTGAGAGAGCTCATGCTCAAGATGAGAAGGGAAACCCAGCTGCAGGGGTCTCTGAACGAACCCCCTGGTACCTTTCCCAAAGGGTTGTTGGGCGTGTTGAGGACCAGGGCCTTGGTACGAGGTGTGAACTTGCTAGCTAGTTCTGTGGGGTCCAGCTGCCAGTCATTGCTGTGTTCCAACTGTCCCTTAGGAGCAGGGCTCTGCAACAGGAGATGGGAGGGGCAGCAGCATTCACTTTCCTGACAGCCACCCATGTCCTTATGCATCTGTCTCCATCTCTCTCCTTTCTGCTCTGGACTCCACCCCCACACCCTCCCAGCTCAGAGGACTCTCTTCCTTGTCCCATGTTCTAGGATCTAGCCCAGCTCATACCTTGGGTCCCTTAACCCACCCATAACCATCCAGCATTCCTTACCGGCCTCAGGGACACAAACACGGGCCGACCTCCAGCCATCAGTGTCATGGGTTCATAACAATCAAAAGCAGGTTCTATGATGATGACCTGGTACAAGGGTCAGATTAGCTGTGGTCTCTGCTGCCCTGAGCTAGCGTTCATTCCACCCCATTCAGGTTTCACTTCTTACCTCATCACCTTCGTCCACCAGGGCCTGGAAAGCTGTGAACAAGGCCCCATAGGCACCCACTGTCACCAGCACATTCTTGAGCGGGTCCAACTCCTGTCCCAGCAGCTTGCCAAAGAAACTTGCCAGGATTTTTGTCAGTGGTGGGTAACCCTGCCAGGACAGTGGGTTCAGGTACCCAGTATCAGCCTAGACTCCTCCAGCTCAGCTGCACCCAGGCTATCTAGAACCTTCTAGCAAAGTCAGTTTTCCTGGGCTGAATTGTTACATCTCCTTCAGTGACCTTGACTATGGAATCCCAGGCACAGTAACAGAAGGATGCTGAACTCCACCCACTGGGTTGTGCCCCATGAGCCTTGACACCTATGTGGTGCTGTGCCTGTTCTTCAGGACCTCCATGAGATGCAGGAGACTCACAAATGCCATGGTGTACTGGTTGAGCATGAAGTTCCCACTGGTGGCCTGCTGAAAAGCTTGCACAGCAAAGTCTGGAGGTGAGAAGTCGGGGAAGCCCTGGCCCAAGTTCACGACATCATACTCTTTGGACAGTCTGATAAACTCCAGCCTGGTAACAAACAAAGAGTCAGCCCCAGGCCACCTCCCAGGAATACTTCTGCCTGTTTGCAGGTCAGGGTGAACATGCATGAGACCACTCTAGAAAGACAGATGACATGCCTCTACCCCCAACTGTGTGGACCCCATATTTTGAGGTGGCCAGGCCCTCACAATTTTATGGCTCAGCCCAGGAGACTTCAAACTTTGACCATGACCCATGGTAAGAAACATTTATATATAAACCATGTGAATGGCAAGTAGGAGACTCTAGGGTGTCACAGGCCACCCCTGAGCCATACCCAAGCTGCCCTTATACTTCAGAGGCACCTCTTGAATGGGATGTGGTGATGTATTCCTCAGAGGCCCCAAAGGGATTTCCTAACATGTAATGTATCTGTCCCCAGCACAGTGTGGAAACACTTGACTCACATCACCTCCTGGTGACCTGTGTGACTCACTGTGCTCTGGGTTACTCCAAGAACATAGAGCTGAGTGCCAGTCAGTGCCAGGCAGCTCCTTTGTATCTTGCCAATGGCCTTCATAACAAGCTGGTGAGATCAGGAGAGCACATTCTCTGAGTACTATGCTTTCTTCTGGAGAATTAAGTGATCTGAGGAGGCTGTGATGGGATCAAGAAGTGTGTGTGTGTGTGTGTGTGTGTGTGTGTGTGTGTGTGTAAGTCACCTGTGTTGTGAAATATTATTTTTTGTTTGTTTGTTTTTGTTTTGAGACAGGATTTCTCTGTACTGCTTTGGAGCCTGTCCTGGAACTTGCTCTGTAGACCAGCCTGGCCTCAAACTCACAGAGATCTGCCTGCTTCTGCCCCCACCCCCACCCCAGTGCTGGGACTAAAGGTATGCGCCACCAACACCCTGCTGTAAAACATTATTTTAACTAGACAAAGATGTGTTTCATTTGTTTATGCAGCAAATGTTACTTTAACTGTGTAAAGATGTGTAGCATTTGTTTGTGGTATTTGTTTAATCATGTAAGGATGTGTTTTTTAATTATGTAAAGATGTGTTTCAGGGCTGGAGAGATGGCTCAGTGGTTAAGAGCCCTGACTGCTCTTCCAGATGACCTGGATTCAATTCCCAGATCCCACATGACAGTTCACAACTGTCTGTACCTCCTGCCCCAGGGGATCTGACACCCTCACACAGACACACATGCAGGCAAAATACCAATACACATAAAATGAAAATAAATAGTCTTAAAAAAAAAAAAAAAAAGATGTTTCAATTGTTTCACTTTGCCTGCCAAAGGCACCTGATTGGTCTAATAAAAGCCGAATGGCCAATAGCTAGGCAGGTGCGGGATAGGCGGGGCTGCTGAGCAGAGAGAATAAACAGGAAAAAAAGATTGAGAGAAGAAAAGAAAGAGGAGGAGAGAACAAGGGACACTCCTGGGGTAAGAAGCCAGGCAGCCACCAGCCAGACAGACATAGAGAAGCAGGAAAAGTAAGATACACATAAGTAAGAAAGGTAAAAATCCCTGAGGCAAAAGGTAAATAAAGAGAAACAGGTTAATTTTATGGGCAGTGGTAGTGCATGCCTTTAATCCCAGCAGTCAAGAGACAGAGGCAGGTGGATTTCTGTGAGTTTGAGGCCAGCCTGATCTACAGAGCGAGTGCCAGGACAGCCAGAGCTACACAGAGAAATCCTAGGGAGAGGAAGAGGAGGGAGATGGTGAGGAGGAAGGGGAGGGGAGAGAGGGAAAGGAGGGGGAGTAGGAGGGGAGGGAGGGAGAGGGAAAGAGGAGGGGGAGAGGGAGAGGGAGCAAATTAATTTAAATCAAAAGAGCAGCCAGAAACAGTGCATAAGCTAGGCTGAACATTCCACATTAATAAGTCTCTATCATGATTTGGGAGCTGGTTGGTGACCCTAACGAAAAAGACTGGTACAAACCTGTCTCTGCCTCCTTAGTGCCAGGATTACAGTATGCCATGACTCAGGCCCTCAAGCTTGAGGGGCCATCACTTTTCTGAATAGGCTATCTTTCCAGCCCCCATATTAGCACAGACTACAATGTGTGTCTGGGATTGGATCTGTAATGGTGTACAATGCTGTGTGTCTAAACCCTGATGTGGTGGGACATGGTAGGACCAAGGACAGAACACATCAGGCACACAGGGTGGGCACACCTGTGAGGTATTTTTCCTTAATTAGATCTTTTGAAATGGGAATGTTCACTTTTGATCCAGGTCTTTTGAGGTGGGAAGAGCCACTCTTACTTAACCTGGGCCACACCTTCTGCTGAACAGAAGCTTTTGCTCTTTGCCTGCTTGCTCTTGCTCTGGCTGGCAAATCCATTCCCTCGCTGTATTACAGATTACTTCTTTGGGATTCTTGTGTGTACTGAAGACATTCAGACTCATGGACTGAAAAACTACTGGATTCTAGGATTTTCAGGTTGACAGCCATTGTTGGTTAGTTGGACCACAGCCTGTAAGCCATTCTAATAAATTCTGCATGTGTGTCTGTGTGTGTGTGTGCACATGTGCATCCATTCTATCAGTTCTGTTTCTCTAGAGAGCTCTTTGATGCACTTCTGGAATGTTTTCAAGTGTACAACTCTGTGTATGCACCTGGCTTAATGTACAGAAAGGGGGAAGGGAAAAAACTCTTTTGAACACACTTCCCACTGTGTTTACTGTAGCACTAATAACCATATGCACACAATCCTTCCATACACCCCCCACTGTGTTTACTGTAACACTAATAACCATATGCACACACAATCCTTCCATATCCTAAGTGTGTTAGAAGACCAGCATGGAGCCTGGGTCCCATCCCTAGCACTGAGGAGGAAATACTGGCCTGTACCATACTTTCTCCTTTTTCCCCATCATCCTGTGTATGTGTGTGGTATACATGTATGTATATGCATATCTGCATGTATAGGCACACGTGTGTGGATACACATGTGTGCAGATGGAGAAGATTGAAGTTGAGCATCATTCTCTCTTGTTCTCCCACCTTATTCAATGAGACAGGGTCTCTCAGTAAACCCAGAGCTCACCAATATGGCTAATCTTGCTGGCCAGTTTGCTCTGGGGATCTCTTGTCTCTGTCTTTCAAGGCTGGATTTACAAGACAAGGAGCCATGGTTACTAGGTATTTACATGGGTGCTGGAGACCTGGTCCCTGGTCCTCATGCTTGCATGGCAAGCACCTAAACACTGAGCCATCCCCCAGCCTTGTATCATACTTTCTTAGCTTATTTCAAAGTACCTATGAAATACAATGAAGGCTGACCCTTTGTGTTTGTGGAAAAATGGGTTTCAGACCCCCTCCATCCATAACATTTGCATATGATCTGAGCCCTCTTCCCGCATCGCATCCTTTCCTTTTTCCCCATGCTGGCCATGAAAGCCAGAGCTGCGAACACACTATGCCTACACGGGCACTGGAGCATTGAGGTACATCCCAGCCCTTCCCACACCCCTCATCTCTAGATCATTAACACCCAGTCATTGTACATGCCATATAAACAGCTATCACGCTGTATTGCTCAGTGACTCAGTAAGGGGGTCTTTCCTTTTCAGTATGTTTAGTGTGTGTGTGTGTATTTTTGGTGTATGTACCTTGAACATGCATGTAGAGCCCAGAGTAGGTAGGCAAGTGTCTTGATCTATGACTCTTTCCTTATTCCCTTGAGATAATCTCTCCCGCTGGACCTGGAGTTAGGATGCAGAAGAACAAGCCCCAGCAAGCCTCCTGTCTCTGTTCCCATAGTTACAAACAAATATGACATGCCAAGCTTTGCACAAATATAAGTGCTAGGATCTGAATCCAGGTACTCTAGCATACGCCACAGGCACTCATAGCCACTGAACCATCTCTCCAGCCACAAGATACATTTTTTTTTTCTAAAAATGTTTTTGTTCTCCAATTGGTTGATTTCCCAGATGTGTGGAAGCCATAGGTATGAAGCAGTTATCACCCAAGGGGGCCATGGCTTACTGCCTGATTTGGAGCTGCTGCTAGTCCACAAGACCCTTCAGAGAGGTAAAATCATCTCCATTCTGAACCAGTGTCTCCAGCTTTACACCACAGTCAAGCAGGATGATGTTGAGACTTAAGGCTAGTCTGCTACCTTGAGCCTTGCCTCTCCTGTGCTGTGGCTGTCACTAACCATCCTGGGTATACCGCATTACTACATTACTACAAATCAGGGACGGTCAGCCCATGGGAGAAGGGACACCCAGACACCTTCCCAACCCATCAGCTCACCAGGGGTTGTGATCGATCCCATTCAGCCTTCGAGCCTGCAGCTGTTTGGCCATGGTGAGCTGGATGCAGAGAAGGGAAATTCGATGTGAGAATCTTGTGTGGAGTGTGAGCAACCCCAGACAGTGGCTTTAAGATCACAGCCCCACCCTTTGCTTTCCTGGAATGGGTGGAGACTCAGCCTCAGGTAGCCAGGCTGGCTGGAACCTGCTCTCCCAGACTACTACTCTTGCTGACTTTCTACAGGGTTCCATCACCCTTCCGTCCTTTGCCACCCACTGGCAGGGTACTGTGAGGGTGGAGCACACCAGTGCTGACTCTGTGTGTCCTCAGATACAGCCCTGATGGCCAGGTTACAGGTGACTCCAGAAGGGCCGAGGAAGAGGAATGTGAAGAGGGGAGAATGGTGGTACCGGGAACAGGGATCACTTGGATTGGCAAAGGATATCCTGGGCTTGTCATACTCTTAGGATGATCTGACTGGTTCCTTGAGCAGACCAGAGCTTGGAGTGAGCATAGGAAGTAGTGTATTCAAGGTCACACAAAAAACTAAGACTCAGGACTGCTGACTCCAAGCCAGCTTTGAACTCCGGTGAGGGGGCTGTGCACTCAGGCTCAGGGGGGACAATGCTAGGTCACTCCCATGCTTGGAGGCCTCCTACTGTGCAGTAGAAAATCGTGATTGGGGGTCAAGATCTGCTAATTTCCCACAGCAGCCACCACAGGTGGTGTGCTTATCTGCACACCCCATATAAGGAATGAGGCACACAGGGGCCCAGGGAAGAAGCTCCTGCTGACCTGTTGCAGTGCTTACGCAATAGCCTTGACACCAGGCACTGCCAAGGAGAAGCCTTAGGTTATGTGTGGTATGTAAGGCTTCTCAGCAGCCTGACACTCCTGCCAATGGGAATGAGTTGGGGCCTAGCACACTGCATCTTTGCCAGTGACACCTGGATGGTGTCACTTCAGCTAGGACTCACAGTGTAGACCACTAGTTTACAAGAGGGTAGTCCTGAAGGGACTACCTCAGTATAATCAAAATACCAGGGGTGATTTTCTTTGGTATGTTGGTTAGCAGATATTTGAAATTTTCTTCCTTATTATTTTTCAATTTAACCATTTATTTATTTATTTATTTATTTATTTATTTATTTTTGAGGCAAGGTCTCACTATGTAGTCCAGGCTAGCTTGGAACTCAGATGTAGACAGGGTTAGCATTAAACTCAGAGGCTCACCTGCCTCTTCACATATTTTTCGATTTTTTTTTTTTCAAGACAGGGTTTTATTGTGTAGGTCTGGCTCTCCTGGAACTCTCTTTGTAGACCAAGCTGGGAACTCTCTTTGTAGACCAAGCTGGCCTTGAACTCACAGAAATCTGCCTGCCTCTATCCCTGAGTGCTGGGATTGAAGGAGTGCACCATCAAAGCCTGGCATATTTTTCAAATTTTATAAAACAAATGTTCTTTGATTTTTTTTTTTTTTTTTGAGACAGGATTCTTATTCTATAGTCCAAGCTGGCTGAAACTTGCAGTAATACTCCTGCCTCAGTCTCCCAAGTCTTAGAAATTACAGGTGTGAGCCATCAAGCTTGGCTAAATATTTCATTATTCTTGTTACTATTGTGTTTTGAGACACGGTCTGGCTGGCTTGTAATGAAGTTCATGCTGGCTTTGAACTCATAGCAATCCTCTAGTCTCAGCCTCCTACGTGTTGGAATTATAGATATGAATGACTATGGCCAGCTTATTTTTTTTTAATTATTTTTTCTTTCTTTTTTTTTGAGGGTTACTTTGTGTAGCTTTGGAGTCTGTCCTGGCACTTCCTCTGTAGACCAGGCTGGCCTAGAAAAATGTTGGAGACAATGGTAATTTAGAAGAATGTTAGTGTTACAATAGCAATAAACAGTCTGCAAAACAGGATATGCTAAGTATTACAATATTTTTTTAAATGCCAGAGGGCAAGGGCTGTAGCTCAGTGGGTAGGGTGCTTGCCTCCCACACTGGAAGCCCTGGGTTTTCTCCAACCCTGTATAACCAGGCATGGTGGCACGGACCTGTAATGCCAGCATGTAAGAGGTGGAAGTCAAGGATCAAGAAGGTCACGCGTAACTACAGAGTGAGCTTGAGGCCAGCCTGTGCCATATGACACTATGTCTTTAAAAATTAATAAATACATGAAAATCCCCTAATATGCTTCTATCTGTGTATGCACCTTCAGTTCTGTGATCACACATGGGTAGGGGTGAAGCTGGAAGAAGGGAGTCACCGAGGTGCTCACAGGGCCTCTTTCTCCTGGGGGACTGCGACTATGCCCCAGTTCTCTTTGCTTTTCTACTTCCCAGTTTATATTTTTTTATATTTGGTTTTCTGTTTTGTATAGCAATCACATTTTTTTGTTTTGTTTTGTTTTTTTGTTTTGTTTTGAGACAGGGTTTCTTTGCATTGTTTTGGAGCCTGTCCTGGAACTAGCTCTGTAGACCAGGCTGGCCTTGAACTCACAGAGATCCACCTGCCTCTGCCTCCCAAGTGCTGGGATTAAAGGAGTGTGCCACCAACGCCCGTCTTGTTTTACTTTTTGAGAAGCAGGGTTTCTCTGTGTAGCCCTAGCTGTTCTAGAACTAGATTTGTAGGTCTTGAACTCACAGAGAGCTGCCCCTGCCTCTGCCTCCCAAGTGCTAAGATTAAAGGTACGCTCCACTACAATTGGCTTAGTTTTTTTTTTTTTTTTTTAAATTATGGTTTACTTATTTTGTGTGTATGTATGGGAGGGGTATTCTACAGCATGTGTGTGGAGGTCAGGGGACAATTTGCAGGAGTCAGTTCTTAGTTCCTACTATGGGAGTCCCAGGCATCAAATTCAAGTCATCAGAACTGGTGGCAGATACCTTCAGCTGATGAGCCATGTCTCAGGCCATGACAGTTTTATTTCTGGCTCCTTTTTGTTTTTTGTTAGATTCTAACAAGTGCATACTTGACACTGCATCTTTCCTGAATTTGAGTCTGCCTATAACTTACAGCTCTAGTTTATTGGTAGTTCCCCAATTTATCCACATAGAAGCATAACCTCTCCTTGGTGACAACCGCATGAAGCCAAGTACATGGAATGACTATTAGACTGGGGATGTAGCAGAGAGAGAATATGAAAGAGATGAATGAGTGAATAAATGAATGCGTGAATGAGGCCAGACAGTGGGAGTGTTGAGGGACAGAGACTGGCATGAGGGAAGGCAGGATGTGGTGGGGAGGTGTAGGGTGTAGATGGTGCAGGGCACAAGGGCACAAACTCGCTGATGAACAGAAATGAGTGGAGTTGAATGGGGTTTGAGAAGGAGAAATAATTGGAATTCCACAAACTTTGAGTACTCAGGAGGGTGCGTTTGTAAATGGCAGGCAGTACTTGGGTAAATCAGAGAACGGTATACTGTTCTTGAGCTGTGCATGACACAATCAGTCAACCAAGATGTACTGTACACCCACTGCATACTATCAGCTGGGCGGGGCACTGGGATAATGGTCAGGCAGGCAGCAGCCAACAAACTAAGTATCCATGCAGAGCTGAGACCCAGATGAAAGAAGTGGGACCAAGGGAGGTGACCAGACAGCTTGTCAAGGAAGGCTTCCAGAAGAGCAGGCGCATGCACAGCTTTAAAGGCCAGATCAAGCGAGATCCCAGGAGCCCCCAAGAGCCATGAACATGGTAGAGTGCTATGCAGGACACTTACAGTCTGGTGCAAACACCGGGTGAGTGGGGCTCCAGCCTTCCTTCCCCAGACTGGCCACACCAGGAGCACCGAGATGGCTGCTGCTCTCCTGAACATGCCTCCCAGATCCACAGGCACTGTAGACTTCCCCTCCAGGGGTAGAGGAGAAGGGCAGACAGCCTAAGCCAGAAAATGGCTCCAAGCCAGGGACTTGAGTCCCACACACAGTTTTAACAACAACAATAAAGTGTCACTGTGTACCGGGCTGGTACCAGGTGCTTTGCTGCCTGACTCTATTCCCCTTAATCACCTCAATCACACACAGTGACCTTTTAAAATTCAAATCACCTGCAAGGGTAAAATGGCCCAGGAGAAGGTCACTGACAGAGGCTAACAACACAGACAAGGGTTTCAGTTCCTTCCAATTCTGGAAATGCAGTGCAAGCACGCGCGCACACACACACACACACACACACACACACACACACACACACACACGCACTCACGCACGCACACACAGACACACGGACACACAGACACAGCATCCCTGCTACCACAGTGAACCTAACCTGGAATCTAACCCACCACTGGATTGCTACACATGGGACTGAAGAACCTGGTAAATGATACCACAGAGCTACAACTCACAAACCCAAACTGGGGGCTGGAGAAATGGCTCGGCGGTTAAGAGCACTGTTTTTCTAGAGAACTCAGTTTCAATTCCCAGCATCTACACCATAGCTCACAATTGTCTGTAATTCCAGTTCTGGGGTATCTGATACCTTCACACTAATGCACTTAGAATAAAGTTAAATTATTAAAAAAAAAAAAATCAAAACCCCAAACTGACAGAAACTACATGGCATTCGACTCCACTTATTCAACAAATAAAATGTAAAGAAAAAGAAAGGCGCTCTCTTTCTCCCCCCCCCCCCTCAGTTCCATGCTCTCTCTCCTCCTCTTTCCTCTTTCCTGCTGCTTCTGTCTCTGGAGGCCAGTTTCCCCCCTCCCCTTTCCCCTTTTAATGATCCCTTTCCCTAATTAAAAAGAAAGGAAGGAGGGAGGGAAGGAAAGAAGGAAGGAAGGAAGGATGGAAGGAAAGAAGGAAGGAAGGAAGGAAGGAAGGAAAGAAGGCTGGCTGGCACGGGGTCAGCACATGTCTATAACCCCATCACTTGAGAGGAAGAGGCAGGAGGCTCACCAGCAAGTTCTAGGCCAGCCAGACCTGTGCTATATCTAACTGTATTTAGCAGGTTCTCACTATGTAGCTCAAGCTGACTTCAAATTTGCAATCGGGTGGAGAGATGGCTCAGTGGTTAAGAGCACTTTCTAAACCTGCACTGGGGTTATATTTCCAGCACATAACTGGGAACTAACAATCATCTGTCACTCCAGTTACAGATGGTGAGGATCCGACACCCTCTTCCAGCCTCATTGGGCATTGCATACATGTGGTACACAGGCTTATCAGCAGACAAAATACTCATACACATAAAACATAAATACATGTGCAGACCTCCTGCCACAGCCTCCTGAGGATTGTTGGTGTGCACCTATGCCTGGCTCAGATTTTTGCTACTTTAGCTCACACAATTGCGCCTGTGAGATACTGAGTTCATTTTGATATATGGTGTGAGGTAGGGCTTTTTTTTGTTTGTTTTTTAACTTTGAGGCTGGGATCCCCACATAGGCCAAGCTGACATATGTAGTCAAGGCTGGCCTCAAACTGTCAGTCTTCTTGCCTTAGTCTCCCAGGTGATGGGATTACAGGCATGCAACACCATGTCCACTCCAAATTTATCCTTATCTGTATAGCTATTGTAAAGAGAGATCTCAGAAAAGGTTATTCTTTGGTTCAGCATCATCAAGTAGACCCTGGGATCTTTTGAGGGAAGAGAGCCCTGCATGGTCTTCATTAAACATTCATGACCTGGACCAAACTACAGAGACGGTAGATTCTCAGGCCCAGCAGTGCAACAGCCTTATAGCAGTTGCCAGTATATCGCTGTCTAGAGCATGAGTTCACCAATTAAAGTTATGAAAAACAATCTGTAGTGTGATGGTATGTGTGTGTCTGTATGTGTGACAGGATTTAACTATGTTATAGTACTGGCTGGCCTGAAACTTGCTATGCACACAAGCTGGACTCAAATTTGTGGCAATCCCTCTGCCTCTGCCTCCCCGTGTGCTGGGATTATGTGAATGTGCCAGCACACCTGGTGCAGTTTTGTTTTTTGTTGAGACAGGGTTTCTCTGTGAGGTCCCGCCTGTCCTTGAACTCACAGAGATCTACCTGCCTCTGTCTCTGAATGCTGGGATTAGAGGGGTGTACCACCACTGCCTGGAAAATCCATCTTTTTAAAGACATGTAGAAAATAAACTTCAAATGTTAATCAATGGCTAGGTAAAGTTCGGTACAGTCACACAGTAAATTGTACTGCTACATGCTATAATTTGTATGAACCTATGCTATACTGAGTTGTTGTGGAATATTTATTTACACTTTGAAGATGCATCTTTGCCATGGCGCCTTTTGATTGGTTTAATAAATAGCTGAATGGCCAATAGCTAGGTAGGAAGAGGTTAGGTTGGACTTCTGGGGACAGAGAGGACTCTGGGAAGAACGGTGGAGGAAGCAGCATGAACAACACAAAAAGAAGCCACATGGTAAAATGTAGATTAAAAAATGCAGGTTAAGGGCTGGAGAGATGGCTCAGCTGTTAAAGACTAGGCTCACAACCAAAAATATAAAAAATGCAGGTTAAGCCAGGCTGTGGTGGCACATGCCTTTAATCCCAGCACTTGAAAGGTAGAGGCAATTGGATCTCTGTGAGTTGGAGGCCAGCCTGGTCTACAAATTAGGTTCCAGGACAGCCAGGACTGTTACACAAAGAAACCCTGTCTTGAAAAAACAAATAAAATAAAATAAAAGCAGTTTAATTTAAGTTATAAAAGCTAGTGGGACAAGCCTAAGCTAAGGTAGAACTTTCATAATTAATAAGTCTCCATGTCATTATTTGTAAGCTGGTGGCCCAAAGAATAATTTGATTATACTGTGTGAAAAACACCAGTCACACAAGGCCACACTGTGTGATTCCTTTTCTTTTATATGATGAATCTAGAACCCAACCAATGCAGAGGTGGCTGCTCACCAGGAGATGAAGTGATTATTTGGTTTGTTTGAGAGAATATGTACACATGTATGTGTGTGTGCATATATATATATATATATATATATATGTATATACTGAAAGATCTGCAGCGGGGGTGAACCCTCATGCCCCGACTCAGGAAAGGCGCCCCCCCCCACCAAATCACTCACGAGAAGCGGTCTTGATGCAAAAGCATGAGGTCTTTTATATTCCAGTGCACTGGGGTCCACACAGCCATACTCCACTTGGGGTAGAGGACTGTGAACCCTGGGTACAGGGTTCAGACAGCTTTTATAGGGTTACAACAAAGCCTGCGCATCACAAACCAATCATCTCATAACATCCAGTGTGGACCAATCAATTTGAACTATCCAAGCCAGCGCTTAGCCCAGGAAGTCTGCTTTTGCTAGGGCTTCTGGGTAGTGTGACAAGGCTCATTTTTTTTTTTTTTTTTTGTTTTTTTTTTTTGTTCATTCACTCACAGAATGTGACCTTTTGCCTACTCACTGCTTGGGGGCAGAGTCTAGGGAGAATTAGGCAAAAATTTTTGTGACAAGGCTCATTTTTTTTTTTTTTTGTTCATTCACTCACAGAATGTGACCTTTTGCCTACTCACTGCTTGGGGGCAGAGTCTAGGGAGAATTAGGCAAAAATTTTCCATCCTTACAATACAAATCTATAATATAAAGGCTTTACCCCCATATAACTGATCTGTACACAACACAACATTGAGTATACTAAATGTCATTGAATTGCATACTTAAAGATGGTTGGGGGATTTATCCCTAGTATAGGAATGGCTTTTGGGAGCCCATCCCACATAGAGGGATACTCTCTCAACCTAGACACATGAGGGAGGGCTAGGCCCTGCTCCAAATGATATGACAGACTTTGAAGACTCCCTGTGGAAGGCCTCACCCTCCCTGTGGAGCAGAAAGGGGATGGGATGGGGGTTGGGGAGCAGGGGAGGGAGAGGGAATTGGGATTGACATGTAAAACAAACTTGTTTCAAATTTAGATTTAAAAATAAGGAAAAAGAAAAAGAGAGAGATGGTTGGGGGACTGGATCGATGGCTGAGCAGCTAAGAACATTTGCTGCTCTCCCAGAGAAACTGAGTTTGGTACCTAGCGCCCATGTCAGGTGGCCCAAAACTGCTGTAACTTTAACTTCAGCAGATCCCACACCCCTGGCATCTTCAGGACCTACATATACACAGAAACACCTAGAAATAGATATTAAAAAAAAAAGATGGTTAGGGTAGGACAAAGTAGTACAAGTCTGTAATTCTGGTACATAGAGGTTTGAGGCAGGAGGATCATGAGTTTCTTTTCTTCTTCTTCTTCTTTTTTTTTTTTTTTCCTTGAGACAGGGTTTGTCTGTGTAGTCCTGGCTGTCCTGGAACTCACTCTGTAGACCAGGCTGACTTCAAATTCACAGAGATCAGCTTGCCTCTGCCACCCGAGTGCTAGGATTAAAGGCCACCATCGCCAGTAGTTTCTATTTTTAAATATGATTCACATGTATTTATTTATTATCTGTGTTGGTGTGTGTATTTAAGTTAATCATAAATCATATGTGGACACCCGATGACAACTTTCAGGAGTCAGGTTTCTCCGTTCATCATGTAGGTTCTTAGGATAAAATTCAGGTTATTCAAGTTGGTAGCAGATGTCATTACCTGCTCAGCCATTTTGCCAGCCCCAGAATCATGTGTTTTGATGCAACCCAGGCTACTTAGTCAGACTTTGTCTCAAAAAAATAAAGGTTAGGGCTGGGTGTGCAGCTCAGCAATGGAGCCCTTGACTGGCATGTTCCAGGCTCTTCTCTGATACCTCTCCATCTTGAGAACGGTGTTCCCACTGATGTTAATCAGTTGGTGTGCACTTGGGAAGGTTTTCCAACAGGGACAGCTGTAGCACTCCTATAGGGCCAACTACTTCCTGTGTCTGAAGGTCAGAGAATGGAGCTGTGAGGGAAAATTAATAACTAAAAGGTACAGGACTTATGGCAAGAAGGGAAAAGTAAAAAGAACAAAAGTTTCTGCCAATAGATAACTCCCTGACTGGAGAGTACAGAGCCCTTATGCTGTTTTCAGGAAATAAAAGAACAAGGCAGGAACCCATCACCAACTGTGCAGACATTCTCCCTGCCCTCCATTACCATAAGGACAAGGCCACTGAACTCCCCACCCCCACCCCTGTCCTAGAAAAAAATAATCTTGCAGGTGTGCTAAATAATCCTGCCTTGTAAAAACTTTGTACTCCGTGAAATCTCTGTAACCTTGGAAACCTTATGAGATGAGACTAGTAGTCTCAAACCTCCCTTTACCTTTAAAAAACACTTCGAAATTGTAAGCATGCACCTAACTCTTCCGATAGAGTGAGGTCCCAGCTGGTTCGGTTCTTAGCAATAAAAAACCTTTTGCTTTTGTAGTCAGGAGTCACTTCCTTGGAGGTTGAGGAAACCCGGTAGGCACAACAGTCACTAGCTAACTCCAGAGGTCTGGAGGTCTGTATAGACAGGCAGGAAGTGAGGTAGGTAGACAAAAAAAAAAAAAAAAAAAAAAAAAAAAAAAAGGATATAAGCAGGGAGAATCAGGAACCCTCTCCCTTGTCTGCTGAGATGCTAAGGAGGTAAGGTGTGGAGGTGGCTTGCTCCTCTCTGATCTCTCAGCATTTTCCTCTGTATCTGACTCTGGGTTTTTATTATCTAGACCAGTTCAGAACTCCATCTACAACTTCTCCCTTCCTTTAGCCACTTGGTCCCATGCAGATGTGACTGGCATGTCCTTGCTTGTCTGCTCTGTGTCTCTGCTAGCTAACTCTCTCGATAATCCACTTTGTGAGATGCTTCATGGGTTAGCTGCTTTCACCACTTGATGACAGCATGCTTCCCTGTTTGTCCCTGAACGAATACAGTGACTAATCCCCACCTGACACAGGACCTGTCATTTCACAACCTGCCATTCCCATTAAGATCTGTGGGGGAGCAACTAACTACAAAGTTCATGTTACACAACTACTAGTGATTAATATTATATGGTTACCGACATTTGAACTGTGTCATTGAGAATTAGTGTTATTTAATTAAATCTGGACACCTACAACTCACTCTATCAGTGGTGCAGTGAGGGCTGCTTATTACAAATGAAAGATTACACTGAAGAATGTTTCAAGAGACCTTGAATTATAAACGCTGGGGACTTGTAGACTTGCTTACATTTTGATTTGTGAGTGTGTGTTCAGTGTGTATGTTCACTTGTGCCCAGGAGTAGTGGGTGGCTCTGTGTGTGTGTGTGTGTGTGTGTGTGTGTGTGTGTGTGTGTGTGTGCAGGCCAGATGTTAACCTTAGGAGCCCTCCACCTTGCCTCCATCTCCCCAGGAGGCAGCATTGTGTGCCAAGTTTATTCTTAGGCCAGGTCCTTTTTTTTTGTTGTTGTTGTTGTTTTTTGGGACAGGGTTTCTCTGTATTGCTTTGGAGCCAGTCCTGGAACTAGCTCTGTAGACCAAGCTCGCCTCAAATTCACAGAGATCCACCTGCTTCTGCTGGGATCCAAGGTGTGAGCCACCAGGGCCCGGACAAACTCAGGTCCTCGTGCTTATGCAGCAAGCACTTTACCAACTGAGCTATTTTCTAAGTCTCCTGATTTTTGAAAAACAAATTAGACCATAGAGCTGGGGCTATTGTTTGTTGGTAGAACACTTGTCTGGCTTCAAATTCTACTTGAAGTAGATGAATGGTGGCCTGAGGCTGGAGTGGGGGTAGGATATCTGGGTTTGGATGAAGAATGATGTCCAAAGGACTGAGTGACTTTTAGTCACAAGTGAATTGTGGTGACAACGGCACAAGTCTAAGAGCATGAAGGATCTGATGGAATGTAAAATCCACAGGGATGGAGTGGGGTGGGAGCCTGGAGAGACAGCTCAGAGGTTAAGAGCACATGATGTTTCAGAGGACCTAAGTTTTGTCTCTCCAGGTCTGATGACTCACAAACACCTGTAACTCCAACTCCAGCAGAACTGACACCCTCATCTGGCCTCTGAGCCCAAACCTAAACACACACACACACACACACACACACACACACACACACACAGAGGCATAATTAAATCTTTTAAATGGTGACTTGTGCCAGTTTGGGAGGAAGAGGCAGGCAGATCTCTGAGTTTCAGGCCACCCTGATTTACAGAGTGAGTTCCAGGCTAGTGAAGACTATAAAGTGAGACCCTGTCTAAAAAAGAAAGAAAGGAAGGAAGGAAGGAAGGAACGAACGAACAAATGAATGAACAAACGAAGGATAAAACCCCAAAATATATAAAAAATAAAATAAGGGACTGGAGAGGTTATCTCAGTAGTTAAGAGAACTGTCTGCTCTTGCAGAGACCTGGAATTGGTTCCCAGTACCAACATGGAGGCTCACAATCTTTTGTACCTCTAGTTCCTGGGAACTAGAGTACTCTTCTGTTATCTTGGACACTGCATGCGCAGGGTGCACAGACATTGTGCTGGCCAATTTTATGTTAACTTGACACAAGCTTGAGTCACTGCAGAGAAGGGGGCCTCAATTTTATCTGGCTACAGGCATAGGGTCTTTTCTCTTTTTTTTCTAGACAAGGTTTTCTACATAGCCCTGGCTTTCCTGGAACTCACTCTATAGGTCAGGTTGGTCTCTAACTCACAGAGATCCAGCTGCCTCTGCTTCTTCCTGAGTGGGTGTTTTCTTAATTAGTGATTGATGTGGGAGAGCCCAAACCATTGTGGGTGAGGTTATCCCTGGGCTGGTGGTCCTGGGTTCTATAAGAAAGCAGGCTAAGGAAACCATGGGGAGCAAGCTAGCAAGCAGGGCCCCTCCATAGCCTCTGCATCAGTTCTAGCCTCCATGTTCCTGCCATTTAAGTCCTGACTTCCTTCAATAATGAACAACAATGTGGAAGTGTAAGCCTGGAAAACCTTTTCCTCCCCAACTTGCTTTTTGCTCATGGTGTTTCATGGCATATATACATATAGGCAAAACACTCAGACACATAAAGTAAAATTATTTCAGTAAACACGGGTGTGTGGTAGTGCACATCTTTAACCCCAGCACTTGGGAGGCTAAGCAGGTGGATCTCTGTGAGCTCAAAATCTCCTTGGTCTACATAGCAAGTTTCAGACTCGTAAGTGCTACACAGAGATAACGCTGTCTCAAACAATTCACCAGAGAACTGCTGTTACGAGGCAGCACAGGTGCTCGGGTACACTAAGGAGACAACTCCACCAGGGCAGGGACCAGAGGGAAGATACCATCCTACAAACTGTGATTCCTAAGCATCTACTATATGAGAGTTCCTCCATGTCAGGCTACCTCCCTGAGGCTGCACAGCTAATGGCCAGCAGCCTCACCAGAAATGGACAATGGCATACTACAATAACTTGGTGCTAATGTCAGCTACACCCCGACTGCTGACCCCCATTGGACATACTTGTCCAGTAGGCTATGTTGACACCAGAGTGCTGGCACTAGTGCAGAGCCCTCTCAGCCTGGCCTCTGGGGTTGGCTGAGCTCTGACTGCGGCCTCCATGTTTTCCTTTCTTTAGGACATTCAGATGCTCTGCTTTAGACTTGGCCTGACCCACATGTGCTCAGCCTGATGCCTGGAATGCATCCCCATGTGTATGAGTATTTTTGCCTGACTATATGTCTGTACACCACACTGTGGAGTGCCATTGCAAGCTAAAGAGGGTGTGGGACCCCCTAGGGCTGGAATTACAGAGAGTTGTGAGCTACCATGTTGATACTAGGAATTCAACTTGAGTCCTATGAAAGAGTAACCAGAATAAATAAATAAGCATACAGACAAATAAAGTCAGTTATGGGGCTGAATAGACAGCTCAGTTAGTGGTTACTCTTTCATAGGACATATAGTCAGGCAAAAATACCATACACATTAAAAAAGAGATAGAGAGAAAGAGAGAGAACATATCAGGCATGGTATCAGGCACGGTGGCACACACCTTTGAACCCTGAACTCAGCAGGCTGAGGCAGGTGGATCTCTGTGAGTTTGAGGCCAGCCTGGTCCACATAGAGAGTTTCAGGACAGCCAGGGCTACACAGAGAGACCTGTCTCAAAAACTAAAATGAAATAAAAGAATACATTTAAAAAACTAGACAAAAAAGCATCACCCTTGACTCAAAACTCTCTACTTAACTGGCCTGTTGTCTGGGGAGGAGCAGGACCAGCGCTGCAGGGAAGCTGTTGCCCTGTTTCCCTCCAGAACATAAAGAACAACACACACTAGACCCTAAGTGCCTGAGCTAGGGCTCATACCACTCTCTGCTCACCATTTCCTAATATTCCAACTCTTCCCTCGAATGTTCTGGTTCCCTTGAAGAATGCTTGCATTCCCCTTGCTCAGCTCTGTCCGGAGGAGATGGCCACACACTGAGAAAACACTAACCATGGTTCCCACAGAGAACGGAAGCAGAAGGATGTCATGCTTGGTTAAGACCTGTCCCCATTATGTGACAAGGAGAAAAAAAGTGAAGTTGGGTCTTAGATGAAATGACCCAGCTCCACTGTCACACTAGCTATGGAACATGGGTTCGCAGGGCACAACCTACGGGCTCAGTTTACCCACCAGTAGAGTGGTACCGAATCAGCACAGCAAGTACAAGGGCCTGGACTTGATCCCCAGCACTACAGACAAGCCAAACAAACCAAACAAATAAACAGTCTAACCCATGTCATGCTGTGATCCGTGCATGCATGCAATAACTTGCAGTTAGCAAGAAACCAATTACCATTGAAACCTATAAGTTTTCCACAAAAAGCTATCTTACAGGGCTAGGGAGATGGCTCAGTGGATAAAAGCCACATTGCTTTTGTAGTGAACCTAAATTTGATCCCAGTACCCATATCGGGTGGCTTACAACTGCCTGTAACTACAGCTTTTAGGGAGATCTGATGCCTTTGGCCTCCATGTACACACACACACACACACACACACACACACACACAGTGAGACAATCACAAATTATTAAAAATAAATGTTTTTTAAAAATCTATGTCATAATACAAGACCTCCCCCCATAAGTCTCTTTTCAATAATGAATCCAGCCCCCCACCTTTATTTATTTATTTATTTATTTTTTGAAAACAGGGTTTCTCTGCATAGCCTTAGCTGTTTTGAAACTCACTCTGTAGACCAGGCTGCCCTTGAACTCACAGAGATTCACCTGCCTCTGCCTCCCATGTGCAAGTGCTGGGATTAAAGGCATGCACCACTGCCTGGCCCAGTCCCCCTTTTTTAAACAGTAAAAAAGGGGCCCCATAATATAAATAAATATTCCCAAGGGAGATGCTGACCTAAAAGCTAAGCACCACAAGGATGGAGACCTAGGCCCCTTGACCTTGGAATGGGTTGAGAAGAAAGGAGTGACTGCTGCAACTCTGACTGAAGGCTCACACCTCTCAGAGGCTGGTGACAATCTGAGGTATGGCAAATAGAAGGCAGCTTGTTTGTTGTTCCCTTTGTAAGGATGCAGATCCAAAACTGAAATCTCACTCCCTGAGCAGTTCTACATAACAGGGAGGTAGGGGCCAAGCAGGAACCTTGGAGAACAGCCTGCTAATTTTCTAGGTAGAGAAGCTGAGGGTTGGGTCAGGGAAAGTACTTATCCAAAGCCAGTCTCTGCAAAGGATAGGAGGTTCCCAGATCACGCCCCCCCCCCCCCCCCCGGTACGGAGGTAGAAAACTTTCAGGGGCTGCCTGGGTCCTCTGGGAGTCCTTCTGGCCCAATGACTGCTGGGATAGGCCTAACAGACCCCTCTCCTGCTAAGCTGAGGTGATCTGGCCTGTTGGCCACAGAGGCAGGAGCAGGCCTTTTCTTGATAATAGGTGTCCCTGTTCCTTGGCAATTTGAGAACTTAGCCAATGAAAACGACCAGGAAGACAAGAGCCCATTGACCTGAGTTGTGACACTTTTATTTACAGCACCAGGACTGCTGCTCTGGTAAAGAATATGTCATTGCTATGAAGCCTCCTGTGGTCTTCTGTTGCCCCCATCTGGATTAGCAATCAGGAATCAGGTCTTGAAGTTAGGGAGGTGAAGTGGAGTGGTAGGTGGGGTTGAGGCTTGGCCATAACGAGTGGTGTACATAGATGCTAGACTGGAGTGTCCAACCTGCACTTGCTCTGATGACGTACACTTTACCAGTCACTTAGGACCCTCAGAGAATGCTGGGCAGTCATTCTATACACTTCTCTATCTAGAATTCCCCATGACTCCATCCAGTCTGGTCCTTTGTGCTATGCAAAGATTTCTTTTCTTTCTTTTTTAAGATTTATTTATTTATTATGTACAAAGTGTTCTGCCTGAATGTATATCTTCAGGCCAGGACCAGATCTCATTACAGATGGTTGTGAGCCACCATGTGGTTGCTGGGAATTGAACTCAGGTCCTCTGGAAGAGCAGCCAGTGCTCTTTTGTTGTTGTTGTTGTTTTGTTTTTCAAGACAGGGTTTCTTTGTGGCTTTGGAGGCTGTCCTGGAATGAGCTCTTGCAGACCAGTCTGGTTTCAAATTCACAGATATCTGCCTGCCTCTGCCTCTCAAGTGCTGGGATCAAAGGCATGTGCTACCACCACCCGGCTTAGCAGTCAGTGCTCTTAACCTCTGACATCTCTCAAGCCCCAGCAAGGTTTTTAACACAGGAGCTGACTGCTGAGTTGTTGGCTGCTCTCACAGAACCATAGGATGGGAACAGTCTGGTCTGTTCAGCCCTAAGCTACTGTGTATACTACTAGAGGCTGATGCTCCCAGGAGGCAGAGGGAGAGACCTGGTGGCCTCAAAGCCTCCTGTGGGTGGGCAGGAGGGGAGTGACAGCCTGTGGGAATCCACTTTCCAAACTCTGTGCCTCACCCATGGGCAAATAGGACTGCTGGGGCTACTCGGTGTCTACTGTTGTGGTCATATCTGTTAATGAGTGATGGTCCAGGTCTGTTGACTCCAGGATGGAAAATGACAGTGAGCCTTGGAATTTATCCTGGACTCTGTCACTGTTCACCCTCTCCCTTGGCTAGTGTTCCTGTCAACCCCATTTATCCAACAATTCATGCTGCATGTCTGTGCTATGCATGGGGAACATGGGTTTTGCATGTCTAACAAAAGAAGGCTAAAAACCCCTGTACTCAAATTCCAGCTCCTTCTTCCCATGCTGGCTGTAATACTCTAAATCCTTTAACTTCCACTAGCCTGTTTCCTCCTTTATTAAAGGGAAGCAACAAGACCGTTAGGAATGTAGGCATTGGCTCAACAGATAATTTTATCCCTTTCTTTTGAAGAATCAAACCGTCCACACAGGAGTTAAATTCCTCGCCTTGTCAGGCACCCAGAACCTCTGTTCCCTTGTGCCACCACTCCATCAGTTAACAACGTGTGCATATTAGTAGAAAGCTGGCGTGCACGCGAACACTCGAACGGCAGCAGGGCTGAGGCTACTCTTTCTGTCCCATAATTTTTTTTTTTTTAACCTAAGTTATCTTGAAAGTCGTCTCACATTAGTGCTTTAACCCAATTGCCACGACTACTGTCAGCCTGGGAATCATCAGAAGAATCCACCTAGACTATTATTGGCGCCAGCTCTGCCGGGAACTCTCCGTTACCGTAGTATTCATCTTCTTGGCCAGGACTACCTTGGGCGAGTGGATGTGGGTGCAGAGAGAGCTAGCCTGAGTGGTCCGAGGGCTGAGTGTAGAGCTGAAACCGCGAGCGCAAGTTTTACTCGGGAAACCAACTCTCTCAGCGAAGCTACACATCACACACAAACAGCAGCAGCAGCACATGCATCAAGAGGCGCAGCACTCGGAACCCTTTGGAGAACCTGCCGGCTTCAACACACGATCTTGGCGAAACCTCGCACCGCGACCAGGTACTGACCTGCTTCAGCGGAGAACTGTGCGGCTTCGTCGAATCGCCAGCGACCACAAATGTATTTCCCAAGGTTGCAAATGTCTCTGTTCCTTTAAAGAGGCAGAGCCCTAGATGTGCTTGCTACTTCCGCCCAGAAGCGATATGGCGCCAAGAACACTGTCAGAAGCTGCGCGTAGTTCCATGTTACCTTTAAAAACATGGCGACTCCCTAAGGGGTCCCGTTTGCTTCCGGTGACATCACTTCCGGGGCGGATATCTATGAAGTGGTACAGTGAGAGGCAAACAAAACAAGACATCAAAGACCGACTATGAGAAGCCAGAACAAGGGCTGGGACTGCCTGATGGTCGTCCGGGAGCGGCGGGCCCAGGTGAGTGGGTCGCGTGGGTTAAGGGACGCGCTCTGTCACCTCAATGAACCCACTCACATGCTCTCGGCCTTCGCGCCAGCCTCTCACCTAAGTTTCCGCCGCGCTCCCCAGGCCATACTTGTGTCTCTGGTCGTCGCAGATCCGCGCCCCTCCGCGTACGCGCCCCTTTCCCAGTGGTTCCTCCTGGACGTTCTCTGCACAGCTTCCCCACCAACTACCTCAATTATTAGCCATGGGCTATCTGGCGCCAGCCTCTTTCCTTGGATCCTCCCCTCTTCCTGATTTTCCGGACAGTTCCCTGCCTCCGGGGTGTTTGGTCTGGGGTTCCCTGGAAGACCGGTTATTGATGTGAAACTCCAGTTGGTTCTGCCCCTTGTTGTGCGGGCAGGAGTGGCAGATCTAGGAAGGTATGGGTGAGCTGGAGGTCAGCAAAGACTCTCCCAGGCTGAAGGAACGCAGCTTCCGAAGCTAGGGGACAATGAAACAGGAAGCTAAATTGTGGAAGAGGAGATGGAAGACCTAAAAGTTTTAAAAGACCTTCCACCTTGGAAGGGTGGTGGTGATACCTTCAATCCCAACTGAATGTGTTCTGCTCTCTGGAGCACATAGACTAACGGACAGCACTGGAGGAGAGGGTAGGAGGTCCACTTGTGCCAGGGAAGGAGAATAAAGGGTGTGTTATTGGTTCCGGACATTGAAAAATGACAGGGATATACTGAAGGTTGTTATCCTGTAGCAGTTCAGGGGAAGCAAGGACTGGTGGATAGTGTTGTGGAAGAGATTCTGGGGTGACGGCAGCTTGGCTTCCTGTCCTCCCAGTCCTACAGCTTGTTTGGGTTGAGAGGTGTTGATCCTCTGGACCTTCTTGCCTCCAGGGTCTGTACGGCACAGAGTAGAAGACCAAAGAGCATTTGTGATGGCCCTCTTCCCCAATGCTTTTTTTCCCTGCTGCGGACACCTGCTAGAAAGCAGTTTGTAGAGAGTGGGGCCCTCTATGGATCGTCCTGTGAGTCAGGAGTGTGTGCAAGTAGTGGGTTTCACTTGCTGCTTGAAGGAGCTTCAAGGGAGAAACCAAAAGTGATTCTGGGTTTTCATGTGGGGACACTGAGGTACAGCCTGATAGACAAAGGCTCCAGAAGGATCCAGATGGGATACACATGGGTACCTGGAGCCTAGCTCACCACCTCTCCATCCCTGGGCTGACATACCTGCCCTGTCATAATGGTCTGCCTTGGACTGGACTTATAATAGGAAATGTGTCCCTGACCTCCTCAGCACTGCAGTCCAAGGGGAGATAGGACATAGAAACTTAAGACTGAGCATTGGTAAGGCAGAAAGAACCCCATGGTAGTCCAGAGGAGGAAGTACCCATAGATGCATGGACAGGGTTGCCCAGGGTACACTTCCAGGAAGAGGGACACTAGAGGGGCATGTGAGTTTGGAGCCTCAGTTCTGGTCCCTCTGCCATGAGCAAATGATTGCACAGCTTCAGCAGGTATCCCAACCCTGGCTGAGAAGGCAGTGCAGAGGTGACCTGGGCAGCTTCTGTATCTTTCTGGCTCTAGGTGTTTTGCTGCTGGACACCCATGTCAGCTGTCCTTCAGGTACAGACTGGATCCCCCGGTTATGACATGTTTTAAGATCTCTCTTAGACCCATCCAGGTCCCAGAATATGTAATCCCATTTATGGCTAAAACCTGACTGTACTTTGGCCCTCCCTCTGGCTGGGCCACACTCCCAGCTCAGGCTGTTTTTGCTGTCCTCCCCAAGTCTACAGAGGCATTTACACCCCATTCCACACTGCCACCTTATCTCCAAGAAAAGTGTAGAATGGAGTACTTGCTCATTGTGGAAAGTGTGTCCTTAATTTTAAGTGGAAGTCTGTGTTTGGTGATCCTCCACTGTTACTCCCCTCTTGTCATTCCCACCTCCAGGGCTAGTATTCTCTGGACAGCACTTCTGCCTCATGCAGGGGTCACTCTTACCATTATTCCTGCCCCAAGGACACTTACTCTTGGGGCACTTACTCCTCCAGAAGCTTCCAGGGTCTAAGTTTGGTCCCTGGATCCCCAGCAGGGTCTGGCTTAAAGACTCCAAAAATGGCCTTCTAGTATTGCAGCATCCATGAAGTTGAAGGAGATGTCAGGACTCTGGACAGATGGTCAGGCAGCCTTAGCAGGACAGCCAACATGCAGCTACCATGAGCAGAGTCTCAGCCTTACTCAGCTGCTAACCCCAAGAGAAGCAAAGGCTAGAACCATGTCTTCACCGCCTTGTGGGTCCTTACTGCAGGGACAGAAGATACTCTGCAATGCGTCGGGCAGCTGAGCGGCGTCTGCTGCCTGTGCTCTTTCAGTCCAGTGCATTCACTTGGAAACTGTTTTGTTCCCCTCTCAGGTCTCCTCAGGTCCTGTTGCTGAAAGGGCTGCTGCTGACACACCGGTAAACAGTCTCCAGCCTTGTTGATCGGAAGTTCTGGTAGAATGGTATCTTTGTTTTGTTGTTTTTCTTTGTTCTTTTCAGTTTTGTGAGGCAGGGTCTCCCTGTAATGCCCAGGCAGCCCTGAACCTAGCTTCCCACTCAGACCTCTATGTGCTGTGATTGCAGACATGTGCCACCACGTTCTTGTGCTGCAGACCTCAGAGATTTTGATGCCCTGACCTGAATGGGATGAGTGGGAGCAGCTGGCAAGGCAGGATGCCTCATAAGTACTTGATCATGTCCATGTATGTAGGCCGGGGCCCTTTGGAGACCCAAGTCAGTAAGTGCACAATTTAAGATTTGAATCACAGCAGTTGTGATGGTGCAGGCCTTTAATCCCAGCACTCAGGATGCTGAGACAATGGGATCTCTGCTGTGTACACTGAGTAGATTTGTCACTATGACAAATCTTTAATAAAGAAGCTGACTGGCCAATAGCTGACTGCTGAGAAGGAGAAGGGTGGAGTCTGGGACATACTAGCCAGCCGGCAAGGAAGCAGGACATCTTGAAAATGAAGGAAAAAGCTATGAGCCACGTGGCAAAGCATAGATAAGAAATATAGGTTAATTTAAATGTAAGAGTTAGGTAGTAACAAACCTGAGCTATTGGCTAAGCATTTGTAATTAATATTAAGCCCCTGTTTCAGTTATTTGGGAACTGACGGGGGAGGAGGGGTGGTGGCTGCAGGGGCGCAAGACAGATAGTTTTCAAGGCCAGCCTTGTCTACATCATGAGTTCTAAGACAGCCACTGCTACACAGTAACACCCTGCCTTGAAAAACAAAACAAACAAATAAAAATAATAATAAAAATAAAATAAACAAATGAATAAACACAGACTTGAGTCTCTGTTCGGATCTGGTTAGAATCGCAGCTACCTCATGCTGCACTTGCCCATGCTGCACTTCTCTGAACTTCACGGTGTGCATCTCCTTTTTCAAAAGTAACTTTTTGATTGCTCTGGCTGACCTTGGACTCACAGAGATCCACTTGCTTCAGGCTCCCAAGTGCTGGGAGTATATGCCACCAAGTCAGCATTCCTCATCTTGTACCTAGCTCCCTTTAGCTCCCTTTAGGATGCTTTGAGAATACATTGGTGTAGGGAAGGCATGCAGAGTGCTTGCCCCAGGCTCCAAACACAACACTGGACTATTTAGAAACTGTCATGTAATCTGCAAAATAAACCCATGACATTGATCTCATGACCCGAATCTTGGCATGACCTTTGTCCCCTGTTGACAAAGAGCATGAAGGCTCAGAGTGAGCAACATGTTGCAACCAACACCTCAGGAAAGAAGGTAAAGTTGTGGACTTGAACATGTGCACTGTTGTCCCGGGGCTAGGTCCTTTGTTCTTTCCTGAGCCTTCCCTGCCTCCACCACCTCCTAAATTCTACTCCACAGCAGGCAGGGAACTCCAGCCCCAACCTTTGATAAAATTGTTATCTTGTGGCTTTTCTTTTCTTTTCCTTCTTTCTTTCTTCTTTCTTACCTTTTTTGTTTGTTTGTTTGTTTGTTTGTTTGTTGAGACAGGATTTCTCTGTGTAGCCCTGGCTATCAGAGAACTTGCTCTGAAGATCAGGCTGGCCCAAACTCACAGAGATGTGTGCCACCACCACCACCTATTCACTGTTTTGTTGTTGTTGTTAATACACAAGGAGATGCATGTTTGTTACTGGTTTCATACTATTTGGATTCCTGATAGCAAAGGTAAAGACTTCTCTGACTTACTCTTCCCATGTAAAATGGGGGAATAACCCTCTGTTGTGGGATGCTGTCCTCCAGGAACAACTTGGGGTGACCATTTTGAAATCAGAGCAGCTGTAGGCACCCACAGGAGTCCCTCACAAAGTCGAATCTGCATTCCCTGGTAGATGTGTGAGGGGTGTGGTCAAACCTTCACCCAGTAGTCCAGCCACTCTCTTCTCTCCACCCCATTAAGTCCTGCCATAGATATAGGCAGACTTTTCTTTTCTGCCTGCCCGTTCCCAAATAACCAACACAGAGACTTAACATTAGTTATAAAGGCTTGGCTGAAAGCTCAGATGTTTTAACCAATGAGCTCTTACAACTTAAATTAACCTGTTTATATTAATCTACATTCTGCCATGTGGCATTAACTCTTTCATCTTGTACCTCTTGTTTCCTTTCCATGTCTCACTGGTGACTCCTCTAACTCTGCCCTTCTTCCCAGGGTCCTTAGTATGGTTCTCCCACCTGAACTTACCCTGTCCAGTGATTAGCCAGTCAGCTTCTTCATTAAACCAGTCACAGCAACATATATTCATACAGTGTAAAGGAATATTCCACACATAGCTATATGTGATCTCTAAGAGGCACTGTATTTTATAGGATTGTAAGGTTAACTGAGGGGACACTCCACAGCTTTCACAGTAGCTATCCTATGGTACAAGAGATTACTCAGGAGCCTGTAAGTAGTCTCAATAAACTCCATGATTTACCATGCTGGACTTGGGTGGAACTTTCTTTGGTCTGTTGTTGCCATTTTCTATCTGGCCTGTAAGTGGCATGGGAAATTTTATCAGGTTTTCTTGGACCACCAGCTCCCAGAGCATGACACAGAGACTTATTATTAGTTATGAATGCTCAGCCTTATCTTCTTCTTGTTCCTTGAACTCTTTTTTGTTTTTGTTTTTCGAGACAGTGTTTCTCTGTGGCTTTCGAGGCTGTCCTGGAACTAGCTCTTGTAGACCAGGCTGGCCTTGAACTCACAGAGTTCCGCCTGCCTCTGCCTCCCAAGTGCTGGGATCAAAGGCATGTGCCACCACTGCCCAGCTTCCAGGAACACAAACTCATAACTTTTGTTAACCTGTTTCTCTTCAGGAACACGAACTCATAACTTTTGTTAACCTGTTTCTCCTCATCTATGTTTTGCCTCAGGGGATTTTTGTTGTTGTTGTTTGCTTTTTGTTTTTAACCTTTCTTTCGTTATGTTATGTCCTACTTTACTGCTTCTTCCATGTCTGGCTGGCTAGCAGCTTGCTGGCCCCCGGCATCTCCCTTGTTCTTTTTTCTCCCTCAAGCCTAGAATCCTCTTCTACTATTTTCTTTCCTGCCAACTTCACCTATCCTTCTATTGCCTAGCTATTGGCCATCCAGTTTTTTATTAGACCAATCAGGTGCTTTAGGCAAGCAAGGTGAAACAAATGTTATAAATACATCTTTACATAGTTAAATAACATAAGCAAATATAACACACTTTTACATAGTTAAGTAATATTCTGTAACACAAATGCAGCACACCTTTACATAGTTAAAGTAATATTCCACAACAGGAAAGACTGCTCGATGGTAAAGGTCTTGCACTGCTATTGTGGTACCTGAGTTTAGTTCCCAGTACCCATGTCATATGGCCTATAACTTCAGCTCTAAGGAATCTAACATCCTCTTTTGGTCACTACAGGCAATTATGTACATGTTACTGATGCAGGCACACACATACACATTCACAAATATAAATCTTAAAAAAGTCTCCCAAGATGGACATGAATACTAGCACTCATGAAGCAGAGGCAGGTGGATCCTTGAATTTGAGGCCAGCCTGGTCTACAGAGTGAGTTCCAAGATGGCCAGAGCTACACAGAGAAACCTTGTCTGCAAAAACAAAGCAAAATGAAAAAGTCTCCCAAAGTCACACACTACCCTCTACATCTATTCCCTGTTTGCCTGTGTGCCTGCCTCACAAAAGTCTGGTGACCTCAGATCTGCCAACTGCAGAATAGTGGCATCGAAAGCCCTTTCCCAGGCCAGGGCCAGACAGAAAGCACGTGCCAGCCACAGCCCCTACCCTATCCCCAGAGTGGGCCCCACCATGGAGGAAGTGGGAAACACCTGGTTTGTGGCACTCCTGTTTATGAGAACAAGGTCAGCAGTGGCAGCCCGCCTGTGGGAATTTCCTGTTGATCTTGAGGAGCTGTTCCTGGGAAGAGGAAGCCTGAGCCTGCCCTGCTGATATCCAAAGAAGAGGAAGCAGCCAAAGCTTGCTTGTGCATGAGGACAGCGTACAGTGCCACCACATGCTGTCCTGCAGTGGTGCAGCCTGGTGATTGCTATGGAAGGACACCAGTTGGGTGACCTATGGGTCATTGCATGTTCCTGAATGTGATCTTCCCTCGATCTTCAATAACACATTGCCTGTTTTAGTATACTCTTGGCAGTGCCTAGAGGAAGGCTTGGTCCCGATTTTTGTTTTGCTTTCTTTTGGGTTTTTGAGACTGGATTTCTCTATGTGGCCTTGACTGTCCTGGAACTTGCTTTGTAGATCAGGGTGGCCTTGAGTTCACATAAATCCACCCACCTCTGCCTCCCAAGCACTGGGATTAAAGATGTGTATCACCACTGTCTAGCTCTTTTAAAATCTGTGTGAGGGTGTCAGATCCCCTGTAACTGGAGTTACAGACAGTTGTGAGCTTCCATGTGGGTGCTGGAAATTGAACTCTGGTTCTCCGGAAGATCAGTCAGTGCTCTTAACCACTGAACCATCTCTGGTTGGTCACTGTTCTTTTAGAATGCTTCTGCTTTTAGTTCTGAAGCTAAACAGACAAGGGGTTGTGTCATTGTGTCTGATCCACCCCTAACCCCCACCTCCCCCCCCCCCCAGTGCACACCTGATCTTGCAAAGTAAGTGACTCCATAGGCTCTACAAAGTTATGGGAATCCAGAGGAAGGTTCCCTCTTTGTCTTTGCAGGTAGGTAGAACTGCTTATAGCAATGGCCAGAGCTGCACCATGCACTCAAGCCCAGAGGCTGCCTCTGACTAGTAGAGATGGGCAGAAGCTTTTCTCTCTGAGCCTCAAGGTAGGTGTGTGTGTGTGTGTGTGTGTGTGTGTGTGTATGAACTAGGTACACTGAGTATTGATTAGCCAAAAAAAAAAAAAAATCTACCTTCTGAAATACACATATGAACCCTGAAGACTAAGAAAACAGTTTGGTCACAAAAGGACACACCATTCTAACACAGAGAAGAGTTTGAGGTTGTAGAAGGGGGGAAAAAAAAAAGGGAAATAGTGAGTGCTAGGGGCTAGGGACACCAAAGTCTCCTCTGACCAGAGAGTAATTAACTTGAGATAAAGAGGTTACACAGGAGCAGACCTGTAATCCTCAGGAGGATTGCAAATTCAAGCCCAGCCTAGGTGACATAGTGAGTGAGAAGGGCTCAAAAATTAACTGAAGCGTTGGGGATAGAGCTTCCTGGCAGAATGCCTGCTTGGCAAGCCCAAGGCCTCAAGCCAAAGAACACCAAAAGGCCCTCCCATGTAGGTACTGTAGTGTGAGGATTTTCATTCACCTGACCAAGATACATTTACTGTGTGTGTGTGTGTGTGTGTGTGTGTGTGTGTGTGTGTGTGTGTATTTCACAGCATAAAGCCACCTGGGAGTGGGACAAGACTGGTTGTAACCAGGACAGAAAGAGTGTGGCATAAGCCTGGGGGCTTAAGCTCTGCCTTCACCTGGAGCTTCTCATCTCTGGCCTGGGTATGGATTCATCTGCACCAAACACATTATTCTCCCATGTGTATCTCTCAGACTCACCTTCATAAAACAGATGCAGCTCTTCTGATGGTACAGCTGAAGGCTTGGAATGGCCACCAGGCCTTGGGGGAGCAGAAGTTCATGGGGCCCAAGGTCTCAGCCCAGGTGACAGATCGTTCCCCACAAGATACAGGTGCAGTGCATCAGTGTATCATGTGGCCAACTTGCCCACAGTTCCTTCACTGGGAAGTGTACAACAGACTACCTTGGTTTTGTTCTGGAAAAGAATTTGTCTACATTCAGCCCATGTCCTGAAAATGTGTAGACCAATTTGTTTGGCAGAGGAAGGTTCAAAACAGCAGAGCTTCAGACTGGGGATGTTTCTGGCTTTAGCCAGGTTTATAATGAGAATTGGAAGGTGAAGTGGAATGGGATTTGAAAACTGTACAGTCTGAGCAGAAAAGGAGTGCTGGTTTTTTAAAGGTATGTACCACCATGCCCAGCCCAAGATTTATTTTTTATTTGTTTTTAGTTAGTTTTTTTTTTTTTTTTTTTGTTTTGTTGAGATAGGGATTCTCTTTGTAGTCCATGCTGGCCTCCAACACAAAGATTCACCTGTCTCTGCCTCCCAAATGCTGGGATTAAAGGTGCATTCCACCACCACTCGATTCCAAAGATACTTATTTTTATCTTTATGTTTATGAATGTTTTCCTTGTATGCATGTCTATGCAGCTGTATGTGTAGTGACACCAGAAGTGGACATCAGATCCCCTAGAACTAAAGGTACAGGTGTCTATGAGCTGCCACTTGGGTGCTGGGAACCAAACCTGTGTTCTGTGCAACAGCAAGCAGCAAGGGCACTTAACTGCTGAGCCATCTCTCTATAGCCTAGCTTGATGTTTTTATGTTTTGTTATTTGAGACAGGGTCTCTCTGCATAGCCCTGGCTTTCCTAGAACTCACTATATAGACCAGGCTGACCTAAATTCATGGAGCCAGCTCACTTCTTTCTTGGCCATTGTGTGAACAGCCTGCTCCCCAAGCTGCCACCATCTCAGCCAGCAGCTCCACAGTCAAGCAGCTTCTTCCCCACTTGCTGGACCACAGCTCCTGCCAACAGATTGTACACTAGGTGGCACTAATGCTACTCTAGAGCTTCTCTAGTCCACAGCTTCAAATGTTCCACACTCCCTCAAGCCAGTTCTAAAGGTCCAAGGAGCACAGGTCAGTCATTCACAGCAACAATTCTTCAGACAGTACTAATTTCTTGTTAGTTGTTCTTCGTGTTGTTGTGACTAAAACGTCAAGCAGAAACAATTTGCTGGGGGTGGGCACTTATTGTGGTTCAAGGTTTCATAAGCAGGAAAAGCACGGTGGAGTAGCAGGAGCTCCAAGGCAAAGACAATTCACAATGTGACAGAAGAGGAAGCAGAAGCAGGGTGTGTGGGGGTGGGTAGATGGGGTGCATAGGACACATGGGAGGATGGGGACTAGAACAGAGTTGGGAAATAATTTTCAAAGGCCCACCCCTAGGACCTGCTTCCATGAACTAGGGTCAACCTCTTAAAACTTTTACAACAGCCAGCCATGATGGCATACCACTTTAAACCCAGTACTCCAGAGGCAGAGGCAAGAGGATCTCTGTGAGTTCCGGAAGCCTACATACTGAGGCCCTGTCTCAAAAAACTAAAACACCTTCCAGACCCTCCCAAATGACCCCACCAACTGAGAAACAAGTATCAATGAGTCAGTGAAGGACATTTCAGACTCAAATACTGACAGGCAGTAGGAATGTTGGCTTCGGTATACGCCGTCTACCTGCTGTAACAGAATAGGAATGCCAGGGTGTGATATCGTGCCCAGCCCTGCCAGTGTGCTCAGAGATAAATAGGAGGAAATAAGAGAGTAGACCCTGAAGCAAGGCAGGGCAGAGCCATAGAGAAATTAATCACAGACTCCAATATCTACATGGGGTGACTTCAGAGATAATGGACCGCTCTTCATTGTATGGACAGAAATGTAATGAGTCTTTCTCTGCCCCACCAGCCAGCTCATTAATAAGGAATGGAGACTTACAATTAATTGTATAAGCTTGGCCTTAGCTTAGGCTTGTTTTTAACTAGCCTAAGATAATTTAACTTAACCTATTTCTATAAACCTTTCTGTTACATAATGCCCATCCTGCTTCTTCTGTGCCCTGGAGTCTCCGGCACACCTAGATTCATCTCCTACCTCCTCTCTCTGCCCACAAGTCCTGCCTATATCTCCTGCCTATCTATTGGGCATTTGGCTCTTTATGAAACCAATCACAGTGTACAAATATCCCACACATAGAAAGGCCAGACCTAGAGAGGCTAGAATTCCTACTAGTTAGCATCTGGCATAGTGGAATCTGTTAGCAAATTAGAAATGGGCTCCTCCCACACAAAACTTGGCTATCTCAAAAAGGAAACAAAGCAACAGTAATGCTGAAAGTTGGAGAGATGGCTCGCTCACTGGTTAAGAGCACTGGCTGCTATTCTAGAAGACCCTGGTTCAATTCCCAGCACCCACATGGTTGCTCATAACTCTTTGTAGCTCCAGTTCCAGGGGATCTAACACTCTCTGTTGGCCTCCCCAGGAAATTGAGTACTTAGACATAAATTTAGGTAAAATGTCCAGACACAAAAACTAAAACAGTAAAGGTAAGCTGGGTGGTGGTAGGCCAGCTTGGTCTACAGGACAGCCAGAACTGTTACATGGAGAAACCCTGTCTTGAAAAACCACAAAAACAAACAAAGAGACAAAATCTAGTAAAGCCAAGTGGAAGGTAATTTACCACTACTATATCAACTATAAGTTGATTTATATCTTTATTTAATTTCATTTATTTATTTTTGAGATGGGTTTGTCTGTGTAACAGCCCTGATGTCCTGGAACTCACTCTGTAGACCAGGCTGACCTCAAACTCACAGAGATCCACCTGCCTCTGCTTCCCAAGTTAAGTATTTATTTTTGAAACAAAGTTTCTCTATGAGGTCCTTGAGGCCTGGAACTCTCTATTTAGAGCAGGCTGGCCTCAAACCCACAGAGATCCACCTGCCTCTGCTTTCTGACTGCTACATTAACCTGCAGTATTTGTAAACATATACAACCATTTACTAGCTTCACTAGTAGGAACTTATGGTATAGAAATGCACATATGTACAAAGATGGCTGTGTGAAGATGGCATCGCTTGTAATAGGAGACATAGGAAGAGGTCCAGTAGTTAGGACTGCATCAGTAAACTTTGGCATATCTGGGTAAGTTAACTAAAAGCAGTGAGGGGCTACAGGGTGGCTCAGTGGTTGTGTAGGTAGCTTTTCTATTCTGCCAGCCCACTTCCAAATAACCACACAGAGACTTATTATTAACCATGAATACTCAGTCAATAGCTTAGGCTTCTTACTAACTCGCTCTTTCTATTTAAAGTAGCCCATATTTTTTATCTACACTCTACCATGTGGCAGTACCTTTTTCCAGCACAGCATATTCATCTCCTGCTTCCCCTGTGTCTGGCTGGTGACTCCCTCCTTTCCCCCAGAGTTCTCTCTGTCTGGCTTTCCCACCTAACCTCTTTTGGTCTAGCTATTGGTCAGTTAGCTCTTTATTAAACCACAGAGATTAAAACATCTACACAATGTACTAAGGCTTATTCTGCAGCAGGTTGTGCTTGGCATGCCCAAGGCCCTGGGCTGAATGCCTAGCACTGAGAAAAAACTGTCCAGGATACACTGTTTAGCACAATAATCAAGTCACATATTATGTGCAATATGAATCTGTTTAGGATGGATAATGATATATGTGTTGTAATGAATGTTGCCAAATTCCCCCTGGGCAACGCTTCTGTTTAGCAAGGTTCTAGTCCACAGTTGGCAACTTTCCACTGTGTGTTCCTTACCTAACAGCTTGGTACAGAGTCTAATGCAGCCCATCTTTCAGGATTTGGCTAAGGTGCCACCTTCTTCATGCAGCTTCCCTAGTTTAGCCCTTGTTTTTTTTTTTCTGCCTCCTTCTCAAAGCAAAAAAGAGTCAATGTCTGGAAAGTAAAAACAGCTGGAGTTTTAAAGTTAAAACACGATGTGACTGGCTGAAGTATGGGTATATAGATTAGTAGAATAATTGATAGTCCAGAAGCAAACTCTTGAATTGATGGTCAATTGTCACTGCAAAAGGGGGCGGGGATTATTCAGCAAGGGGAAGGATAATCTGTACAGGTGTGTATCTTATCAGTCAGCCAGTGTGCGCACCAGTGATACCCACATCCACATCCACAAAAACGCCCTGTTGTTCATTGCTGTCCTCTCTACCTTTCTTCTTTCGCATAAGGATGTACTTGGGCTAAACAATTTACCAATGTATGGATCTCGACACTCAGCCTGGGAATTATGAGGACCCAGGAGAATCCATGCAGATGAGTTGGCAGATGATGACCTGGAGACGTGGATCCATCAGCAGCTCAGCTCAGAATTCACTGTTAACTCGGGCTTCCACTACTTTTAAGGAACGACCTTCGCAAGGTGGATGGATGAGTGTGGAAAAGGAGTGAGTGCGCGTCGGTTAGCAGCACAGAAGTTACATTTGCGTCTTTTGGGGCAGGTACTGAGCCAACAAGCAGCATTAAAGGCAGGACTCTGGCCCAGTGTCTATCGGAACCGGAACAACGGTGGTGAGCAGCTACTTACGTTCCTTTTGGGTCACTTCGCCGCCCTTCCAGTAGCAACGTACCTCTCAGGTTGCAGGGACCCCTGTCCCTTTAAGGGGGCTGAACTTCGTTCCGTTACTTCCGTCCCTAAGTCCCTAAGTGAGTTGGCGCAGGCGCATTGGAAAGAGTAGAATGAAGCGGTGGGAATCTTTTTCCTTTACAGACATGGTGACGCCCTGACTGTCGTGGGTGCGCCCTGCCGTGACGTCATTTCCGGGGCGGAGTGGGGAGAGTGGTGCAGTGAGGGACAAACAAAAGGAGGGCGCCGGAGGAGCGCGGCGTTCGGCGACCGGACTGTGTGGCGGAGGGCCGGGGCTGCCTGCCGGGCAGCTGCGAGTGTCAAGCTCAGGTGAGTGGGTCGGGTGTGGAATGAAACATGCGCTGTCACCTCACGAAACCCACTCCGACGTGCGCCTCGCCTCTGCCTGTCCTGAGCGGCTCTCGCTGTCCGCGGACGCCGGCCACCCAGGCCCTGCGCCGCCTCCGTGCTCCGCTCCGCCCGGCCTCCCGCGGGCGCCGTTCCCGACCCCACCCTCCTGGCCGTGCCGCGGCGCGCGAGTCCCCTCCCGGGCACCCTGTGCTCAGCGCGCGCCTCTCACCCAAGTTTCCGCCGCGCTCCCCAGGCCATACTTGTCGCTGTGATCCTCGCAGATCCGCGCCCCTCCGCGCACGCGCCCCTTTCCCAGTGGTTCTACCTGGACGTTCTCTGCACAGCTTCCCCACCAACTCCCCCAATTCTTAGCCACAGGCTACCAGGCGCCAGCCTATTTCCTTGGACCCCTCCCTCTTCCTGATTTTCCGGACAGTTCCCTGCCTCCGGGGCTGGAGCACAGGCTTTTGGAACCTTGGTGTTTGGTCTGGGGCTCCCTGGAAGACCGGTTATTGATGTGAAACTCATTTGGTTTTGCCTCTGTGTTGTGTGTGCATCTTTCGGCGGGCAGGAGTGGCTGTTCTAGGAAAGTGTGGGTGAGCTAGAGGTCAGCAAAGACTCTCCCAAGCTGAAGGAACAGCCCAGTGAGCTCTTTTTTAGAGACAGGGTCTCACTATGTATCCTTGGCTGTCCTGGAACTCTATGTAGACCAGGCTAGTCTCGAACTCACAGAGATTAGCCTGCCTCTGCCTCCTGAGTGCTGGGTAAAGATGTGGGCCGCAAAACTCTGCTTGAGCCCTGGGTTCTTGAACCTGTCTTGGTAAATATTCCTCCCCTTCCTCTGGACTGGAGTGAACCAAGATTGTCTGGTTCTCCTCTGATGCAATTCCTGCCTTTTTTGAGAAGGACACAGGAATTGAGTGAGGGATGAGTGTTATCCTTTTCCTGATGGGAACTGGACTGACATAGTGATAGTTCTAGGAAAGCCACACTTACACTGCCTCCTCTTCCCTTCCCCTGCCTCAACTAGGGTACCTTTAAGGATGAGGTGTGGAAGGTGAAAGGGTGTGTGAGGACAGGGACACTTGTGTACTGAATTTTGAAGTCAGAAATGAGTAGCCAGAGGCTCCAAGGGCATTTTCTCCTTTTCTGCTCTGCAAGTGTGTCAATGATACCATTAACCCTGCCCTCTGGAGCAGACAGACAGGCAGACAGACAGACACTTCAGAAGAAAAGTAGGTTGACTGTTGGGGTAGGGGAGTAGGAGTGTATTCAGAGGCCCAGGAGTCATGCCAGTGGGCTAGGTCATTCACACTGCTGTTTCCTTGATGAAGGTCATGCTCTCCTGTGGCTGGAGCAGGCAAGGGCAGATGAGTAGTGCTGGAGGATGACTTCCTGGAGTGTGTGTCTGATGCTCACTTTTTTGGGAGATGGTGTGCAACAGCAGAGACCAGAGAAACATTTGACACCCTCCACCACCACCAAAAAGTCAGCCTCAGACATTTGTTCTCTGTACCTAAAGCAAGCTTGCTTGGATGAAGTTTCCTTGTAAATTTGAGTGGTCTTTGTGGAGGGTGTGGGCTAAGGATCATCCTAATGTGGCAGAACACCAGCTTGCTTCCTAGAAGAGCTGGAACTAGCCTGTTCCCACCTCATTCACCTGAGACTTAGATGATTCTTGGTTTTTGCATAGAGACACCAAGGCACAGGCTGACCAGCAAAGGCCTCCTGATATCTCAAAAGGAATAAATGCAGGCATTAAATACAGACAGCAGTGGTCCAGATACAGCCCAGAGGAAGGAGGAGGGAGCCTTGGGTTAGTGATCAGGTTGCCCAGGGTACATGTCCTTCATGAAGGGACTAGAAGAGTCAGTGAGTTCAGAGTCCTACTTCAGCCATGACTGTGAAGTGGGAAAGTTACTGTCCATCATCAGCAGTGTCCCAGTCCTGCCTGAGACAGAGGGTGGGGCACAAGTGGCCTGGGTGGCCTCTGCTCTTTCCGGGCTCTAGGTGCTTTAATGCATGGTCACATGTAAGATGCTGGGTGCCTGCCTGTCTTGTCTTCCTATGGCTTGGGAGACTGTGTTTGACCTCTATCCCTTACCAGAGACTGCATCCCAAGTTGACGGATGTTCCCCAACCCCTCCTAGATCCACCCAGGTCCTGCTGTCTATTGTTTCCATTCTGGATAATTCCTACTAATGTTTTAACTCCCTTACAGTTGGGTCACACTCCCATCTTGGGCTGCTCTTGCTATCTTCCAAGTTTGGAGCAGTACCTACACTCCTCTCTCACATTTCCACCTTGTCTCTGGTAAGCAGTGCAGAGCAGTGTCCCATGGGTAGTTGAACGATTTCTCACTATAGAGAATATGTCCTTATATTTGAGTGGAAATCCTTGTCTGGCCTGGCTAACTCCTTGTCACTCCTTCCTCTATTTCCCACCTCCAGGACTAGTTGGAACCAAAGAATAGCATGTAGCATCTTGCCCACCTCTTCTGCCTATGAATACATGCTCTGTCTCCTGCCAGGATCATTCTCTTACTCCTCATGCCCAGGGGTCACCAGAAACCTGTTCTTCTAGGAGGCTATACTAACTAACCCCTCTGATCTTGGCCTGAGTCCCCAGCAGGGTCTTGCCTCCAGATTGAAAAAGCTGCCTTGGGGGCTCTTTGGAGAACCAGAGACTGTGGGGCAGGTGTTCCTGTTGCCCTAGAACACCATATAGACCCTGGCAGTATCTCCAGGCTCTCTAAAAACACTGGCTCCAATATAAGGATCTTTGAGACCCACAGATGTACCTATTGACTATAGTTCTTAACTTCCTCCTAGGGCAGCAGCAGCGTCCATGGAGCAAAAGGGATGCCAGGACCCTGTGCATCCAGACAGGGACCAGCCTCAGCACCAACAGCCAACACGAAGATAGCAGAGCCACCTCAGGGTAAGACCCTCTCAGACTTTTCCGTACCTCCATTTTCATAGTCCTTTGGCCTTTATAGGATCCAGGACATCTGACTGTTCCCTGCTTGCTCTGCCTTGGTGTTTTTGTTCTTGTTTCAGTGGTGGGGATTGGATCCAGGGCCTCACATGTGTTAGACAAGTGCTCAATCGTTAAGTTACTTCCTAAACTCAGTATGTATCTGAGGTTGTCCTTGAACTCCTGATCGCCCTGCCTTTATCTCCCAGTGCTGGGATTATAGGCACACACCATCTCTAGACTAGGGTAATGCAGTGCTGGGATCCAGAGCTTTTTATGTGCAGGCTTCTACTGCTAGCTTCTACCCCCAACTTTATCCCCAGTCCTTGTTTCTCTGTTGGGCAAGGTCTTGCTAACCTGCCACTTCAGAGCTTAAACTCCTCACAGTTCAGTTGTCTCTGAGTAGCCAGACTACAGGCTCCTGTGAGCAGGCCCTGCTGGCTGTGTTCAAAGGAACCCAGTGCTATTTCACTGAACGTCTGATTTGTCTTCCTCTCCCAACATCTTATTAGTGTGGATAGCTAGAAAGGCTGCCTTGTAACACATCTTCTTTGGACATGAACCCTTTGACGGAAGTTAGCTAGTTCTGCAGCTGCTGCAAAACTGGTCAGAGCCTAGAAAACGTGGGCTTGAGAATGATGAATGTGAACAGTCCTCATATACATATCTGTTGGAGGCGGAGGGTCCTTTGTGTAGTTTATATACTTTTTTCTATTATTTGCTTTTTGAGGCAAGGTCTCTTATAGCTCAGACTTGGTAAGTAGCTGAGGTCTCCTGCCTCCTGAGTGCCAGGATTACAGACTTGTACCACTGAGTGTACTTTATATGGGTGTTGGAACTGAACCCCAGAGTTGTGTGCACACCAGGCAAACACACCAACTTAGCTCCTTCTCCAGGCCTCCTTTGTACTGGAGAGATTTCCCAGAGCCAGAGGCTCACTAGCCAGGACCTGACTCAGTTAGGCCTAGTTAGGCTCTCAGCAGTATTTGCTGAGTGCCTTGGGCCCCATGCCTTTAAGAGGGAGGACTGAAGCTGCAGGTAGGAGTGCAACCCTGTCATCAGCACTGGGGAGGCTGAGGCAGGAGGTTCACAAGCCTGAAGCCAGCCTGAGCAACACACTGAAACTGTCTGAAGAAAACAATGAGGAAGTGGATCCCTGAGTTTGAAGACAGCCTGGTCTACAAAGCATGTTCTAGGACCGCCAGGGCTGCTTAGAGAGACCTGGTCTCAGAAACAACAACAGAAACAAAAGGCAAAAGGAAAAGTGGTGAAGGGAGCTCATTGGCATTGTTAGCATGAGGATTAGATCCCCAGCAATCCTCCAAAACAGGTGGTGACAGTAGTCATTTTTTAAGAACTGGTGCAGAGAAGGTGCTCAGCAGAGTGTGTGTCTCTCAGAAAGTATTCTTTGCCTAGAGCTGGCCTGTGCTGAGACACTGTGAGCCCGGTTGCCATCGCTTGAGTAGTGGTCTCTATCAGTTTTAACCCACATAGAAACAGAGGGTCAGAGCCAGGAAGCAAGATGCTAAAACCACACATGAAGGAAGGTGATGTGAGTTTGAACTCAGATCCTCTAACTTTGTCTGGGTCTGGTCCTTTGTTTTTGCCTCAGTCCCCCAACCTCTGACTGTTCCTCAGCTCTTCCTGGAGGAATGCTACAGTCCCGCCCCCTCAGCCTGGACTTTGAGGAAAAAGTCATCTTGGGGGTAGGGGTGGTTGATGCTGCTTTCAGCATCTATGTAGCCCAAGCTGGCCTCAAACTTTTTGTTATTTGTTTTTGATTTTTTTTTATTTTTATTTATTTTATTATGTGTATATGAATGATGAATGTGTTTGCCTGCATGTATGTCTGGTACCTTTGAAGGTCAGAAGAAGGCTTCAGATTCCCTTGAACTGAAGTTAGAGACAGTGTATTGGGAATTGAACTTGAGTCTTCTGCAAGAGCATCAAGTGCTCCTAACTCCAGAGCTGTCTCTTCAGCCCCAACTCTTGATCCTCTTTGTGCTTCATCATATTTAGATTTTAATGTCATGGAGAAGGTAAAGTACTGATCCCCATCTTCCCACCACCGCTTCCCAAAACTTAGGTCACTTTATCTCTCTTGTTTCTTGGCAGGGCAGCTAGTATCTAGAGCTCTTTCCTAGGACAGATTCAGACAGGCTGCTGAGCCTGGCGGACAGAAGGCACATTCCTGTTGCAGCACCCCTGGGGCCCTGCTCTGGCCTGCTGGGCCTTTCTTGCTGTGTGGGGCTTTGACATCAGAAAGGAAGGTGGGAAACGCCTGGTGTGTAGTGCTGTTCATACTCTTTTGTTTATGGGAACAAGGTCCACAGTGACTGCCCTGCCCTGTGGGAGCTTCCTGTTGGTTGTTGAGGCCTGAGCTGGAGCCTGCCTTGCTGGGCAGTGGTGAGCAGGAAGCAGTGGGAAGTGCCTGTGTGAGATGGGAATTCCTTCCTCACTTGGAAACAGAGTACAGAAGAGCCAAAACATGCTGGTATGAGGTTTGACCTGCCCGTTTCTTTCTGCCTCTGCTGTCTGACTGAGCTGAGGCCCAAGAAGAAGTGTGATATTTGAGTGGAATTGGATTTCTGAATGTGCCTGTCTGTCCTAACAGACACTTGATTTATAAGTGTCTCTATTTATCCTTACAGTACCTACAGGACAGTTCTACCCTGGTCACAGAGTGTCCCTTTCAGACATAAATCCCAAGGATTGGAAGGTAATAGAAAGGCTTCCAAGTGGTCTGAGTTGGTAGATCCACCATTGAGTACACCTGACATCAGCATTTTTTTAAAAAATGGGATCTCATGTAGCCCTGGCCTTGAACCCCTTCTCTTTCTGTCTCTTACCTCCCAAGTGCTGAGATTACAGGTATGCACCTCCATAACCAGCATCAGCAGGGGTTTTTATAGTGAGGCATGTCAAGCTTGGCAGCTGGAGTCTATGGAGTGTTGTTTGGCAGGTTCTGAGTTCTTTGCTGAACTCCTGGTGCCCACTTCATCTGATGGTTTTCCTAGGTCATCTCCGACTTTGCACTCCATCACCTCCTCTGCTGTTGCTTTGCAGTTTCCCTACTGATATGAGTTGGTCCCTGAGTAGCTGATGGCTCGACTTCTACTTCCCCTTCTTCCCAACACCTTACATCCTTAGTGCTAAGAAGCCTACTAGGCCACTGCATGCATTTCTACCCCAGCCTTAAGTGTGATACCCTTTTACCACTGGAAAAAGAGACCAGACTTACAGGGATGTTGTCACTTGCCAGAAGTTGTAAGTAGCAACTGAAACTGAAGTCAATGGCGTAGTGACCCATGCTCCCTCTATTCCTGGTTCTTCTCTGTCTCTTTACTTTGAGGATGCTTTCAGAGTGTGACCCCAACCCCCAATCTGTAGTCAGTCCTGGAGGGCTGGACCCAGGAGTCTACACATGGCAGAAGCTCCCTGTGCGATCAAACTTGGTGCCTGCAGACTATGCTGGGGACACTGAGCAGAAAGCCACTTGGCTTCTTCACTACAGTCTTTGGTGACTGAAGCCAGCTAGTGGAGTAGAGCTTCCTCTAGAACCAGGTTGGATATTTGTGTTTTAGTGTCTATGTGTGTGTGATGGGCTTTGCTTTCTCTTGTGGAAGATGAATGGGATGGATTCATGTTTCTGGGAGGGCTGTGATGACCCCACCCCCACCTCCATCCCAGACATCCTGAGCTCTCCCAGTTTGTTTCAGCTGCACCTCCTACCTTGTAGTACGTTCTTTTCTGTGTCTTGAGGGCTTGAAATCTCAAAATTAAATTGCTGCTGCATTATAGCCACACACTTAGTGTAACATTCCTCCAGTGTAAAAGTGGCTGTAAAATTCCATGGTTTCACATGCTATCCCACCTCAGAGGCACAGCTGCCAAATCTGTGCCCTCTCTGACAGTCAGCAGGACAAATGTGCTACTCTGCAGCTCGGGTCGTGTGGCAGAATCCTGGCCTTGTGGGGCACCTTGCATCCCCCAGGTATCTCCCTGGGCTCTTGATTCAAGGAGTGAAGGAGTGTGTAGATAGCTTGCCTTCAGCTGGGTCTCCTTGCCTGCCTGGGCCAGGCCAACACCTCATCCCCTGAATCCACAGCAGATGTGGATGTGCTTATAGCTCCCTTGCTTTTTCTTTTTTCTTTCTTTTGTTTTCTCGTTTTGGTTTTTTGTTTGTTTTTTTGAGACAAGATTTCTCTTTGTAACAGCCGTAGCTGCCCTGGAGCTAGCTCTGTAAACCAGGCTGGCCTCGAACTCACAGAGATCTGCCTGCCTCTGCCTGCTGAGTTGCTGGGATTAAAGGCTCAGGCTACCACTGCCCAGCCATACCCCTCTTCCTTCCTTCCTTCCTTCCTTCCTTCCTTCCTTCCTTCCTTCATAAGATTTCATTTATTTATTATGTATACAGTTATATGCATGTATGTTTGCACACTAGAAGAGAGCACCCGATCTCATTCTAAATGGTTGTGAGCCACCATGTGGTTGCTGGGAATTGAACTCAGGTCGTCTGGAAGAACAGCCAGTGCTTTTAACCTCTGAGCCATCTCTCCAGTCCCCCATACCTCTATTTCTTGAGCAGTCTCAGAAGATACCAGGTGTTCATGGCAGGTCATAACCAGTCTTCAAGGCTGCTTTGCTGCCAGGTACACAGACCCAAAACTGGGCTTCAGTGTGTGCATGCGTGTTCCCTCCCTCCCTCCCTCTTTTCCTCCCTCCTTCCCCCCTCCTTCTTAATTATTTCTTTTTATTTTTTTTTATATTCCAATCCCAGTCCCCCCTCCCTCCTCTCCTCCTGTTCTCTCCACCCCCCCCCACTCCACCTCCCACCTGCTCCTCAGAGAGGGAAGTCTACTAAGTCTGTCCCATCATCTCCCCCAATGCCTAGGCTGAGCAACATATCCCTCCATATAGAATGGGCTCCACAAAGTCATTCAGTATTTTCTTAACTCCTGACATACTAGAGGCTCCTGAGTATGACGTGCCAGGAGTGCTTGCAACAGCCTCATTTCTGGTCACACCTTGGCAAAAGGAGGCTTTTCCTAATAAGTGTCTTAAACAACCTGTATATGCAATGAAGTCCATGAGATCTTAGGGAGTGCTCGGCACTGGGTCGAATTTCCCACCAGGTCCTATAACATCAAGTCACTTCACTTCTCTGGATTTGAACTTCATGTTATAAAGGGACTTTTCAGCCTTTCTGTTCTGAGAGCAACAGCAATAGTGACATGTGCCTGTTTGTAGCCCAGGCTGCTTGGAAGGCTGGGATAGGAGTTCATGAGTTCACAGATTCAAAGGCAGCCTGGGCAACATCTTAAACAACCTCTGTTAATAACTGTAGTAAATACTTTACTGCGTAGGTATGACCCAAAAGCTTTTTAGGGACCGCTTCATTCAGTCCCACTACTTTTCCTCAAGGAAAAGACATTACAGCCCATTTTACAGAAGAAGTGGAATTCTTTTCCCAAGTCACTTATTGATAAGGTTGGGAGCCACAGAGTGGATTGCCTGGCTATTGAAAGCTAAGGTGCAAGTGGTGCTGGGCACAGAGCAGGGTGGGTGGTAGGTCTAAGTCTCACTTGCTGCACTGGAAACTGGATTCCAGTGGCCAGTGGGAGTAGTCCAGGAGGTGGCCCTTGCCTGTCACCCTTTGCCAGAACACAGGCCACACCCCTATAGGTTTGCAGAGGACAGACCTGTTTGGGAAGCCCTGCCCTAAAGTGAAAGCAGCTCAGATACTTCTAACCCTACTGCTCTGGCCTGCTGTCTCCCTTAAGCGTCCCCAAGAAGTGGGGGAGTACCCTCTTGTGCAGGGTAAGTCCCCAGCCCATAGTCTCTGACTCATTCCAGCTGGGTGTGGGGTCTGGCAAGGATGGGGTGCTGTGTACCACAGGAATGTGAGACCTCTTCTCAGCTCCCAGCCTGCTACATCAGGAAGCATAAACCCTGGGGCACATTCATAGGCCTGACCTCATGGGGCACAGCCAGCTACTCGGTGTCTGACAGGGCCTCTGAGGGCCAGCCCTTCCCCCTGGGAGCACTTCAGTGGGACAGCTGCCCATCTGTGCTGCAGGGACGGGTGCCAGCCTCCCTCTCTGCCTGCAGGGAAGTTTCTCTTGGGCTCTGTTTGTGTTCAGCAAAAGGCTCTTTGTGCTCTGCATGTTTGCCAGCTCCTGAGGGCCTGTTGCCCAGGTGTAGGAGCTACCCAAATCTCTGCAAGGTCTGTGCATGCTTGGGTGGTCTCTCCAGATGGAAGGGGCAGTATGTAGTTTCCCTCTCTCTCTCTCTCTCTCTCCCCCCCCCCTCCCCCCCCCCCCCCCCCCCCCCCCTCCCTCCCTCTCTCTCTCTCTCTCTCTCTCTCTCTCTCTCTCTCTCTGTGTGTGTGTGTGTGTGTGTGTGTGTAAAAGAAACATCAACAGGAAGTTAGGTGCAATATAGTGCACTGCTGTAGTCCCAGCCACTCAGGTAGCTGGGGCAAGAGGATCACCTATATCAGGGTTTTGGGACCAGTGTAGGCAACAGACAACTCTTGAGGAAAAAGAAGAGGTGTGAGAGGGGAGGGTTGAAGAGAGAAGGAGGAAGGATGGGAAAAGGGGGCGTTGAATGAAAATGGTGTATGATGCCTGAGGGCTGGCTCCCTGGACCTTTTCTGGGTCCTAAAACCAGTAAGGGACCCCCCCCCCCTTTGCCTAGATTGAAACTATAGGGAGGACTTCGGGAATGGCAGGTTGGGTTGTGGGCCCATGCTCTCTCACCATGTCAGGCTTAAACAGGTGCGGCATATTATCTTGTCCTCAGTTCCTGCAGTGGCTCTAGACAGCTACCTTACAGTTGATATAGCTGAGGGTATTCCCCTCTCCAAGTTCTTCCTGCCTGTGTGTTGCCCCTTAGCATGAGGGCTGCGGTGGCTGTAGTGTGTCACAGGGTACCGGAGCACAGGGCTGACTTTTCCTCACATGGTAGTGTCCTGTCCTTCTTACTTCAGCTAGTCCCCAGCAGGCTGGAGGCAACCTTTTCCTGAGTGTGTTTCCTATTTACAAGCACAACATATTTAAATAGTAAGATGTGAAAAGAACCCCATGACTGTACCCACCCGCTGACTTAACCTCATGGAGTTTATGCGCTTTTCCATACATGCAATAATGACGAGGTTTTCTTGTTTGTTTTGTTTTGTGGTTTGTGGTAGGTTGCCACAGTTCATGCAGGCAGTCCTATGCTCTTGAGCAGTGGATCTCAACCTTCCTAATTCTGTGACCCTTTAATATAATTCCTCATATTGGGGTGACCTCAACCATAAAATTATTTCATTGCTACCTCATCAGTGTAATTTTGCTACTGTTATGAATTGTAATGTAAACATCTGGCATGCGGGATATCTGATATGAGGACCCTGTGACAGGATTGTTGTACTAACAAAGGGATTGTGACCCACAGCTGTTTCAGTGAGTATTTTTTAGATGACAGATGAGAGGATGGGCCAGTGAGTAAGAGTTCCTCTAAGACAGACAACCTGAACTCATTCCTTAGTTGCTACATGGTGGAAAGAGAGGGCTGACTCCTTCAAGGCTGTTCTCTGACTTTCACTTGCACCTGGTATGTGCTCTCGAATATGCACAGGTACACATGCACACATTAAATAAATGTAGTTAGTTAATTACACCGTGAAAAATTGGACAACTCATTTTTGAGTCTTATTCTAGCTACAGAACTATTTTTTTTCTTAATAAACTCTGCTCACTTGCCTCTTCCCTCTCCCTCTCCCTCTCCAAGACAAGAGTTTCTCTGTGTAGCCCAGGCTGCCCTGGAACTCACTCAGTAGATCAGGCTGACCTTGAATGCAGAGATCCTCCTGCTTCTGCCTTCTAAAGGTGTGTGCTATCATACTTGCCTCTTACCTTTCTCAAAATCAATAAATAATAAACATATTTTTAAAGGCTTAAAAAAAAAAGTAGATGAGAAGGTACAAAAATAAAGAGTGGCTCATACCTTTGTCTTTGTTTCTTTTTGTTTTTATTTTGTTTTCCAAGACAGGGTTTCTCTGTGTACTCCTGACTTCCCTGGAACTCACTCTGTAGACCAGGCTGGCCTCTAACTCTCAGAGATATACCTGCCTCTGCCTCCAGAATGCTGCGACAATTTTTATTGTCTGATACATGTAACATAAAATACTTGTTTTCACTGCATTTGGGTGTAGGCTGGTGGCTCAGGTCAGGTGTGTTGAACGGGCAGGGTGGGGTGGTGTTGGATGCATTCCTTTCTGTACTGTACTCACTGCCAATGTCTCAGAAAGGTTCATCTTGCAAACTGGAAACTTTGTCTTCATTAGACACCCCCACTCCCTGGGAGTGTCTTTGAATTTGACTTCTTGGTACTGTTGTTGGCTATAACCCTGTCTTGATTGGCTGCTTTTGGGGATCATACTTCTCATGTCCTTGTCAGCATGTTCTTTTTTAAGCTAGTATTTCTGGGACATCATTTGGGTCATTGCATATGGGTTTGTAAAGAGGGAGCATTCCTGTTATAGAGTTAGAACAACAGACACTTGGGCTAAATTATGTGCTTGGGCCATGAGATTATTTCATCTGGAGATGAATTTGAACTCACTTGTCTTATATTCCTCTACCATCTGCCTGCCACCTAAGAGAGAGCAGTGGTTCTCTGGCTGGCTTATTTGGCCTTTCTGCTCCACACGCACCTTCTTTAAACTACATTTCTATGTCTCTGGGGATGGGGAAGGATCTGGCGTGTATGCGGCTACCCTGGGTTAAGCTCAGTGACAATGTCCTTACGCAGAGAGAGTGTACATGCTAGAAGGAGGGCCTGTATTCACTATTGTGGTAACCTGCACAGCAGCTGCTGCCGACGGCTGGACCTTCACAGTGTGAGGATGGGGAGGGGACCAGCCCCTGGGTTGGCAACTTTCATATAATGAAATAGCTGAGGCACAAATGAGAAAGTGTCAGTGCCGCATCAGATCTCAGTCTCCTTCCACCATGTGGGCCCCAGGAATTTGACAGAAGGGCAGATGGGCAGAGCAGAAGAAAGATTACAGATAGTCAGATCTGGGACCGTCAGACATGACAGTGTTACCTCTGCAGCTCGGGTCTTGAAAGAATAAGGCCTAGAAACTGTGCCAACCTCAAGTCTCACGTCATTAGAGTCACAATGATGAATTCCAGTGGGTTTCAGTGGTTAAGAGGTCCTGAATTCAGTTCCCAGCAACTACATGGTGGCCTATAACCATCTGAAGTGGGATCTGGTGCCCTCTTCTGGTGTGCAGGAAGACAGACTAGTCATATACATAAAATACCTGAATAAATAAATCTTAAACTGGGCAGTGGTGGCACACGCCTTTAATCCCAGCACTTTGGAGGCAGAGGCAGGCAGATCTCTATGAGTTTGAGGCCAGCCTGATCTACAGAGTTAGTTCTAGGACAGCCTCCTAAACAATACAGAGAAACCCTATCTCAAAAAGCCAAAACAAAAAAAGACCTGAAGCAAAGCTTGGAAATGCTTGGGGAGCAAGTTCAGCAGCAGGGTACTCATGTAGCACACGTGAGGCTCTGGATTCGATTCCCAGTACCAGAGAGAGACAATCTTTTTTTTTTTCTTGTTGTTTCGAGGACCTCCCCCCACCTTTGAACAAGTAGTTGCCATCTTCCTCTTAAAGTCCCCCAACATGGACATAAAGATGTCATTTCTGAAAAACTTTCAAGAAAAGAAAGATGAACCAACAGGAAAGAGGACTGCAGGCAGGCAAGGTGGCTCAGCTGGCAAAGGTACTGTTGCAAGGCTGACCTGACTCTGATACCTACAGCTGCATGGCAGAAGGAGAAAGCCAACTCCTGCAGGTTGACCTCTGACCTCCACACATCCACTCTCCAAATAAATAAATGAGTCTAATGAGAATTAACTCTCCCATGTTTATGTGATTATAACATGTGCTTATATAGTAAAAAAAGCTAAACCTGGAGTGAGAAAGAATGACAACAGTAGTGGTCCTTCCATTGCCAGTTTTATACAGTTAGCATACATTCAACCTTTCCATGTGTTCTTAAGCAAATGCACTTTCATTTGCTATATATAATGTTTCGTTCTCTGATCTTTTAACAAATATCTAATTCATCAGGAAGAACAGGCACACGGTTTTCTGCTTCTGATCCCTGGGACAGTGTTTCTGTCCTGGAGTCCCAGCTCAGGCACTCGCCTACCTTTGTTTTCTTAGCTCATTCTGCTTGAGAAACCCTTATTACACCTTCTTGCACCCCAGACTCTACACACAGGCCTGGGGTGAGCCACAAATGGTCCATGTTATATAGAAATTCCCAGCCTTTTCTCTTCCCTCAGGGGTCTCCTGCCATACTATCAGTCTCCAGAGGATATTGATTCATCTTTGCTAGAACAAGTAGGGCTGGGATGTGGCTCAGTAGGTAGAGCTTGCCTGGCATGCACGAGACCCTGGGTTTGATCCTCAGTACTGTATAAACTGGGTGTGGGTACCTGCCTGTCACCCAGCACTGGGGAGGTAGAGGTAGGTCAGGAGTGGAAGGTCGTTCCCGGCTATGTAGCAATTTTGAGGTCAACTTGGACTAAGTGAGATGCTTTTTCTAAAAAATAAGAGAAACCACTGTAGCGAGGCAAGGCACAGCCAGCCCTCTTTTGCCATTCCTCAGCCCCATTTCATACCGTTTTATCTTTGTTCTCATTTACTTTCCAAAGTCTTCATCTCTTGGGGAGACCTGACTTGACCCATTTCCCTATTATTGCCTTCTGAACCTCTGTCCCAGAGCTACACCTGATCTCCACACCTGAGTGCCAGCTTTCCCCTTCCTATTTTAAGGCTGTGTTTATTTTGCATTTTTGCATTCTGTGTGCGTGTATGTGTGCACTCAGAATGGAACCCAGGGCTTGGCACATGTAGACCAAGGACTCACTCGTTGAGCCATAACCATGGGCTCCCATGTTGACTAGAGCAGAAGCTTCCATTTTAGGTCTCTGCCTCCATTTCTCCCATAGAGAACCTCCCAACAGTGGATGCAGAGATTGGGCCTTAGCACTGTGGGATCATATCTGTTAGTCTTCTGGACTGGCTTTTCCTCTTCATTTCCAGTTCCCATTCCACTGGCCTTTTATGTGCCCAACTACTGAGTGCTGGTGGGCATCTAGCTCTCCACCTGGCGTCCCCAAGGGTTGCCTTCTATTCGTCTCTGACTCCTCCCACATGCTTTCCTTTCAGTAGCAAATGCTTAAGGCCTGCCTGCACTAGAGTGGGGTCTAGACATACCTGTTTTGTTCACCTGCCCCTCACTTCTACCACCAGGCTCTTGCCCAGAACCTGACACTGTCAGAAAGGAGTCAGAGTTCAGAAAGGGGAAGCCACCTGTCCAAGGTTATTCTCTCCAGGGAGCAGCAGAGCCAGGCTGGCCCCAGTCTGTTGCTCCTCTCCAGAGCTTAGGGCCTTGACCCCACCATATCTCTATGGTGGACTCGCAATATAAGGAAACTGAGATGGTGTCTCTCCCACTGCAGCAGCAAGGGATGCTATGAGGACCCAAGCCCTGCTAAATGACCTGTGGTAGATAAAGTGCAAAGGAGGGGGCAGAAGTCTGGACTCTGCCACTTGCCTTTTAGGTCCTTGATCCATATTTTATACACATTTCCTGCAGAATCTCCTCTCCCTTCTAGACAGGAAAATGGAGAGCATCTAGATAGCCTGCAGTCACTTCCTGAGAAAGATCCTGCTTCTAGTACCCATCCAGTCCCTCTATTGCTTTCCCTTCACACCCAGGGGTACCAGAGAGAGCTGGCAGGTGGGGCTGCTCATTGGAATGGTCCCTGGGGTGTGGGTTGTCAGGACTGCACTGTGCATAGCTGTGCAGTCTGCTCTTAAGTCTGTGTGTGAAATGGGCACATGGTGTAGTAATGAGCCTTAAGGAAGTAGCAAAGTGCTGCATACCTACAATCCCAGCCCTTAGGAAACTGATGCAGGAGGATTGCCAAGTTGAGGCAAATCTGGAATATATAGTGAAATCAAGCCTTTAAAGAAAGAAAAAAAATTTTTTTTTTTTTTTTTTTTTTTTTTAAAGAAAGGAATAGGAGCTGGAGAGATGGCCCCGTAGTTAAGACTCTTGCTTCTTTTCCAGAGGATCTGAGTTTGGTTCGCATGTCAGGTGACTTGCAACTGCCTGTAACTCCAGTCACTCTGCAGTGGTTTGAATAAGAATAGCCCCCATAAGCCTGGCAGCAGCAGTGGCAGAGGCAGCAGTGGCACAAGCCTTGATCCCAGCACCTAGGAAGCAGAGGCAGAGGCAGAGGAATGTGGATCTCTTGAGTTCTGAATTCAATGCCATCCTGGTCTACAGAGTGAGCTTCAGGATAGCCAGGGCCACACAGAGAAACCCTGTCTCAAAAAACAAAAAAGTCAGCCTGAAATAGGTTACAACAGGATGCACCTTGAGGAGTTCCAGTTAAGGAAGGGATAGCATAATGGCTGCAGGGCAGTGAGTGCTACGTCATCTCCAGAGAGACTTAGAACCATCAGGTTCATGGAGATGGATAGACATGGTAGCTGCCAGTGTCTGGGGCACTGGAGGAGTTAGTGACTAATGATCAGAGTTTCTGTTTTGCAAGATGAAGAGGCTGTGCCAGCAGATGGTAGGGACAGCTGAGCCACAGCTCTACTGCTTCACACCACTGGCCAGACACAGGCATGGGACAGTGGCTACATTTATGGAAGTATTTCTTCATGTCTGAGAAAAGCCATGGGCACCACATTGGATCCTGGGCTGGGCTCCATCCCTAGGCTCTGCATGGAGAGCTGTTCCCAGTGTGGGTGCTTACTCATCTGGCTCCCCGGGCTGCTAGAGAGTACTGCACCTCACCACTCCCTATAGCTCCAGTGAGGCAGGAAGTGGGAGGGTCATCCCTTGCTGGCCCTGCCAAAGCCACATCCACCTGAAACTGCTTGCCCACCACACCCAGGTCTCCACCCATCCCAGCCCACCCCTACCCTGTCTCCTTTTGAGAGTGCTGTGGACTACTGTGCTAAAGAAGCATGTGGCCTGGCCCCATCCATGTGAGGGAGGGATAGCTGATCATGCTAGCTGAAACTGCAGAAGTAATATGGCTGCCTATAGGAGGTAGCCCTCCTCTCAGGTCACCTTCAAGCTTAGGCCTCTTCTGGGCTCTAGTCCTGTTCCCTCTCAGCTCTGGAATTAGCTCACACTCTGGCCTGAGGTAGAGGACTCTTGGATATGTTCATTACCTCCACAGGGCCTAGCTAAGGCCTGAATAGAATCCAGGTTGTGCTTTGAGATGGGGCGGGGACAGGTGGATGAGCATGAATGGAATGGAGTGTCTTCTTCCTCAGGCAGCTAGCTGGTCTGACCTCTCAGAGCCTGGGCTGCCTCACCTGCATCTTGGAGCCTGACTGCTACCTTCTCTTTCATAAGGAGGCTGGATATTCCCCATGAACGGCAGGCTCAACTTTCCACCAGAAATCAAAGGAAATACTATAGAGTAGAAGCCACAGCCAAATGACTGGCTCTCTGTCCCTACCAGTCTCCTCCTGGATGAGTGGGTCAGGGTGCCTCACTCCCTCCAGCCCTCAGTCTTTACCCCACCCCTTCTCCAGGTTTCAGCTGCCCTGGTTGAGTCCTTGGAGCCAGGAAAGATACCCTGTGTGGTTTCCAGCTGTGTGATTCAGCCAGCCCTCCCCAGCCCACTCCTGTGCCCCTCTCTTCCAGTAGTGTGGGTGGTGTACAAAGCCAGGTGGTCATTAGAGGGCTGGGGCCTTCCTGTAGGATAGGCACTCATCCTGGCCCAAGAGTCCAGGCCTCACCAGGAGAGCTGTCTCTGGGTGGCTGCCGGTATTGTCTGCTGGCCCTGAGGTGACCTAAACAATGAGAGCCTGGGGGTGGGGAAGCTGGACACCTTTGATGGTTTCTTCAACACCTTGTGTACTAGGCACTTCCTTTACATGCATGGGACCTTAGGCAAGAGGAAGGCAAACTCCAAAGAGCAATGAAGCCTGAGCTCAGCCAGGAGGGATGAGCCGCAGTTTTACTTGATAATAAACTTTACTGGGTAGATGGTTCACCTTCCTGAAACTATATTTTCCCTTATCTGTGGAATGGACTAAAAAGGACCGGGTGGAGAGATTCCACCAGAGCCAATGTGGGAGGAGCCTGCCCTGTACTGAAGCTATTGCCACCTCTACTAAGGGTCCCAGTGCCTCCAGCCTCACCCACTCTGAGGTGCCCTCACGAGATTGGTGAGGAGCACTTGGCATTTGTGGAGAGGATTCAGCAGATTGACGGATCCTTTACTGCTCTCACAGTCAACATCAGTATGAAAAGACAGTAGCCCAGTTCCCTCCCCAGGATGTCCCACTCTTCTCCCAAGAGAATGAGATCTACCTAATATAGTATTTAAAACTGCTATGAAATCTAGATTCTGATCAAGAAAATACAGGGTTAAGTAAAAGCACAATTTTACTTTTAAAATGGGGATGGTGATATAGCTCTTGAGTAGCATGCAGGAAATTGTGGCTTTGGTCCTTAGCGACTTATAAACTGGGTGTGGTGAGACAGGATCAGAAATTCAAGGTCATCAAGGTTATATGCTAGATGAGTCTGAGGCCAGCCTAAAGCTACGTAAGACCTCGTCTCAGGTGAAGCCAAACCGGAAGTCAGGAGAGTTATCAGTCAGTGTGTGCATTGAGGGCCGAGTGGGCAGGGCTTTTTATATTTTCCCAGATGCCTTCTAGTGAACTTCCAGGGATAGATACTTCCTTCACCCCACTCCTTAGAGTTTTGTAGACCAGAGTAAGCTCAGCCTCCCTGGCAGAGTGTTCAGGGTTGCCAGGGACTCCCCTTCCACCCATGTTTGTGGCACAGACTGGGTCTCCCTAAAGCAGCTCTGATCCAGCATTCCTCAATGGGCTAACCACATGAGTCATGGAAACCACTGTTGGATTCCCAGACTTCCTAAATCCAGCCAGATGGGACTCTCTGGGGAGACTTTCCTTCACTTGCTGTTTACAGCTCCCTTCTCCACACCACAGATTATTCACAGGAAGTCACATGTAACCTCCCTCCTGTACCCCCTACCTCCAGTAGTCCCTCGCTAGACCTCCTGCCTATCCTGTCTACACGTACTGTGTACACACTTGCAAGTGTGTTTTATTTCTTTTATTTTAAGACAGGGCCTCACTGTGTAGTCCCAGTTGGTCTGAAGCTCACTATGTAGACCAGGCTGGCCTCAGATTCACAGAGAGCTGCCTGCTTTGGGATTAAAGGTATATGCCACCACACCTAACTACATGTGTAGATTTTTAAGCTTCAAGGTTTGTTTTACAAGAATGAGTTCTTGGGGTTTGGAAACATGGATCAGCAGTGAAGAATTCTGGTGCAGCTGAGTGGTGGTGGTGGCTGCAGTGCATGTCTTTAATCCCAGCACTGGTGTACAGAGAGTTCCAGGACTGCCAGGAGGCTACACAGAGAAACCCTGTCTCGAAACAACAACAACAAACAAACACCCCCTCCTCCCCCAAAATGAACGAGTCCTTGGTAAGCTTCCTCTGCCTTCCTCACTTCCTTCCAAGTCACTTCTGCAGTATCATAGTGCTGGTTCCCAGACTTGAGAGTTTGGGGTTTGGTTTGACAGGATTTCTCTGTATAACCCTGGGTGTCCTGGAACTTGTTCTATAGACCAGGGTTGCATTGAATTCACAGAGATCTGTCCACCTGCTTCTGCCTCTCAAGGGCTAGGATTAAAGTGGTGTGACATCACACCTGACATGTAGAATGGAATTTTAGACGGTGATGGATTTTTTTTTTTTTTTTTTTTTTCAAGATACAGTTTCTCTGTTAACAGCCCTGGCTGGCTGTCCTGCAACTCACTTTGTAGATCAGGCTGACTTCAAACTCACAGAGATCCTTTGCCTCTGCCACCCAAGTGCTGGGATTAAAAACATTTACCACCATCTCCAAGCTCTAGTGGTAGAATTTTTGTTTTTTTCCCTCATCCCTGGGATCCAGAATTGTGAATCTGCCTTGTGGTAACTCCCTCTTATGGGACCCTTCCAGGTTAAATCATGATCCCGGTGACAGAGCTCCGCTACTTTGCGGACACACAGCCAGCATACCGGATCCTGAAGCCATGGTGGGATGTGTTCACTGACTACATTTCCATTGTCATGCTGATGATTGCTGTCTTTGGGGGGACACTGCAAGTCACCCAGGACAAGATGATCTGCTTGCCTTGTAAGTGGGTCACCAAAGATTCCTGCAATGACTCCTTTCGAGGCTGGGTGGCCTCCAGCCCAGAGACCACTTACCCCAACTCCACAGTCCTGCCCACTCCTGACACAGGCCCCACAGGGATCAAGTATGACCTAGACCGCCATCAGTACAACTATGTGGATGCCGTGTGCTATGAGAACCGCCTGCACTGGTTTGCCAAGTATTTCCCCTACCTCGTGCTCCTGCATACCCTCATCTTCCTGGCCTGTAGCAACTTCTGGTTCAAGTTCCCACGCACCAGTTCGAAGCTAGAGCACTTTGTGTCTATCCTGCTCAAGTGCTTCGATTCCCCGTGGACCACAAGGGCCCTGTCAGAGACAGTGGTGGAGGAAAGTGACCCCAAGCCAGCCTTCAGCAAGATGAATGGCTCCATGGATAAGAAGTCATCTACAGTCAGCGAGGATGTGGAGGCCACTGTGCCCATGCTTCAGCGGACCAAGTCACGGATTGAGCAGGGCATCGTGGACCGATCTGAGACGGGCGTGCTGGACAAGAAGGAAGGCGAGCAGGCAAAGGCACTGTTTGAGAAGGTGAAGAAGTTTCGGACCCATGTGGAAGAAGGGGACATTGTGTACCGCCTGTACATGCGACAAACCATCATCAAGGTGATCAAGTTCATCATTATCATCTGCTACACTGTCTACTATGTGCACAACATCAAGTTCGATGTAGACTGCACCGTAGACATTGAGAGCTTGACAGGTTACCGCACCTACCGGTGTGCCCACCCCCTAGCCACACTCTTCAAGATCTTAGCATCCTTCTACATCAGCTTGGTCATCTTCTATGGTCTCATCTGCATGTATACACTGTGGTGGATGCTGCGGCGCTCCCTTAAGAAGTACTCATTTGAGTCAATCCGAGAGGAGAGCAGCTACAGTGACATCCCAGATGTCAAGAACGACTTTGCGTTCATGCTGCACCTCATCGACCAGTACGACCCACTCTACTCAAAGCGCTTTGCTGTCTTCCTGTCTGAAGTGAGTGAAAACAAACTGCGGCAGCTAAACCTCAACAATGAGTGGACGCTGGACAAGCTGCGCCAGCGGCTCACCAAAAACGCCCAGGACAAGCTGGAGCTACACCTGTTCATGCTCAGTGGCATCCCTGACACAGTATTTGACCTGATTGAGCTAGAAGTCCTGAAGCTGGAACTGATCCCTGATGTGACCATCCCACCCAGCATTGCCCAGCTCACGGGCCTTAAGGAGTTGTGGCTGTACCACACAGCAGCTAAGATCGAGGCTCCTGCTCTGGCCTTCCTGCGTGAGAACCTGCGGGCACTGCACATCAAGTTCACTGACATCAAGGAGATCCCACTGTGGATCTACAGCCTGAAGACACTGGAGGAGCTGCACTTGACCGGCAATCTGAGTGCAGAGAACAACCGCTACATCGTCATTGATGGGCTTCGGGAGCTCAAGCGCCTCAAGGTGCTGCGGCTCAAAAGCAACCTGAGCAAGCTACCACAGGTAGTCACAGATGTGGGTGTGCATCTGCAGAAGCTTTCCATCAACAATGAGGGCACCAAGCTCATCGTCCTCAACAGCCTCAAGAAGATGGTGAACCTGACAGAGCTGGAACTGATCCGCTGTGACCTAGAGCGCATCCCTCACTCCATCTTTAGCCTCCACAACCTACAGGAGATTGACCTGAAGGATAACAACCTCAAGACCATCGAGGAGATCATTAGCTTCCAGCATCTGCACCGCCTCACCTGCCTTAAGCTGTGGTACAACCACATTGCCTACATCCCCATCCAGATTGGCAACCTCACCAACCTTGAGCGCCTCTACCTGAACCGCAACAAGATAGAGAAGATTCCCACCCAGCTCTTCTACTGCCGCAAGCTGCGCTACCTGGACCTCAGCCACAACAACCTGACCTTCCTTCCTGCTGACATCGGCCTCCTGCAGAACCTTCAGAACCTGGCTGTCACGGCCAATAGGGTGAGTGGCCTGCCACAGGGTTGCCTTCTGGGTGCCCAGAAAAGTAGTGTCTCAGGACAGTGGATATTTCTGGGGTTGAGGCCTTCACTTGTTTCTAGAAATAAGGGTGCTTGTTCAGGAGCCAGACTCCCAGTCCTCATTGCAAATCTGCCAAATCAGAATCTTGGGCTGGGAGTCTGTCCTTGTCACATAAGCTCAGAGTCCTGTTACAAGAGTGATACAGTTAGGCAAGGCCTGTGTTTCAGGGGTGGACATAACACAGGAATCCCAAGACCAAGCTTCTCTTGGAGTAGGGTGGTGGAAGGTAGGTCTTAACCTGGAGTTTGTGGTGTCTATCCCCCTCAGTTTGTCTCCAATGAGATTTTGAGCCAAGGGGCCAGCCTGGGTCCCCTTAGCAAGAGAAACTCTATGGGTGGCTTTGCTGGCTGAGGTGAAGCCAGATGGTTTCTGTAGCCCCAACATTGCTCATGTCCCTCTCCTCTCTGCCTCAGGGTGGTGGAGGGAAAAGTTGGGCTTAGATGGGGTGGTTTGTCCCCACCTGCTTTTTTGGAGAAGAAATTGTTCAAATCACTGGGGCCTAGCATTGTGGGAAACAATGCCCTTGAAACTATAGGTGACCCTGTGTACCAGCTCTTTGTGTGACTGGAAAGCCCCCACCAAGAAGTAATGGGGCAGTTAGATTGGCACTGAGGACAGGACACTTCTTTGGCTTGTGGTCTGACTTCCAGTGGGAAAGCAGGCTGCAGCCACTGGATGTTGGGTGGGAGGGCCACTGTACTCAGCAGCCTGCAGGATGTCTTCCTGGAAGAGGTGGGGAGTCTGAGGGTGGGGATCAGGAGACAGAGCTGCGGCACCAATGTTGCCACCACCTCTGCGCCTCCATTACAGCAGTTTTTTAAGTAAGTTTTTCTGGATCTTGAGTGGGGAGGTGTGGAGGGGCGGCCTTGAGCAGGTGTGACACTGCAGTCCCCTGCTACCAGCAGCTCTTTCTACCAGCCTCAGACATGGAGACTCACCTCTACATGGCACAGATTGGTTATGGCTTAAGGACTTCCTTCCTTTGTCCCTAGGCACCATCCTGTATCCTCCATATCAGAGGGATTGGGACAATCTTTATATTCCTACCCCAGTTGTGCAATTATGGCTTATGTATTTGGGGGGGGGGCAGGGATTGTTGAGGTTTTGTTTGTTTGTTTTTTGTTTTCGAGACAGGGTTTCTCTGTAGCTTTGGAGCCTGTCCTGGAACTCGCTCTGGAGACCAGGCTGACCTCAAACTCACAGAGATCTGCCTGCCTCTGCCTGCCGAGTGCTGGGATTAATGACATGCGACACCAACATCCAGCTATGGCTTATGTATATTTGAGAGTATTCAAAGGGATAGTGGTCCAGCTCTGGTTGTTTTTACTATAGTAAGACCCATTGAAAAGAGAAATTGGAGGTCCCTGAAGGGGGGGAAAAAAGCAAAAGCAAAAGCAAAACAGAACCCAAACATTTTGGGAAGTACTGCACAGGCCGATCCCTTCTTTAATGTGGGGGTGGGGTACCAAGTTACTCCCTGTGGCATAATGTTGGAACGAGGTTATTCCAGGAAGTTGGGGTGAACTCTCATATCATCACCCTGAAGTGCCTGCTATGGCCAGGTGCTGGTCTACCCCAGACTCCCCTGCAGGATTCAGGAAGGTGTAGTCCAGCTTTCAGCCTTGCCTTAACTCATCCCCCACCCTCAGGTTCTCACACTAAACTTGCCTATTAGTGTCATGCCTGTTGGCTGAGGTCACCCCTTAGGAAAGGAGCTGGCAGAGGCATGTTGTCCTGTACTAGAGGAAGGAGACCCTCTGACACCCTATTTAGCACTTTGCTTAATCACATCCTGTCCCCACCCCCTGGAGTACCCAGAGAGAGGCCTTTTATAGGAAAAAATGTGCTTGGACCAATTACAGGCAGGCAGGGCCCTCCTGGATTTGAGACTACAATAGGGTGGGCAGTGAGGTGGGACAAGGCTGCTAGGGACAGAATGAGATTGAGTGGGAGAGCCTTTGGAGGTGGTTCTTGGGTCCTGAGAGGAGGTGCAGTCCTTCAGAGGAATGATCAAGTATGCTTCCTATGTTGGGCCCTCAATGACTTACCCTGAGACTTTCACAGTCATCCTAGGTGAAGAAAGATCTTGAACTTTGAGGTAAACAGTAAGGTCAGGCTCGAGCATGTAGCTTCTTATGCATGGGGAGTCAGTGAAAGGACAGCTGTGGATCTGGCTTGTGACTGGGCAGAACGGCAGCACTGGGTTCTGTGAGCTCTGCAGAGGTAGCACCTTTCCAGATGACTGGCCAGGAAGGGTGAGGAGCCATGGACAAGGGAGCAGCGCAATCAGGGAGCCAGGGAGGTCTCTGAAAGAGACAGGATAGATGGGATTCAGGGTGGTAGGAAACCACTTTAAGCCTTCAGTGGACTGTGGACAGGCCTGAAGTTAGGTGTGGCCATAGCCAAGCTACTAAAAGTACCTGTGCTTTTCTCTGAGGCCTAGGGAATCTTGATGGCATGGTGGTAGTAGTGGGGTTCTGGGGAGGAGACTATCAAGAAGGGATCTCTGGAAGCACAGACTAACTCTGATGGACCTGACTTTGCCACTCACTGGCTAGAACAATTTCTACTGCCCTTGACTTTGTATCATTAGAGGAGGTCACAGGATGTGTGGTGGTGGGGGCAGGAAAGCAATGCCACTATTCTGGGAAGGCTCTGGTCCCAGGGTCCTGCAGGGCCCACTTCCCATCAACCTGTGATGTATATATCCCTGAACTTCAGACCCTGTAGCCACCGTACCCCATGCCTGACCCTTGGCCATATAGCAGAGGTAGTTTTAGGTACCCAGGTCAGATATCTTCGTGAACAAATCACTGTGATAATCATGTTGTGGTGACTCTGAGGCTGTGACCACACTCATTTCCCTGCTGAGAAAACTAAGTTGCTCACTGGGAACCGGAGCTTATGGGGTTAAAGTCCAAAACTAAAAAAAGATCCTAAGATAGGAATGCTGGAGATGAGAAGTATTTCTAGTCCAAAGTTTATGTTTCAAAAATGGGAAACTATCCCGGTGGTGATGGTGCTACACGCCTTTAATCCCAGCACTCAGGAGACAGAGGCAAGTGAGTTCAAGACCACCCTGCTCTAAGAGTGAATTCCAGGACAGCCAAGGCTACACAGAGAAAAACTAAAAAACAGAAATGGGAGAACTGGGCTGGGCAGTGGTGGCACACCCCTTTAATCCCAGTACTTGGGAGGCAGACAGCTATCTGTAAGTTCCAGGTCAGTCTGGTTTACAGAACGAGTTCCAGAACAGCTGGGCCACACAAATGGGGAAACCGAGGCCCAAGAGGAGAAGAGACTTCCCTCCTGCTCTGTAACAGAACACTGTATTTGACAAATTCAGAATGTGGTTCCTGTGTGAGTGGCTTGCATCCTCTCTCAAAAATGGCCATTCAGACAGAGTGTGTGTCACCTCTCCCCTGTAGGAAAATAGGAACAGTGGCAGAGTCACTGAGAGTGGGCATTGTGCAGCCTACCCAGTCCCTGCTTGGTAGTCAGGCACCACTCCCCACCTGCCCATTCTCAGTCAGGTGTGATAAGGACCCATGTCTCTAGCCGACTGCCCACAGAAGGGCAGGGGAGAGGCTGCCATTCCTGGGGCTCTTCCTGAATGCCCAGGACATCAGAGATGGCTCTAGTGTTGCTCTATGATTTTTCCCTTGCTCAGCCATTGCTATGTGTAGTCAACAGCAACAGTTCAAATCCTGGCACCATCTCTTACCTGCTGAACTTCAAGACAAGTTCGTGTCTTCAATCTTCTGTTCTCTCAATAGGAAGCATTCACAAGTCATTTACTGGTAGTTTTGAACACTGGATGTGTTAACAGTATTTTTGCTGAGAGCTAGGAAGGTGACTCAGGTTAAGAGTGGTTGATGATCTTGTAGAGGACATGAGTTCATTTCTCAGCACCCACACCAGTCAACTGACAACCACCGGTAACTAAAGAAGGGGATGGGGGTGGCTGGAGAGATGGCTCTGAGGTTAAGAGCACTGGCCCTTAGTTCAATTCACAGCAATCACATGGTGGCTCACAACCATCTGTAATGAGATCTGGTACCCTCTTCTTGCCTGCAGGCACACACACAGACAGAACATTGTATATGTAATAAATAAATCTTTAAGAAAGAAAGAGCTTGGGTGGTGGCTCACCTTTAATCCCAGCACTAGGGAGGCAGAGGCAGGCGGATCTCTGTAAGTTCAAGGCCAGCCTGGTCTACAGAACAAGTTCCAGGATTTGGTAGTGAGACCCTGTTTCAAAACAAGCAAGCAAAGAAACCAAAAACCAACAGGAACTGGAGAGATGGCTCGGTGGTTGTCAACACTTGTTGCAGGAGACCTGGGTTTGGTTCCTAGCAGCTATATAACTAGCTCCTGGAAATCTGATGCCCTCTTCTGGCTTCCAGAGGCACTAGGCATGCACATGGTTTCGCATACATGCAGTTGAGGATTCACACACATAAAAATAAGTAAATTTTGGGGGAATGGGGAGATGACTCTGAGGTTAAGAGCATTCAGTACTCTTCCAGAGGATGCAGGTTCAATTCCCAGCACCCACATGATGGCTTGCTCACAACTGTAATTCAAATTCCAGGGGATCTGATGCCCTCTTCTGGCTCTTGTGGCTACTGCACTCATGTGCTGTACAGACATACATGCTGGCAAAACAGCCATATACAGGAAAAAAAAAAAAAAAAAAAAAAAAAAAAACACAGAACAGCATCTGCTTTCAAACCTGACCACCTGAGCTTGATCCCAGGGACCCACGCAGTGGGAGAGAACTGACTCCTACGAGTGTCCTTTTTCCTGCGCACGCACACACACAAAGAAAATCGTTTTAAAAAAACAACAGTATCTGTGTTGAGTGAGCCCACCTTGTGGTAAGCTGCACATGGATATTGTCTGTTCTTCCCACATAGACAAACGGTAAGTGCCGGGTGCTTGATACTGGGACCCTGCACCCTTGTTAACCCCGGGACCTGACAGGCAAGGAAAGCATGTCCTGGGAGGAAGAGTGATCTAGCTGGGACTCTGGCCCTGGCATGTGGAGGTGAGTTAGGTCTGCACTTTTAGAGCCCACAGTCCAGCAGATGACATACAGAAGGATTAGCTTTAATGAATGTTATAGGACCCAGGCAGTCAGGATGGCTTCCTGGAGGAAGTGAGTGCAAAGGCAATATGGTTAGCTTTTGGCCAGATTTGGGCCACACTGATGATTGTCAGGCTCCAGAGAAACTGAAGTGTGTGGGAAAGCCCAAAGACCTTGTCCATCCATATGCCTCACCCTGGCCCTTTGCTCTCTCCTGCAGATTGAGGCGCTCCCCCCAGAACTCTTCCAGTGTCGGAAGCTGCGGGCTCTGCACCTGGGCAACAATGTACTGCAGTCACTGCCCTCCAGAGTGGGTGAGCTGACTAACCTGACACAGATTGAGCTTCGGGGCAACCGGCTGGAGTGCCTACCCGTGGAGCTGGGCGAGTGTCCACTGCTCAAACGCAGTGGCCTGGTGGTGGAGGAAGACTTGTTCAGCACGCTGCCGCCCGAGGTGAAGGAACGACTCTGGAGAGCTGACAAGGAGCAGGCCTGAGCGTGTAGCCTGAAGGAACAGCGAGGACCCTCATCATGCCCTCACTCCAAGTGAGCAGTCCAGCTCTCCCAGGACTGCTGAACAGCCAGCCGGGTCCCTTCAGGCAGAGCCCGGGCCAGGCATGAGCTGGGCCTGGGCAGAAGACAGGACTGAAGGGCTGGCCCCTTTTCTCCCTCCGGCACTTGCCGGAGACTGGAAACTCTGAGACTAGTCTCAGAGTACAGTATTTGGACAATCAGGGTCTTCACCCTGGAGGCCATCTCTGCCTCAAAGGCCGAGCTGGCACCAGAGGCCCAGGGACAGTAACTTAAATCTGGGTATTTATTTTTCTCCACCTCCCATCTCCTCCCTCCAGATAACTTATACATTCCCAAGAAGGGTTATCTCTGTGGGAAGTGTTTAAACAGCCTGGCAGTGTTCACTGCCTTCTTTTCTGGTGATGCTGACAGTCAGTGCCCACCCAGACTTAGCCAGAGTTGGGTAAAGTGAGCCAGCCGCAGGACGGTTGCCATATTGACCCTGGGCTAGGCTCTGGCAGCAAAACTTGTGGGAGACCAGGCTTCCAGGTAGAAGGGTCAGGCCTGGGGCTTGCCACATTAGATTTGAAACAATTAAAAAAAATTTTTTTTAAGTCATGTTTTGTTTTTTTAGCTTTGAAAATGATGGTTTAGGTATTTAAAAAAAAAAAAGAAAAGGAAAAAAAAAAAAGACACTAAAGGCCAGTGAGTTGAAGTCTCAGGGTGGGTGGTATTTCCCCTTGAGCAAAGCAGCAAGACATTGAAGGACATTGAAGGAAACTTCCTGTCCCTGTGGTGTGGGCCAGCATGTCTTCCAGTCTGTCCTGATCTTAGTCCAGAAGTGTTGTCTGTTCTTCTTTCCTCCTGGGGCAGGCAGGGCTTTCATTTTTGTTTGCTTTTAGGGTTTTTTGTTTTGTTTTGTTTTGTTTTCTCCTCCATGGGTCTTGGCAAGCACCCTTTTCATGGCTGTCAGCCAAAAGGAAAGCTCTGGAGCTGCCAAGAAGGGAGGAGACTTGGGCTGGCTAATCCCAGATGAACGGTGCTCCTTCCCTCTCTTCCTGTCCCATGATGCCCCTCACGCACAGTGTTAAGAAGCCCAGAGCAACTGCTTCCCCCAGACTCAATACCCCCTCTCACCTCTGCTGCTTACATTGGCTCTGTCACCATTTGGTCCTTCGTGAAGAACAGTCATTTAGAGGCAAGTTGGGCGTGGAGAGATCAACACTGGGAGGGCAGGTTTCCCAGTTTTTGGTTCCAGGCTAGTTTCTGTACTGGGCACCTGGTTTGCACACAACAAAGTTAGCACCTAGTGGCAGTAAGCCACTCTGCTTTAGATCAATCACTAGGGTCCCCACTTTAGGAGGGTCCTCGCCTTAGATCAATCACATGGACACTAGGGCACGTTTTAGCGTCTCTTGTCTTAACAATTACATCTGTCTTTCCGTCCATTTGTGTTTTCTGCGTCGTTGGATGTAATCCTTGGAAATACTGCACACTAGCCTCTGACAACCATGAAGCAATCCGTTACACATGGGTCTGACTTATGGACTCGGTTCAAATGTTAAATAAATCTATAACACAGTTGCCTTTGGAGGTCTCCATGCCATAGAGCGCGGTTCTTTGCCTTCACTCCTCTGAGGTGTTTTGATCTTGGTTGACTATTTTGTTGAGGAACAGAGCACCTATGGTAGCTGTTCACCTCTCTGCCCTGGGAAACTTAGAGTACCTTTGAGGCAGTGCACCTGTGTGCTCCAGGCATGGTTCCTGACCAAGGATCTTGTGGCCAGTGCATTTTCTGTTGTTCCAGGCACCTTTTGTTTGGGCCCTCATGAGCTTTGATTGGTTGGGGCTGGGAGTCATCTGGAATGGGAGCCAGTAGCCAGAACTGCATGTTCCAGCCCAGTTGTCTTGTACATGAAGCTAAGCCTATCTTTCCCCTCTGTGGCCTCCATATCCCCATCTGTGCCATGGGCATTTCCATCCTGTTTTCAGAAGATGCTTAGGGCTGCAATACCCAAGAATCCATGGCTCTGCAAAGGTAAGGCTGGCAGTGACCAAGGGCGGCCTCCCTGGCTCCCAGCCCCATTTGGGGTCAAGGGCAGAGGCTCTGAGAAGTAGAATTGCCTTCAGAGCTCACCTCTACTGAGTCTCTTAGATCCCTTAATTTTTTGTTTGCCTTCCCCCAATTGGTTTCTTTTTCTTTTTTTCCTCTTGTTTGTAAAATTGGAATAATAATGGCATGGGTGGGCTTGTTTAAAGGAGCCATGATTATATAATGTCCAATTTCTACTCTCCGTGGCTGTAGTACCTAACAGTGTTATATGGGTTCGGGAGGACGGGAGGCATTGCTGGGAATAGAGCCTAATGAAATGGTGAACAAGTGTTCTTTCCATCCACTGAGGTCTGTTTCTCACTCCTGGGTGAGCTATGGATGAATGCTTCCTTAGGTTCACAGTAGCAGAAGCTAGAAGTCCAGGATCTGATGCTCTATCTAGTGAGGGGTACATGCCATTCCCTAACATCACTGGAGTTGGGAGCTTCAGGGCTACCCTGTTCCCAGGAGAAGCATTAACCCTTTCATTCATGACAGTGGACCCAAACACTTCCTCCTCTGCTCTGCCTCCCTGTGGTTGTTGAAATCAGTGATGTACCAGTCACAACTGTCATCTCAGAGGTCTGAAAGCTGACTCAGGAAGGTTGCCAGAAGACAAGGCCAAGTGTGGCTACCCGTATGGGCCTGCCAGACCTATGGAACAAGCAGAGAGCCATTTTGAGGGTTTATCAAAAACTCAAAATAAGAAGAATTGAGTTTCTAATAGATGGATTTGGGTTTTCAAGCCTAGCGTGTGCCCAGTCAATAGTCTCCCTCCTTCCTTCTGGACCATGTGCCTGTCATAAGAACTTACATCAGGAATCTTTAGGTGAGGAAGAGAGGCCAAGGTGTGAACATAGTGAGGAGGCCTGAGTTGCTTGGGCAGTTCTTCTGGAACTGTCTAGAGCCTGTCTCCTTGCTCCACAGAGACAGGCCCCTCAGACCTGAGCCAGAACTCCCTCTACCTCTGCCCTTGTGGGCTGCTAGCACAGTGGGCTCTACTCACTGAAGATCCTCTTTCATCAGTTGAGGTGGGGAACCTCCAGTCCTGTCTGGTCTGGCCGATCTGGTTCCTACACCACCCTTCAGTCCTGTGAATTCTCCAGCCCCAGAGAATGCAGTCTGGAACTAGTTAGCTTCTGAGGAAGGATGATGTGGAAACAGCCCAGCCTCCCCTCAAGGCCAGCAGAATGACTAGAATGGAGGCTCCCTATCCCACCCCGTCTCATCCCTGCCTCTCCCACACCCCCTCTCATCCATCCCTGCCTCTGCACTCTACCTGAAACCACAGTGATGGCCTAACCTCTACTTTAAAAAACAGCTTAGAAAACTTGGAGAAACTGAAAAATAGTTTTAAAAACAAAACCCTTCCCCCTGCCACCTCACCCTGTCAGCATTGGGTGAGCCAGTTGGGAGGTACATCCTAGGTGATAGCCCAGGCCAGACTTCTTATCAGTGGGGTCCTGTTATCACCAACTGCAGAAGTTAAGGGCTGGGTCCCCACCCCCTTGCCTGGCTGAGCCCCTGTCCCCACCTTTGGTGAAGTCCCCAGGCCACTGCTGGCTCAGCAGTAGGGGCTCTCTCCACTTCCGTGTTCCTGGAACAAGGTTGGGTGTCTGTTTTTGCTCAGCAGTTGCATCAGAAAGGACTAGTTCTGCGAGCCCTTCCTTGTGACTCTCCCTGTTCTGTCTCTGGGGCCTTCCCCAGCCTTACCCAAGAGATTTTCCATCAGCCTCGGGCCAGTGTGCACAGCCCTCATTGGCTTTCTTGAGGCGTATACCGCCTAGACAAAGCTGTAGCTCCCAGTGTTGTGGCCCAGAAAACACTTGATCTGGAGCCAAGGCTCTTGCTCTCAACAGATGAGCAGTGTCCCCTCACGTTCTCCTGAGACACTCTGTCCCTTGGCTGTTCAAAGCAACATTTCTGGGAAGGCCAGTGAACAGCTTTTTAGAGCCCAATGTCCCTGTCAGCTGCAGAACCAGCAGGTGGTTCTGACTTCCCTGCCAGCCCCTCTGTAGATACCAGTCATCCTGTGTCTGAGGCTGGAGAGCAGAAAGCATTCTGAGGTCCCAGTACCCCCTCGTGGGCCCTCCCTCAGCCCTCCAGTCTTCCAGCATCTTCAAATCAAAGTTGGAGCACACAGTTATTTTCCTAGGACCTCTTAGTCCACTCAGTCCCACAGACCCCGCCTCAGTAGATTTAAATCCCGTGACTGGGACTCTCAGGCTTTTCCTTCCTCTTACTAACAGTGACTTCAGGGTTCTGGCAGTCTTCTGCCTGGCCCACAATAAGTAGCAATTCCCAGAAGCACCCAGGAGTGGAATCTACAGAGAAACCGGAGGGGTCAAAGGACACAGATCACGTGAAGGGAAACAGGTGAAGGTTAGTCCTGTATTAACTGGAAGCTGGGCTGGGACAGAGAGAGACCAGGTCTGCTTTCCAGGTCAGAAATGGTGGTGGAGGGGCAGGGGACGGTACTGGGCCCTGAGTGGAAGGCACAGACAGAACTGGACTGGACTGTTGGGGAGGTGGAGCTGTGGGGTGGGCTGTTTTCTGGGTAGTTAAGAGTTAAGCCCTTCTGGGCTTCCTTACTGGTCTCTCCCTGAACTTTCTCCTCTCCAGCCCTGGAGTCAGCAACCTGAGCTAGCAGTGTCCTGCAGCAGTCCCCATGGCCTGCCTGAGTCCCTCACAGCTCAAAAAGGTAGGGGCCTGTAGCTGGAGAGAGGGTCTAGACCTCGCTAGTGACCCTTGGATTTAGCTTACCCCTGACATCTCACAAAGGAGAAAAGTTTCCCAGGACATAAACCCTAAATTCTGTGATATCACCTAAAGCAGAGAGATCACAGACAACCCCCCTCCCAGGTAGGGCATGGGGTGTGTGTGGGGGATTCAGGGTAGGGGGTAGAAAAGCCAGAATTCAGATTAGTCAATCCAGCCAGTCCCCGAGAGGCCTATTGATGAAGCCAGGGAAACTAGATGGGGACAGGCCAATAGATAGGTCAGTCTGTTATGAAAACCTATCATATAGGGGTTAGGAGTTGGAGTATACATACTTTAAAATATCCACCCATGAATTCATATGTCAAGACTGTTAATGTTTTAGATCTTCCTTTGGATCCTCATTTCAAAGTTCCTCCTGGAGCTGTGGTTGTGGCTTAGTAGTTGAATGCTTGCTGATGGTCCTGATAGATTCCAGCGCACACACACACACACACACATACACGCACACATACACACGCGCACGCACACACACCCTAGTCTCTCATGACAGCTATCATTGTTGTCCCAGTTCTCAAACTTATCCATGGCCGAATACTCACTGGAACTCAGTCCTATCTCACGGTATATCCAGGGACAGAGCCCCTTGTCAGTATCCCCCCCCCCCATGGTTTCTCTGTGTAGCCCTGGCTGTCTTGGAACTCACTATGTAGAGCAGGGTGGCCTCAAACGCAAAGATCAGTCTGCCTCTGCCCCCAGAGTACTGGGATTAAAAGACATGGGCCACCACACCCAGCTCATCTTTGCTTCTGACCCTTAGTTTTGTTTTATTTTGTTTTTTCAATTCTGGGGATGGAATTGTACGTGTTGGGCAAGCAGTCTACTTCAGAGGGACATCCCAGCCCACACTTTATGTTTCCCAGCAGTCCCAGAATAAAAAGACAGGCCTACATCAGAATGAGCCCCCTGTGTTCACCCCTACTAACTTCACACAGACTCAGGAGAAAGGCCAGCTCCATCTGGCCCGGCCCTGCCTCCTTCCCCTTGGCTCCTCCACCCTATCCTCACTCTCTGCTCCATCCTTCCCCAGTGTCTCATGTTCTTCCAGTGCATAGAGGCTTTGCATACCCTTAGTCTCGGTCTGCAATGGCCCTTCCCTTTCTATTTGCTTTCCAATATCCTGTGCTTTTTGAAACTTCACCTCTCAAAGTCTGCCCCTTGTTCCCTGTATTCAACATAACATAGCATGGTGTGTTTGCCTACTTGCCTACCATTAGTGATGCTTGGGTCCCTGTCACTGTACTGTAAACTGTGTGAGGGTGGCTTGTTGGAAACCACATGTCTATCTTCTAAAACTGCCCCATACACACTCATGCTTAGTCAAGATTGGAATAGCCAGACATTGTGGTACACACCTGTAATGCCAGAACTCAGGAGGCTAAGGCAGGAGGATTGTGAGTTTGAGGCCTCCCTGGGCTGCACAGAGACCCTATCTTCAAGCAAGCAATCAAACAAACAAAAGAAGGGGGCTAGAGAGGTATTTCAGTGGTTAGGAGCTCTTGTGCAATCATGAGAACCAGGGTTTGAATCTCAGCACCCACTTAACCTGCACATGCCTCTAAGCCCACATCCCGGGTGGAGATAGGTATGCTAGGGTTTACAGGCTATCAGTCTAATGAAGAAGACATAACCCCAGGTTCAAGGAAGAGTGCCTTCCTCAGGAATGGAAAGGGTAGTAGAGCGGGGCACCTACTGTCCTTTTCTGGTTTCTCTGCACATGCATAAACGTGCACACCTGCAAGTACACACACACACACACACACAACACACGTGTTCTATACTCAGACTGACACATTTGCACATAAATGTAAGCAAAAAAAGATTGTATTTCCATATGTCACAAACCCGCTGGAGGCCAAAAGCAGAGACAACCCCCCACTCCCTTCCTCTCTAAGATCCCAATATTGAGTGTCCCTTCACTGAGTACCAGACACACATATCCAGGACAGGGGACAGAGCAGCAGCACGACACTTAATCTTGGTCCAGGTTTGTGGTCAAACATGGATCATAAGGAATGGGTGAGGGCAGAGGGAATCCTGTGTCTCATTTCTGCCCGCAGTTTCAGGAGGATGGGTTTCTGCTGTTGGAAGGATTCTTGACAGCAGAAGAGTGTGTGGTCATGCAACAGAGAATTGGTGAGATTGTGGCGGAGATGGACGTCCCTCTGCACTGTCAGACAGAGTTTTCCACCCAGGAAGAGGAACAGCTTCAAACTCAGGTAGGGACCTGGGTCCATGAGGATGGGCATCTGGTTTTTGATGGGAGCTCATTATCTTCCTGAAGCAGCAGCCTGGATGGGAGGAGCCCAGGCCACAGGCTTCTTCTGAGAAGGGATCAGAGCTCAGCCATCTGCATGCCAGGTACCAGGCTATTCATTATGAATTTGTGTGGTAGGATTGTTCTGACTTGGCACATGGGAAAAGCAGGGCTTTTCCTTGGGTAATATTGGTTGCTCCAGCCACACAGTTTGTAACTGACAGAGCCAGGACTTGAATCCAGCTCACATGGTGCTGGGCATTGACCTGCTGTAGTTCCTCAAGTTCTCTGGCCACAAAGAACCTTCTGTGACCAGAGTGAGCCCTGAGATTCTGATGGGCCACTCTGGGGTGAGTCATTCCCCAACCAGACTAGGAAGGCGAGCTGCTTCCCTGATAGGCGGTTCTTCCAGCCAGTTCTCTTAACCCTTTTCCGTCTGGATTTCTGGCAACAGGGCTCACTCTTACTGATGTCAATGAGCTTCTGCCATCTGGTGGGCATAAACAGAATTACAGCATCCACAAGTGCCTTCCCCACCCCCCCCCCCCAAAGCACATCACAGTGTTTGGTTTTCTGTTTTCGTTTTTTTCCAAGTAGAAGGACACACACACACTCTAAGGAGTGAGGGGGCTGAATCTTGTCCCCTTCCCTAACTATCTTCTGACTTCAACAATCAGCAGATAGCAGAGACAGGAAGAATGCAAGAAGAAAGGCGGGGCTGCAGAGATGGCTCAGTGGTTGAGAGCACTGGCTGCTCTTCCAGGGAGCCTGGGTTCAATTCTAGCTAGTACATGGCAGCTCACAGCTGTCTGTACCTCTAGTTCTAGGGGATCCAGTACCCTCTACAGACACATAAAATAAAATATTTTTTTAATCTTAGGGGAGAGAGAAAGAGGGGAGAGGAGGAGGGAGAGAGGGAGGGAGGAAGGGAGGTAAGGAGGGAGAGAACTTGGCATGGTGGCATATGCCTTTAGTTCCAACACTCAAGAGACAGAGACAGGTGGATCTCTATGAGTTCGAGGCCATCCTACTCTACAAAGTAAGTTCCAGGATGACTATGGCTACACAGAGAAACCCTATCACAACAAAACAAAACAAAAAAGGAAGAAAAAGAAAGGGTACTGTGGCCAGGCAGTAGTGGCTCACATCTTTTATTCCAGCACTCAGGAGGCAGAGGTAGGTGCATCTTTGTGAATTCAGGGCCAACCTGATCTACAGAGTGAGTGCCAGGACAGGCTTCAAAAGGCACTGTTGTCTCTTGATACTTTGTTTTGTTTTTGAGTTAGGTTTGTCTGTGTAGCCTGGCTGTCCTGGAATTAGACCAGGCTGGCCTCTAACTCACAGAAATCTGCCTGCCTCTGCTTCCTGAGTGTTAGGATTAAAGGTGTGTGCCACCACTACCCAGCCTCTAGATTCTTTATTTCATGTGTATGGGTTTTGCTTGAATGCATGTATGTGTACCATGTGTACATTGTGGGTGGAGTCCAGAAAAGGGGTCAAATACCCTGAGACTGGAATTACAGAAAGTTGTGAGTTTGTCATGTGGGTGCTGGAAATTGGTCAAGGGTTCTTGGGAAGAGCAGCCAGTGCTACTTATCACTGAGACATCTTTATTCCTAAGAAGCCATATAGTTTCAGCAAAACTGTGCAGGAAGCATCACCTTCCTCAGACAGAATGGTTGTTTGTTTGTTTGGTTGGTTGATTTTTTTGAGACAGGGTTTCTCTGTGTATCCCTGGCAGTCCTGGAGTTCACTCTGAAGACCAGGCTGGCCTTAACTCACAGAGATTCACCTGCCTCTGCCTCCTGAGTGCTAGGATTAAATATGTGTGTCACAACCACCTGGCTTTGCTCGTTTGTTTTGAGATATGGTCTTACTCTACAGCCTTGTCTGTTCTGGAATTGGCTATGTAGCCCAGGCTGGCCTTGAACTCATAGAGATCTGCCTTCCACAATCATTCTGTCACTTTAAACTCAGGACTCCATAGGTCATATAAGATACTGAACATACAAAATAGGCTCAACCACCTGTCAGTGTGAGTTTTCTTAGGAGGTTTAAGGCTAGGAAAAGCTGTTCAAGTGGGCAGGCGTGACAGTGCCTTCTTGTTACTGTGACAAAACCTGGCAATCAGGAGGATAGATTTATTGGGCTCACATGGTTCAGCTCATGGCCATTTGACTTCCTGGCAGGGAGGTCATGACAGAGCAGAACTGCTCACCTCGAGGCAGCTGGAAAGTAGAGAGAGTACAGAGTACAGAAGAAGGGTTTGTGGCAAGATGTACCTGACTTAGTCAGGCTTTACTATTGCTGTGAGGAGATACCATAACCACAGCAACTCTTATAGAAAGAACATTTAATTGAGGGGGCTCACTTAACAGTCCAGAGGTTCAGTCCATCATGGCAGCCTGCAGGGAGACATGGTACTGTAGAAATGGCCAAGTAGTGTACATCTTGCAGGCTACAGGAAGTCGACTGACTGGATAGTTTCTGAGTGTATGAAATCTCAAATCCTACCCCCACAGTGACACTCTTCCTCTGGAAGGTGTGGCCCAGATCAAAGCTGTGCCCTCCAGCCTCAAGGTCTGGATTAAAGGCACATGTCATCCATCCTACTCCAACAAGACCACACTTCCTCCAACAAAGCCACACCTCCTAATAGTGTCACTCCTTCTGAGCTTTTGGGGGGTCAAATACATTCAAACTACATCAGCCCTTCATTCAAAGCCTCATCCCAGTGACCTACTTCCTCCAACAAGGTCCAGACTCCGTCAAGCCCACCCAGCCATAAGCTCATCAATGGAGTAATATAGGAGCCAAGGTAGTGCCCTTCCTATTCAGCTGGGGACTGCGCCTCCAACACATGAGTCCATTTGTGAGGATGATTTTGTATGTACAGTGTAAGAACTGATGCCAGGTGGTGGTGGTACCAGCCTTTAATCCCAGCACTCTCGAGGCAGACATACTCTGGTCTCTGAGTTCAAGGCCAGTCTGGTGTACAGAGAGTTCTAGAACCAGGATTGCACACAGAGAAACCCTGCTTAGATGTAGTAGAGGTGGGTTTTTGTTTGTTTGTTTTGAGGACTGGGTGAGATGGACTGGGTGAGGACTTGTGTTCAGTCCCTAAAACCTACATTAGAGTTGGGGTGCATGCTGGTACCAGTGCTGGATGTTCTGCTGGAGCCTCCAGCTCACTCCTACATGATCAGGAAAGCCCATTCCTCTTTCTCAAGCCCCATCCTGTCAGAGAATTAGAGAATCTCCAAGAAAGAAAGGGCATCAAATAGCGCAGCTCTCCATTCTTAGCAGCTGGGGCAGCTTCTCCCTTGAAGAAGACAAAGTCCCAGCCTAAGGCACTCAGCTTTTGACCATAGTTGGGCACGAAACCCAGCTGTGGCAGACATGTCATCACCCCTCGCCTACAAGCTATATAGGCTCCCTGCTTTAGTTTGGGCAGGTGACTTCTGTTGCCTCAATATCTGGGACTGGAGAACTCACCTGGGAGTTGCTTTGTTCAAATAAACCTGTTGTTTTAGTTTTTCAATTTGGCTTGATCTGGCTTACTGTGTTGGTGGAGAAACCTATTATCAGGGTACAGAAAACGTATTACTGGAGAGATGGGGACAGGTGGATCCTTAGGACTTGCTGGCCTGTAGATGGAGTTTTTCTCTGCCTTAGTAGTCCCCTCCCAAATAATCATACAGATACTTATTATTAATTATAAATGTTCAATAGATATCTCAGGCTGGTTATTAGCTCACTCTTACATTTTAAATTAACCCATATTTCTTATTCAAGTTCTACCATGTGACTCATAGCTTGTGACCTCATTTTCTACATGTACTGCTTCCTCTGTGTCTGGATTGCAACTCCCCTGACTCTTCCCTACTCCCTCCTAGTGTCCTTAGTCTGGTTTTCCCACCTAACCTTATCCTGTCGAGCAATGGGCCAGTCAGCTTCTTTATTAAACCAATCACAGTATAATTTACACAGTGCATAGAAGGATTATTCCACAGCACTGGCCAGCTAGCCGAGCCTACTTATGGAATTCTAGGCAAGTGAAAGACATTGTCTTAATGAAAACAAGGTGGATGGCTCTGAAAGAATGGCACCTAAGGTTGTCCTTTGCCCTTTGCCCCCATATCTGTGTGTGTGTGGCTTTTTGATGAATAAGACTGTCAACTTATGCAGACTTACCTGGTCAAAGCTCCATGGTAAATTAAGGATCATTTGTAACAAGAAATGTCCAGGAAATCTCAATTTGTAGCTTCAGGCACCTGGAGTTTTAGTCCATTGTGTTTACCTGGAGGGCATCTCTAGTTCTGTGGGATGGGCAGCACCTGAATCCACTCCTTACCTTGTCACACCCAGCTTTGTCCCCAACCATTCTCTAGTCTCTCTTCTGTCCCCTCCACAGGGCAACACAGACTATTTCTTGAGCAGTGGTGACAAGATTCGATTCTTCTTTGAGAAAGGTGTTTTTGACAAGAAAGGTTTGGAGCAGGCTCTGGGGACATGAGGGTGGGTGGGGCTGGGAGGGAGCAGAGAGCGACCACCTAGGGGAGCTGGGCTCTAGCTCTTCTGCCTTTGTCTGTTTTTTTTTTTTTTTTCTTTTGTATCACAGGAAATTTCTTGGTCCCTCCAGAGAAATCTATCAACAAAATTGGCCATGGTGAGCAGGAGTCTGGGTGTACAGAAGAGAAAATAGGGCATCGAGATCTAAAGAGTTTAATTAGGACAGGACCAAAGCCCACCATTAGATGGTAGTTGCCCACATGGCAGTGGTGATGCACCCTTTAATCCCAGCACCGAGGAGGAAGAGGCAGGTGGATCTCTGAGTTCGAGGCCAGGCCTGATCTACAGAATGAGTCCAGGACAGCCAGGGCTGCACAGAAAAACTTTGTATGGAACTCCCCCACCCCACAAAAAGATGGCAGTTGTCTGTCTGGCCACAGGCTCTTGTCCCTGTATCCTCTTCACCCTTAGATGTTGGTCACTTGGCACCCCCAGCCCTGCACTGGGAAAGGGCTCCACTTGTGTGGCCCCAAGAAGGGCAGTGCAGGCTCATCCACTCTCTACTGCCCGGTCTGGGTATGATCTCTGGGCATGGGGGTTCTAGCTCCAGCTACTTCCTGGAGTTTCCTTAAGGGTTACCTGCTGTGACATCCCAGTCCTTATTCTGAGACCTCCAAATCAAGTGTGCAAACTCTTGCCTTTTTTTCAAGATGTCATGAGACAACTTATTTTTAGACTCTTTAATTGAACATTTACTTACTGTGTGTGTGTGTGTGTGTGTGTGAGAGAGAGAGAGAGAGTGGGCATGTAACTGCACTGAGTATGCCATGGAGAATGTGTGTAGGTCTGAGGAGTCATTTCTTTCCCTCTACCATGAACTTGAGTTGTCAGGCTTTAGTAGTAAGTACATTGATCCACTGAGCTATCTCATTGGCCCACTTTTGTTTTTCCTTTTTTTTTTCTGTTGTTGTTGTTTTGTTTTGTTTTTTGAGACAGGGTGTCTCTGTGTAGCATTGGAGCCTGTCCTGGAAGTCACTCTGTAGACCATCCTGGCCTGGGACTCAGGAACCTTCTGCCTCAGCCTCTGGAGTGAGTGCAGGGATTACAGGCTTGCACCATAATACCTTGTTTCATTACTATTTCCAAATGTATAAACCAGACATGGTGGCCTGTGCCTTTAATGCAGGCATACCAGAGGTGGAGGCAGGAGGATGGAAAATTGAAGGTCATCTTCAGGTTCATAGTAAGTCCAGGCTATCCTGGGACACATGAGACCCTATTGCAAAAGCAAAACAAAAAAGGAATAAGGCTCTGGTCAGAGTAGGGTCTGTGGCCCTTTGCTTAGTTATAAACAAACATAAAGTTTAGAATAGGTGAAAATTTCAAAGTGAGACCTGAGTCTGGTGTCTAGGGTGTGGGAGGGATACACAGGGGCCCAGGCTAGCCCATGAACCCATCTCTGATCCATAGCTCTGCATGCCCATGACCCTGTCTTCAGGAGTGTGACGCATTCTCCCAAGGTGCAGGTGAGTCGGGGCTGAAGGTAAAGGAGGGAGGGTGTAAAGAACAGATGTGTGTGAACATGCCGGCAGAGTGTGTGTGTGTGTGTGTGTGTGTGTGTGTGAGAACATGCTGGCAGCTTGTGTATGAACAGGCTGGCATTGTGTATGTTTGAATGCACCAGTGGTGTGTGTGTGTATGTGTGTGTACAGGCCAGCAGTGTATCTTTCATCTTCCAGGCTTTGGTCAGAAGTTTGGGCCTCCAGCTGCCAGTGGTGGTGCAGAGTATGTATATCTTTAAGGTAAGTTCTGCAGCTTCTCCACACTTCAGTTTACCCTCTGTAAGAGGACAGACTGTTCATACATAGCATTATCTTACACTAAGCCAAGAACTGCTGGAACTGTGGTTAGGTTGCTGGGAAGGAACATAGAGCCAACCTCCAACTAAGGGGCTTGGCACTACATAGATGTTCAATTAAAACCTGTTAGAGCCAACTGGTGGTGGTGCACACATTTAGTTTCAGCACTCGGGAGGCAGAAACAGGTGGATCGCTATGAGTTCTAGGCCAGCCTGGTCTCCAGAGTTCCAGGATAGGCTCCAAAGCTAAAGAGAAACCCTGTCTTGAAAAACCAACAAAACAAACAAACAAAAGAACCTGTTAGGAGAAGGAAGTGAGAACCCAGTGTCCTTGTTCTATTGAATGCTCTGCTCTCAGCTCTTAAGGGCCAGCTCAACATGACCTTCTCTAAGAAACTATCTAAATTCCCTGGGAAAAGAGCCCCCCCTCACAAAGGGTCCAAGCCTGTTCTCGCCATCCCATCACTGGGTTCTGTTTTGTGGACTTGCAGGGTGGGTACATGCTGCCTCAGTGTAGACTCCTGTTGGGTGGGGTGGTTTCTCTTTGTAAGTCTCCTAGACTGAGTGTACTGCAGGTGCTCAGTAGGTGGGTGCTAATGCAGGGTTGCAGGACCTATAAGACTCAGGTCAAATCCCACTATGCTCTCCTCTTTCCTTACCAGCTTCTTACCCTCTCTTGCAGCAACCTCACTTTGGCGGCGAAGGTGAGTTGAGACTGGTTTGCTGTGGGAAGGGTCCCTAGAGTCCTTAGTACAGTGGTCCCAATTCCAACAGCAATCTTAGCTGGTTGAGAGCAGAACCCTTGGTCCTACTCCCTAAGATTTCAAGGACTAGCTTTGGCAGAGGTTCAGGTCCCAAAGAGTGTGGAGTTGGTGGCAGGAGAGGAAATGGACAGGACCTGAGGGTGAAATGGGATGGCTGCCAGCACCAGTTATTAAAAAAAAGAATACACATTTTATACTCTATAATTATGGATTATATGGGAGAAAAGGGGGCATGTTAGGTAGGGTGTGGCTTGGGACCAGGAATTGAGGAATCTAGCATTGACCTTGACAACAGGCATCAGTCATAAATTAATGGAAGGAAGGGCTACAAGTTCCTGTTGCCAGAGATAAGGAGAATGACTGCTTAAGCAAGTAGGAACTTTCCTCAAGCCCCCAGGAGATGCGGGCCCTTATCTAAATGCCTGACCTTGGAAAAAGTATTCCTGGGGACCAGATACTATACAGCAGTTTAGGAGCAATTCTGAGGATAAGCACTGAGCTTGCATGGGCCTGTTCCCTCATAACATTCCCAAAAGGGAAGGTCCTGATGTCTTACTCTTTGACTATTATACCATACCATTCTGATTTCTATATATTTATTAACTTAACTCTGATTCTGCTTCTAGATTGTAGGCATTTCATCCTTGGGGGTCAAGTGTGCCTAGGGAATATCTAACTTTGCCATTCTCCATGTAATTAGGCAGGCACAATGGGACTTCTGGTTTCGAGGTAGCAGGGATTTTTTTTTTTTTTTTTTCAAATGAATTATTTTACCCAGGCGTTGGTGGCACACGCCTTTGATCCCAGCACTCAGGATCAGGCAGAGGCATGTGGATCTCTGTGAGTTCGAGGCCAGCCTGGTCTACAAAGCTAGTTCCAGGACAACCTCCAAAGCAATACAGAGAAACCCTGTCTTGAGAAACCAAAATTTACCAAAGAGAAAGGCATTAATAGTGAGAATCATTAAAAGTGAAAGTTAAAAGGTGCTGGATAAGTGTGGTCTGCAATGTCACAACACTTTATCATGAAGAAATATTTCCATGTGGTCCATGCCATTTTTTGTTGTTTTTGTTCAAAACAGGGAACAGGGGCTTAATATAAAGCCCTGGCTGTCTTGGAACTCTGTAGTTCCACAGCTCACAGAGATCCACCCATGCTTGCTTTTCCAGTGTGGGATTATGCACCCTATGTCATGCACCACTATGTCTGGCTTAAAAAGTTGGTTTTCTTTCTCTTTTTTAATTATTTATTTTTATGTTTGTCTGTGTACTCCCTGGAGTTATAGAGAGTTGTGAGCTCTGATTCCCCTGGAACTGGAGTTTCAGACAGTTGTGAACTGCTATGTGGGTACTGGGAATTGAACTTGGATCCTCTGAAAGAGCAGCCAGTGCTCTTAACCACTGAGCCAACTCTCTAGCACCTTCTCTAAGGTCTTAAGTCAGCATGAACCTACAAGGTTGAATTAAATTTATGCTGGGCGGTGGTGGTGAATGCCTTTAATCCCAGTACTTGGGAGGCAGAGGCAGGTGAATCACTGAGTTTGAGGCCAGTCTGGTCTACAGAGAAGTTCCAGGACAACCAGGGCTATACAAAGACACTTTGTATTGCAAAACAAACAAAAGTGTTACTTTTTCTTGTTGTTGTTTTGGGGGGATTTTTTGTTTGATTTTTGGAGGGACATATTTTCTGTGTGCAACAGCTCTAGTTGTCTTTGCTGGCCTCAAACTCACAACTGTGCACCTGCCTCTGCCTTTCCAGTGCTGGGATTAAAGGTGTGCACCACTACCACCACCCAGGAGTTACTTTTTATTTGTATGTATGGGTATTTTGTCTGAGCATCACATGAAGGCCAGAAGAGGGTGTTGCATCCCTGAAATTGGAGTTATAGATGGTTGTGTACCACTATATGTGTTTTGGGAATTGAACCCAGGTCCTCTGAAGGAGCAGTGAGTGCTCTTAACTAATAAGCTATCTCTCTAGCTCACAAATCTCTATTTTTGATTACCCTATTCTCTGGTCTTATTCGATTTGCACACACCACTCTATGGTGGGTGTGTGGGTGGCATTCTATTCACCTCTGCTACCAAAGACTCCTGCTGGACCCCCTCTCATGCAGCTCTTTCCTTTGTGGGAGCCCAAATCTGACTCCTTGTGGCCAGCCTCCTCCTCCCACATAGCCCCTCCCATCTCCCTGTACCTGCTCTGCCCAAGTCCAGCTCATCCAGCTACCTTGGTCATATTTTCCTCTCAAAGACTTTGAAGCCCCCTTGATTGGGCACTTCCTCTGGATAACATTGGGGATTTCAATGCCCCTCTCAAAGTTGGGTGCTTAGAATGCACAGTTAACCAAGGAGGATGAAGGTCAGACTGGAACCCTGTTACTTTGACACTGTATACAAAGCTCTTCTGTCTAGTGGCTTCTCCATCCTGGGTGTGCCTGGCATCAACATGGGGAGGCTTCAAAAAGTGGATGCAAATGGGCTGGGACTGTGTCTCCTGACTAATAAAACAGGAGGCTGTGCTTCAGCACAATCCTCTAGTTCCAGCTACTGGGGAGACAGGAGAATTATGAATACCAGGCTACATAGCTGGACCATGTCCTAAAACAAAACACAACAAAGAAATGTAGTGGCTTGGACATTCATAATCAGTACCTTGCTCTGCTTATACTTCTAGCTTATGCTATTGGTGGACCATTTGGTGGTTCAAATCTACTTGCCCTGGTTAAGTATGATGGCTTCAGTGATGTGGCTAGGATTAAACAATAGCTATTTTATGTTTTATATATGAGTGTTCTGTCTGCATGTATGTCTGCATGCCAGAAGAGGGTAATGGATCCCATTTTATATGGTTGTAAGCTACCATGTGAGTGCTAGGAATTGAACTAAAGGACCCCTGGAGTGCTGTTAACCATAGATCCATCTCTCTAGTTCTCCTGTACTAGGCAATTTTACTAGGTCATACTACAGAAGCCTGTAGCAGGCCTTTGAGGTAGGCTGTAGTTGGAACCACTCTAGAGAAACTTTCAGGGATGTTGCCCAGAGCTTGTAGGCCAGGCAATGGTAAGACTCTTCACCGGTGACCCTGGGAAGATTATGGAATGAGAACCTGGCCAAGGTGAGGTGGACCTAGCCAAGGGCCTGTATTCACCCCAGGGTGGTCTATTACAGTCTTCCCTCATCAAGATGCTACCTTTCTGTATACGGAGCCCCTGGGCCGAGTGCTGGGCGTGTGGATTGCGATGGAAGACGCCATGCTGGAGAACGGCTGCCTCTGGTTCATCCCTGGTTCCCATACTAGTGAGGATCCTATCTATCTCTGCCCAGCCTTCCCAGGGAGAGGGACATATGAAAAAGAGAGACTAAAGGCTCCATGTTTGCCTATAGGTGGGGTGTCAAGAAGAATGATTAGAGCCCCTGCAGGTTCCAGGCCTGCCACCAGCTTCCTTGGGTCAGAGCCAGCCTGGGATAACAACCTCTTTGTGCCTTTGCCAGTGCGGAGAGGTAGGTGGCCATGCCTAGAGGTCCGTGTTTGTTCTACCCCTGGCATCCAAAGGGCTCCATGGTGTCTGTCACCTAAGGGCTATGAAGTCATTGCAGAATGGGAGATGGGGTGCTGGTTTTGGGCTTGGGTGTCAGCAAACAGTATGCTTCCAGCAGGCTTTTGAGTTCACACTAAAGCCCCAGACCCTTCTAAACCCAGAGCATCAGTTTTCCCAAGTGGAAAGCAATGACTGCAGGAAGTTTACAGGGACTGTGTGAGATGCACAGTTGCTCGGTATGTGCTGACAGGTGATACCTGCTTTTCCTTATGGAAAGAGGATACTGGGTTTCAAGTCAGTGTCACCAGGTCCCCGCTGACTGATTCTCCTGTCTGGGGAAGGGAAGGCCCTTATTATTATCTTGTTTTTTTCAAGACAGGGTTTCTCAGTGTACCCCTAGCTGTCTTGGAACTTGCCTTGCAGACCAAGCTGGCTTTGAACTCACCAAGACAGGCCTGCCTCTGCCTCCCAAGTACTGGGGTTAAAGGCGTGTCTGGCCTAGGGAAGCCCTTAAGGCTTCCCGGGCAGGTCACAGTGGAAAAGACTCAATCCCAGAGGACCCTCTGTCTAGGGCATGGCCTCATCCTGGAGGGTGGGGATACTTCCCTTTTTGACAGAGGAGGGCTGTGTTCCCCTACTGCCTTGGGAAGAGCAAGACTGTGCTGTGGTGTTGTTGGCGACTTGCTGGTAACAGGGTGGTACTCCCCAAGGGGGTCTGGTCCTGATCCATGGACAAGTGGTGCATAAGAGTGAGCAGAACCTCTCCGACCACTCACGCCAGGCCTATACTTTCCACCTCATGGAGGCCGCGGAGGGCACTGTCTGGAGCCCAGAGAATTGGTAGGTAGCAGGGTTGGTACATGCCTCAGAGAACTTCCTGAGAAGACCTCAAGCCTAGGCCAGTGATCGCTAAGGCCACCTCTTGCACTCTGCAGGCTCCAGCCTACAACTGAGCTGCCTTTCCCCCCACTGTATATCTAAAGGCCCTGGCAGAACTGGGCTGGTCCGCCATGGAGGAGCGAAGCTGTCAACACCAGGGCCACTGGCTGCAACCCAAGGGCACATCTTTCTGTATGGGCTTTCTTTCTGATGGTGTCTGTGACCCTTGGTCCAGTAGACAGGGAGCCAAGAAGCACAAGTGGCAGGCAGCAGCCCAGGCTGGGAGAAGAGCTCCCTACACAATGTTGCCCCTCTGTCACCTTTCTGTCCTAACCCAGCCTTCTGAAGTGACCTCTCAGCAGTAAAAGGATTCTGGTTGAGTTCTAATTTTGTTCTTGGATGGAAGTCAGTGTAAAGCACCGAATAAAAATGACTTAAAGTATAGTTCATGTATATGAGTGTTTTGTTTGTTTTTGTCTGTGTACTGCTTGTGTGCAGGGCCTGTGAAGGCCACAAGAGGGAGTCAGATTCCCTAGAACTGGAGTTGCTGATTGTGTGCTGTCATGTGTCTGCTGGGAATTGAACCTGGATGAGTGTTTTGCCTGCTCGTATGCCTGTGCATCACATGTGTGCTTGGCGTCTAGGAGAGGGTGTCAATGCCCCTGTAACTAGGTTCTGGAAATGGTGTATCGGCAGCCAAACCATCTTTCCTGTTCTAACAAAGAACTATCCACTGAGCTATCTTGTCAACCTTTTAAAAGAAGTATTTTGGGAAGGGTGTCACAGCAAATGCCTTTGATCCTAGAGGAGAGGCAGAGCAGGGGGGAGGGAGTTGTAGGATAGCCTATTAGCAAATTTCAGACTAGCGAAGGCAAAAACAAGACAGAAAAGCTAGCATTCCATGTAGCCCAAGCTGACCCTGAACTTCTAGAACTTGGATTTTGTAGCTCTCAAGATAGCCCCAAATCTGTGATCCTCCAGCCAGGGAGGATTCTGAATGCCTCCTTCCCTCCCTACTTAAGTGAAGCTCAGCAAAGTTCTATGCCCTCAATTATCAAGTCACCTGGCTGGCCTTGGCAGCCTGTAGCCTGGAAGTAGTCCTCTACCAAACAGAAAGCCCAGCAGAATGCTTTGCAAAGCTAGGCAGGAAGTTGGTGAGCAAGCTAGTGCCCTTTCTCCAACATTGGCCCACCTTTGACACAGAGAGGAGAGGGAAAATTGGGCTTGTCACTTTTCATTGGCCCCAGAGGAATGGCTCAGTGCTCTGAGAGAAAGGGCTTGGCAGTGATTCCCAGGAAGAGAGTTCAGCTGGCTTCTGGCCTTGTCTCACTCCCCTTGCCCTGGGGTGAAGGCCTTGGGAATCCTGGTGTTATCTTCTCAATGATGGTAACTGTTCATTTGTTTAGTCAATATCTACCAAGTTCTGTGCAAACCCAGGGAGACACTGAGACTCAGGATGGAACTAGACAGCCTGCACTCATACGTACAGTGAACTGTTAAGAATTCTCCAGAACTTCCCAGCCTCTGTGGATCTGGACTCTGTACCAGAAGAGAGGGATACAGGTTTGGCCAGGTCTGGCTTGTAAGGGCTGTTAGCTTCATCCTTCTAGCGAGCAGCTCTCTCCTCTAGGCAGCAGAGGCAGGGTGGGGCCAGGTTTCTATGCACACAAGCTGACCTATGGCTGCCTTCAGTTCTTCCTAGTCCAAATAGGAGACACTGCATGCATTCAGCTCTCCGCCTCTTGGGTTTTCCTCTGAGTGAAGCTAGGAGATGAAAGGTCACTCCTGCTTCCAAGTACAACCTATCTTCTTCCTATCTTGCCTGGAGTTTTTTCTGAGACAAGTTTACTCTTGGGTAATAGTGACACTTCCCCTTACTGATTTCTGGTCATAGGTGGATCACAGGCAACCAACTTAGTGTGGTGTATGTGTGGTATCTGTGGAGGCATGCATGAGCCAGATCAGGGGACAGCTCTGGGGAGTCAATTCTTCCCTCTCACCTTCATGTAGGTTCTAGGGACTGATCTCAGGTCCTCAGCTTGTTTTGCAAGTACTTTTACCCACTCTCTCTCCTTCATGTAGGTTCTAGGGACTGATCTCAGGTCCTCAGCTTGTTTTGCAAGTACTTTTACCCACTGAGCCATCTCCATGGCCTCCAGACGGAATACTTTGGATACCTCACACACCTCTCAATAAAGCCTTCTAGTATCCAGAGAGGGCCAGACTGTCACTATTCCCATTTTATAGATAGAAGAATTGAGGCGCAGACTCACCCAATGCTGCCATACAGTTAAGCTGTAAGGCCAAGGATTCTGACCAAATATGTTTGGCAACAGATACCTAAGCATTAGGCTTTCTGTTCTGCTGCCTACAGGGTCCACTCCAACCATGCCCTACCCAGACTACAAGCTGGGAGCTCTGCAGCATATTCAACTTCCCTGGTGAATGCCTTTAAGCCTTTTTGTATTCTAATTATTAGCAAAAATAAAACCAAGAGAGCTTTGCTTATTTATTTTAAGTCTGAATCATTTGAAAAACCCAAATCTGCTTTTCACCCCTCAGTTCTTGGTGTCAAGTAGCTAGCTGCTGTGGGGACCATTCATTCTTTCTCCCCATTTCCCTGTTTCCACCTTCACAGCTGCTGCTACTACTACTAGGCCATCAGCAAAATTAGTAGGTAGAGAGGCAAAAGGAGATTGTCTATTTGAGTAGTGTATGCTTCCAGGAGTGACACAGTGCTGATAGACCCCAAAATCCAAGCATAACTGTAGTTCAGGTCTACTCCACTGTCAAAGATCAAGATGAGAGCTACAGAGATGATTTGTGCAAATATAGATGTCATAGTCCCTTCGAATGTTTTTTTTGTTCCAGGCCAGCGGATCTCCCCCATGGTGCTGCCAAATATGGAAGCAACAGTATCACCCACACCCACCGCCAGGACCCCAGCATAGGGGACCAGGGCTCTTGCTCCTCCCAGGCTGTCCTTCTGTGTACAGGGCCTGGGAATCAGCCAAATGGGAAGAGACATGCCCAGAAGCAGGTAGATGTGTGTTAGGATGAGGGGTCCACTGTCTCGTTCATCCAGGAAGAGGGACAGAAGGCTCCGCAGAGTGTGACCCAAGGGCTTGATTCGGAAATAGCGCACATATTCCAGGAAGATGAAGACTGCCAGACACACAGTGGCAGCCACATGTAGTAGTGGCCGGTCAAAGATGATACCTGGAATGTAAGTGGCTACCACAAGGAAGTGGAAATACTTTCTCGCAATGGTAGGAGCCTTGTGCTTCTTGGACTCAGAAGATGACCGCTTGGCATTCTGGTACAGCACCACCAGGCAGGCCATGGTGGCCAGCAAAGACCAATAGGCGAGGAGGTAAATGCGAGTTTCTGTGTTGAAGAGGAACTGAAGAAGCCAGAGCAGGGGGTTCCTACGAATGAGCCAGTGCAGCCAGGGCAGACCCACACCCAGGCCTAGCACACAGGTCATGAGGTGGAAGAAGACGGAAGAGGCCCATGTGCCTGAATCCATGAAGACAAAGAGGGTGCTGAAGAAGACACCCATGAGCACCATCCCCACCACCACCACCACCAGGAACAAGTCCACTGGGTCCCCTTGGCTTTCAGTCAGAGAGCGCTTGATGAGTTGGTTGAGGACGAAGCTAATGCCACCCAATACCAGCAGTGCCTCCCCAGGAGTGAAGCATCGGGGCAGCAGGTACAGCAGAATCATGTTAAGATAAACAAATATCAGCAGGACTTCTAGGACCTCGATCACCTCACCCACACTGAGGGAGTGCTTCATAATATAAATGATAATGCCTCCAGCCAAACCCGAGATAGCACAAGTATTGGTGGGCACCGGGCGAGTGATGCCCAGTGCCAACACCGAGGAGAAGAGAGCCACTGCCATGCCAGTGGCTGCAACCACAATTCCAAAGCGCTCGAAGTACGGGTTACCCGCAGTCTGGCAGCGTTCCTTCATGACCAGCCCAAGCAAAGGCATGACCATGGAGGCCGGCAGTAAGCCACTGTTCGCGGACATTCGGAACTGGAAAACGGCATTCCCTTGCTGGAGCAGCCGGTCCCACTTGTACTGAACGTAGAACGCCTGCACTGCGAGGGCCACGGCGCACCACGAGTATCGGTCCCACACCGCAGCGTGGATGCTCAGCACCACTGCGAACACCACAGCAGCCTCCGCCAGCACCGAGCCGCTCAGCGGAAACCCAGGCTCCACGACTGGGGGAGGGCACTGTCGGGTCATGTCTCCAGGCCTTGGGTTCTTGGGGAAGCTTGGTGACTAGGGACGCTTTGGCCTCAACCAGCCAAGCAGAGGGCAGCAACTTCACCCAGCCAGCAACCTTCTCCAACTTCCAAAAGTGTGCTCCACTCGGGACACTCTGAGGCCTGGGAGCCTGCGCCCAGTCACCCTCCACCGCTTCCGACCTACGGTGTAGCAGACGTTTTGCACTCTTCCCCTCTCACAGGCTCCACCGCCTCCACCGCCTCCACCGCGGACGGCTCTCAACCCTGGGCAGCGCCATCTTGACAGCCCCATTCGGGGCCCGCCCCGCCATCACGTGACGGAAGCACCCGCCCCTATTCGGATGGGGCGCGGTCACGTGGGCCCGGCGTACGGGGGCGGGGCTGGGACGCGCGCGCGAAGATGGCGGCTGCCGCCGGTGGGCCGTGTGTGAGGTGCGGAGTAGGGCGCGGCGGCGGGGGTGGCTGTAAGGCGCCGGGTGGGAGCAGGGCGGGAGTTGGAAATGGGATCCGGCAGCAGTGGCGGAAAAGAGCCCAGGCTGGGTGGACGGACACCCGCCGGGGAGGCGGTTAGGTCCAAACCGTCCCCGCTCGCGGGGCTGAGGACACTTCGGGAGCGGGCCGGCCGCTCTCCCTTCCCTTTCCGTGATCTCCCCACGCACTCACGCTTTCTTCCCCACGCTCCCTGTAAGGCACTGCGGGACATTTCGGGGTCGCCTGGAAGACAGCCCCGTCCCCGGGCCCCGCCGTATCGCCCCCGCGCCCAGCCGCCTCGGGCGTGCGCCGCGGGTTCTAACCGCGGGCGTCCTTAGTTCCCGCCTTCTTTTATTTTTGGCTGATTCCGGTATTGATTCAATCAGCAAACATGCCTTCATCTTCCAAGATATTTCGGGTAGCTGTGCCAAGCTTCAGACACAAAATGAATTATTACAAAACAAACACACGGTTCTCACTTTTTTTTTTTTTTGAGGCAAGGTCTCCTGTACTACGGGCTGGCCCTGTCCTCCTGCCTTTGCCTTCTTAGTACGGAAAGTACAGGCATGAATTGTGAGCCTTGGTAGCCTTTAAAGAGCGCTTACTAGCGCCAGACCCTGGTAAAGTGCCTTGCAGGAATTATCTCATTCATTTCTCACAACCCGGAGAGAGGCGCCTCCTGTTATACATGTCTCAAGAGTTCAGTTCATACATACATACATAGACCCCCCTCGTCTGTGATAATCCCCATGAGGATTCAGATTGAAGACTGTCAGACTAAAGCCATAACCAGACCAGACTTCCCACTCCTAAAACTTAAACATACCTGTCACCTGGAATTGACCTTGCTAGTTTCATTTGGTTTTGTTCCCTGCTGAACCGTTAAACACTCAGACAGACATGTATATATCTCATACATTGCCTATCTTTCTCAAAATCAGCTTCTTCCTTTGGAGTTTCCTGTGGATAAGATGTGATCCTTGTGAGGGTCAGTTTGGTTTTCTTCCCTCTGCTGTTTCATGCTAGCCTGTTTCATGTTAGCCCGAGTATCCACAGTTATGAATGCATATGTGTGTGAAACAAAAAAAAAAAAAATGACTTTTTCAAAAGGAGAAGAAAATTTTGGCTTGCTGGCAGACTTTCATTTTGTTGAGGAACTCACCATACTCATCCTTGAGGCTGGACTTTGACTGATCCTAGGATTTTCATCTTTTTTTTAAAGATTGTATACCGTGTTCTGTATGCCTGTAGGCCGGAAGTGGGCACCAGACCTCATTACAGGTGGCTATGAGCCACCATGTGGTTGAGCAGCCAGTGCTTTTAACCATTGATCCATCTCTCCAGCCTTACTTTTATTTTGAGATCGTAGGGGAGCAAGCCCAGGACCCCAGGAATTTGAGGCAAACCTGAGGGCACCTAGCAATGGTATTCTAGGCATTGTCTTGGTCTCTTAGGAGAGTGATTTTTTTTTTTGTCACTGAAAAGCATGCTTCCTAGCAGTTGGGAATAGTGGTCTCTATTTGAAAACCTGTGATGTGGACTAAGAAAATGTCCATTTTGTTCCTTTTGTCTATTGCTTTGTAGTTGACCTTAGAAGTTACCTTTCCATTTCAAGCCCCCTTTTCTAAATGGGAATCTTTTAATCTTCTGTATGTGCAGGCATGTATGCTTGTGGAGTCGGTTGGGTGTCTTTCTTAGATCTCTATTTTACCAAGGCAGAGGTCTCCCCATCAATTTGGAGCTTGCTGATTCAGCTCGTCAAGCAAGCCTTAGCTTCCTTGGTCTCCTTCTGAGCACTGGGATTCTGGTGGGCTGTCAAACCTGCCTAGTTTTTTTTTTTTTTTTTTTTTTTAATGTAGGTGCTGGGTAACTGAATCTGGTCTTCAGGAGTGGTGTTTTATCTATTGAGCCATCTCAATCTTGGTTTGCATTTTAGAGGCTATTGACATGACTGTAAAGCCCAATGTTCTGTGTGGCCTATGCTGGTCTGGTACTGTAACCCTCCTGCCTCAGCCTTTCTGCTGTTGTAGTTGCAGGAGTTGGCACCGACCATACTGGAATGATGTTCTTTAAGCCACTCAGAATCTTGTGGAAGTCACTCAGAATTTGGCAGAGAGTTGGTTTGGATATTGACATTTTGAGGGCTCTTCATGTTTGTGGAAGTGTGAGTGGTGGGGGTGTGTGGAAAAGTAAAGCCACTGTATGAAAAACTACTGCTATTCCTGGGCCCGGTGTGGTAGGGTAATTTCCGAGTTCCAGATCCGCTAGAGCTACACAGTAAAACCCTGTCTCAAAAGAGTTAAAAAGCTGAGAGTGGAGAGATGGCTCAGTGGTTAAGAACACTGACTGCTTATCCAGAAGTTCTGAGTTCAAATCCTAGCAACCACATGGTGCTGTGGTGCCCTCTTCTGGCCTTCAGGCATACACACAGAACACTATATATAATAAACCTTTTATTTTTTTAAGTTAAAAGCTATTGTTGCTAAGCTTAAATCCTAGTTTACAAGAGAACTGTGCAACTCCGCTGGAGTCGGGTAGATAGTGACTGCATTTATTTCTATGTAAGATGTAACTTTCTCAAAAGGACTGTTTTCATTAGATTACCTCAATGTTCTCCAGATGGACTCAGATTATTCTTTACTTTGCACCCACGCGTTTTCTGTAAACATTTTTTCTTGAACATTTTATTGTTTCTTATGTCTATGAGTACTTTTGCCTGCATGTATGTCTGTGCATCACTTGTGTAGTGTTCTGGAACTGGAATTACAGAGGCTTGTGGTGCTGGGGATTGAACCTGGGTTCTCTGTAAGAGGAGCCAAGTGTAGCCTAAGTGTAAGTGTACCAGGTGTGTTAGTACCCACAGAGGCTGAAGAAGGCGTTGATCCATCTAGAACTGGAGTCATAGGCAGTTGTTGTGCCAAATATAACTGGACTTTCTTTGACGGCCAGCTCCTGAATAATGACAGAGACTTTTATTATGAAAGCTTGGCCTTGGCTTAGGCTTGTTTCCAGGTAGCTCTTATAACTTAAATTAACCCTATTTATATTAATCTACATTCTGCCATGTGGCTCCTTACCTCTCCTCAGTACCATGTGTCCAACTTCTTCATATCTGTCTGGTGAATGTCCTGCACCTCCAGTTATTTCCCGGAGTTCCTATCTTCTTCTGTTAGTCACACCTATCTTCTCCTGCCTAGCTATTTAGCTCTTTATTAATCTAATCAGAAGGTGTCTTAGGCAGGAGAGGAAGGACAGAGACATATCTTCACACGGTGTAGATTATCCCAACAAATTGTGACCTGATTTACATGGGTGCTGGGAACTAAACTGGGGTCCTGGGAAAGAGCAGTAATTGGTCTTAACTGAGCCATCTCTCCTGCTCTCTCTCTCTCTTTTTTTTTTTTGGTTTAGTTTTTCAAGACAGGATTCCTCTGTGTAATAGCTCTGGCTGTCCTGGAATTTGCTCTTTAGACCAGGCTGGCCTTGAACTCTCAGAGATCCACAGAGATTCGACTGCCTCTGCCTCCTCTCTTGTATTTGTGCCCACTGAACCATGTGCCTTTTAATCTGCTTCTTAGAAATAAAATTCCATGATGTCTCCTAGAAGTTTAGATTAATGTTCCATGTTTATTGTTTGTTTGTTGTGTATGTGTGGCCGTCTGTTTGCTAAGGAGTGCTTGTGGAGGTCAGGGGACAACTTGCCAGAATTTGTTTCCTCTTCCCACACCATGTGTGAGAATCTTGAAGAATCATTTGTCAGGCTTAGTGATAGGCACCTTTACCCACTGAGCCATCTCGTTGGCACATCTAAAAAAACAAAACTAAATTAAAACAAACTTTGTGTGTGTGTGTGTGTGTGTGTGTGTGTGTGTGTGTGTGTAGGAGGGAGCATGAGTGTGGTGCCATGGCAGGGCGCCAGAGGATACTTTTATGAGTCAATTCACAGTAGAATGTCGGGTCTGGGGATTGAGTGTAGGTTAACAAGGCTTCTACATCAAGAGCTGTACTACCTTGCCAGTTCAGTCAGTATGTTTTTTCTAAAACTTACTATCTGTGAAACTAGATACTTGATTTTAGTGACTTAGTTTCTTTACTGTACACTTAGGATTTAGTTCAGATGGGGTGTACCCTTAGTTTCTGTAGGATATAGGTAGAAGCTGTTCCTTTCCTGATCCGTTAGGTTGGATGTGCCAGTACCCGCTTCACCTGTTTATCTGCACATTCCTTCACTTGCCAGTGGGAGGTAGTCTTCCTTCCTGAGCCAGTTTCTAGTGCCTTCTTCTTGAATTCTGTCACATATGTGCGTAGCTATTCGATGTTCAGCTTTTTATTACACCAATCACAGCAATACATCTTCACACAGAGTCCATATATATCACAGTAGAGATGGCTCAGTGGTTAAGAGTACTGGCTGCTCTTGCAGAGGACCAAGGTTCAGTTCCCAGCATCTACATTGATGCTCAACTGTTTGTACCTTCAGTTTCAAGGGATCTAACACCTATTTCTGGCCTCCTTGGGCATACTGAGACCAGCTTTCCTTTCCAACTTCTCCCTCTCAAGTGCTGGGATCACAGGTATGCATGCCCAGGCAAAACATAATTTTTGACACCTAACAAAATTATTATAATATGGTTTTTATAGTTTTTGTCATGTTTTTTCCTTTTCCTGTTTGTTTTCTTATTTTCTATTTAAATTTACTTAAGGAATAATTAACAAAAATTATATATACTTAGACTTTACAACATATCTTACATCCCTATATATGTCAAGCAAAACTATATTTCATTAAGAATTATTTTTTTCTGTCCCCTTCCCTCTTCTGTCTCTTCTGTAGAGTCTTACTTTGTAGCTTAGGCCAGACTTGAAATTGAACTTGCTTCAGCTTGCTGAGTGTTGAAATTAAATGCATTTGTTATTGTGCTTAGCCTCAGAATTTTATTTTTTTAATTTGTTTAAAAAATTCTTAAGTCAGGCAGTGGTGGCACACACTTTTAATTCCAGCACCTGGGAGACAGAGGCAGGTGGGTCTGCAGACCAGCCTGGTCTACAGAGCAAGTTCTATGATAGCCAGGGCTACACAGAGAAACCCTGTCTCAAAACACTCCTTCGAAACACCTCCATTCCCCCAAAATTATGTGTTTGTCATCATGTGATGGATGTCCATGGAAGAAAGAAGACAGTGTTGAATCTCCTGAAGCAGGCAGTTTTGAGCTGCTTGACATGGATGCTAGTAAACTAACTCAGACTCTCTGAAAGAGTTGAAAGCACTCTTAACGGTGGAGCCCTCTCTCCAGAGTCTCCTTTTTTCTATTACAGCATTACATCTATACCAGGCTGTCCTTGAACTTGTGTAACGAGGATGTCTCAGAACTCCTGATCTCTGCCCCCAGTGTTAAGATCACAGGCATGGTGCCATCTGGTCTGGTTATGTGGTGCTGGGGATGGAGCCAAGGGCTTGTGATTGCTGGACACACACACTCTTTTCATTCAGCTACAATTCCTGCAACCAAGAATTAGGGCTTTCAAAGAGGTCTAATCCCAGCACTCGGAAGGCAGAGGCAGGCAGATGTCTATGTTCAAGACCAGCCTGGTGTATAGAGTGAGTTCCAGGACAGACTCCAAAAGCTATACAGAGAAGCTCTGTCTTGAAAGAAAAAAAAAAAAAAAAAAAAAAAAAAAAAAGATTTTCAAAGAAACACTTAGTCAATCCACAGCCTCATTTGTAGAGCACGTCTTTCTCTGTTCCGTCAGCTATCTCTCAAATAATGACAGATTTCTATTAATTATGAAAGCTTAGCCGTTAGCTTAGGCTTGTCTCACCTAGCTCTTATAATGTAAATCAACCCATTTATATTAGTCTACATTCTGTCATGTAGTGCTACCTCTCTTCCATCTTGTCCCTTCTGTTTCTTGCCCTTGGCTCCTGGCTGCTCCTTTCTTCTTCCCAGAGTTCTCTCTGCCTGTAAATCCTGCCTATACCTAGCTTTTTTGGCCGTTCAGCTTTTTATTACACCAATCACAGCAAATACATCTTCACATAGAGTTCAAATATCCCACAACACTCTTTCATACTAGACATACAGCAAATTCCATTTTAAATAAAGCCTGGCTTTTTAGATAAGTAAGCCAAAGCAGACGTATGCCTTGAGAAGGTATGATAACTTTCAAAACATCACTAAATTTCTTTAGTGACCTTGTCTCTGTATTATTTGAGTCTGGCTTTTTTTTTTTTTTTAAGATTAATTCATTTATTAATGTATACAGTGTCCTGCCTGCGTGTGTGCCTGCATGCCAAAAGAAGGCATCAGATCTCATTGTAGATAGTTGTGAGCCTCCATGTAGGTTCTGGGAATTGAACTCAGCCCCTGAGACTGAATTTTTTTTTTTTTTTTTTTTTTTTTTTCTTTTTCTTTTTGGGTGGTAGGGTGTGGTGTGGTTTGGTTTTTCAAGACAGGATTTTTCTGTGTAGCTTTGGAGCCTGACCTGGAACTAGCTTTGTAGACCAGGCTGGCCTCAAACTCATAGAGATCCACTTGCCTCTGCCTCCTGAGTGCTTGGACTAAAGGCAAGCACCACTAGTGCCTTGCCTGAGACTGGCTTCTTATCAGCATAAAAAGAAACATTTGTTCCATTAACTGAATCTAATCTCTTAATTATTTTTTGAATTGTGAATGTTACCCTGTTATCAGAAAAAGATTATAGTGATTGCAGTGTGTTGATGTGGGAGTTGGTAGCTATGGATTTAATAGAATTGAAGTTGTTTTCTTAGAAGCATTAACTGTTAGGAAAAATTTATAATATTTAGTTGTGTTTAAGCCTATTTGATTGGGCAATCTTCAATGACAGCTTTGGTGTATGTGACTCTTAATACTTTGTTTTTTTAGTCTTAATAAGGAAAATAGTTTTCAGTTTATTTTTTCTCTTGAGTCTGTCTGTGGGGTGTATACATGTCCATGTGTGTATAGACAAGTGGGTATGTGTGGAGGCCCTAAGCTGATTTTGATTATGTATGTTCCACTTTATTCATTGATGTAGAATCTGAGTTGAATCCAGACACAATAGCTAGCTATCTTGCCCTAGTCATCCTTTGTCTCTGCCATCTAAATGCTGGAATTAGAGGTATCTGCTGCATACACACACACACACACACACACACACACACACACACACACACACACACTTACTTACATGGATTCTATGATCTGAACTCCCACCCTTATGCTTGGGTAGCAGGTGTTTTATTCACTGAGACATCTTCACAGCTCAAGTTTTCATTTTCTGTGTGTGTGTGTGTGTGTGTGTGTGTGTGTGTGTGTGTGTGTGTGTCTGTGTTTGTATGAATGAGCTCTAGCCCTTAGATTTTGTTTTTTAGCTAAAATCTCCTGTTTCTCAAGGTGACTTAAATTTACTACTTGTTACGTGGCTTTATCTTCTCTTCCTCTCAAGTGCTGGGATTCCAGGTGTGAATTACCACATCTGTTTATGTAATACTGGGATCAATTGCTGAGGCCTTGTGCATGCCAGATAAGCACTCACCAATTGAGCTACATTTTCATCTCTTTATGAAGCTTAAAAAAGTTAGTTATTCATTTGTATGTATGTATGAATATGAAGATCAGAGGACATCTGGAGTTATTCCTCGTCTAACATGGATCTCTACAAGGCTTGACAGCAAGCACAGTTACCCCCCAAGCCATCTCATTAGTTCATTGTTGTTTTGTTCTGAAGATGGGGTCTCATATAGCTCAGGCTGGCCTTGAACTCTATGGGATTGGGTGTCCTTTTTTTTTTTTTTTTTTTTTTTTTTTTTTTTTTTTTATGTACATTGGTGTGAGGATGCCAGATCTCCTGGAACTGGAGTTACAGACAGTTGTGAGCTTCCATGTGGGTGCTGGGAAATGAACCTAGATTCTCTGCAAGAGCAGACAATGCTCTTAACTGCAGAGCCATCTCTAGGATGTCTATTTTTATATACTGTCAGTAATTTGAAGTTTGAAATATGAGTGAAACAGTCTCAAAAAGCCTGCTAATACTAATTTTTAAATCCTTTGTTCTTACATTTTATGTTTATTTTGAGTATCATATTTTTCTTTGAGGCTGGGTTTCATCGTGTAGCTCTTTGGCTGTCCTGTAGATTGGGCTGGCCTTGAAATCATAGAGATCCACCTGCTTCTGCATCTCAAATGCCTGAATTAAAGGTCTGCACCACCACAGCCTGACTGAATATCAGATTTAACTTTTTATTTTCTTAGAAGAGCAAAATTATCTCTGCTTCTCATTTTTCAGGAGCAGTAGAGAACTGTGGACAATTCTACTTGGAAGATCAGCTCTTAGAGAACTGGTGAGTGGCGTGTTCTTGAGTGTTTTTTTTTTTTTTTTTTTAAAGCATTTTTAAAAATATAATGTTTATTACAAAAAACAAAAATGGAAAAACTCAAAATGGAGTCTTGTCTTCTGTGAGGCTACTGAAATTTTCTAAGTCAACCTTTGTACCATATTGATTGCTTTTCTGTAAAGATGCCCATTTTGTTAGTGAGGTTGCCTGAGGGTAGGCTGTAAAGAGTCTCTGCTGCTTGGACAGAGATGGGCTGGCAGGCCTCCTGTCTCATGCTTTCTTTTCTATGTTTGCCTTTAGCTTCCAAGTCATAGAGGCTGTGAGTTCTAAAATGTTTTCTTTTCTCTTTTTGGCTTTTCAAGACAGGGTTTCCCTGTGTAGTTTTGAAGCCAGTCCTGGAACTCACTCTGTAGACTGCCTGGTGGCCAGCCTCAAACTCACAGACATCTACCTGCCTCAGCCTCCTGAGTACTGGGATTAAAGGCATGAACCACCACACATAGTTTATTTTTTAATTTTTAAAATGATTTATTTTATGTGTGTTGGTGTTTTGCCTTCATGTATGTCTGTATTAGGGTGTCAGATTCCCTGAAACTGGAGTTACAGGTAATTGTGAGCTGCTCTGTGGGTGTTGGGGTTTGAACCTGGGTTTTCTAGAAGAGCAGTCAGTGCTCTTAACTGCTGAGCCATCTCTCTAGCCCCATGAAGCAATTTTATTAAAGAGAGAGTGGGGGGGTATTGCGGTAAATAAGGGTCGGGATAAACAAATAGGCCGAATAGATGTTTATTCAGGGAGAAATAACTTACAACCTAGACAGATGAACACCAGGAAATTCAACCCGATCCTCTCCTGTCCGAGTCACGCCAGAAAGAGAGCGCCTTCCTGGCCCCCTCCGACCCTCCTTCCTCAGGTCACCTCCGCCCATAGCTCCACACCCCCAATGGGCGTGGTCAGTGCTACAGAAGGACTACCTCACTACAATTCCCCTTTTAGTCTAAAGAAAAGATTTAGGCTTAATACAAAACTATATACAAAACAGTGAATAACAAGTGTGCTCTAAGAAAAGGAAAATCGAGAACAAAATGACCTACATATCTAGTCCTAGGGTGAGGGCATAATGGAGTTTACAATAGAGTTGTCCTAAGCTGGAAAACGTAAGTCTAGTACCTAATATATCTAACTAGGAAGAGAGAATAATAGTTGTGATAGTTTAATCTTCAACCTCATCAAGACCTGAGAAGGAAAATAACAATACTAGAGTAGACAGGAAATGCGGATGGACAACTTCCAAAACGGTGCAGCAAGGACAGAAACAGCAAGCCACCTGAACAGTCACCCTAGGTCTCACAGCGACGTTGGTACACCCAGATTTGGCTAAGGCCAAGAGAACTTGACAGACCACAACAACAGCAGGGAAATAGAATGGCTGTCTTACCCTGACTTGGCAAGGTCAAGCAGTCTTCTATATTTGTCTCCTGCAAGCACATAGGACTGTATGTCCAAATCAGTGGTCAAGGTGGGGGCAATTTTATGCCCAACAGGCATAAACCATGAATTTAATCTTAACAACATGTTATTTAGTAAAATATGCAATGATTAGAAAGCCCTCTTATAAAAATTTTCATAAATAATGCTACAGTATTAATCAAAGAAAAGATTACAAATTTTATATTTACAGTGCTTTAAACCAGTGGCTCTCAATCTTCCTAATGCTGCTACCCTTTAATACAGTTTCTCATGTTGAGGTGACCCCAACCATAAAATTATTTTCATTGGTAGTTCATAACTAATTTTGCTACTGTTATGAATTGTATTGTAGATATCTGTCTTTGAATGGATTTAAGTAACCCCTGTGAAAGAGTCATTTGAAACACAAAGGGATTGTGACTCATAGGTTGAGGACCACTGCTACAAGCTGTTGTGGAAACAGTTAGAAAAGACACAAAAGGAGAACAGTGTGTATTGTGATCCTGACTTGGGTTGCATTTGTGTAATTAGCTTGTTCTTTTGCAGAATCAGATTGAGGCAGAACTGAATAAATATTGGCAGCGGTTGTTAGAAGGGCTTTCTTACTACAAACCCCCCAGGTATGGCTATTCTTTTTGTCTAGTGATGCCAAGGACTGCAGCATAAATGGAACTGGCCTGTGTTTATTGTTTTGTTTTTTTTTTTTTTTAGTTGTTTGTTCGTTTGTTTTTTTCAAGACTGGGTTCCTCTGTGGCTTTGGAGGCTGTCCTGGAACTACCTTTTGTAGACAATGCTGGCTTTGAACCCACAGAGATCCTCCTGCTTCTCCTTCCCAGTACTGGGATTAAAGGCGTGTGCCACCACTGCCTGGCTTATTGTTTTGTTTTGTTTTTTTCCTAGACAGGGTTTCTCTGTAGCTTTTAGCCTGTTCTGGAATTCTCAGACTCACAGAATCCACCTTTCTTTGCCTCCCAAGTGCTTGAATTAAAGGCATGCACCACCATGCCCAGCTAAACCTTTAAAAAAAAAAAAAAAAACTCAAACTCTAGACTTTACTGATATGTAACTTCTTGTTTTATTTGTTCTGGGATTGAACTGAAGAGCTTATCACGTATACTCTACAACCGGCCTACATCCTAGACCCAAGTGTCCTCTCCTTGTCCTGTTGTCCAGTCCAGGGCAATGTGTAGCATTTACTTGTCATGTGTCCTTTGGGCTCAACTGTGACTGTACCTCAGTTTTTTCCCTGGATTTCATGACCTTGAGCAGTTTTGAGAAGACTGGGGGAGTATTTTACATGATGTCCTCTACTTGGACTTGTCTGGTGTTTTTCTCATTGTGGACTTGAGGTATGGGTTTTTTGAAAGGTGAAATACCATTCTTATTGCATCATTTTAGAGTGTACATAGAATAGGTGGTGGTGTTACCCTTGGTCACTTTACTGAGAAGTTTGAGGAGGTCATCTGACATTGACCTCTGGCCTCAATATACAGCCTCCAACATGTTTCAAAAACATTAATGTAACTTAATAGATCTACAAATAACATTATTGTAACTAGTTTAGAATGGACATACATGATTTTGTTACATAAAGGCAGCTCTATGCTATAAAGTCAGTGGGGTGAATTTTGTGTATTTTTTAGACACTAAGGGAAAAAGAAGGCCAGTACTAAAGCGTCATTGGGTGTTTTGATTTTATGCCCTTGAGAGTCATTGTGAATGAGGAAATAACTCATTGCTTTTCTCAGTTCAAGTTCAGCTGAAAGAGTGAAAGCTAATAAAGATGTAGCATCACCGCTGAAGGAACTGGGCTTACGAATCAGCAAGTTCTTGGTGAGTAAAAGTTATTGGGGGGGATCAGTTTATGCTGTGTGGGGGTTCTATGTCCTCCTTATTAATGATGTTAATAAAAATTCCGAGCTTTAATGGCAGCTGCTCATGTAAGACTTCTGTGCTTTAGGGTCTTGATGAAGAGCAGAGTGTGCAGTTATTGCAGTGTTACCTTCAGGAGGACTACAGGGGCACTCGGGATGCACTCAAGGTTTGTGCTTCTGCCCAGCTGCCATCCACCTTGCTTCTTGGAGAGTTCAGTCCCTGACCCTTTACACAAGAGATTATGAGACATACAGGTGCTAGGCCAGATCTACTTACCTTGTTTGTTTGTTTATTTATTCATTCGTTCATTTATTTTCAAGACAGGGTTTCTCTGTATTAAAGTCCTGCACCACCATTGCCCAGCTGAGGCAAGACTTTTTTTTTCATAGTTTATTTATTTTATTTTGTGTACATTGGTGTTTTGCCTGTATGTATGTCTGTGTGAGGGTTTTGGGTAGAACTACAGACAATTGTGAGCCGCCATGTGGGTGCTGGGAGTTGAACCTGGGTTCTTTGGAAGATCAGTCAGTGCTCTTAATCGCTGAGCTATCTCTTCAGCCCCTGAGGCAAGACTTTTAAAGGCTGGAAAGAGAACCCAATGTGTATTTAGGCTAACACCTGTCTTCATTCTTGCAGTGCTTGAAATTTTAAAGACTTACATATAAATGAGAGGTCTAAGGGAGCACCCATGTTGCTCAGCTTTAATTTTATTTATATAGAGACATACTAGAGAGCAGAGAAAGAAGTTGGGCATCTGTTTGGTTAGACTTGGTGTGAACATAAGGTGGTAATGTTTACAGAAACAAAATAGATGGGTAGTCATGAAGGGTGTGGTGATCTTTTTCTTTGCCAGTTGAATTCTGCCTGTAAGACAGCCTTTTGACAGCTCTGTTTCCCTTCAGACGATCCTGCAAGATGAGAGGCAGAGCCAGGCCTTAACCCTGAAGGTAAGTGCTAATTGGTATTTCATTCTTTGATAGACAATTGTGTGACAGTTCCTAGACCCTGTTTTTCTGGGTCTTTATTTGTTTGTTTTTGAGACAGGGTCTTACTGTGTATTCCTGGCTAGCCTGGAATTCACTATGTCATTCCAGGCTGGCATAGAACTCATATAGATCTACCTACTTCTGTTCCTCAGAACTAGGTAATAAAGGCATATGCCAATACAACCACTCTCTTGGCTAAGTTTTTAGTTCTTAGTTGAGTCTTCTTAGCCACAGGACATAGCCAAGGACTGTTTCCCAGAGTTTCTTCTGCTGCTGGTGCTGACATAGATTGGCTATTCTCTAAGGGTCAGTTAACGTGGTGTTTTTGGTGGGAGGGATGTGTTGGTGATTAACTCAGCCTTGAGTATACACCACTGAGTTCCACTCTCAGTCCTTTTAGATTAAATTCAGCAGGGTTAGTTTGTATTCCTATACTACTTGCCTAGCGTACAGTCTTCTCACTTCGAATCTGTCTTTGAATTTGACTACTAGAATAGTAACTGTTGATACTCAGTACAACTTAAGTACATTGGTTGCATGTGTTTAGAGCACATAGCTTTGGTAAGTGTACATTTGTTTCATGTATTTGACCTGCAAGTTTGTAACTTTGATGTTATTTGGGATCTCTGAGAACTCATGCTGTAAAATTGTTTTGTAAACTTGTTTAGATTATTAATAATTCTCTTTCTCTTTCATGGCTTATTTCTTGGTTTATGGTTTATTTGTAGAGGGGTGTTGTGGAATATTACTTTAACTATGTAAAGATGTGTTGTATGTGTTTATGTTGCAGAATATTTATGTAAAGTGTGTTGCATTTGTTTAATTATGTGAAGATGTGTTGCTGTTTTGTCTTGCCTGCCTAAGGCACCTGATTGGTCTAATAAAAAGCTGAATGGCCAATGTCTAGGTAGTAGAGGGATAGGAAGGGCTGGTGGGCTGAGAGAATAAGTAGAAGGAGAAATCTAGGCTCAAAACCAAAAAGAAAACAAGGAAGAAAGAAAGACTCCCAGGGCCAGCCAGCCACAGAAGAAGCGGGAAAGTAGAGCATAGAGAATGAAAGAAAGGTAAAAAGCCTCAAGGCAAAACATAGACAAAAAGAAACTGGTTAAATTAAGTTATAAGAGCTAATGGGACAAGCATAAGATAAGGCTGAGCATTCATAACTAATAATAAGTCTCCATGTCTTGATCTGGGGGGCTGGCAGTACAAGAAAGCCTGCTAGAGAGGGGTATTTTCTGTTCATGTTTGGAAATGCTTTTTAGGATTTGGAGGTGGCTCAGTGGTTAAAAGCACTTGCTGCTGTTCTGTTTCAGATGGCCCGACTTAGGTTCATTGAACCCATATGGCAGCTCACAAATACCTATAACTCCAGTTATGGCTTTCATTGCCCTTCTCTTTCCTCTGGTCTTAGTAGGCACCTGTACATATGTGATATATACATACATGCACACAAATAAAAATAGAATGAAGTGAATTTTAAAACATTTATTGTGTATACCTTCATAGAAAGCATGTAGATGTTGGAGAACAACTTGTAGGAGTTGGTTCTCTTCTTCTGCCATGTGGGTCCCGGAGACTGAACTCAGGTTGTCAGGTTTGTTGAGCAGTACCTTTATCCACTAAGCCATCTTTCCTGCCCTCCATGCACATTTTTGAAGGATTTGATTACCAGCAGTTGTAAAGTTGAGTCTTCTTTTTGCAAGAGGGAGAAACTGATTTTGAAATTTTGTGGGTTCTCCCCCCTAGATTGCAGATTATTATTATGAAGAAAGAACCTGCATTCTTCGTTGTGTTTTACACCTTCTGACATATTTCCAAGATGAACGACATCCCTATAGGGTAAGCCTTTTCAAGTTTTCTTTGTTCTCTGTATCCTGCATCCTTCAGATTTAAATACTTTCATATTACTCATATACACTTGAATGTTTGCTTTTTATGCTACACGTGCATTACTGTGTTCTGGTTTTTAAGGCTGAATATGCAGACTGTGTTGACAAACTAGAAAAGGAACTAGTTTTAAAATACAGACAGCAGTTTGAGGAACTGTACCGAATGGAAGCACCGACCTGGGAGACGCATGGCAATCTAATGGTATGTAGAGCCTGTGCTCATCTCTAGTCAGAAGAGTGACGTACTTTGTTCAGGGAGCCCTGGGAGACTCACATAGCTGAGCACATGTGGGTTCTTCAGAGAAGAGGGATTGTGTCAGAACAAAGCATTGAGTAATAGGCCCTAATTCTGAACTTTTTCCTTGGTCCATTTTGTCTTTTTTCCCCCCTTTTCCTTTTCTTTTCTCATTGTATTAGGATTATTGTGTGAAAACCCACCCTACCTCCTTTGTTTTTAACTTTGTTATCTAAAATGCTCTCTTAGTAGTTAATAGAATTGTAAACCCAAGGTTTCATCTTCTTTTCTTTGGGGTGGAGGGAGGACAGGATTGAGACAAGGTCTCACTCTGTAGTCCAGGCTTGCCTGAACCTTATAGTACCCCCTGCCTTGGCCTCCCAGGTAGATTCAATTTCTTTTTAGTTAGTTTTTTTTTTTTTAAATAATTTCTTCTTCTTTTTTTTTTTTTTTCTTCAAGACAGGATTTCTCTGTGTAACAGCCCTAGTTGTCCTAGAACTCGTTCTATAGACTAGGCTGGCCTTGAACTCACAGAGATCTGCCTGCCTCTGCTTGCCAAATGCTGGGGATTAAAGGCGTGTACCACCACTGCCCAGCTGTTCATATCACATTCTTGAATGTAGAGATTCAGTGCCATTAAGGGGTTTGCCTAATATTAACTTGGAAATCTCAGATAGTCTCAGAAAAAATAAATACTTTTGTTTTTGCTTTAATTGTTTATTGTTTTGAAATTAGTGATTCTAAGCGTATAAAAAGAAGCCAGGAAAATGGAGAAGTTTCTTTTGTGCTACTGGAGAATTGAAATAAGGTAGATAAGATAATGTGCTCCATTGTAGTGTGCCCCAGTCCCCTAACAGTACAATGATTTAACTGCAGCAAAGAAAGAATAGTAATATAAAGCTAGAAGTGAGCATGTGAATAGACACAAAAACTGATGGGAAATTAGTGTGAAACAACTGACAGTTGGTGCAGGAGAGATGGTTCGGTGGCTACTTTTCCAGAGACCATAGGTTTAATTCCCAGCACCCACATGGTGGCTCACAGTCATCTGTAACTTCAGTTCCTGGGAATCCAAAACCTTCTTGGTGGCCTCTGCAGTTTTCTGTACAAATGTGGTCCACAGATATATAGATAGGCAAAACATCCATGTAAGTAAAATAGTAAAATACATGTAAGAAAAAGAAAGACATTTACTAGTAGGAACTAAGACCATGCAGTTAAATGCCACTAGAGCCAATGTGTATGTAGCCAACTGGAGAGCCAAGTGCCATCTCTAATGTAGACCTTTTCCTAAAAAATGAAAGTCAATACCTAGCTAGGGCTTTAGCGCATACACGTGAGGCCCTAGCTTCAGTGCCCATTCTGCTCCCCCAAAAAAAAGGGGTGTGTGTGTGTGTGTGTGTGTGCGCACATGCGCGCGCGTGCGCAGATTCCACAGTGTGCATATATAGATTAGAGGAGTTGCTTCTCTTTTGCCCATCTTGTGAGTTGTGAGGATTGTATTCATCAAACTTGACAGCAAGTATTCTTACTCACTGAGCTGTCTTGTCAGTTTTTGAAATAGAGTCTCATTCTTTATCATAGTGATAGTCTGCCTCAACTTTCCCGAGTGTTAGGATTATAAACATACACCATCATGCCTGGCTCATTATGTGAAGTTTGATTATGTTAGGATCAGTATACTTGTATGTATTTATTTTATTTATTGTTTGAGACAGGATTTCCTATAACACTAGTTGGCCTCAAACAGGATAGCCTTGAACTCTTGGTCCTCCTACCTCTTGAGTTCTAGAATTATGTGTGTGTGCCCTTGATGCCTGATTTTCTTGTAAAGATGGGTCTCACTCTGTAACTTAGGCTAGTCTAGAACTCCGTAAATAGTCCTGAGTGTCCTTGGACTCAGGTTATTCCTATTGTCTTAGTCTCTGAGTCCTGAGCTTACAGGCATGATCCACACCCAGAAGCTCCTTGCAGTGTTTTAAAAGGTACTGTTCTTTAGCTCTTAGGGATGTTCCAGTCACACAACATGGGGAGCTAAGTTAAGAGTCTATCTCTAATTACTGTTCCATGCCCACCATGGGATCTTTATTGTTGAATATACCATGTTCATGTCTATTTGAAAAGAATGTGTACTTGATAGTTGTAGAGTGTGATGGTCTATATATATCAGCTATATATATCCAGATCTTCTGTTTGCCGATTTTTCCCCCCAGATTGTTCTGTAGACTTTGTAACATGGTTATATTAATGAAGATTGGTAGTAAGCTGGGTTTGGTGCACACTTATAATCTTAGCACTTGGGAGATAGGCCAAAAAATCAGGAGTTCAGGATTAGTCTCAGGACTAGTAAGTTCAAGGCTAGCATGGACAGCATGAAACTGTCTATGTCACACACATACACACTGGAAAACATGAGACTGTCACACACACCCCATCTACCTCCCTCCCCCAATGTATTATTCCAAGTGAACTCTGAAATTAGAGGTTTTTTTTTTTTTTTGGTTCCAGGGGAGGGTTTCAAGACAGGGTTTCTCAGTGTAGTTTTGGAGCCTATCCTGGCACTGGCTTTTGCCTCCGGAGTGCTGGGTGGCGTGCACCACCAATGCCCAGCCCAAAAATGAGAGCATTTATTTGCAGGAAAATTCTATGCAACATTAGAAGTGACTGCTTAATTATTATGTAGCAAATCTGCTAAGTGCATCTGTATAAAGGAATGGAAAATACACTCTTGTAGGAAGTTTTCCTTGAGATACTGCATACACAATAAATAAATAATTTTTTAAAAAATGACATTGTTAAATTAAAAGTAAGTTGCTAAGTAACTTGTGTAACATGTTACTTTGTTTAGAGAGAGAATATATGTTGAATCAGCTGTTATGTTTGTCACATTGCTGAAAGGAGAGGAGAATCTAAGACTAATTGCTTTGTACAAAAGTATAGATGACCCGGCAATAGAAGTTACAGGGAAGCCTGGTGGTGGCGACAGACACCTTTAATCCTAGCACTCAGTGGGTAGAGGCATGTGGATCTCTGTGAGTTTGAGGTCAACCTGGTCTACAGAGTTACACAGAGAAATTCTGTCTAGAAAAAAAAATAAAATAAAAATCACAGGGACATCATTCTTCCCCCCCTTGTCTTTTTTTTTTTTTTTTTTTTTTTTCTTCAAGACATGGTTTCTCTCTAGCAGTCCTGGCTGTCCTGGTACTCTCTCTGTGGACTAGACTTGCCTGGAACTCAGATTCACCTGCCTCTGCCTCACAAGTGCTGGGATTAAAGGCATGCACCACCACTGCCTGATGCAGGAACATCATTTTTATGCTTTATTCTTATATTTCTAAAACTTTAATTATGTACATACTATGTAATAAAAAACTAACATTTCCAGGGATGGATATGGTGATACATTTCTCTTTAATCCCAGCGCTTGGGAGACAAATACAGGTAGGTATCCCTGAGTTTGAGGTCAGCCTAGTCTACATAGCCAGTTCCAGGTTAGCCAGGGATACTTAGTAAGACCCTGTCTTTAAAAAAAAAGAAGAGGGGCTAAAGAGATAGCTCAGTGGTTAAGAATACTAGCTGGTCTTCCAGAGGTTCTGAGTCAATTCTTAACAATAACATGATGGCTCACAACCATTTGTAATGAGATCTGGTGCCCTCTTCTGGCCTGCAAGGATACAAACAGACAGAACACTATACATAATAAATAAATCTTTAAAAAAAGGAAGAAAGAATAAGAAAAAGAAAGAAAAAGGTAATTTGTTATCTAACTTTCTCTCCCATTTTCTCTATATTGGTGCAGACTGAGCGCCAGGTGTCTCGATGGTTTGTTCAGTGTCTCCGGGAGCAGTCTATGTTGCTAGAAATTATCTTCCTCTATTACGCGTACTTTGAGATGGCGCCTAGTGACCTACTGATACTAACCAAGATGTTCAAGGAGCAAGGCTTTGGTAGTAGGCAAACCAATAGACACCTGGTGGATGAGACCATGGATCCTTTTGTAGATCGGATTGGGTGAGTCTTAGGGAATTACAGTTCATGAAACTTTTCCAGTGTTTAGACCATTGGCATTACAGTGGTTCTGTGTCGAAACGGAGAGGGAAGATTCACCTTTCAGTGGGTAGAGAAGTGGGTGTGTGTGCTGACATATTCCTGTTCACAAAGGAAGTGTAGTCTGTAATTAATTAAAGGAACTTGGTATTGCAAAACCTCCTATTCTTTATTTTAAAATGTATTTTTAATTTTCTATAAAAGAATGTGTGTTTTGCCTTCCTGTATGTATTTGTGCTATTTGTGTGCCTGGTGTCTATGGAAGGCAGAACAAAGCATTGAATCCCCTGAAATTGATGTTACAAATGAGCCACCATATGGGTGCTGGGAACTGAACAGGTTCCTCTGCAGGAGCAGCAAGTGTTCTTAGCCCCTGAGCCATCTTATTAGCCCCAAAGACATTCTGTCTTTTTCTTCGTTTGTTTTTCAAGACAGGGTTTCTCAATGTAGCCCAGGCTGTTCTAGAACACCCTCTGTAGAAGAAGCTGGCCTTGAACACAGGAATCCACCTGTCTCTGCCTCCCAGGTGCTGGGATTAAAAGTATGTGACTCCGTGCCCAGCAAAGACATTCTGTCTTAATCTAAGACGTTCGTTCATTCATTCAACAAGAGTACTTGTTGAGCAACTACTGTAGTATAAATGCCATGATGAGACTGAAAAGCAAGATGTGTATTCTTTACCTTCTTTGAGGTCATTGTCTATAGTCTTTGAACTTATTTTTGAACTGATGGCCATGGATATATCACATGTTGAGGCCTATTTTCTCAATGAACAAAGAAATACATTTAAGGTTTGAGAGCTGGGTCAGGTCTAGGTTGTGGCTGTGGATACCTTCAGTGCAAGTTCTGAGCTGCCCTGAATAGTAGGCACTGCAACACACCAGTGTCAACTACTTACTTGAATTTGAGATGTGTTGGAAAAGGAAGCATAAAGTACATTCCAAGGGTATGAGATATAGCTTGAGGGGAGAAATATATACTTGACACACACGGGCCCTGGGTTTGGACTTCAGCACCACAAAACCAAGCAGCCTCTATATTTAAAAGCTCAGCAATAACAAAGAATGTGAAATACTCACTAATAATATAGATAATGATAAGCGAGTGTTTTACATCTTTAGTCAGTTTCAACACTGCTGAATGACACTGTGGTGTGGTTTGTCCTTTCAGATACTTCAGTGCCCTCATTCTGGTGGAAGGCATGGATATCGAGTCCTTGCACAAGTGTGCCTTGGATGACAGGAGAGAACTGCATCAGTTTGCTCAAGATGGGCTTGTTTGTCAGGTGAACTTGGATGAACAGTTTCCTTTTTTTTCAGGTGGTTTATAGTTAGTTTTTAGTCGCTGAATTATCCTGATGCACAGAATTTTCAGTTCTGTATATTTATTTAAGTCTAGAAGTCAAAGTTATTTGTGCAGAGATGATAATTGACTCTGCAATAGAGAGTCAAGTCACCGACAGAGGTGGTCCCAGGACAAAATCTTTGTGGTTATGAACATTTGTAGGTTTTGTGAAAAAATGGTAAGGATGAACACTAACTTAGAATGATTAGAAAATGAGAGGTCATGAAAGTTCAAGAAGGATCAGGCTGATAACATATCTAATTCTCCATTTGGACACATTTTCTAGTTTTAAACTTAGATTGTAATAAAAACCATTAGAAAAAGTTGAGGGTAAATGTAGGAGTGATTGGGTATGTTGGCAAGGTGTTTGGGGTGAGGATGTGTGTGCAGTATTGGTGCTGGTGCAGGAGAGTGGGGTCTCCAGTTGAGGCTTGCTGAACATTATGACAAGCCTGTCTGGATCTAGATCTTTTCTTTTCATAGACACATGTTTTCTCCCCTCATTAGGATATGGATCGTGTGATGTTGACCTTGGGAGACATTCCACATCATGCCCCTGTTCTTTTGGCATGGGCTCTCCTCCGTCACACACTGAACCCAGAAGAGACCAGCAGTGTGGTCAGAAAAATAGGTGGCACAGCCATCCAGCTGAATGTGTTTCAATACTTAACTCGACTGCTTCGATCACTTGCCAGTGGGGGAAATGATGTAAGTCTTCAGTTGTTGGTAGGTGAGCTTGTATGAAGGCAGGCCCTGGAGAACAATGACAAGTTTGGTAATAACATGGGTCATTGTGATTTTTATTCTTTTGTTTGTTTGATTGGTTTTTGTTGTTTTGTTTTCTGAGACAGGGTTTCTCTGTAGCTTTCCAGCCTGTCCTGGCACTCGCTCTGTAGACCAGGCTGTCCTTGAACTCACAGAGATCCACCTGCCTCCTGAGTGCTGAGAATAAAGGCGTGTGCCTTCACCGCCCAGCTGTGATTTTTATTCGACAGCTTTGTGATGATATTTTCACTGGCATCCAGTAGTATCTTACTCAGTGTTTGTAACACAGCTCTGCTTGGAGTACCATCTGACTTACACATTAGAAAACAAACTCAGAAAGGTGTAATTTGACCCAAACAATAATACTGAGGTTTGATTCCCAGTCTTCCTGGCCCCAAACCCCACTGAAAAAAGAAAGGAGAATCATGATGCATATTACTAAGTAAGAGAAGTAACTTTAAAGAAGCCAAATAGTGTGTGGCCCCAGCAGTGTGACACACTAGGGACTGTCGAGAACAATTGCCACCAAGGGTGAGTTGGAAGGAGATGAATAAGCAGCCTAATGCTGCTCTGAAAACTATTCTTTATGTCTGAGGATTAAGATCAGAATAGAGGGGCTGGAGGATGGCTCAGTGCTTAAGAGCACTGACTGCTCTTCCAGAGGACCTTCACAGCACCCATATGGCAGCTCATAACTGTCTGTAACCCCAGTTCTAAGGGACCCAAAACCTATGGCAAAACACCAATGTGTATAAAATAAAAATAAATAAATTTAATAAAAAAAGAAAAAGAGAAAAAGATCTGTGTGGAGTATGAGGCCCAGTCATTGCTTCATGGGACCTTGGGTTCAAAGTGGACCACGATAATTTTTAAAATGAAATTATTCTGTCTTAGCATTGATTTCTGAAAAGATCTTTGTTACCTAGAATCTACAGACTGTTTTATGGCAACACTGGATAATGGCTTTTTGAAATTGGTGGGGAGGGATGGAGCATCTGTAAACAGAAACACCAAACTAATGATGATTATTGTTGCTGCTTCACGTAAATATGAAATGATGCGAAAGGAAGCCCATTCTTTATGTTCTGTACTTGAGGTAGGGAGGGTAGAAAGGGGACTTTTTCTTAAAATGAAAATAACTACTGCTATTTTAAAATTTCCTGATTATTGAATGTGAGATTGTCTAACATGATTTGAGAAGCTGTACACATATAGGCAGAGTTATTTTCCTGTTAACATTCTTTGTTTATTTGGGGGAAATTGGTAGGTATCTGATTACTGTTTACTTCATTGTTGTATTGCAGTAAAATATTTAAAACAACCATTGCATATTTGCTTTTGTTGTATCCCTTTGTGAAATTAGCACTTTTGTGGCCAATGAAGAAATGCAGCATTCAGTCTCCTTCCCCTCCCTTTTCCTTACTAGAAATGCATTTGATCAGCAGGTCATGAGTCAAATTGCTGCCTTTAAAGAATTATTAGATAAGAATGTATTACCATTAAATCCATTAGTATTACATTGCTTTCAAAGACGGGTGGGTGGTACTATAATCCAGCATATTTTACTGTATTTAAAGATTGGAGAGAACTTTTGTATGGTTTGGGAGATGTGCTGGAAGTACTTTGGGAAATATACAATCAAGATATCTTGTGACATATTAAAAGAAAAATCTCAAAAAAAAAAAAATTAAAAAGAAGTTACTCTTAGCTGGATAGTGGTAGTGCATACCTTTGTATCCAGCACTTGGGAGGCAGGCACAGGCAGTTCTCTGAGTTCAGGGCCAGCCTGGTCTACAAAGGGAGTTCCAGGATAGCCAGGGCTACACCGAGAAACCCTGTCTCGAAAAACAAAAAAAGAAATTAGTCTTAAGCAGCCAACAGGCAGGCAGCTCTTAGTACTGCCAGTTGGTGGGTATTGTTGTCTCCTTTAGATTAGCTCTTAGAGCCTTTAGTATGTATCTGTCCAAACTCTTGGCTGGATGTGGTTTTCTTTTTATCCACAAAATCTTTGGTCACTTTTTAGTTTGGTTTTACTCCTGTGTTCTTCTGTTTATGAGTCCTTCTTCCTAATCTTGTAACTAAATTAGGACTATTATTAATGTTTGTGATTCCTTTTGCATTTGTTTTCAAGCACTCTACTGATATGACGACTGAGTATTGGGAATAGTTGTGTTACTCAGACTTAGTCATTCACTCCTCTCTCTTTCCAGTGCACCACAAGCACCGCCTGCATGTGTGTCTACGGCCTCCTCTCCTTTGCCCTGACCTCCCTGGAGCTGCACACACTGGGCAATCAACAGGTCAGTAAGTCGCTTTCCTTAGGCTGCCTTGCTGCCATACATTTACAGTCCAGTCACTATACTGCCCCCTCATATCTCATACAGTTTGTTTTGTTTCACATGTTAATTTGCTTCTTGCTATTTGTTTCCATTCATTATATGAATGAGATGTAAATTGTAGCAAACCCTGAAAGTGATACAAAGACTATAATTCTATCACACAGGATAGAATTATATATTTATATGTTTATTGTTAATAGTTGAATATGTCCTTTCCATTTTACATACAGATACACATACACTCTAAATTCTAATATAATTCTCTATTGGAATCATGGTATATATTATTCTGTCATGGTATCCACCAAGGATTAAGTCCAGGAAGTTCCAAGTTTACCAAAATCCACTGATGCTTACTTCCCATGTATAAATAGTAGAAGGTTCATATAAAACTTGTTCATGTTATCCTATATTTTTAGATTATCTCTGGGTGACTGATGATAGCTAGTATGTAAATTGTAGCTATACTATCCTGTTTAGGGGATAATTATAGTGGAAAGTATGCATGTTTGATACACAGACATGATTGTTTGTCCTGTCTTGTTTTGCATTTGAGATGTAGTCTCATTTTATAGTCAGGTGGGCCTGAGGCTGTGTAGCACAGACTCGTCTCGACCTCCCACATGTTGCAGATACTTTTCCCAAATGATTTGTGGTTGACTGTGACTTTGGATGTGTGTCCTGACAATTTGGCACTCACTGGCAGGAGAGCTGCACACTGTCTGCTTGTGTATTTGTTTTGTTTTGGAACAGGGTCTCACTGTCTAATTCTGGCTGGTCTGGATCTTGGTTGTTAGACCAGGCTGGCTTTGAGCTCACAGAGATTTGCTTGGATGTGAGCTCCTGTCCTCAAGGGATTCAGATATCAGTATTGACCAGTAATAGTATAGGTGTGCACACCATATCTAGTTTTGCAGCTTCATCCTTTCTTTAAAATTTTTTAATTTAAGTTTATAAAGAACAGTGTTAAAGTAATCATAATCATATTATTGTATGTAGATACATGGTGTATGCATGTATGCATATGCATGAGTGATTGCTTGAGGAATTGGGCCAGAGGGCAACTCAGTTCTCCCTTTCACCGTTAACATGGATTCTAGGGACTGAACCTAGGTTGTTTGGCTTGTGGAGCAGTGTTTTCCCTCTAAGCTGAAGCTGAATCTGTGGCTCCTTAAGCTTTCTTTCTTTTTTTTTTTTTGGGAGGATGTGCATTGGTTTTTTTTTTTTTTTTTTTTTTGTTCTGTGTGAGGGTGTCAGATTCCCTTGAACTGGAGTTACTGACAGTTGTGAGCTGCCATTTGGGTGCTGGGTTCCAGGACTGCCAAGGCTACACAGAGAAACCCTGTCTCTGCACCCAAAAAAAAAAAAAAAAAAAGAAAGAAAGAAAGGTAAATTTGTGAATCTGTCTGTGCATGCCTCAGTCTCTCAAGTAGTGCATAGATTATAGGCATGCAACACGATGCCATAACTGTAAAAGAGTTCTTTCTGACATGCTGTGTGAACATGCTTGTTATTGTCTTTATGTTACTAGAATATTTAAAAAAAAAAAATACTGATTCATGCCGGGAAGATAAATCATTTCTTCCTTTTCACAGGATGTAATTGACACAGCTTGTGAAGTCCTGGCAGACCCTTCTCTTCCAGAGCTGTTCTGGGGAACAGTAAGTATGTGACAATGTCTATAGCTGTGGTTGGCAGTCTCCCTAATGCTTCAGCCCTTTAATGCAGTTCCTTATGTTGTGGTGACTACAAATATAGTGGAACTTTCTTGTTGGACTTTCTTTGTACCACCAGCTCCCAAATAATGACAGAGACTTATTAATTATAAAAGCTTGGCCTTAGCATAGGCTACTTTTTAAGTAGCTCGTATAACTTAAAATTAACCCATCTATTAATCTATATTCTGCCACTTGTCTCTTTACCTCTCTTCCATTCTGTACCTCTGACTCCCTCCTTTTTTCCCTGAAACAGAAATCACCTCTCTTCCTTACCAAGTTCTTATTTCTGCCTGGAAGTCCTGCCTGTTCTCTCTTGCCTAGTTATTGGCCATTTGGCTCTTTATCAAACCAGTCAGAGCCTTAGACAGGCAAGGTAAAACAGCAACACATCTTCACACAGAGCGATCAAATATCCTGCAACATTCAACAAAAAAATTATTTTTTATTGCAACTTCATAACTGGAATTTTGTTACTGTTATGAATTATGATGTAAATATCTGTGTTTTCCTATGGTCATAGGCAACTGCTGTGAAAGGATTTTTCAGTTCTCAAAGGTGTTGCAACCCATAGGTTAAGAACTGCTGCTCTTGAGCAAAGAGAATAGTTAAAACACTTGTGATCGTTTTTAGAATTAACATTTTGAAGGTTCAGGGTCCAGCTGCTATATGTTTTTTTAGTGGAATATGAGTGTCTTACATTATTAAGAAAGTATTACTTAAGTCTATGTAAAGGAAAGGGTTATTGCTAGATTTTCTTTTAAACATATGAACTTTGAAATTTTTTTAGTCAGGTGGTAGTGGTACCAGTACTTAGGAGGCAAAGGCAGATGGATCTCTGAGCCTGAGGCCAGCCTGGTCTACAGAGCGAGTTCCAGGACAGTCAAGGATACACAAAGAAACCCTGTCTCAAAAATAAATAAATAAAGAAAGAAGTCAAAATTTTTTTGTTTCGTGTGTGGATGTTATGTCTACACATGTGCATGCATCCTGTAGAGGGCAGACCTAAAAAGGTGTTTTTTAATGAGATGGGAGTTACAAACAACTATTATCTGCCATATGGGAGCTGGGTCTACTGGAAGAGCAGTCAGTGTTCTTAACTGCTGAGCTATCTCTGCAGGCTCTGTTTCTAAATTTTCTTGGGATTGCTGGGCATATGAAAAGGGATGATTTCTTTTCTACCTTAGGAACCAACCTCTGGTCTTGGCATCATTCTGGACAGTGTGTGTGGGATGTTTCCCCATCTCCTGTCCCCACTTTTGCAATTGCTCCGAGCCCTGGTGTCAGGGAAGTCCACTGCCAAAAAGGTGAGTGCTTTAGTCAGATCTCTGAAAGAGGGGAGGGAAGGGCAGGCAGTGGTGGTTCCCCTGTGACTCCTGCCTGTACTCTACATTGGAAGTCCACTGCTAGGACAAGGAGTTGTCTGAAATTGAATGGAATGTGCTAATTCACTGCTATTACCTCACTTCAGGCTGGAGAAATGGTTCAGGGGTCCTGAGTTTAATTCCCAGCAACCACATGGAGGCTCACAACCATCTGTAATGAGATCTGCCTGCAGGTGTACTTGCAGGCAGAACACTGTATATATAATAAATAAATAAGACTTTAAAAAGTTAATAATCTTTTGCTAAGTACTTATTGTAGGTGTTGTAAGAGTGTGTAGTTGTCTAATGTCTGCTTAGGAGAGGACAGTAGATTTAAGAAATGAGTTATATATCCCCAGCTTTTGCACAGTCCTGGATTTGATTTCCAGCATTGGAGTGGGTGGTAGGTGAAAGAGAAAGAGACATGTGTGTGTGTGTTAAGGGAAACTTGAGTTAGGTAAAGAATGGTGAGGCTTAACTAGGAAAAGCTGAAAGCAGTCCCAAGAAGGAGTCCCTTAGTAGTAGTCTGGGAGATGTTTAGGGGACAAGCACTACAGTCTGGTTTTAAAGAACTGGCATGGAACCCTCTTGTCCCATAAGTGAGTATATGACTGGGTTTCTTTCTGGATGTTGGCAGGTATACAGTTTCCTGGATAAAATGTCTTTTTATAATGAACTTCATAAGCACAAGCCCCATGATGTGCTCTCCCATGAAGATGGAACTCTTTGGCGGAGGCAAACGCCCAAACTCCTGTACCCTCTAGGTAAGACAGAGATGCTCTACAGTAGCCTTGCTTCAAGACATTGTCTGACCTAATGCTGGTGGAATCCTTTGATGTAAAATGCCATTCCTTCTCTTCATTCCTTCTCTTCTCACAGCTTATTGATTCATTGATAAAGAATTGCAGGTGGTGTATGGCTTTAATCCCAGCACTCAGGAAGCAGAGGCAAGTGGATCTCTGTGAATTCAAGGCTGGCCTGGTTTAGAGTGAGTTCCAGGATAGGCTCCAAAGCTACACGGAGAAACCCTGTCTCAAAAACAAAAGAGAGAGAGACTCAGCTTCCATTTCTGAGCATTGGATTTAGGATCCACTATATTGTGGATAAGTGGTCCAAAACTGAACAGTGCCTCTGCTTGCTTTGTCTTTCTCCTCCTTTCCTTCCCTTCCCTCCTCTTTTCTTTTTTCCTTCTTGTTTGAAGGCATCTTGTTTTGCTACTAGCCCAAGCTGGCCTGGAAATGATTTTCATACCTCATCCAACCAGGTGATGGAGGTAAAATCATGTGCACCATACTGAGCTTCTCTCTCCTTTTTGTTTGTTTGGTTTGGTTTTTCGAGATAGGGTTTCTCTGTGTAGTGCTGGATGTCTTAGAACTCACTCTGTAGACCAGGCTGGCCTTGAACACAGATCCACCTGCCTCTCCCTCCCAAGTACTGGGATTATAGGCATATGCCACCACTGCCTGGCCTATCTCTCTCCATGCCTCCTCTTAACTTTTAAAAGAAATATATTTATTTATTGCATAAACAGTATTATGCCTGCAGGCCATAAGAGGGCACCAGATCTCATTACAGATGGTTGTGAGTCACCATGTGGTTGCTGGAAATTGAAATCAGGACCTTTGGAGGAATAGCAGATTTGGAGGAACAGATTGACAATTGTCAGTTGTCAATCTGAGAGAATATGCCTCTCAGACTTAACTACAGGACAGTCTCAATTGATATTTTTTTTTCTTCCCATATTACTCTGGTTTGTATCAAATTGACAAGATAGCAGCTAGCATACTAACCTAACAGTCTTGCCTTTTTAAAGCAAAAAACAAAATGTGGTTAGTAAGAGAGCAATTGTCTTTAATCCACAATACTCCATAGTTTCCTGGAAAAAAAAAAAAAAAAAAAAAAAAAAGCTGTAGTAGAGGAAAGGAGGAGGACATGGGAACAGTTTACATTGCTGGAATCCCAGGGGCGTGAGTGTGCACATGTGCTTGTGCCAGCCAGAGGTGTGTGTGTGTGTGTGTGTGTGTGTGTGTGTGTGTGTGTGTGTGTGTGTGTGAGAGAGAGAGAGAGAGAAAGAGAGATTGCCAGCCACAGCCCAGCTTTGTCATTTATCCTGTACTTGATTACTTTTCACCCCCTTAAATTCTGTGATTTTGTTTGCTTTTTTAAAAGTTTGTTTTCCTCACAGATTCTAAGTGGTACGAGGTTCTAAGTGGAATAAGGTAGAATCCATCTCCTGTGCTTTACCATTCTTTAGGAGTTTATAGTTCAAGGCTTATAGAGTTACAAACCAATAAATCTCAGCCGATCTTGAATAGTTAGTAATAAACAATATCAGCTCACAGAAAAAAGCAAAACCTTTTTGTTACACATATGATTCAAATATTAAACTAAAAGAAAAACAGTTTTGACTGCCTTCTATATGTTCATTGTTGCTACTAAGTTATTCCTGTATCATGTTTGGTCTTAGTATTTTAAGTTTGATTTAAAAGTTTTTGAAGGAGTAATTTGTTATTTGTTTGTTTTTTTTGAGACAGAGTCTCTACATAACATTGGCTATCCTAGAACTCACCGTGTAGACCAGGCTGGCCTCAAACTCACAGATGCTACTGCCTCTGCATCCTGAGTGCTAGAAACTAAAGGTGTGTGCCACAGTGCTCTGCTCAATGAAATAGTCTTTACACAAGCCCTTGCAGAAATCACAGATTGAAGAATTCAGATGTTTTCATCTGATGCTGTCAGATATCCTTTCTACAAGCACACTGGTGGTTCCACTATGCCAGAGATTTTAGATATTGTTTGCAAAGTGATGTCAGACTCTAAAATCAAGTGAAAATCCGATGGTATTCCACTGCCACCAAGCATTCCTGCACAAGTGTTTATGTGGTACATGAAATAATATGCAACATGGGTTGCAGGGCCAGCGCTGGCTTCCTGTTGGGGTCTACCCAACATGACACACCAAAACATTTTGAAGGAAGTAGGCCCAATTGTTTTACCATTACCTAGTATTTGGTGTTGTATTACAAAACATAAACTTAAAACTTAGAGGGCTTAAAGAGGTAGAAAACAGACAATCCTTGTAATACCTGTTTGCATGGATGGTTGGTGTTAAGATTTTAAATTGGATTGATTGTGGTTAAAGCAGGTAAGTTTGAGACCAGTCTGTGGCATTCTACAGACCTAGTTCTAGGACATCCAGGGCTACATAGTGACACCGTGTCTGAAAATGGGGGGGGGGGGGGGAGACTGGATTAGCAAACTTTGTGGAAGAGATTGACATCCTAGAATTTCTACCTCCACTTGAGTAGAGAATTCTGTGAGATACTGTAGTTCCAGTAGATTGCTAATTCTTCTCTGACCCATCAGTACCATGTGTATTAAATTCAAGCAGTACCTCATAATAGGCAGATTCTAAGACAGAAAATACAGCTCTGAGTGCTGGGAACTGAGAGCTAGAGAGAATAGGGAAGAACTGGGGAGTGAGAAAGGAAGTGACAGCCATAGCCTAGTGTGAGTGTACCCATTGCAGCTTTGCTGGACATGTAATGAAGAAGATAAAAAGTTTGATAGTAATTGTATCTTACCACAACTTAAAAAATTTAGAAGTCAGGCTTGCATAATTGCAGACCCAGCTACTTGAAAGATTTGAGATTAAAGGATCACTTGAGCCTATGAGTTCAATACCAGCCTGAGCAGGTCTATGTGCATACGCATAAGCATGTTTGTTGAGGTCAGAGGACAACTTTTGGGAATTGGTTCTCTCTTCCACCATGTTGGTTACCGGATGTCAAACGTGGGTCATTATGCTTGGCAACAAGTGTGTTTATCTGTTCACCCCAGGTTTTTTTGTTTGTTTGTTTTTTTAGATTTGGGCTAAGCTAGGTGTGAGGGCACATACTTTCTATTAATCCCAGCATTCAAGAGGCAAAGGCAGTTGGATCTTTGTGAGTTTGAGGCCAGCCTGTTCTACATAGTGATACCTTGTCTTGAAAAAAGGAGAAATTTTTGAGAGCAAGATCTCAATTCCCAGGGTGGTCTTATATGCATTGTATTCCTTCTGCTTCAGCCTTAAGAGTCCAAGATTCAGGTGTGAACCAGCACTCCACCTTTTATTGTTTTTTAAGGTAAAAGTTGTAGGGGTGCTGTATGCTGAGGAGTCCCTATCTGTGAGTTGAGTAGTGCTATCTGGTAGAAGAGTCTCCTCTCACATTTGTACTAGGATCACAGTGATTTTTATTCTACAGGGGGTCAGACCAACCTTCGAATTCCTCAGGGCACCGTGGGCCAAGTCATGCTGGATGATAGGGCTTACCTTGTACGCTGGGAATATTCTTACAGCAGCTGGACTCTCTTCACCTGCGAGATTGAAATGCTACTCCATGTTGTGTCCACGGCAGGTAATGTCAGTGCTTGGAGAGCGATGGATGGGAAGAGTGGATGTGCTTACAGGATTTGAAGGCTTGGGCTGGAGAGATGGCTCAGTGTTTAAGAGTACTAACTGTTCTTTCAGAGGACCCAGGTTCAATTCCACATGGCAGCTCATAACTGTCTATAACTCCAGTGTTAGGGGATCTGATACCTTCACACAGACGTAAGTGCAGGCAAAACAGGAATGCATTTGAAATGAAAATAAATAAATTCATTAACTAATAAAAACATTTGAAGGTTAGACCCAACTTCATGTTAAAATTAAAAGCTGAGTTAAAATTAAAAGCTGTCCAGCTTGGAGGTCTGTGGAATTTGTTTATCTGGGTCTTACACTGTACTCAGTGATCTTACAGAATTCTGTGCTGAGGAGTCACAGGCCATCTTTCCCCACAGATGTGATCCAGCATTGCCAGCGGGTGAAACCCATCATTGATTTGGTTCACAAGGTCATTAGTACAGACTTGTCCATAGCAGACTGTCTGCTGCCCATCACATCCCGCATCTACATGCTGCTGCAGCGGTGAGTCCCTGTGGTTGGTAGAGCTTGCAGCAATGATTCTCTTGCTTTCCAGGAGCCTGGCCCTAAGCTTCTCTGTGGGAGGACTTTAGGGATAGCTCTCCAGCTGAGGGCTTTTCTGTTCTTCAAAAGAAGTGGGGAGAAAACTGGAAACTGCTTGTTATTTATTTTACTGGGTGCAGTGCTTTGTTCTCCAACCAGGTTGACAACAGTGATCTCCCCTCCTGTGAGTGTCATTGCTTCTTGTGTCAACTGCTTAACTGTCTTGGCTGCTCGGAATCCAGCAAAGGTGCGATGCTAAGTTTTTCTAACAGCTAAGGACTATCACATTTGACATACACAGGTGGAGGGATGTGGACACCTGATTTCTTCTTTTTCCTTCTCAGGTCTGGACTGATCTTCGTCACACAGGTTTTTTGCCATTTGTGGCCCACCCCGTCTCCAACATGACTCAGATGATTAGGTGAGCCAGGTCCTAAGTGGGTAGACCTTACTCCCTACTAAGAAGCATTCCTAGTCAGGTCTAGCCTAGCTCTATGCATTTTAAAAAAGTTTCTGTCTTCTGGAACTTGAGTGTGAGGATAAGGTGAAGAAGAGGAGACTGGGGTACAGAATTGCTCTTCTTGGGGCACATTAGTGATTCACAGTTTTTTGTTTTATTTTTGAGATAGGGTTTCACTGTGTACCCCTGGCTGACCTGGAACTTGCTGTGTAGACCAGGCTGGTCTTGAACTCACAGAGATCTGCCTGCCTCTGCCTCCCAAGTACTGGATGGTTCACAGTTTTTAAACTTTGAGAAATGGAGTGAGGCTTTCCTCACCCAGCTGCAACCTCATTAGCTATGTGGGCATCTACTTTTCAGCTGAGACATTCCTTCCAAGGGTGTTTGGATCCAGAGACTTGGTGTCCTATTCTCAAGCACAATCAGTGTGCTTTGCCTCCAAATCTGAGGGTATGTGAGCTAGGCCAGTCAATGAGACACAGGCACCATCTTACTACCTGAGCATGCTCACTTCGCTCTCTGCTTAGATGACTGGTGTTTCCCTAATGGCTCATTTGATTTTTCACTCTAAACCTCTTGGAGTTGTACATCAATAAAACATAATCTTAAATTATTCCCTGGCTATAAAATTGTCTGCATTTGATTATTTCCCTTTGAAGAGCTTTTGTGTTTTATGCTGGAGCCATCTAGACAATAACAAGAATGTTGTGTAATCAGTTTCTTAACCTTGAACATTTCTCATCATTTTATCCTTGTCTTTTTCTAGTGCGGAAGGAATGAATGCTGGAGGGTATGGCAACCTTCTGATGAATAGTGAACAGCCCCAGGGCGAGTATGGAGTCACAGTTGCCTTTCTGCGCTTGGTTACCACTCTTGTCAAGGTACTATCTGATCAGATAATTCTGTAACAGTTCCCCCATTTTCTGTTCCCCCATTTTCTGCTACTGTAGTCTTCTTACCTATATGCAGGACAGCTGTTTTGAAGTTGTGGACCCTCAGCTTCTTTGTGTTGAGAGTCTGTGCTCCTGTGTTCTTTGGTGCTTCCTTGATGGTGTGAGTTTGTTTAGTAATCAGAAGGCTTATAGTGAAAGTTGAGAACTATGTGGCTATTGCAATGCATGCTAAGCTATTTATTTTAGTATTTGGGCTTTCCAAAACAGGGTTTCTCTGTGTAAACCTGGCTGCCTTGGAACTCACTTTGTAGACCAGGCTGGCCTTGAACTCACAGAGATTCGCTTTACTCTGCCTCCTAAGATTAAAGATGTGTGCCACCACACCTGGCAAAAATTTTTGTTTTTATATTATGTATATGAGTGCTCTGCATGTATATCTGTATGTCAGAAGAGGGTAACAGATCCTATATAAATGGTTTTGAGTCACCATGTGGTTGCTGGGAATTGAACTCAGGACCTCTAGAAGAACAGTCAGTGCTCTCCAGCCCTGTTAAGCTATTTTAACTGTCATCTATGTGCACTTTATATCTTGTCCTAGTGTACACCTGTATGTATGCTTTACAAGTCTGGCTTTATGGTTGTAATCAGGGGTTTGTGGACTTTATATCTTGTCCCAGTATGTGCCTGTATGTACCCTCTACAAGTCTAATTTCATAGCCTAGTATTTACTACATAGTAGGTACTTTGACATTTCTTACTTGGTTTCCTTACTTCTTTTTTAAGTAGATTGTGAACTTAAAAAAAATATTCAATTAATGGATCATGGCTCTGAAAAACTACTATATAGTTAGGAACAAGAGTTTTAGAATTGGATAGAAGTAGAGTGACATTTGAAGTTCATTACTTACTATTTGAATTGCTTTGATGTTAGGCAATTCACAATTTCTGAGAGTTCCTATAGAATAGTAATAGTATATGGTCACTACCTGATGGAGTTTAGAGGCTCACACATGGTGTCCCCAGACTGTAATCCTAGCTTCTAAGGAGCCAAACACAAAAAGATGACAAGTTCAAGGTCTGCTAGGGCTGCAGTGTAAGGTCAAGGCCAAGCCTGCAGAATGTATATGGATGAGGACCTGGGTTTAATCCAACTATTACTACATATACACAAAAACTACTAAACACATTTGCACATATCCTTCCTGTAGGAAGAAAGCTTAGAAAGAAATTATTGTGCGGCGTAAAAGTGGGCAGTGTTCAGTTTTAAATTTAGAAACTGGGATTAATCAGCACTATTAGCAGAGAGAATTTGGGGTATCAGTACTCCACTCTGTTTCATGATAGTTGAACTTTGGGTGTGGGTCAATGGCTTTCGTTGTTGTTGACATTTCTGCATCTTTAATGATTAGATTACCTCTCCCCTGTCAGACTAACTCTCTTCCTGCTCCTTCATGTCAGTATGTTTGGTGATACTGTCACCTTGCCTTTTTAGTTGTTGCCCTGTTCACAGAACATGTTCAGTTGATGTCTCCGTCTATGGTAGGTCAGTGTGTTCCTAGTTCTCCTTTGGACCTGTCTGCACTTTTGAAGTTAAATCTTGAATAAAAGATCCTTTCTTACATGGCCAAAACCCTCACAGAATGCTTTCCCATAGGGACAGCTTGGTAGTACCCAGAGCCAAGGCCTCGTACCATGTGTTATGTTCGTGTTGAAGGAGATGCTTCCCAGCTACCACAAATGGCGTTACAACTCTCATGGCGTGCGGGAACTGATTGGTAAGGACAGAGTGGACTGAACACCCCAGAGTTTCTGGCTTCCTGAAGATCTCCCTCTCCCTTCTTTGATGAGGATGATCAACACATGTTTTTTTCTGGAGTCTAGGTTGCCTAATTCTGGAGCTGATTCATGCAATACTGAACCTGTGCCAAGAGACAGACCTGCATAGCAGGTAATGCAGATTGTGAGGCTCAGCAGAAGCCACTGTGTATTGGTTGTTTCAAGTCCCCTCATTTCTTCCTAACATCTCACCTTAGCTAGGATTTCTACTGCTATGATAAAACACCATGTCTAAAAGGAAGGGAGATGAGGAAAGTCAGCAGGAACGTGAAGGCTGGAGCTGATGACTCTGCTTACTGACTTGCTCGTCTTTCTTATATATCCCAGTACCACCTGCCCAGGGATGGTACCACCCATAATGGGCTGCGGCCTCCCACATTAACTACTAATTAAAATACCCCACAGTCAGCCTGGTGGGGACATATTCTCAGTTGAAGTTCCTTCTTCCCAATTGACTAGCCTTTGTCAAGTTGACATAAAAATTAACACAAACCAAAGCTCATTCATCTCCCATTATGATTTGCTGTCCACTGACTCAGTTGTCATTCCTCCCTGTGGACAGAAAAGGACAGATGAAGGTACATGTGTGCATATATATATATATATGCACACATAATCATTTGTTATGATCATTATAAGAAATGATGCATGTCCATTAGAAAATCTTAATGTGGTGCAATATGTCACCTCACAGGTGCCTGTTACCAAGCCAGTACAGATTCCAGCCTTTTCTATTCCATAAGTTCAATGCTCTGTAGCTTGATTCTGTGCCCTCCCTTGCAGCACAAAAAAATAAAAGACCCAGAGACAGATATTGGGGTTCAAGTTGAAGATCAGGGAAGCAAATCAGCCAAGCTACCAGAGAGCTCTTACCTCTAAAAGGGCTGGGGCATTCCTATTCTCAATATGGCTGGAGAATGGATGCCTCCTCTCTTCAGGGTGGCTGGAGAATCGATGCCTGCTACTGACTCCTTGCTTCTGTCTTATACACCTCCCTAATGCTGGTATTAAAGGTGTGTGATTCCAGGTGTTGAGATCATTTTTTTGTGAGTCATTTCTCTATAAGATTGGATCAATCTTGTGTAGGTCTGGGTGGCCTTGGACTCAGAGATCCTTCTACCTCTTAATCCTGAGTCTAGGATTAAAGGTGTGTGTGCCTGGCTTCTATGGATTGTGGCTGACTTTGCTTTTTGAATCTCAGGCAAGCTTTAATAAATCATAAATAATATATCAATACACTCCCTTATTGTCATTCTTCCTTAAGTATCATGAATGGGTTATTCCTGAATTATTTCAGTGAATACATTCATTAATTGATTGGTGTTTACTTTTCAGGGTGGTCTTTAGGACCACGTCTGAGGAAGGTGTTCAGAATATCTTCCTTTCACAGATACCTAATCTGCCTCACCTGTGTCCAGTTGGCTAGGCACACCAAGGCAGTGCTGCTGCTCCCTCCTGATAAGAGCTCCGAAGCTCCTAGTAATTGAGAATCCTCTATCTTCCAGCCACATGCCTAGCCTTCCATCCCTCTGCATCTGCAGCCTGGCATATACAGAAGCTGGACAGACAGTCGTCAGTATCATGGGGATTGGTGTGGATACCATTGACATGGTGATGGCTGCTCAGCCCCGAAGGTAGGACTTCCTCTGTGCCTGCCTCATTGTTCTTCAAGGTACCCTGCATTTTCTAAGAACCCCATCTTTGCTTAACTTGTAGTAGCTTTGTTTTCCCCATTTTTTCTTTTTAAATTAAAATTATATCATTTCCCTCTTTCTCTTTCCTACCTCCAACTCCTTCCATGCTGCCCTTCTTTAAATTGATGGTCTGTTTTTCTTTGTTAATTGTTACACACACAGACACACAGTATATATGTATGTGCATCAGTAATGTAAACAGAACTTGTTTAGTATGTTTAGTGTTGCTTATATGATTTTAAGTCTGACTAATTGGTATTGAACAATCAGTTAAGGGGCTAATCTCTGGAAAAGACTATTTCTCCTGCTCTTAATGTTCCTTACTTACCTGTAGTTCTTTGTTTAAGTGTAGAGCCCTGTGAGATTTCCCCCTTCCCTTCCTTAGCATGTTACTGGTGTTGTATTCCTTCAGGTCTTGTTTAAGTGGCCATATTGTTGGGGTGAAGCTTCATTTCATTTCTTGAATAACAGCTTTCCTGGTCTTGCAGTTTCTTTTTTAAAAAAGAATTTTAAAAAGTATTTCCTAGGCTGTAGCTAGTGTCTGCTGCATAGCCTCTTCTCTTTTCTAGTCTGGATTTGGACTCCTAGAAGTTGGTGGAGAGTTTGATTCGTGAAAATACACTTGCTATCATATTGTCTAAATTAACTGTGATTTCCATTTGCACCCTAGTGATGGGCCAGAAGGTCAGGGACAGGGGCAACTGCTGATCAAGACAGTGAAGCTGGCATTCTCTGTCACCAATAATGTTATTCGGCTGAAACCTCCTTCTAATGTGGTGTCTCCACTGGAACAGGCTCTCACACAGCATGGTATGTATTTCTCTTCCTCAGCTACATTACTGCCTATAAAGATGAATTTTATGCCCTATATTTGAACATTGGGAGTTGTTCTCAGCTCATGTCCTTAGACTCGGAAACAAGGGGACTGGGTCATACTGTGTATTGGCCTACTGTTGATGACACAGTAATGCTTAAGGAAGAAGTCTGGAGCTGGAGACAGATTTCCTTTCTTCAAATTTAGGTTTTGGCCAGCTGTGTGAAAACCTCAGGCATATTCATGTTCTGTCTCGGACTTCTCATCCAGTATGGCATAGTAGTAAATGCCAGCATTCTTGGGAGTCTGAGGCTAGGGCTACCTAACAAGTTGAGTTCATGATGACTACAGTGTACTGGAGAGCATATCCAAAAAAAAAAAAAAAAAAAAAAAAAAGGATTTCTTAACTATAGATTGGGGATAATGGCACGATCCCTGACAAGAGATGATGGAAGTGAATAGGTCAACTGCATTGACAACATAGAGAGGAGGTAGAAAGTGTGGCTCATGCCTATAATGCCAAGCAGGCCCTGACAGCCTGGTTTGTATAGCAAGACCTCTCAAAAGAAACAAAAAAACCTTGCAAAACATGTTGGCTTATATCACAACATGACTTTAAATTGATTTAATCTTGGGCTCAATCTCATTTTTATATCATGTTTTATGTATGTTTATATCATGTCTAAAACCATTTGTTACTTTAGCAGGTCCTCTACTATTGAGTGACTGCTGTGGCCACATTGTTTTGCTTTCCTTTGAGACATAGGCTGGCCTTAAACTGTGTAGTCAAAGGGGTCCTTGAACTCTTTTTTTTTTTTTTCTTTTTTATATTTATTATGTTTATGTGCATTATATCTGGGAGTTCGCTCTTTCTTTCCACTCTGTGGATCCTGGGAGTTGAACTCTGGTCATCAGGCTTAGTAGCAAGGACCTTAATACTCTTAAGCCATCTCACTGACCCTCAGTTTCCAATCCTTAATTTTATTTTCTTCACCTCTCAAGTGCTGAGATTACAAGAATGTGCTACCTTGGCCTGCCAGAGATTTGTGTGTGTGTGTGTGTGTGTGTGTGTGTGTGTGCGCGCATACAAACACAAACTTGTGTCAGCTATGGGACTTGGTTCCCCTACTCCACCTTGTTGGTTTTAGGGATTGAATAAGGTTGTCAAGCTTTGCAAAGAGCCTTTACCCACTGAGCAATCTCACTGGCTTTCCTGCTTAAGGTTTGAGGCTTAAGGTTGCTACTTCTTTTTATTTTTTTAAAATTTCAGTATAGTGGCTTTTGTAATTTATTTATTAAACTGTATTTCCTTAAAAATAAATCTTTGCCATTAATGCATTGGCCATCTAGACTTACCCTGGCACAGTGAAGAGTTCTAATAAGCACCCTACTCTCTATTTTCTTTGCTTCAGGTGCCCATGGGAACAACCTCATTGCTGTCCTAGCCAAGTACATCTACCACAGACATGACCCAGCTTTGCCTCGTCTGGCCATCCAGCTGCTGAAACGTCTGGCCACGGTAGGATTCATGTAACCGGTTAGAGTAATGTGGGCTCTCCTTGCTGCTCTCTGGCTCTTGACCACTTTTTTTTTTTTTTTTTTTTAAATAATCTCCTTGTAGTGCTTGATATGGAACCCAAGACCTTATACTTGTTAGGCAATCAGTCTACCCCTGAATTACAGACGCTATCTTCCTTGAGAACAGTTAAGAGCACAGGCTGCTCTTCCAAAGGACCTTCCTTCAGTTCCATCACCTTACACCCTCTCTAGCTTGCATGGACACCAGGCACACATGTGGTGCATAGTCAAAATACCCATATGTGTAGAAAATAGAAATAATGAGATAAAAGATTAAAGTATTAGATGTGTTCTTTGTTCTTTACCACCGAACTCCACTATAAATACTGACTGACAAGCTTGTAGTAGTCTGTACTCTTTTTTTTTTTTTTTTTAATTTTATTACTTCAGTTATGGGTACGTATGTGATTGTGTGTGGGTGTGTGTACTTGAGTGCAGGTGCCCACTGAGGTTAGAAATGTTGGATCCCCAGGACTGGAGTTACAAGTGCTTGTGAGTTGCCTGATGTTGGTTATAGGAATCAAATTCAGTTCCTTTGTTAATCAGTACCTGCTGTCAACACTGAGTCACCTCTCTAGCCCCAATTTTTCTTTTTATTTATTTTTATGTGTATGAGTGTTTTGTTTGCCTGTGTGTGTGTGTGTGTGTGTGTGTGTGTGTGTGTGTGTGTGTGTGTGTGTGTGTGTACAGTTCCTGTGTGCCTGGTGCACAAGTATAGTAGAGGGCAGGCATTGGATCCGTAGAACTGGAGTTACAGGTGGCTATGGTGTGGGTGCTGGTAATTGAACCTGGGTTCTCTTCAAGAAAAGGTGTTCTTGTTTGTTTGGTTTTGGTTTTTGAAACTGAATCTTACTATGTCTAGGCTGGTCTGAAACTCAACAGAGCTCTGCCTGTTTCTGCCTCTTGAATGGAGATAGAGGTGTGTACCACCACACTCAACTAAGAACAAGTGTTCATAACCACCGAGCTATCTCTCCAGGTCTTCATACTCTTGTTCTTTTAGTTTTTTGAGACACAGTTTTTCTGGGTAGCCTTGACTACCTAGACTAAGTTGTCTCTAAATTCACAGAGATTTGCCTGCCTCTGCCTTCCAAGTGCTGGGATGAAAGGCATGCGTCACCACTGCCAGGAGCCCTTTATACTCTTAACACCAAATTTTGTATTTTTACCATAATGGCATCATCAGTTGTTTTATGTCAATCTAATAGGTAATCTAATAGGTAGACAGATACTTCATGTTTTACTTAATTCAACTATGAGAAATGTTTAATATCATGTGTGCATATGCATGTTTGCATATGCACATGAGTGCACAGTTTTGTAGAGAGCAACATTTGTAGAGGTCAACATTAATTGTCTTCTTTGATCACTGTCCATCTTATTTTTTGAGACAGTCTCACTGAATCTGGAATTTTTTTTGTTGGCTACACTGGCTCATCAGCAAATCCAGTGGTTCTCTGCCTTCTACCTCCCCAGTACTAGGATTAATAGGCTCCTCTGCCCATGGGGGGCTAAGGATCTGAACTTTCATCTTCATGCTTGGGCAGCAAGCACCTAAATGACCCATTTCTCCAGCACTTACTGTCTTCTTTGTTTCTTCTTACATTCTTCTTTAACTCTAGAAATTAACTTCGGGTTGTTTTCTAATTTTCCCTTTCCTAGAATTCCTCAGTGCTTTTCTGCAGAACTTCACTAGAGCTTTTTGGGACATAGAACCCTAAAACAGTATGTTCTGGTCTCCAGGTGGCCCCAATGTCAGTGTATGCTTGTCTGGGCAGTGATGCAGCTGCCATTCGTGATGCCTTCCTGACCCGCCTTCAGAGCAAGATTGAGGACATGCGCATCAAAGTCATGATTCTGGAGTTTCTCACGGTTGCTGTAGAGACACAGCCAGGTCTTATCGAGCTGTTTCTGAATCTGGAGGTGAAGGATGGCAGTGACGGCTCGAAGGTCGGCCTCTTTACCTTTGGTGGAACTGGGTGACAACTTCTTAGAAGTCCAGCTATGGAACTTGAATGCCTGCCTGTTCCTCTTGTTGTAGGAATTCAGCCTTGGTGTTTGGAGCTGTCTCCATGTAGTGCTGGAGCTAATTGATTCCCAACAGCAAGATCGATACTGGTGCCCACCCCTCTTGCATCGTGCAGCCATTGCCTTCCTTCATGCCCTATGGCAAGACCGTAGGGACAGTGCTATGCTTGTCCTCAGAACCAAGTAAGTCTCCTCTGAGTGGTTATCTGACCCATGAGCTTGACTGTTCTTGTCTATAAAATGGAAGTAGGTTTGTTATGAGTTCACCAGATTATGCATAGAGTACTTAGCATACAGTTTAGTACCAGGAACTTGTACGTGTCTTTTGCTTTGTTTTTTCCTTTTATTTGTTTCCTGGAGCTTGATGTGTAGACCTGGGTGGCCTCAGATTCATAGTGACCCTGTAGCTCTATTTCCCAAGCACAGAGATTAAAGGCTTTTATTACTACATCTGTCTGGGTTTTATTACTACATTGCTTTTAAAATGAAAAAACTAAAGGTTTTTGTTTGTTTTTTCTTAAAATGTTGTGTATGTTGCAAGTACATGTCACAATTCTATGTATGAGCCACAAGACAACTTCTACATTGTGGGTCCCAGGGATTGAACTCAGATCATCAGTCCTGGTGATTGGTACCTTTACCTACTAAGTCATCTCTTTAGAGCCCCGGTTACACTTCTTAGTGGAAGATGTAATTTTATTTATGGACTTTTTACATTTATATAGTAATGGTTGATTAGTGGAAAACATTTTAGGGTTGGGACATTGAAGTATGAAAAATACCAGCAAGGGGGACTGGGAAGAAAGAGGCTATGGAAAAGAAAAAGTGTCATTCCAACAAGTGTCTTTATTCTAGACCCAAGTTTTGGGAGAATTTAACCAGTCCGCTGTTTGGAACTCTTTCTCCTCCTTCAGAGACATCTGAGGTGAGCCATGGTAGAGGGCATGAAGGTCGCTGGGAGTCCCTGGTGGGGAGGGTTGGTCTGTGAGGTGGAGAAGAGGATCCTGCCTTAAATAATGTACAGACTGTTTCACAAAGTTGGTCTGCAGAGCAGTGCCTGCTCTCTGTCTTCTGGGAAAGAGTTGCATGCCCGTCCTGGTGCTTCCACATTGTACACACGGTGTCCTGCCCTGTGGGGGGCGCCCATTAGCATTCCGTAAGGGGGTATTTACTTGTTTTCTAAGTGTTAGGCCTTTGCTCTTAGTGGGGATGGGGTGGAGATATGTTACTCTATGTAATTAGTATGTTTTGCTCTCTCACCTCCACAGCCCAGCATTCTGGAAACCTGTGCCCTAATCATGAAGATAATATGTTTGGAGATATACTATGTAGTTAAGTGAGTCCTTTCGCCTTCGAGGTGGTTTTGTTGGTGTTACTGTTTGTGTAGTGCTGGGGGTCAAACGCCAGGCCTTTTGCATGCTAAGCAACTGCTAAGCAACCAATAAGCAATATCTCCAGCACTCTCCCATGAAATTTTAGTCAAGATGGAGGGGTGGGAGATGGTGGAGGTCTATCATTGAATGCATGCATGGTTGCTAAGCAGGGCGGACAGAAGAGATGGTTTGGCACATTTTATAGAGGGCCATGAACTGTCCCTGGCCAGCTCATTGGTGGCATTTATGGTTGTCAGAGTTAGTGTTAAGAAAATCTTGTGTGGGATGGGCATTGGTGGCACACACCTTTAACCCCAGTAATTGGGAGGCAGAGGCAGGCAGATCTCTGTGTAGTTCAAGGTCAGCCTGGTCTACAGAGCTAGTTCCAGGACAGGCTCCAAAGCAATGCAGAGAAACCTTGTCTCTGGTGGGGGAGGGGGGAAATGATATGGAGGAGGAGGCTTTGCTGAAAGGACTTCAGCCTCACTCATTACATTGGAGTTGATCCTAGAGCTGACTGCCATTTGAGGCGGTTTCCTCTGCCTCACCAAGGGCCTACACTCACCTCATCCACTCCTACTTTTGAATCCTGACTTGGCTTTGTTTTTTCTGGCACCATAGGGGTTCATTAGACCAGTCACTAAAAGATACACTCAAGAAGTTTTCCAGCGAGAAACGCTTTGCCTACTGGTCAGGGTATGTCAAGTCTTTGGCAGTTTACATGGCTGAAACAGAGGGCAGCAGCTGCACGTCTTTGCTGGAATATCAGATGCTGGTCTCTGCCTGGAGGATGCTTCTCATCATTGCTACCAGTCATGTAAGCACCTCTTGGGCATCTGGCTTTTGCTTTAAGAAAGAGGCAGTGGCGTGCGAAGGTGCCTAGCACATGCAGCTCCTTGGGATGAAATGAATCTGAGTTTGTTCCTGAGAACTAAAATGCAACAAAGTGTATGCCAAGAAATGAGGATGGGTGGGCTCTTGGGGGCAGAGTCATAATAGGACATCCTCGGAACAGGACAGTGAAGTTCCAAATCCATCATACATCCTGAAGGCTTTTCAGCCATGTTGGTTCTGGATAGGTCTGGTGCGGCTCTCATGAGATGTATAGTTGCCTTGGGTGCTGTGCCTTCTGGACACTGTAGGTGTCTGTGACTTGTCTGCAGCTGTTTGTTTTCATTGGTTCTAGGAAAAGGACGGAGGCCACTGTCTCTTCACTGTATAGTGAGTTTTAAAACTTTTTACTTATTATTAGTGTGTGCACATGTGTGTGGAGGTCAGAAGACAAATTTGTGGAGTCACTTCCACCTTTATGTGAGTTCTGGGCGTTGAACTCATGTCCTCAGGCTTGTGCAGCAAGTGCTTTTACCCACTGAGCCGTCTCTCCAGTCAGTTTTTAGAGAGAGAGATAGTGCTGGTGTTTGGGGAGGGTTTGTACCATTCTTGGCATTCTTCATAGCTTGATACTGACATGCTATGTCATAGCACACGGTGTTGAACTGTTCTTTCCCAGGGCATCTGAGCAATATCTTTACTGATTTACAACCTGACCTTGGCAGGTGCTTCCTTGTTCCAATATCTTACACATTTCTCTGACTTGTTCTCCAGTACACACTGTCTGTGTGCCTGGAATTTTAAACCTAGAAAGAATAGATGTGTCCATACCCTTGCTATGATGTAATAACCATAGACCCGTGAGTCTTCAGACCTACTGCAAAGCTTGGCCACCTGAATGTGTGATGTCTATGTCACTGCCTTTTAGAATCCAACCAAACAGCAGCTCTTAAGTTGTACCTCTGCTGTCCTCTGCCTTCTGGGGAACCTACCTGGCAGACCTTGGTCCTTCCTTCCCTTCTTTCCTTCCTCTCTTTTTTCCCTTCGCTTTCTCCTTCTTTCCTCCCTCCCTGCCTCCCTTTTTGCCTTCTTTTATCCCTCCCTCCTTCATAACTGTTAGAATATTTGTTCTGTACCTTCAGGCACCAGGGCTATAGCAGTGAATAGGCAGGGAAGGTCTACTCTCATGAAGAGTAGCCTTGAGTAGCCTTAAGTTACAAGATTTATAAAATTCACAGATGAAAAATGTACTTGAGATTGTTGCTTTGTTTTAATGGTTAAGAAGGTGCTGTGGTGCTTAACACATGATGTAAGAGTTGTCAGGGTACCTTCTCCAAGGTAATGCCCTAGTTACTTAAGTAAGCATATGAAGCAAGAAGTTTAGGCAGATGGAATTGCAGGTGCCAAGTCCAGAAGTAAAAAGCATATGGTATATTCAGGAAGGATGGAAGAGCCAGGTGTGCTTGGCATATGCTTATAGGGAGGCTAAGGCAGAATATCATGAATTAGGGACAGGCTACAAAGGTACTTGGTGAACAGTTGGGCATTAGTGGCGCATACCTTTAATCCCAGCACTCATGTGGTAGGTGTGAACCCTGGGGAGCCTTTGGGAAGTGCTGAGAAAGGATATAGCTATGAGGGGAAGGTTAATCTGGGCTTGATTCTGACCAGATCTAAGGATGGACCAAGAAACTGCAGGTATTGAAGCTTCGTTTTACTTAGGAACATGATGACTTTCCAACTGGTAATTGCCTCATAGGGTCCTGCGTTTCTTGACTCCAAAAGTCTGAGAAATGTCTCAAACATAAGCCTTTTCCCATGCACTTGCAGGCAGACATCATGCACTTGACTGATGTGGCAGTGCGGCGCCAGCTTTTTCTTGATGTGCTTGATGGGACCAAAGCATTAGTAAGTATGTCTGAGACGTTTCCTTTCCCTTAGGTCACATAGAGACCACATGATCTATCTGGTGGTTATATAGAGGTTAGGCCGGTACTCGGGTAGCTTGGGAGGTGAGACTGCAGTGGGAAAGAGGTGAGCGGTCAGTGCTAGGTGAGGAAGGCACAAGGCCAAAGAGACTGTGTGAATGGAAGCCAAGACTGTGTCTGCATATAAGAAGCCAGACTCCTGACTGCTCTGCTGTTCTTCCCATCAGCTCCTTGTTTCAACATCAGTGAACTGCCTCCGACTCGGCTCCATGATGTGTACTCTGCTGCTCGTCCTCCTGCGGCAGTGGAAGAGGTGAGTGCTTTGATGAGTGGTGACTTAGCAATGCCTGCCCACACTTCCTTACTGACCTTTCCTTTCTTGGGGTGCACTGGGGGCAGTGAGTGAGGTGTGTTACTTCTGCCTTTTTTCTTTCAGAGAGTTGGGTGCTGTAGATAAAATCCTTGGGCCCTTGACAGAGGTCCTGGAAGGGGTGCTACAGGCAGACCAGCAGCTCATGGAAAAGACCAAGGCCAAGGTGTTTTCTGCATTCATTACGGTATTACAGATGAAGGAGATGCGAGGTAAGCAAGCAGCCTGGGCAACTATATGCTTTCTGAGTCTCAAGGTGTCAGTCTTAGAATTTTTACCCTGGAAAAACATTTTATTTCCCGTCCCTTCCTCTTAGTGTACTGAACTGCCTTTCCGGCTCCTGCCTAGGAAGGCAGACTTGTATGCAATGAGAATGCCCTTGTGTGACAGCATCTCTTCCCATGTCTCCTGCAGTAAGTGATATCCCCCAATACTCCCAGCTGGTGCTGAATGTCTGCGAGACTCTCCAAGAAGAGGTGATTGCACTCTTTGATCAGACCCGCCACAGCCTGGCATCAGGCAGTGTTGCAGAGGACAAGGACAGCATGGAAACTGATGACTGCCCTCGGCCTCGGCACAAGGACCAGCGCGATGGGGTGAGTGGGTATTAGCAGGTGGTCTGACAGCAGATACCATATTGGCAGCTATCACTACCCTGGGGGAAAATGGGAAGATGAAGCCTCGTGTCCCCAGAGGTCAGAAGGAGCAGTGGATCTCCTGGAGCTGGAGTTAGAGATAGTTTTGAATTACCACATAGTTGCTAGAAACCAAAGCCTCTCAATCATGTCCCCAGCCTTACCCTATACCTTTTCAAAATAAGATGTACTGAATGTAGATCATTGTACTTTGTGGTCTCAGAATATTAATCCCTTTTAAAGTAAGGAAAGGTATTTCATGGTTGATGTGCGTCAAATTGTATACTACAAAACAAAACACAACTATTCCTTTCTTTGTTCTGTAATTTAGTGTTTTGACATGTGTCATGGAAAGGTCCTTTTCTGATCCTGTCTATTTGGTGTTCAAAGTCCTACCCATAGTTGTAGCACTATTGGCATCTATTGGCCGCTGGGAAAGGGGGTGTTTCTGAACCCTGGTCAGATGACTGTGCTCCACAGGATGGCTGCACTCTGAAGTGTATTTGGGAAGCATAGTTGTACTCAATGTGTTTGTTTGTTTGTTTTTGTTTTTCTTTATTAGACTTATTTATTGAGTATACGGAGTTTTGTCTGCATGTATGCCTGCAGGCCAGAAGAGGGCACCAGATCTCATTACAGATGGTTGTGAGCCATCATGTGATTGCTGGGAATTGAACTCAGGACTTCTGGAAGACCAGCTAGTGTTCTTAATCTCTGAGCCATGTCTCTAGCCTCTCAATATGTTTCTTTTTTGGTTTTGTTTTTGGTTTGGTTTTTTTTTTTTTTTTTTTTTTTTGAGACAGTGTTTCTCTGTGAGCTGGGATTAAAGGCATGCACGGCCACCTCCTGGCTCTCAATGTGTTTCTTGTTGATGGCTTTTGTTTTGTTTTAGATGGGGTCTCACTGTGTAACCCTGACTTGCCTGAGACTCAGTTATGTAGACTAGTTCTCAAACAGAGATCTGGCTGCCTCTGCCTTCCCAAGGCATATATCACCATGCCTAGTGATTAAGAAAGAATGCTGGGTAGGGAGGTGGAGGTGGATCTGAGAGAAGTAGAAAGAATAAATATGATCAAAATACATTATAAAAATTCTCAAAAGTAAAAATGTTAAAAGTATATAATAAACTTAGTACATGAGCTAGCTTGTTGGAGTCCACTCCTTATGGTGGGATGCCATGCTCAGCCTTAATGCATGGGGGGGGGGGCTGGCTCTGCCTGCCCCAATTTATTGTGCCAGACTATGCAGACTATAGTGACGCCTCATGGGAGCCCTTACTGGTGAGAAGGGGCAAACTGGGAGTGGGCTAGTGGGGAGGGAGGTGAAGGGGCAGGAGGAGGAGGTACGAGAGGGAGAACTGTGATTGGCAAGTAAAATGAAATTTTAAAATGGCAAAAAAAAAAAAAAAAAAAAAGTGTATAAAACCTAAGATTGGAGATGAAGGTGATTACTGTGGTCAGCAAGAGGTTAGAACACCCAGACTGCAGTGGCAAAGTGGAGTGGGCTTGCTATTCCTACAGAGATGGGCACAGGAGACTAGCAGGGCATGAAGCAGGAGTGGTGTCAGTCATACTCCTGAGAGGACCACTGGGTAGAGGAGCCCAGGGATGGCATTCTTCTCTTCTATTCCTCAACTGCTTTTTTCCTACCTTTGCCCCAGCAGGTATGTGTTCTGGGACTGCATCTAGCTAAGGAGCTTTGTGAAGTGGATGAGGATGGAGACTCATGGTTACAGGTGACTCGAAGGCTCCCCATTCTGCCCACACTCCTCACCACCCTGGAAGTGAGCCTCCGCATGAAGCAGAACCTGCATTTTACTGAGGCTGCACTGCACCTGCTCCTCACCCTGGCTCGCACCCAGCAGGTAGGAGGCTGTTTAGGCTAGAGAAGACACCCTGCTTATGCTGAGTTGTTCCCATGTTCCCAAAAACCAGAGTCTAATTCGGATCTCTTCCTACCATTGGCAAGTCTTTTTAGGTTCCATCTAATTATGGGTTTCTCCTCCAGGGAGCAACAGCAGTGGCTGGAGCTGGCATCACCCAGAGCATCTGCTTGCCCCTCCTGAGTGTGTACCAGCTTAGCAGCAATGGCTCAGGACAGGTGAGTGCCAGAATCTTGTCTCCTGTGGCTCTCAGGTGACAGATGCCCTCATCTTACTTTTCCCTCATGTTATCCCAATTTCTCTGGTAAAATAAAGTTTGCCTGCCCCTGGCACATGACTAATGAGAGGAATGCAGCCACCAGAAGTACCCAAGTGTGTGCTTAGCATGAACCTAATGCCAGGCTGATCCCAAGCAGCAAACAAAATAAGGGCCACCAGTGCCACATTAGCCTAGACAGTTGTTATCACTTCAAAAGACAATGTGTTAACCTTGTTCGTGTGTGTGTGTGTGTGTGTGTGTGTGTGTGTGTGTGTGTGTGTGTGTCCGTCCGTCCGTGTCATGTTGTCACCGTCCCCGTGTGTGTGTGTGTGTGTGTGTGTGTGTCCGTCCGTCCGTCCGTCCGTCCGTGTCCGTCCGTCCGTCCGTGTCCGTCCGTGTCATGTTGTCACCGTCCCCCTTTAGGTCACCTGTTACTTTTGACTGGCTAGCAATCGTGTCCTGGGTCTGGAGTCATTTTCACAGCACCTCTTGTCTGAATTGGGTTGTTTTGTTTTGCTTTTGGGGTAGTAGCTTTGTTTTGTTTGTTTTTCAAGACAGGGTTTCTCTGTAGCTTTGGAACCTGTCCTGACACTCGCTCTGTAGACCAGGCTGACCTCAAACTCAAGAGATCCGAGTGCTAGAATTAAACACGTGGGTAACCGTTGCCTGGCCTTGTGTCTGAACTGTTAAGTCTGCTTCCTCTAGACCAGCCACCCTAAATTTAGAGGGAGCATGTTGAGGGCCAGAGTAGGGCAGGGACATGTCCAAGCTGACATACTTGGTTAGTGGCAGACCCAGTTTTGGAACCCTCTGCTCTTGCTAAGTCTGGTAGCTTCACCCCTCCTAGCTTTGCTCATAGTAGTGCTAATTCTCCACTCCAAGAGATTTTTTTCTTTCCAGTAACTGGGCCACAAAGAGGCTCTGCTGCTCTGAGTGGGTTCCTCTGGCTTCCATCCTGAGCCTGTGTGCCATTTGTTGTAGACACCCAGCACGTCTCGAAAATCCCTGGATGCTCCATCCTGGCCAGGCGTCTACCGCCTGTCCATGTCCTTGATGGAGCGGTTGCTCAAGACTCTACGTTACAATTTTCTGACTGAGGCTCTAGACTTTGTGGGTGTTCATCAGGAGCGGACCTTGCAGGTAAGGGGCTGCCTGCCTCACAGAAAGGGACTCCTGGAGCTACTTGGGGCAGGTGACTGTAGGACTTGGGGGTATCAGTACCCTCATCGTTAAGATGCTGCAAGAAATCTGAGAGGAAGCTTTCATTGTAATGCCAACCACCTCAGCATATGTGGGTGCAGGACCTGACCTCCATAGGAAGGTAAGCATGGTGTGCCAGGTCCCTGAGCATTCTCTGTTGTCCTACCTTCAGTGTCTTAATGCAGTGAGGACGGTACAGAGTCTAGCGTGCCTGGAGGAAGCAGATCACACTGTGGGCTTCATCCTACAACTATCCCACTTCAGGAAGGAGTGGCACTTCCACCTGCCTCAGCTTATGCGTGATGTTCAGGTGGGCCTAGAACACTGTGTCTTGGAAAGGTTTGGGGAAATGATGGGGGCAGGGAGCCAGTGGCTATCCTCAGTGAACTCCAGGCTGTTTCTGAATGTGGATTTCATGCTTGGGGACACAAGTTTGACTCAGGCTGCTTACTTAGGCTGTTTCTTCCCTTCAGAGTGAAGTGAGGTTGGATAGGTTGAGAACTTTGGCTCGATGAGGGAGACTTAGGTTCAAAACCCTCAGAAGGCCTGAGCTTGAGGAGCCCATGAACCTTAGAGGCAGCATGTTGCTGCCATGGTCTGCTGTCTATGTGACCTTGGCCAGGTCACATCCCTTCTGTTCTTCTGCAATGTGGAAACAGTAATTCCCATCTTGTTGATTTATTGAGAACTGAGTAATGTCAGAAATACAGCTGAAACATTCCAGCCCTGAGCCCTGCTTGTGGCTGTGCAGTTAGAGCATCAGTCAGTGAGAGGAGAGGCATGCACCTGGTGTCCTGGAAAGAGACCTGTTTGTGGAGTTGCCCCATGAGTTTTCTTCCTGTCCCTCCTATGTCCCAGGTGAACCTGGGTTACTTGTGCCAGGCCTGTACCTCCCTCCTACACAGCCGCAAGATGCTGCAGCACTACCTACAGGTAACCAGAGCCCTAGCCTGTTACTGCTGGCAGTGCCCCATCACCGCTACCAGTGCCACCCTTCATCTCCTGTAACTTACCAACTCTCCTCAGAACAAAAATGGGGATGGCCTCCCCTCAGCTGTCGCTCCTCGAGTTCAGCGGCCAGCCGCCACCACCACCACCACCACCACCACCACCACCACCACCGTTCTTGTTGCTCCATCTGCCTGTTCCTCCAAGCAACCTGTTGCTGATGCTGAGGCCTCAGAGCAGCGAGCCTTACACACAGTCCAGTATGGCCTTCTCAAGATTCTCAGCAGGACCCTGGCAGCCCTTCGCCATTTCACTCCAGATGTCTGCCAGACCCTGCTGGACCAGGTACTAACTAGCACCTTCTAGCATCAGGCCCTCAACAACTAGCCTTGAATTTGTGCTCTACAGTAGACTATGCTGTATCCTAGCAAGTTCCAGAATGCTGTTCTCTGTCTTTCAGTCCCTGGATCTCGCTGAATACAACTTCCTGTTTGCCCTAAGTTTCACCACTCCCACTTTTGACTCTGAAGTGGCCCCCTCCTTTGGAACCCTGTTGGCCACAGTGAACGTGGCCCTCAACATGCTTGGAGAGGTAGGATCCCCACCCCCAGTAACTTTCCACTTGGTCTATCACTTCCAAGTAACATGGGAGGAGCCTAGTCCCCTCCCTACAGTGGCATGCCAGCAGTTTCCATGAGTACCCTGTGAGGTGCCAGGGAAACTGGTATGCAAGACCTTAACTGGCCACTGTTACTGTTAGTTTGATTTTTGTATTGCTTGCTTCTCTTCCTCTAGCTGGACAAGAAAAAAGAATCCCTTACCCAGGCTGTGGGACTCAGTACACAAGCTGAAGGAACCCGAACATTAAAGTAAGACCTGAGTTTTAAGTCTAAGGGCCTGGGACAGTTGTGGGCTGCTGTTCTCTGGACTATGTATGGTCAACTGTGCTTGTGAGGTCCTCTCACACCTGCCTTTCCAGGTCCCTCTTGATGTTCACCATGGAGAACTGCTTCTACCTGCTCATCTCCCAAGCAGTACGCTACCTCAGGGATCCGGCTGTGCACCCCCGGGACAAGCAGCGGATGAAGCAGGAACTGAGCTCAGAGCTGGTATAGCTGTTGGGCTGGCCATCAAGGAAGGCTATTTGGGTGCTGACTGTCTTTTGGGGTCAGGAACAGTGATCCTGGGCCTAATTAAGCTGCTTCTTTTCTTGTAGAGCACGCTGCTTTCCAGCCTCTCACGTTACTTCAGAAGGGGAACCCCCAGCTCTCCTGCTGCTGGAGTCCTGCCCTCGCCACAAGGCAAGGCCACCTCTCTCTCCAAAGCCAGCCCAGAATCTCAGGAGCCTCTGATCCAGCTTGTCCAAGCCTTTGTCCGGCATGTGCAGAGATAGGGAAGTGGTGTGCTGTCTACTTGCTGCTCCCTACCAACCTGCACTGCAGCCCAGGCAGAGGGTGCTGCTACCACAGAGCCAGCCACAGAGCAGCTCCCTTCATCCTCTTCCCGCCCACCCGCTGACATTATTTTTGTAATAGATCAAAAGATCAACAGCATGGGCAGGGAGTCAAGGGTCTGGTGCTCAGGCTCTTTACCCTAAGGTGGCCCTTTTCCTTCAAACATTCCCATGGCATGTCACCAGCCAGGGAGGCCCTGGGTGCTGGCAGCACAGGAGAGACCTGTGTGTAATGAGGTTTTTCCATGATCTATTCTTGCAGGGTTATTTTTTTTTGTTTTGTTTTGTTTTTTTTTTTTTTTTGTTTTTTTGTTTTTTTGTTTTTTTGGTAATACTGTGGTCTATTTATACAAATATTAAAGTACTGTTTATAGACTGGGCCTTTAGAGCCTGAGTCACGCGGCAGCTCTCAGAGGCCCCAGACATGAGGGGGTGGCCTGGAGATGGCAATACTGCTGTTGATGGCTGACTTACTAGTATCTATTTATTTAATCCTGGATAGACTGTCAAGACAAGCAAGCAAGGGAGACTCTTGCACTTATACCAGGTACAGCCTCAATTTATAGCTGGGACCACCTAAAATAAAACATGACCACATTGGATGTTCCCAGAGTCAGGCTAATATAGGCTTAAGTGACTGCCTGCCTCTTGCAAACTATAGTACCTTGAAGAGGTAGGTGCTGATGTCTGATCCCTCATAGCTCCCGGCTGAGCCCACAGCTGTTGGCTACTGAAGCTTCCCTCTTGGCAGGCAAGCCATTGCAGTCCAGTGGGTCCCAATTTAGGGAAGTTTTCCTTAGACACAAAGTATTGTGCAGTTTCATGTATGGGACGCTGGGAATTTGGACACTATATGGACTTTTCCTCTGGTCTGCACTCTGGGAATAAGCTTGTGCTGTGGCTCCTCGAAAACCCTACCCAGAGAAGGGAGACGGTGAAGTTTAACCATCACGCTTCCAGGGACACTCATGCACTCTGATACCCTGACAAGAGCCCAAGCGATTTACACACAAACAATTTATTTGCCAGAGAGCAAGCAGACAGGCAGAAGAAAGAATGCCAATTAGAAATTGCATGAGTGATGGCTGTAGCCACTGCACTCAGCCAAAGCTGTGACGGAAGGAGGGGAGGGCAGCACCTGGTGCTGCTGCCCTGACCAACCCTCTGGTCCCCTGCCAGACTGTCCAGTCCCTGACTGTTAGCCCTGTTTACTGCTGTCCCCCTCAACCTTCTGCAGCTAGAAGGTAGATGTAATCTGCACGCCAAGAGCATCCCCAGCATATTGTGGTACCAAATGTAGTATCCCGCCTGCCTTAAGGGAGCTGGGAAGCCTGAAGTATGCAGGGATGCAGGTCAGAAGCAGGGCTAGCAGAGGGGCCTGGAGCCATTCTGTTGTTGTGGGTTCTTTACTGCTGAATGACAGGCCTATAGCCAGAATAGGGTTAGATTCCCTATCCTAAAAAGGTATGTCTCCAGCAAACAAGGTAAGTTAGCAGGGCTTGGAAGGAGGCTGCTTAGCTGAGAAGTTCCAAGTAGGTGACAGGGACCTTGCCCTTCTTGTTGCCTCTCTCACCAATGAGCCAGTCAGGGTCCATGCCAGGCAGGCTGTAGACAGTGATGAGCTGTGGGGACCAGAGAAGGAACTTTTGCCCTGGAAATAGGTGTTTGTGGCCCCAGGACTAAGCAGGTGTAAAAGTTGCTGCATTACATACAGGGCTATATTGGGCCATGTCAGGTTAGGGACTGCTTAAGACCTATAGTCAGTCGCTTCCTCTGACTCCCACAGCTCCTCCCTAGGGCCCAGGGATTCCAGAATGAACAGGGTTGTGTAGACCCACCTCATCAGCCAACAGGGCCAGCTCACTGCTGTCAGCTGCCTCGTAGTCGTAGAGCACCCGAGCCTTTCGGGTCCCACTGGCTGGGGGAGCCACCTCCTCTAGACAAAGTGCTGCCTCTTCTGGAGGGGCCAAGCCTGTCCCTGTGGGTACCACAGGCATGGTGGCTACAGTGGTGGTGGGTGAGGTGCTGCTCAGGGGTGGGGAGGCAGGTTCTGTAGTGCCCACAAAGGTGCCTGGAAATCTAGAGAAATGAGGGTGTCTCAGCCAGTGCTGACCTTAGAGTTCCACATACTCTCTATACCGGAGACATCAGCCAACTCTAAACACAAGGAGGCCGTACCCACCAATAACTTACATAGTGCCCTGGGAGCTGGCAGCACAAAGAGAAAAACAAAATAGGCTGAGATCATCCCGCCTGCTTGTCCCTGCCCATCTCCCCAGCCCAAACACTAGAAACTGCTGAGACCCACCCCGTGACTTTTGTCACTGATGGCAGCCCTCTGAGGCATACCATATGATACCCAGGTGGGGTTCTAGGCAGAGCCTCCAGTCTAATATCATGTGCTGTGTGATTTTCTGAGCTCTGAAGAGTAGGCCCTTGGCCAGAAGCATTGAGCCATTCACTAGGTCTAGGAGATAGGGGGTCCCAGAGACCTGGGTCCAGTCACACCTGCCTAGTTGTTTCTGCAGATCCAGCATGTGCCGGTAGCATTGTGCATAGTAAGTTGTCTGAGACTTGACAAATTCATGGAGGCAGCGAAGGTGGTTCACCTGAAAGGAAGAGGTTGGGCTTCATCTAGCCTCTGGCCTCAACATCGACCATCCCCATCCTGTCCCCTGCTAGACCATACTCCAGGCACGGTTGAATAAGGTTAGGACACCCAGTCTGTGGGCTGGCTCTGTGGTCCCTGCTTGTGTTGAGACCCTTCAGGACTCACGTGGGTGCTGCTGATCCCCTCCAGCAGGAGACGAGTCACTTCTGCCTGCCGGTCAAACTCTGTCTGGGCCACTCGAAGCTCTTGCTCAGCCTAGGTCAGGCAGACAGTAAAGAGCACAGCCCCCATCCTGCATCCCTTCCACCACCAGCTTTCCCTGTACCCTCGGGCCTACTGGGAACAATACCCGTCCTCTAGGAACACAGTTGCCTGGCTTTGCACCTAGAAACAGCATGCAGAGAAGCCAGCGCCAACTTGGGATCTGTGGGTAGCTTCAAGGACAGACCACTCGTCAGGGTAGGATCTATCTATCAAGAGTTGCCTCTTCAGGACTTAATGTGCTGCACAGCAACTATTTCCCAGAGAGGGATTTGGTATCACCAACCAGTAGCCCCAACGAGTGTAAGGCAGAATCCAGTGCTATAGACACCTATCTATAGCAGCAGCTAGGCCTGGACCTCTACCAACCTAGACCTTGCCTCCCTAGGCCCCAACTCACCTTGTCTACTTCATCGTTCCAAAGCTGTGGAGACCACAACAGCACCAGCAAGCAGGGAAGAAAATGTGGGCATCATCAGTGAAGGGGGAAGGACAGCCAGATACCACAGCCTGTTCCTTGTCCCAGCTCCCGGGGACCTAACCACTCTGCTGCCCACCCTAGCCTGCATAATCTACCTCAGCCCAACCAGGAGCTGAGGCTGGAACAAGGTTTGCTATTAGGACAGGGAAATGACACCATTTCCCATCTAGCATGCTGCATGCAGGGCCAGCCAGCTGGGAAGTCTTGCTTGTACTTTTCCTACAGCCACCCCCAACTCTAAGTGGGTCTTAGAGACCAAATGTCCCCACCCCACCCTGACTCCTGCTTGGAGGCAGGACAGGACAAGTGACCCTGGGCCAGTCACTGAACCTTTCTGTCCTCCGGCAGAGAAAGGCAGCCTCGGGCCAGAGTCACACTGGGGGCCAGTGGCAAAAGAAAAAAACAGGGCAGCCTCCACCCTCCAGGGTGTTTCTCCTTCAACTCGGCCCAGGGAGGGGAGCGGGAAGTGTCATCCAGAGTCTAGGGAAGAAAGATACCCCCTCCCCCCACCATGACTTAGGAGACCCAATTTACGGCCACTTGTGGAAATCTGGCCTAGGATAACACCCTGACACATGGGTGGACTGCTGAACTGGACTAGCAGAGTGCACAGCCCACAGTGGGAGGAAGCATCATCATCGTCATGTGCCATGGTGGGGGCTCATGTAACAGTACTGAGCATGAACATAGCTGACATCTCAAAGACCACTGCCAGCCATGGAATGATGAAAGGCACAAACCATACAATGGCATGTTCAGAACAGGAGCACAGGGCCAGATGGCTGGTACAAGACAGTTTCAACCAGAGGACAGAGCTTGCTACAAGAATGGAGGCATGTGTCTGTCCACCCAACACAGTGTACACCAATTACCCAGGCTACTGTAGCAGCCTAGCCTGCCTCCTTCTAACTTGCCTCCACTCTGCTCCCCCAACTGGCTTCCGCTTGCTTTCCAGGTGCTTCCCTGGCCATCCTGCTTGCAAGCTCAATGGCACTAAGGCAAACAGTTGACTAGTCAGGAAGTAAGCTCAGTCAGCCTCTTCTCTAACCCCAGGGTCCATCCCTGCCTGAACAATAAAGATGTTGGGGCAGTGTCCCCTTGTAGGGAAGAACATAGAATGGAAGATATCTCAGGTTCCCTAAAGGTGGTATAGTGTGCTGTCCTAAGGACATGGCTCTGTGCAGCTGGACAAAACATCTACTTTGCATAGGAAGAAGCCAGAGTTATCACTTCCCTGTTCTGAGATGCCTCTCAGCCTCTCTGGGCAGCCTGCCACATGAGCAGGGCTTTGCCTCACCTGCTGGCTTCTGGTCCTGTGCTAGCAGAGCCAGTGGCAGGAGTTGTGGTCAGAGGAGGCCAGGGTGGGGCAGGGCTTGGTGGAAAGGATGCTTACCGCAGAGGCGCTGGCCGAGAGAATGTAATTACGAGGTCTAGTCTCCTGAAAGTCAGGCACCGTCTGGCGGGGAACAGAGTTCATGGGGGAGGGGGGTCACCCTGGGCCAGGACCAGTGTTGAGGCCAAGAGGTGGCCCCGGAGTCTCCTACATAAGGAGACACAAGAAACCCTGGCCCCAGGGACAGGAGGACCCAGACAGATACAACATAGATCCTTTGCGCCTGCTCCAACCATCTGGAGATGGGACAGGCTTGGGGGATCAACGACAGATGTGCTGAGAGTCCAAGGGAGCTACAGGCTGGGCCTGCCCCACTTTCGGGTCTCAGGCACACAAGTCCTCCCCACCACAGCTTTCTCCAGCTCAGAATTTCACCACAGTCCCTGCCTCTCCATTGAGGCCAGATCCCTCCCCACAAGAGTAGATAGATGATGCACAGATAGACAGAGTGACAGGCTTTTGACATTTGCAAGAAGCTGCCTCACAGGCCTTGATGCCTGCCTGCATCCCCGCAAACCAGAGACTGCATGGAGGCCAGCTGATTGCAAAGCCTAAGGGCATGCCCTGGCTTGGCCCCACCGCTTGGACCCTGGGACAGGACGGGTGGATCAGAAGCAGCACAGCACATGGGACAGGTATACTCACATCTCCCTCACACTGAGCCAAGTTACCCAAAGCAGAACGGAAAGGAACAAAAACAGAGAGTTAGTCAAGTCCACAGCAAGCGAAAGCAGGCATAGCCAGCCCAGCGTGAGGTGGGCATAGGACTGGAAGGACACTCACAAGCCACCCTCAGGAGTCCTGGGTGGCACACATGAGTCCCTAGGGACAGTGCTCCTGCCTCACTTGACTCACAGGCCCAAGGATCTATGGGCCCCAAGGGGAGAAGCAGTCATTCTGCAGTTGACTAGGAAAAGACAGACATAACGGGGTGGGGCTCTTCTGCCCAGGTGATTGACAAGTGATCACAACAGCCACAGGTCACTCTCTTCACATGAGTGCCCTGCATACCTGGTTGACTTGGGAGCCTGCTATGGCTCTTGCTGGAGGCAGTGTAAGCCCCAGCAACCACACTGATCATGCTGTAGGGAGAACACGACGAAAATGCATTATGGGCAGTGGAGAGCCATTTTCCTCAGCTAGGGTCTGAGAAGTATAGAGGAGTTTCCAAACATGCCCTGGGCCTAGGAGTTTCTCAGGACCTGAGGTGGCTGTTAGGTCCCTTACAACTTAAGCAGCCCTCCTGGCCTAACCCTGTCAAATCAGCTCAGCCTGGTCTGTCCTGGTTGAGCACGTCCCAGTGGGCTGTGGGGTGAAGGAGGAGCAGGATGACCCAGGCCCTGCTCTTCAGACAATCCCTGCATGGGGCTTGGGGGCTGGCCAGCTCTAGTGCTCCACAGCCTTCAGCCTAAGGGAGCCTAAGCATAGGGCACGTTGTACCCATGTTCAAGCAGCAAGTGAAGAGTTAGTAAGGGAGCCATGCCCAGACAGGGCCAGGCTGAGCATCCACAGAGGCAGGAGAGGCATGCAAGAATTCCATCTGACACCCAGGAGGCTTGCAGGCTGCCCAGCTCAGTTAAAGGCACTGTGAGCCTTCCTACTTAATAGGAGCAACCATGTGGTGGGGACAGAAACCATGACCTGACCAGTCAGCACAGTCTAGCTCCAGCTAGGGAGAAAGAGCATGCCACACACCAGGTCCCTGTGTGCCCCATCTCTGGAACCCCAACAGAGCTTGGGGACAAAGGGAGAAGCAGGGGCACTTACCGTGGCTTTGGCTTCTGCTGCCTTGGCCTTCTTTAGCCGTGCTTTGCAGGCATCCAGGTCAAGGCGCCGGTTCTGCAGGAGTCGCCTCTCCTTCTGCAGGGTGGATGACAGGAACAATGAGACAAGCCCAGGCCTGGCCAGGGACCCCTGGGAAACCGAGACCCAGGACATGGACAGCCATTCTTGGTCACTCAGCCTATAGGAGCCACCTCTGGAGAGGTCCAGATTCCCTGCCTGAGTTGACAGCCTGTGCACAGAGTTCAGAGGAGTGGTCCCAGACTCCTCACCGAAATTGTTTTCCAGTCCCCTTCCAGGAAGTTGCGCAAGGGTGTGAGGAAGCTGAGGGAGGCAGTGTGGATGAAGTCCCGTTCTGCTGCTCCCAGGCGTTTTTCAGCTTCTGACACCTTGATTAGTGTTTTCCCTAGGAAGACAGAGTTGTAGTGTGAGGGAGGGGCAGGACTCAAGCCACTCTGTCCTCTGGAGGTCTGCCAGGCGAACTACAGAGTTGCCAACCTGGAACAGACAGGTGGACATCCAGCATGAAGCACTGTGGCCCTAAAAAGATGGACAGGGGCTCCTGGGGCTTAGCAGGCATGGGATGAGGCCTAGTGTCTCGAGAACAAACCAAAGGGTTGGGAGTGCTAGAATGAGAAAAAGGAGTTTGACAAATCTCCCCCCACAAGTCAAGGACATCAACTTCCAGAGTCTGGAAATTGATCAAAGGCACAGAAACAAATGGAAAGGCATTTTCTGAAGAACAAGTGGACCCTGGTAAGAACAATGAAGGGCATTATCCTGGGGATGTGCCACCTCTTCCTGGACAGTGGCTTTCTACCCTGGTGACATGGCCATTTTCCTATGCAACTGCTAATAAGGCTGACTGGAGAGAAATGTCCCAGGTGACGTTACTGACAACAGCAGCAAAGGCCAATAGCAGCCAACCTGCAGCTGGAGGCCTGGTGGAAAAAGCAGGGCACCACCCCTGCCAGAATTTAGCACAACCCAGAAAAGTCCCAGTACATCCTGAATGCCTCCCAGCAAGCACACCTGTAGCATGCCCAAAACAGGCTGGAGAACACACCAGTAACTTCCCACCCTGGGCTGAACAGAAAGCCATGTATGTACCCCTCAGGCAAAACCTAGCTCAGTTTGTAAACTGCTCAACCTTTAAATACACTGACTGATAAAAACAGTCACTGACCAATAATGGCTGACATGTGCTGACCCCTGATAGCTCCTCGGGAGCTAGCTTGAAATAAGAAGAGTAAGCTGGGAATGGTGGGCAGGCCAGGCCCATAATCTCATCTGCTGGGAGGCTGAGAGTGGAAGATCCAGAATTAGAGCCCAAGACACTGTTTCAAAAAAAAAAAAAAAAAGGTGGGGGATAAGGATCTGGGATGAGCTCAGTGGTAGAGTACATGTTGAGCCCAGGGTTAAATACTTCGTACTGACAAAAAGAAAAGAAGAAGAAAATATAATAGAAAATACCTATAATATAATATAAAAGGAGGCAGTAAAGAAAGACAAAAATTAACAAAGACCTAAATGAAAAAACTCTAACCACATCAATAATTACTAAAATGTAAATGGATTAAGCACTCTAAGGAAAAGGCAATGACTATCTGATATCTTCAAAACTATCAAATACTGTTTATACTAATTGCCACTGGTAAGAGCCATGCTTGAGATGTTATGATATAATAAACAGGTTGAGAAGAAAAGATACTATGCAAATACTGACACTGGATCTAAGTAGCCATACAGTTATCAAACAAAATGGAGTTTCAGGCAAAAAGTCTGACAAGAGACAACAAGTAGCATTTTAATTTTAGTTTTGAGATGGAGTGTTACTCTGTTGGCCAAGCTGATCTCGGGCTTCTAGACTTAGATGCTTTCCATACTCAGCCTCTCGAGTTTGAGAATACAAACTCACACCACTGAGGACTGCAATGGTACTGCAAGGGACCATACAGTCAGTCAGTCTAGGGCTGGGGGGAATCACCCGGTGACTGCTGCACAAGCACGGGGACTTGAATTCAGATCCCCAGAACGTACATAGAAGTCAGTGAAGTGGCATGCATCTATAACCTTCGTTACAGATGGCAGTGGAGACAGGTAGATCCCTGGCGTGCAATGGCTACCCGGTTTAGCAGGACACATGAGCTACAGTTTCAATGAGAGAGCAATGGGGGAAGACATCCAAAATTGACTTCTGTCCTACACATTTGCATGGACACACACACACACACACACACACACACACACACACACACACACACCAATTCATCAGAAAGATAAACATGTGGACCTAATAAGGCTCTGGAATATACACACCAAACACTGGCAAACTACAAACAGTGAAAAAACAAAACAGCTGGAAAATTCCCTGCTCTTTCTCAATAACCAGGGTGAGACAGTCAGCAAGAACACAGCAGATGACACCATCAACAGCCAACCCTCCTGAACAATGCTGTGGCCTGCAACACATGATCCTGTCAAGTGAACCTAGAACAACCCCAAGATAGATCATATGCAAGGCCAGTAGTTCCCAACCTCTGTGTTGTCTCAAGTTACCCTTTCACAGGGGTTGCCGAAGACCATAGGGAAACATTACAGTTATGAAGTAGTGACAAAAATAATGTTATGGTTGGGATCATCACAGCATGAGGAGCTATATTAAGGGGCCACAGCATTAGGAGGGTTGAGAAAAAGCCAGGAGCTTTAAAATTCAGACAGCTGAAGATCAAGTTTACTACTAGTGGAGTATAAAATGCCAATTGGAAAAAAAAAAAACTTTGGCAATTTCTTTCTCTTTGCTACCATACCAGGTTTATGTATTGCTAGAGATAAAGCTGCAGGCATCATCAATTAGCTGAGTCAGATCCCCAGCCCGGCAAGTTCTTAACAGGTTAAATATGGGGCTGGTACAGTGGAAAACAGAGCAAAGAAATGTTATTGGTAGCCTGAGCTGGGAACCAGGATTGACTATATAAAGGGACACTTTTAGATGAGGTGAGGGATTTTTTTTTTTCAATTGGCCTATGGAGATGTGTGTACAACTCTAAACGCACTGGAGTATATAATATAAACCAGGTATATGTTATGGCATATTTGAATAAAATTCTGAAATGAAAGAAGAGAGAATGAGGTGTGCCAGCAAGAACATAGATCTGCAAGACAATGACTAATTATGAGCTGGAGAGATGTCTCAGCAGTTAAGATCACTGGATACTCTTCAGAGGACTAGAGTGCAGTTCCCATCACCATATCAGGAAGGTTCACATTGCCTGTAACCCCAGCTCCAGGAGATCTGACATCCTCTTCTAGCACACAGGTGGTGCAATACATATATGCAGGCAAAACACCCACACGTATAAAAAGAAATCTTTTTTTAAAGTTAGGTTGTGGGTATAGAAGATCCCATTGAAAAGCTCATATCAAGCCAGGCAGTGATGGTGCACACCTTTAATCCCAGCACTCAGGAGAGAGAAGCAGGTGGATCTCTGTGAGTTCCAGGCCAGCCAGTCTCAAAAAACCCTATCTCAAAAAAAGAAAAGCACATATCAGAAGAAAATGTAGTATGTTTACACAATGGAATAATACTTAGTGGTTAAAAAAAGCAATGACATTTTGCTGGGTGTTGGTGGCGCACGCCTTTAATCCCAGCATTTGGGAGGCAGAGGCAGGCAGATCTCTGTGAGTTAGAGGCTAGCCTGGTTTATAGAGCTAGTTCCAGGACAGCCAGGGCTTGTTACACAGAGAAACCCTATCTCCAAAAAATCAAATCAAATCAAACAAACAAAGAAACCCAATGAAATTTGCAGGCAAATGAATGGAACTAGGGGGAAAAAATCCTGAGTGAAGTAATTCAGACCTAAAAAGATAAACACTCTATGTACTCACTCCTAAGTGGATATTAGACATAAAGAAAAGAATTACCGGACTACAATCCATAACCTTGGAGAAGCTAAGTAACAAGGGAGACCCTAAGAGAGACATGCATGGATATCCCTGAGAAGGGGAAATAGATAAGAGCTCCTGAGTAAATGGGGGGGGGGTATGGGAGTGGGGAGGAGAACATGAGGGAATGGGATGGTTGAACTTGGGGATGGACAGAGAAGGAGAGCAAGGAAAGAGAAATCTTGATAGAGGCAGCTATTATGGGGTTAGGGAGAAATCTGGTGCTAGGGAAACTCCCAGGAATCCATAAGGATGACCCCAGTTAAGACTCCTAGCAATAGTGGAGACGGTGCCTGAACTGGCTTTCTCCTAATTGACAACTACTCTGTCATCATTGAACCTTCATCTAGTAACTGATGGAAGCAGATACAGAGATCCACAGCTAAGCACTGAGCCGAGCTCCTAGAGGAGAGGGAGGAGGGGAGGAGGGATTGCATGAGAAAAGGGGTCAAGATCATAATGGGGAAACCCAGATGGCTGACCCAAGCTAGTGACTCTGGACTGAACAGGGGAACCTGCATAGGACAGAACTAGACCCTCAGAATGTGGATGACAGCTGTGGGGCTTGGGCAGTCTGTGAGGCCACTGGCAGTGGGACCAGGACTGACTTTTTGGAGCCCGTTCCCTATGGTGAGATACCTTTCTCAGCCTCAAAAGGGGGGAGGGGGAGTTGGTCGTGCCTCAACTTGATATGCCAGACTTTGTTGACTCCCCATGGGAGTCCTTACCCTTACTAAGGAGTGGATGGAGTATGGGTATGGGCTGGGGGAATGTGAAGGGGGAGAGCGGGAGGAGGGGAGGGAGGTGGAGCTATGGTTGGTACATAAAATTTAAAAAAATTAAAAACCAAACTTTTAAATAAAAAAATTTAAAAAAAAAAAAAAAGGAAAGAAAAGCAGACTATCAGGACTGGGGACAGCTCAGCCAGGAAAGTGTACTATGCGCAAGCACGGGGACCTGAGATCAATCGCCAGAGCACACAGGAACAGCAGCATGGTGACACCTGATTGGACTCTCAGAGTTCAGAGTTGAGACAAGGCTTATCCAGAGGCTTACTGGCCAGCCAGCCTAGCCTAATCAGCAAGCAAGCACCACTGTCCCGTAGAACAGAGTGAAAGATGCCTAAGTTTGGACCTTTGGCTCCCACATGCATATGTGTGCACCTACCTGCACACACACACAATCTAGGGCTCGGGGGTAGGTCAGTAGGAGAGTGCTTGCCAAGCATGCACAGGGTCCCAGGTCCCAACTCCAGTACCACAGAAACAACATTCATACATACATGCCACATATACACATACATACACACACACCATACACACACATATAAGCATCCCTAAACTGGTTGCGGATTTGATTCTCATCTACATTCACGGAAGATCTTATATTCAGAATAAACTCAGTTTATCTCTTTTTTTTCTTTCTTTGTTTGTTTTTTTTTTTAATTGTTGTTTTGTTTTGTTTTTCCAGACGGAGTTTTTTGTGTAGCTTTGGAGCCTGTCCTGGAACTTCTTTCTCAGTAGACCAGGCTGGTCTCTAACTCACAGAGACCCACCTGCCTCTGCCTCCCAAATGCTGGAATTAAAGGCGTGCGCCACCACCGCCGTCAGCTATCTCTGTCATTTTTAAACAGGAGAAAGTTGGGGCCTATACCCTCAACCCCAGCATTCAGATGACAAAGCCAAGTGGAGCTCTGTGATTTTAAGGTCAGCTTTAAATAGTGAAACCTAATCCAAAACAAAGGAAGGAGAAGGGAGAAAGGGAGGGGGAATTTAAGGGGCCAGAGACAGTGCTCCTCACTCCAGCCCCTGGCTCTGTGGTCTGCTCACCATAGGGGGTGCTTGGCCCCAGCTCGCTGGCTGCTTCTGCCATGTACTGAGCCAGCAGCTCCCCATTGGTGACCCTCGAGGGCACCTTTCTGTCCAGCTTCTCATACAGGAACTCTTCCACTCGAGCACCTGTAGGGAGACAGCAGCCAGAACCACAGGCTCTCCGGTCTAAGCCAAAGATGACAGGCACAGTGACAGAGCAAACCCTGGCCAGCCCCCACCCCACCCAGCATCCATCCTGAAGACTTCCAGACATATTTCTTACACCCACACCCACCCTGTGAGAACAGAGAGGGTACCAGAGCTCGAAGCCCAGTAACACACCACTGAAGTCAGCACCTCCTATGTCTCCCCCATTTAATAGGATTTACAGTGTGTAACACATGTTTGAACCGTGCCTTGGCCTTGGTCCCAGGCCTCTTTGGACACTTCAGGGACGCTGAAGGTTTACAGGTGACATGCAAGTTGCCTCCAAGCCAGCCTTCTGCTCCTGGGGCTTCTCCTGCAGTCAGCTACCCTACATGACTTTGGTGAAGCCCTTTCCCGCCCCTGGCAGGGAGCCCAGGCTGGCATTTGTAGTTTGCATGCCTCTTTCTCCACATACTCTTCGATTCCCGCTTTCAGCTCCTGTGTGCGAGCCTTGCACCCAGGACCCTGAGCCGGACCGGGTGCCCACCTGCCTCCTGCCCCGCACCCACTCACTGGGGTTGGGTTGCAGCAGCACCTCAGTCTGCCTCAGGATCCGCTCTGTCCAGTTCTTGGTGCTGTCTGCCCGAGCCAGGAGGTTTTCAAAGTGAGCGTCAAGCTCAGTCTTCTCTGCTTGGCCGAATTTCTCCTCTGTGAACTGGTAAGGAAGTGGCAGGAGAGGTCCCAGGGTCAAAAACTTTTGGAGGGTGGCCTGTTACAACCCTCGGCTGCCTCTTTCTAGGGTGAGGAAGGGGGTTGTGTGAATTGGAATCATGGTTCCTGGAAGCCTTAGAGCAGCTTAGTTCCCTCACTCCACAAAAGCATGTATGTTCCCAGTGAGTACAGACTCTGAAGAGGTGGCCACCAGGGCTGAGGGAGAAAACTTAGTAGCAAGTCCTTGGGAACAGAGGGAGCCCAGAGCAAGGCTCCAGAGTACCAAGGAACTCCATGGAATGCCAGCAAAAATTCAGGTTCTGGAATCAAAGGCACCCTATTCGTATCTCAGTTCAGCCCCTGCTGATTGTGTGACGCTGGGAAAGCGGCTTTGCCTCTGTGGGCTTCAGTTTCCTCTGAAAACAGACAGTAATACTGTTTCTCACAGGTTCTACAGGGTTAGATGGGAAAGATGCGGGTTAGACATGAGAGGGCTGGCAATTGAACCTGTGCCCAGTATAAAGTGCCCACACGGCTCTGCTGGGAGCGGATGGGCAGTGTGTCTAGGGAGGGAGTGTGGAAGGGAGCCTGGCCGAATGTTTGGCCTCTGGGTGTGGTAAACAGTGAACATTGCCAGCCCATCTGAGCCAGCTGCTGGATGTACCCAGGACCTGGGAGGTCACATGGGTTCCCAGTCAGAGCTGGCTAGAGCCATGTGGGCCACCTAGGAATAATCAGAAACTAGTCCAAGTCCTCACCATCTAATCTAGGAAAACCCAGGAACAGCTATCCCCAAGCCAGGTGACCAGGCTTCCTCAAGGTCATCATCCAACAGGAAAGGTGAAATCTGCTACAGGTGTAAGATCAGGAAGGCGTATGGCTGTGCAGCCTGGGGCACTCAGGCTTCCCATTGAACAGATAGAGCCACTGAGGCTGGGCAAAGTGCCGTCCTGAAGTCCAGGGGGCTGGAGCCATGCAGAGCCATTCTCTGTGATGAATCATCGGGGTTGAGCCAAGGAGCCACCAGGTCTCTCAGCAGCTATCAATTATGCAGCATGCTGTGGACTTCTCTCTGCTCTAAGGCCTCCTCCCTCAGCTGCCCTGCTCAGCACAGCCTCTCCCTGTCTGTCTTCACAGTCCCTGCCCTTGTCTCTGTGGTCCTGCTGTGAACCCCACTTTGCAATGTAGCATCTCCCAGGGGTCTGGCTTTCTCCCTGAAAAATGGTGAAAATCCATCTCAGGATATCTGGCCAGCATAAAGTGTGTGGGGGCTTAACAGTTTTCTTTTTGGAAATACTGGATATGGAATCTGGGACCTCAAGTATTGTGGACTCCTCTGCTGAGCTACGCCCAGCCCCGGGGTAGTATTAGTTGGGTTATCACTTGTGAAGTCTCCCAGTGGCAAGAGTGGATTCACTGGTGTGCGGGGATGCTACCAAGCATACAGGTTCCCAACCAGTTCCCATGCTTATCTGGCTTTCCCGAGCCCCCAGGCATCCACCCTTGCCCATTGCTACCTGCCTTACTTTGTGAGGGTGAAGCCACTGCAGATGCTTATACTGTGATGACTGCTAAGTCTCAGCGGAGTGGCTACCCACCCACACCACCCACATGCTATCCGTAGTATTCTAATGTGATGTGTGTGGCAGGCTTTCCTCATCTCTCTGCCCTGATGGGGCCACTCTGCCACCTGCTTCAAAGACCCTGGCTGGCTGACTGACATTTCAGTCACAACTCTAGGGCCCTTGGTGAGGACACCACCCCAAAAATCACTCTTAAAGAAGGGTTTTGAGTTGGGGTGGCTTTGTTCCCTTTGGGACGGGGGTGGGTGAATCCTTCAAAACTGTCCCTGTGCTTACTCAGCATGTCCTGTTGCCTTGCACAGTGACACTGACCCACCCACAGGAGCAGTCCACACACTGGTAATTAAGAATACAGCCATCTTTCCTGATAACTACCACGGTTACCTCTGCTACCTAGTCCCTTTCCTGTGAAGGGGAAGGGGATCACGCCTGAACCAGTCCAAGGCACGCAGCTTCCAGCAAGATGGCATCAGCAGGAGGGTGGGTGTGTGGAGCACAGAAAGCCTCTATTTATAACACACTCAACTCCCTCCTCCACCCCAGCCTGGGCCTGGGCACTGGCTCCAGTTCAAGTGTGAGTGAGAGACCCAGTAGACCTGCCCCCCTCAGGGAGAGCCAGGGAGCCCAAGCCCTTTCTGTGGGCCTGGCCAGGTCAGGTGGCAGGACCCAGTATATCAGGTTCTTCACAGATGTGTGAGATAGTGTGGTTGCCATGCCAACGCTGGGACAGGCTTTCCCCCTCCTGCAGAGACTGGGGCTGTAAGGGCCTAGCACCCTCTCTAGTGCGGAGGTTGCCCACCAAGCTTGGAACTGGGAGTGGGAATGGCAATCTCCACTGGGACACTAAGTCTCATGGGAACCCTGTGCTTTCCAGTAAACATGGCTACATGGGCCTCTGAGGGCGAGAGGGGCTCTATCCAACAGAGTCAACAAGTAGCACAAAGGCAACATACAGAACCTGTTCCTGGGGTACAGAGGTGGACCAGCCCAGGGGTATGAAGCCCAGGAATCCCACACCCACCCTCGGAGCAGACAAGGCCGCCAAGCTGAGCCTTACACCTGCTTTACAGAAAGGCACAGTAAGGCTGGGTGACTGTGCAAGGTCACATGCTGCACAGGTGTGGCTTAACCAGGGCAACTGCAGTTAGAGCTGTCCCAGGAGAGAGGGCCACTCGTCCCATTTCTCGGGCTGAGAAACAGAGCCCCAGTGAGGTAAAGGCCCTGTCCCCAAGGTCACAAGAGAAGCATTCACATCCGTCTCTGACTCCAACCCTTCACTATGATATCAATTCGCCTCAGTTTCTCTTTCTGATCCAATATAAGCATTAATGGCCTGAACAGAACCCATTGAGGGCGGCCAGCCAGATGCTAGCCTTCTCGCCAACCTTTAGGCCTGGGAAGGAAAAGGAAACAGGCCTCCCGCAGAACTGAAAGGAAATTACTCCTAGCTTCCGGCCTGATTATCCAAGCGTGTGAAAGGGACTGAGGGGAACCGTGGCACCAACCTGCCCATTGTACGGGTATGGAAACTGAGGTCTGCAGAAGGGACTGGGCCATTTGTGTGTGGCCCTGGGTCTGCCAGGCAGGACTCGCTGGGCTAGGGCAGGGAAGTAGGAACCACCCAGTGGTCATTCATCTCCCGAGCTGTGCAGGCGCCAGGGCAGTGGGCAAACCTGTCATTGCAAACCGGTACTGCCGGGTGCCCAGGCACCGGAGGCCAGGCCCCAACCCCGGGTCATCAGGGAGCTGAAGCTGACCCCGCTGGGAACTCCCCAGGGCAGCTCAGGGACAGGGGAGCAGGGGCCCCGAGCTGTCCCCAGCGCGCACCGCCGCAGCAGCAGCAGGGAACGGGCTCCTGCTGCAGGGTGCTCGGGACGCGCTCCACATCCGGGCCCCGGGAGCAGCGTCGCGCCAGGCCTCACCTGCACCGCCCGGGTGAAGAAGATGCCCGCGTCCGACGCCAGCTTCTTCATGTTGAAGTCCATGGCGTGCCCGTACGCAGGGCCGCCGCGCCGGCCGAACGCAGCCGGCAGCCCCCCGCCCCGCCTCGCGCACCCTGCCCGCACCCCGCCCACCTGCTGCCAGCGCCCGCCCTCTGCGTGTGCACGGAAGCCGAGCAGTCGAGTGCGGGGCGGGGCCAGGGGGAGAGGCGGGCTCAGGGGCGGAGCTTTGCTGGGAGCGCTGCTGCCTGCGGTAGGTCGCCTGCCGCCTGTGGGTCGCCTGCCTCTTGCTCGAATGGACATTTTACTAAAAGCAGAAGCACTTGGTAAAAATTAATGCAGATTTTTTTTTGTTATTTTAATATCTGTGGATGTATTTGTTTGAAACAGGTTATTTCTAGGGCTTGACTGGCCTAGAACTCCTTATGTAGATCAGGCTGACCTCTAGTTGACAGAAACTTGCCGCACAGCTTTAATCCCAATACTTAGGAGGTAGAGGCACACAGATCTCTGTGAGTTCGAGGGTAGCTCGACCTAGTCTACAGCGTGAGTTTCAAGGAGTTCCAGGACAGCCAGAACTACACGGAGAAAACTTGTCTCAAAACACAACACAAAACAACAACCAAGATCCACCTGCTTAAAGGCTTGCACCACCACTTCTGCCCAATTTTTTTTTGTTTGTTTGTTTCCTGGTTTTTAAACTATTTTTTCTAGCCCACACCTTTCATCCCAGCACTTGGGAGGCAGAGGCAGGCTGATCTCTTGTGAGTCGAGGCCAGCCTGGTCTACAGAGTTCCAGGACAGGCTCCAGATCTACAGAGAAACTCTGTCTCGAAAAACCAAGAAAAGGGTTTAAGAGATGGCTCAGAGATTAGGAACACTGGCTGCTCTTTCAGAGGTCCTGAGTTCAATTCCCAGAAATCATATGCTGACTCATAGCCATCTATAATGAGGAATGACCTTTTCTGGCATGCAGGCATACATGTGACAAGACACTATATGCATAGTAGATAAATCATATTTTTTTGATAAATCATATTTTTAAAAAGTGTTCTCTCTGTGTGTGATTGTATGCTTGTATCTGTGTCTGTGTGTATGTTTATACATGAGTACTCACAAACACACAAACACATGGGGCATGGGGCATATATGTACAACAGATGATAACCTCAGGTGTTGGTCTGGTCCAAGACATTGCAAGGATTCTTCATTCCTTGCCTCCTTTCTCATTGGCCATAGGAGATTGGGTATCATGCTCCTGGATTTTTCATGGCTTCTTTTACTTGGGTTCTCAAGGTTGTGTAGTAAGTTATTTACCCATGGAGCCATCTTCTGAAATTTTCTCTCTCTCTCTCTTTTTTTTTTTGAGACAGGGTTTCTCTGTGTAGCTTTGTAGACCAGGCTGGCCTCAAACTCACAGAGATCTGCCTACCTTTGCCTCCGGAGTGCTGGGATTAAGGGCTTGTGCCACCACCACCCGACTTTTTGCTTTTAAGTTTTATGTGTTATTTGTGTGTGGGGCAGAAGAAAACTGTAGCGCATGGGTGAAGGTCAGAGAGAACAACTCCCTAGAGTCAGTGCTCTTCTTCCACTTTTTAAGGGCTCTGTGGCCAATCTCAGGGCCAGCGCCATTACCTGCTGAGCCATCTCTCTGGCCCTGTTTATTTTGTTTGTTAATATTTTTTCTTTTTGCATTTGGCTTTTCAAAACAGGGTTTTTTGTGTGTAGCCCTGGCTGTCTTGGAACTATGTAGACCAGGCAAGCCTGGAACTCACAGAGATCCACCGGCCTCTGCCTCCCCAGTGCTGGGACTAAAGGTGCGCATCACCACCACTCGGTTTGTTTGCTAATTTAAACAATGTATTTATGTGTATGGGTGTTTTGCCTGCATATGCTATGCCCAGAACAGCGAGAAGAGGGCGTTAGAGCCCCTGGAACTGGATTTACAGAAGCTTTTGAGCCACCAAGTGGGTGCTGGGAACAAACTGTCCTGGAAATCCAGGACTTCTGAAGAATAGCCAGTGTGTTTTGTTTTGTTTTAATTTTTTGAGACAGGGATTCTCTGTCTCAGTGTAGTCAGTGCTCTTAACTGCTGAGCCATCTTTCTAGTCCTTCCCTCCATTTAAGATTTTTGTTATTGTTTTTATTTGTGTATATGCAAACATAGGTCACATGTATATGAGCACCCATGGAAACGGAAAGGGGTGTCAGATCTCCTGGAGCTGGAATTAAAGGCAGTTGAGCAGCTTCGTATGGAGGCTGAGGACTGAACTTGGTCCTAAGGAAGAGCAGTGGGTGCTCTTAACCTGATATACTACTCCTGCCCTGTTGTTGTTGTTGTTTGGTTGGTTTGTTCTTTACTTTGCTTTTGTTTCATATATATATATATACATATATATATATATATGTATGTATATATGTATATATATATTTTTTTTTAAAGATTTATTTCTTTATTATGTATACATTGTTCCCCCTGCGTGTATTACTGCAGGTCAGAAGAGGGCACCAGATCTCATTACAGGCTCATTGTGAGCCACAATGTGGGTGTTGGGAATTGAACTCAGGACCTCTGGAAGTGCAGCCAATGCTCTTAACCTCTGAGACATCTCTCCAGCCCCTATTTATTTATTTTTGATTCAAGATTTCATGCTGCCCAGGCTGGTCTCAGATTTAATATACAGTTAAAGATGGCTGTGGACGCTCCACCTTCCCGTTGGAATTACAGGCAAGTGCTGCCACTTCCAGCTGCATACGCAGAGTGACGGGTGGGTGAGTGCTAACTCAGTGGGATCATGAAATCAAGTTAATTTATTATCACATCCCTTGTCTATGGATTTTTCTGCCTGCAATGAGAACATTCTAGGTCTGCCTCTTTAGGGGTTTTATTTGTTTATTTATTTACTTATTTATTTTGAGAGAGGGTTTCTCTGTGTAGCCCTGGCTGTTCTGGCTGGCCTTGAAGTCACAAAGATCTGCCTACCTCTTACTCCTGGGTGCTGGGATCAAAGGCGTGCAAAACCACTGCTCAGCTCTTAGCATGTTTTTCTTGTTTTTATTTTTGGAGACAGGGGTACTCTGTGTAACAGTCCTGGATGTGCTGGAACTCACTCTGTAGACCAGGCTGGCCTTGAACTCACAGGGATCCTCCTGCCTCCCAAGTACTGGGATTAAAGGTGTCCACCACCTCCCTCTCTTAGCAGTTTTAAAATATGGAAACTCTGATTAGCCTCAGGGCAGTGGGACATACTTTTAACCCCAACACTTGGGTAGAGGCAGACAAATCTCTGAGTTCAAGTCCAACCTTGTCTGCTGAGCAAGTTCCAGAACAGCCAGGGCTACACAGGGAAAGCCTATCTTGAAAAACAAAACAACAAACATCTAATTAGTTGTTACCCAGCAGCTGTGCAAATAGCCATCTCTTGTATGCAGCTGTCTCTGCCGGTTCCCATGTCTCCTTGACCCTCTGCCACTCCTCTGTTTTTGCCTCTCCATCACTCTTCCTTTTTATTTGAACAGCATCTCTAGTCCAGTGGGACCCTCTCCTGATTCCCTACTTTAAGTGTTTCTCTTTTGCCCTTGACTTTGGTAACACTACAGAGCAACTTAACTAAGGACAGGCTTTTTTGTCTCTTCATCTGGGAGGGGAGGGTATAAGAGAGCTCATGGGGTAAGAGGGTTCTCAAGCCAAGGCCTGGAACCCTGAGTGTGAAAAATATAGACATCTATCTTCCTTGGGAGGTCTAGGTTGGCAACTCTACCAGGTGGAGAAAATGATCTACTCTAGGGCACCCATGCTCTGACCTTGAATCCAGTTTTTCACAGCCCCCAGGAAGCAAGAGTATGCCCTGCAGATACTCCTGCCTCCCCTGCCTTCCCTTTGGCTTGGGAAATGACCCAGATGTTTCCATCTGTTCTTGCTCCTAATTCAAAGCTTCATCGTTTTTGTTCTTGTTGTTTTTTTGTTGTTGGGTTTTTTGGTTTGTTTGTTTGTTTTTCTCTGTATTGCCTTGGAGCCTGTCCTAGAACTGGTTCTGTAGATCAGACTGGCCTTGAACTCACAGAGATCCGCCTGCCTCTGCGTCCCGGAGTGCAGTGACTAAAGGCAGGCGTGTGCCACCAATGCCCGGCCAAAGCTTCATCTTTTAAAAAGGGTTTATTTTTATTATTTGTTTATGTTTTGGGGTGTTTTGCTTGCATGTATGTCTGTGTACCAATGTGTGCAATGCTCTGAGGTGGTCAGAATTGGGTGTTTGACCCTCTGGGACTGGAGTTCCAGACCATTGTGAGCTCCTGACGAAGGTGCTGGGATGAAGAGTTTTCGATATTGAGCTATCTCTCCAACCCCTCAGAGTCTTTTTTCTTTCCTTCTTTTCTTTTTTCTTATTCTTTGGAGACAGGGTCTCACTATGTATCTCTGGCTGGCCTGGAACTTGCTGTGCAGATCAAGTGGCCTCAAACTCATAGAGATTCACCGGCCTCTGATTTCCCAGTGTTATGATTAAAGGTGTGCACCAGGACTGGAGAGATGGCTCAGTGATTAAGAGCTGTGGCTGCTCTTCCAGAGGACTTGGGTTCATTTCCCAGCACCCACATGACAGCTCACAATTGACTGTAACCCCAGTTTCAGAGGATCTGACACCTTCACACCAATGCACATAAAGTCAAACAAATTAATTAAAAAAAAAAAAAAAAAAAAGGTGTGCACCACCAAGCCTGGTAAACCTGGTTCAGCTTATACCTTCTGGCTTTATTCATCTGTCTGTGGAGGGGTGAACCTGAGTCTCCTGTGACAGCAAAGCTAAGGCACCGGTGTACCGAACAAGGCAGAGGCTGGCAACGGATGAAGGAGAGTGTCAGGGAAGCCTGAAACGGTGGCATTTGAAAACTGGCTCTCAAGTGCAAAAGGGACCAGTGCCCCCACCTTCCAGAAAGCCCCAAGCAGCCACTAGCAACCCGCCTTCTTGAGTAGCCCCCCGCTCAACTCTCCAGTGTCCATCTAATCCTGTTGGCCAATCGGAAGAGAGAAGAGGGCATGTCCACACCGCAACCACACTTGGGGGTGGGGCGGAGAGCGGGAGAGGCGGAGTCGACGTGTTCACGTAGCCCGCCCCATTGGCCAAGGGCCCCGGCAGCGCGAAGCGATCGGGAGGCGTTCGTTGGTCCTAGCAGTGTCGGGCCTCATTGAGGCCACGCCCCCGCCCCCCCACAGCGGCCTGGTTTGGTTGTGTTGCCGCCTGGAAAGGAGACGCTGCCCTTCTGCGGCGATGGGATCCCTGGTGAGTGGCGGCCAGGGCACGGGCGAGCAGCGCAGCGGGGGTCAGCAGTGAGGCTTGCGGAGCGTGGAGGCCGGCCCACGCAGGGGTCCGCAGCCCCGCTCTTTTCCTCTAAAGTGTCCAGGGTGGGATGAGTGGGTCTCCTGGAGCAGGCGCGCGAGAGGATGCCTGGCTCTGGGGGTGGAACGAGGAGGGAGCTGGGTCAGAGAGGAGACTCCCGGGCCTGGAACGCCGCGGGCATCCAAGTAGGGTTGGGGGTACTTCCCGGCCTGGAAGGAGCAGGTGTGCGGGCTGTGGGCAGCACTGTATGTGGATGCTCAAGGATGGTTTGGGGAGGTCGAGGCCAGAGGAAGACTCCTGCCCTGGCTCTGCAAGGAGAAGATGCTGAAGCTTGGGATATTGCTGATGTCCACTCGGGATGCCCAATGCCAGGCTGTGTGGGATCCCACATAGATGTCCTGGGACATGAGGTAGAGGGTGGGTTAGGGTTGTCTGGTCTGGGATCATGGTTATGTCAAGGTGGGATAAGAGAATGCTCAGGCCAGAGGCATTAGTAGGGTTGTCTTGCACAAGAGAGGCCTGGACTGGAAAGCCAGGATATCAGGCGTAGTGTGCCATAGTGGAGGAGCAGACACCTTGCCTACTCAAGAATGTAGAGCAGAAGAGGCATCTGGCTGTGCAGGCAGGGCCAGCATTGGAAGTAAGAGGCAGGTAGGATATGGTGGTGGTGTTCTTGAGCTTGGACCATTCCTTTCTGTGAAGTGTTAGTTCTCTTGATGGGCACAGTCACCAGTAACTGGGCTGTCCTGCAGACATGACAGGCCTCCATCCCTACCTCTACCTGCCTGGGTCCAAGAACAGGTTCACCTCTAATTCCATGTGGCCTTCTCAGAAGTTCAAGGCCCTGAAGCCCTTCAGTTTGATATGGAAAAGCAGCAGGCAGGAGCTAGGACACCCTGCCACAGCCTTGGGGCCTCCTTATCTCTCAGAGCCTCAGTTTGTATATCCTTGTGGTAAACCATGGTTACCTTGAGGGTCCCAGAGCAACTGCACTCAGTTGTTGCAGTGCCCTGGCCTGTTGAAAAGCACAGGAAAGAATAGCCCCTGGCCATCTGATGCCCTTGTCTCCCACCCAAGGCCAAGCCAGGCTAGAGACTTAGAGGAGGGACTGTGAAGATTGGCACTTACTTCACAACCTCCAGGCAGAATGTCTCCTGCCCTTGACAATGTGGCAATTTCTTTAGTCCTACTCACTCTGCCTGCCTGGCCTCTGCCCTCTACCCTCTGCACCAACCCCCTCCCAGCCTCAGGGCCAGCCTGATAGGGCGGTGTGCCTTCAACCAGGATAAGCTGTTCCTTGTTCATCTCTTATGCTGGCCTCAGGAAGACAGGGTCTGTCCTGGCCTGTATGTTCCTTCCTCTGGAGATTCAGGAGTCATCCTTGAACTTAATCATAGCAGTGAGGGTAGCCTGCAGGATCTTGGGCCACTGATCTGGCCTCAGGAGGGTTTTAGGGACCCAGGGAAGGCTGTCTTTATCCTCTGTGGCTTTGCTGGGGCTGCCTTTCCTGGTCCTGATGCATTAAATGGAAACTAGACCTTGAATTACCCTCTCTCCACCACAAAGCAACTTAGTTGCTTTGGACTCCTGGCTTCTGCTCTTCATGGTAGGGGAAGGCAGGGAGAAACATCTGCCTGTATAGTTGTGATTCAGTTGGCTCACAACAATAAACAGCATTTATGAGACCAAAGCTAGAGAAGTATCTTGAATTCAAGACCAGCCTGTGCTACAGTTTTAGACTCTGTCTCAAAAGTAAGTGTAAATAAAAACCCACCACGACCTCCAGATCCGCAAGGCCCTATAGCCCCAGGAAGTGACGCATTCTTGGCTTCATGAAAAGGGTCATGGTTCTCAGCCTGGAGCCTGAGAACTTTATTTAGAAAGTGGCCTGTGTGTTTTAAAAAGGCTGAGAAAATGTAGAAGGCCTAAGTTAGAGGGTGACCTATTTATCTTCCAGTCTCTGGGTTCTTTTTGTACTCAGCATACTACACATGCTGCCTTCTGCTCCCAGGCTTATTGAGGGGTCTGTATATGCCTGCCTGCCTGGCGTTCATTTCACCCACTGAAGACACTGTCCTTCCCCCACTGATACATGCTAAGATAAGTGCTTTAAACTTTTGTTTTGAGAAAGGGTTATTGCCCAGTCACTCTTTGAATTTTTGATCCTCCTGCCTCAGTGTCCTGAGCACCTGGGATCATCAGCTTGTAGTGTCCCGAGGTGCCTAGCCCCTGAGGACGAGTTTTTTTTTTTTGTTTTGTTTTGTTTTTTGAGACAGGGTTTCTCTGTATTGCTTTGGAACCTGTTCTGGAACTAACTCATATGTACACATTAAAAAAAAATTAATGCTTATGAGTAAGGTGTTTTGCATGTGTTCATCTGCCTGTCTGTGCAGAAGAGGGTGTCAGATCTTCCTGAGCTAGAGTTAGACAGTTGTACGTGGATGCTGGGAATCAAACCTGAGTTTTCTGCAAGGGCAGTCCGTGCTTTCAGCTGCTGGGTCAGCTCTCTGAACCTCATGTTTTTGTTTTTTTGTTTATTTTTCGAGACAGGGTTTTTCAGTGTAACAGCTCTGGCTGTCCTGGAACTTGCTTTGTAGATCAGGCCAGTCTCAAACTCATGGAAATCCACCCCCCACCCCCACCCAGTGATGGGATTTGCCACCATGCCTGGCTTAAAACATTAGGGCTGGAAACATGGCTGAGTGGTTAAGCATGCTTGCTTCTTTTCTAGAAGAGCAGAGTTCAGTTCTCAACACCTATGTCAGCCTGTAATTCTACCTCCAAGTATCCAGTGCCCTCTTCTGATCTCTGAAGCATCGGAATGCATGTGGCATATACACATACATAAATGGAATAAATTGTGTATATGAATGCAGGAGCACCTGCCACAGGCACACTGAAAGCTGAGAACAGCTTCCGGGAGTCAGTTCTCTCCTCCCAGGCCCAGCTTCATTTCTGTTGCTGTGATAAAATACCCTGGCAAAAGGAACTTAGGGGAGAAAGGGCTTGTTTTGGCTCACAGTTCCAGGTGACAGTCCATCTTTGGGAAGAAGTCACAATGACAGGATCTTATATGCTCTCATTACATACACAGTTAAGAGGCCGAGAGCAAAGGACACATGTATGCTTTTTTTTCCCCCGACCCCCCCCCCCCACGTATGCTTTTATATAGTCTGCGTCCCTAGCCCAGAGAATGGTGTCATACTGTGGATGGGTCTCCCACCTTAATCAACATAGTTATGCTCATAGATATGCTCAGAAACCCATCACCCAGGTACCTTTAGATTTTTGTCAAGCTAACAAACAGCACATTCAACCATGGATTCTGGGGAACTCAGTTGTTGGCCTTGCTCAGCAAGTTCTTTTATCTGTTTAGCTATCTCACTGGCCCAGACTGTTTTTTTGCAGGGTTGGGTATTGAACTTGGGGAGGTGAACACTCCAGCACTCAGCCCCAGCCCTGTATGCACCTCCTTGTGTCTCGGCCATCTGTCCCTCAGCTCAGTGAAAAGGCCTTCTGTTATGTGTGCCCCTGTCCTGCTGGCCTGTGGATGGTGCTCAGGACCTAGCCAGAGACCTGCTGAAGATCTGCTCCTTGGAAGCTCTTACCCCAAGAGTTCCTGCCTCTGGTGCCAGGCCTGCCATGGCATTCCGTCGGACTGAGGGTATGTCCATGATCCAGGCTCTAGCCATGACTGTGGCTGAGATACCCGTGTTCCTGTACACAACATTTGGTCAGGTAAGATGGGCGTGGTCCTACCCAGGAGTCCTCAGCACCTGGGAGAGCTAAATCCTTATGGCTACACCGTGTGTCTTAGTTAATTTCTCGTCGCTGTGGGAGGAAGAGGGTATTTGCGCTCACAGTTGCAGTGTGCTATAGTCATCATGTGGTAGGCTTGGCAGCAGAAGCAGGAAGTTGGCTGATCACACTGCACTCAGGAAGCAGACTGACAGTGCGTGTGTACCAGTGCTAAGCTCGTTTTCTCCATTTCATACACGGGATCTTGCCCAGCCCAGTAGCGGTCCCCTCCACAATTAGGATGGATCTTCCCTGGTGCTGGAGAGATGGCTCAGAGGTTAAAAACACTGGCTGCTCTTCCAGAGGTTCTGAGTTCAGTTTCTGACAACCTCATGGTGGCTCACAACCATCCATAATGGGATCTTGTGCCCTCTTCTGGTGAACAAGTGTATCGAACATTGCATATGTAATAAGTGAATGAATATTAAATAAAAACAACAGAAAAACGGAGTCAGGGCCCAGTCTTCACCTAAGGCTAGGTGACTCTTGACTTCAGATTGTCTGTGGGAGTTCTGCCTGGAACAGCAGCAGAGGGTGGCCAGGATGAGCCTGGTTGGAGTGGTCTGGGACAGTGAATGTCGTTAGCTCCAGTTGTCATTAGGAAATGGATTTGAGATCTGGGTTTGAGTTGTGTGTTGGTCCCCATCTACACATTTCTTAAGTGCTGTGAACCTCGGATTCTTCATTTGGAAGGTGGCAGGGACTCTGACAGGTAACACAGGTCAGGCCTTGGTGCAGTGCCTGTCACTGTACCCCTGCTGGCACAGAATGGTGACCAGCAGTGTGGGGGCCCTGGGCCCGGCATCCTATTCATCTTCTCAGTGATGCATTATGCTATCTTTATATTTCTGCTTCACATTTCAGAGAAGCTGGCCTGATTTACTTTTCAGTGTCCCTTGTCACTCTTCTGATCATCAGGGGAACACTGCCCACACCTGCAGCTTCCTTTTAGGTGACATAACCAGACCACTTATCTCTTTCCTCCAGTCTGCATTCTCCCAACTGCGGTTGACACCAGGCCTGAGGAAGGTTCTTTTTGCCACAGCCCTTGGGACTGTGGCCTTGGCCCTGGCTGCCCACCAGCTGAAGAGGCGCCGGCGGAAAAGGAAGCAGGTGGGCCCTGAGATGGGAGGTGAGCAGCTGGGCACAGTACCGCTGCCCATCCTCATGGCCCGCAAGGTCCCTTCAGTGAAGAAAGGTAGGTGTGTGGTAGGGGACCCTGACATTGTCGTGTTTCAGCATTGTTTCCTGTGGGGTCTTAGGCCCCTGCCTCACAGCCCCCTTCCTGAAGTAGGAGGGACAGTAGATCCACTCTTTGAGACCCGGGGCTCAGCCTTGGTGGGTGGTATTGGTACTGGCCATCTTTATCACCTTAGGGGACACTAGGTAAGGGCCCAAGGTTGTCAGTTTCTCCATGTTCAGGAATAGGAAGAGCCATGAGCTTCATGAACCCAGAAGTATTTCTCACATTTTCCTTTTTAAGGGAAAAAAAAAAAAAAAGGATTTGCATGTGGTAAAATTCACCCTTTTAGCATGTCCTTCCGAGCTTTAAGAAGATGCCGTCATAGAACCAAGCCACTATGGGAAAACATTATTAAAAATATATTTTGGTGTTTTTGTGTATGTGAGTGCCTGTGTGTATATGTGTACACGTGTGTAGGTGTGTACCATAGTGTGTCGATGGAGGTCAGAGGACAACTTGTGGAAGTAAGTTCTCTCCTCCTTTAAAAATGTGGGTTCTGGGGTAAAACTCAGGCCATCAGGTTCAGCAGCAAATGCCCATGTCCATCTTGCTGGCCCTAGAAAACCCTTAACAGCCCCCGGTAACCTAGTGACATATATGTTTGCCACATGTCAACGTCATGTTGTTCTCCTTCCAAGGCAAAATGTTTTTAGGTTCTCAGCTTGGGAGAAACAATTTTCTGTCTTGGAAAAGAAATTTTAAAGCCAGGTATGATAGTGTATGCCTGTAACTCTAGCACTGGACGCTGAAGCAGGGGGATAGACAGTAGAAGGCCATGGTGTGCATGAGGCGGTCAGAGGAAGCTTGTGGGAGTTGGTCTTCCCCTGCCACCCTGTGGGTCCCAAGTATCAAACTCAGGTCGTCAGGCTTGGTGGCAAGCACCTTTACCTGCTTAGCCATCTTGCCAATCCTGTCGTTATTAAGTTCTCTTTTTGTGCGTGAGTGCTTTGCCTGCCTGTATGCATGTGGGGGTCAGAAGTGAGCACTGGACCACCTGAATTGGAATTAAGAGATGGTGTGGGCCACCATGGGAGGCCTGGGAACAAAACTGGGGTGCTCTACAAGAACAGGAAATGCCCTTAAGCGCCGAGCCATCTCTCCAGCCTGTTTGTTTTTGAAGCAGCGCCTGACTTTAGCCCAGTGAGTTTAAATAGCTCATTGCCCTTGTAGATGCTGTTTGTCTCGACAGTTGGAGACAGCCTTTAGGCTGTCACAGAACTGGACCCCGAGAAGGGATGATAGCTCTGCTGGCCCTGGCAGTGTGCCACCACGCAATGTCTACTTTGAGTGAGCTTGGCCGCACCTCCTCCATCTTTGATTTCACCCTTTTTCTCCCTTTCCTTCCCTTCAGCGCTGTGTGTTTAGCACAATCTTCTCATGAGCTGTACCCAAGTTCCTGTTTCTTTCTTGAAGTGTGTGTGTGTTTAAAAAAGTTGTTTCATTTCCCATTTTGGAAAGATAATTATTTTTCTGTCTTTTATTATTTATTATTTTTTGTGTATGGTATTTTGTCTTCAGGTATGTCTGTACTGTTTATATGCCTGGTGCCCACTGAGGCCATTGGAGCAGGAGTTACAGCCATTTGTAAACCACCATGTGGTTGCTGGGAACTGAACCTGGGTCCTCTGGAAGAGCAGACAGGGCTTTTAACCAGTGCTCCACACACAGACACAGGTTCTTGTAGCCATGGCTGGCCCCAAACATAGCTTGTAGCAAAGAATAACCTCGAGCTGGATTTTACACGCTGCCTAATTGTTTGTGTATACATGTGTTGTGTGTATGTGTGTGTGCACGCGCGTGCATACAAGTGTTTTTGTGGGTAAGTGTGAGCTTTCTCATCACAAGACAAGTGTGGCATCCAGAGTACCTGTGCTACCATGCCCAGTTTATGGGGTCTGGGGGTCAAACCCAGGGCTTCCTGCCTGCTGGGCATCCGCTCCTCTAACTGAGCTACAGCTTGGCCCCTTTAGTATTTTTCCTTTGTGTGTGCCATGGTGGGTGTGTGCAGGTCAGAGGACAACTTTCAGGAGTTGTCTCTCCTTCCATCCAGAATTGAACCACGTTGTTCGGCCTGGCAGCAGGTGGTCTTACCTGCTGAGCCATTTGAAAAAGAGAATTCTTTATCAGTCATTCAATCAAGCACACAGACAAACTGAGCAAGAGGTAGGGAAGTGACCCTGTCTTGCTCTCAGCTTGTCCCAGCATTAGGAACCCTCCTATGAGCCTGGCCCGGGGTTAAGTCACCAGGCCACAGGAAGGGTCCCATTCCTCTGCTAAGTGTACACACTAAGGGGGATCTGCTGGTGCCGTGGCTTTAGGAGGTCAGGTCATCAGAAAGATGAGGATGGGGAGGGTGGTCCAGGTGGAGGATGCATGCAAGGTTCACCTTTCTCCTCACAGGCTACTCCAGTCGGAGGGTTCAGAGCCCCAGTAGCAAGAGCAACGACACTCTCAGTGGCATCTCCTCCATCGAGCCCAGCAAACACTCAGGCTCCTCCCACAGCCTGGCCTCGGTGAGGAGCCAGGGAGGGATATGTGTGGGGACAGGATGCTCTTGGACTCTGCCCTGGGGAAGCTTCTGGACTGTTAGGGAGATGAGAGAGAGGTCCCTTCCTTCCTTCACACCGTCATTGGTGAATTTGGACTTCAGAGCCTGTGGGTGATGGTTGGAGACACCTGTGCCAAACAAGGTGCCTCTCAGGAAAGCTCAGGCTTCAGACATTGAGCAGGTGCCTGGGAGGTGTCCAGGGCACTGAGGGTCTAGAGATAACAGAGACAAAGGTGAATCCCTTCAGCAAGAGTGATAGCCTTGCCCTCAAGTCTCCTGTGGTAAGGTAGAGGCCCCACTTGTGGTTGAGAGGCTCCGAAGCATCTGCCCTTGCCCGACTGGTAGAACAGGGAGTGGGGCCCAGGGACGTTTCATTCATGGCTGTTGTTATCAACCTCTATGGGGCAATATCAGGCTGCTCTGAAGATGTGAGCGTTGGCCTAGCTCACTCGGGAGGGATCTGGGAGGGCATGTGGCCTGTGGTCAGGCAGTGGGATGGGCCTCACCTTTCTGTATACTTGGTCTCCAGATGGTAGTGGTCAACTCATCCAGCCCCACAGCTGCGTGCTCAGGTTCATGGGAAACCAGAGGAATGGAGGAGTCTGTACCCACCACCGATGGCAGTGCTGAGAGCCTCTATGTACAAGGTTCTACTGGGAGGCTAGCCCAGGGCCTTGGGGTAGGGTAGTTGTGGTGGGAGAAATGGCCTTTTAGGAGTCTGGACAAGGCAAGTCACTTCTGCAGTTACTGCCCCACCCCATGTCCCCAGTCACTACATTGCAACCCTTTCTGATCAGAAAATCAGACCTGCCTGGGTAAAGGCCTGAATACTGACCAGTCCCGAAGAAGTCAAGACCCAGGTGTCCAGCCCTGCCCAGTTCTGATCCTGCCGTGGCCTTTGCTTCCCGCCATGCTGCATCCCCTTAGGAGTGAGGCTCTGGGACCTGAGCCTGTCTCCTCTCACATGTTCTCAGGCATGGAGCTGTTTGAGGAAGCCCTGCAGAAATGGGAGCAGGCACTGAGTGTGGGGCAGCGAGGGGATGGAGGCAGCACCCCCACACCAGGGGACAGCTCCCAGAACCCAGACACCTCGTCAGAGGCACCGTCAGAGGTAGGTGCTCCTCCCCAATCACTGTGCAAAAGGTTGGGAGGGAGGGACAGACTGACTCCAGTATCACCTCCCATGGGCATTTACTAGTCTCCCATCCTTGAAAGCTCCACTTAGAATGAATAACATGCGTGGTGCTGCGTCGACTTGGTGATAGCTTGGTGGACAAGTCCCATATTGATAATCAGACCCTCCCTAGCTCTGTTTGGGCGAGGATGGGCATGCTGGTGCAAGACTATAGGAAATGGGTCTCTGTTACTAGCTGAATGGATTCTAGGGCCTTTGGGTTTTGCTTATGGTTTTTATTATAATGTTTTTATTATAATTCTATAATTTATTCATTTTTAGGACTTTTTAAAAAATGTGTTTCCCTGCATGTATGTCTGTGTACCATGTTGGTGCCCACAGAGTCCAGAAAAGGGTGTTGGATTCCCTGGAACTGGAGTTAAAGTTGTGAGCTACCAAATGGGTGATGGGAACCAAAGCTGGGTCCCCCCCGGAAGAACAGCCAGTGTTTTTAGCTGCTGAGCCATCTCTCTGGCCCCGCACTCCCACACCCATTTTTCTGATATTTTTGAGACATTTCCATGTTGCTCTAGCAGTCCTGGAACTCACCCTGTAGACCAGACTGGCCTCCAACTTACAGAGATCTGCCTGCCTTTGCCTCCCCAGTTCTGGGATTAAAGGCATGGACCACTACTTCCAGTGTTCGTTCGTTCGTTCATTCATTCATTCATTCATTCATTCATTCATTCATTCATTCATTTTTGTGTTTGTGAATGTGCACACCAAGGTGCATGTGTAGCATCCAGAGGACAATGCAGATGTTGGCCTTTGACTTCTGTCTTGTCTAAGATGGGGTGTCTTATTCAATGTACTCCATGCAGCTTCCCGGGATTCTCCTGTGGCTGCCCCTTGGATGCACTCACTGAATCCAGCTTGACATTAGTTCCGGGGATCCCAGCTCTGGTCTTCATGCCTGTGTGGCAAGTGCTTTATCTACTGCACCTTTTCTCCTGCCAGAGTGTGTGTTGAGGCAGTGCATTGCACCTATGTGCAGGCAAATGGAGTGGAAGACAAGTTGGTAGTTATCTGTGGAGAGAGGTGAAAAGACTCAGTTTACTTCCAGTGTCAGTGCCTTCCTCTTCTGTTTGCTTAAAAAGACAAACCTCAAAAACTTCCCAATTAAACTGAGCACCTTGCATGGGCCAAACTCACAAGGGTTAAGCCCTAGCCCTGTGTTTGGTAATTTTGAGCATGTGTGCTTGGCATTGGCTTGAGTGGGTAGAAATACTGTGAGCTATTGCTGTTTTATTCTTTATGCAACCCCAAAGCCCCCAGGTTTCCTTGCTCTGTCTGAGCAAGGTCCAGTGGGGACTCCTCTTGGGGAGCAGCAAGATGCCTGGAAACCAGCCAGGAAATGGCAGCAGAAATCTGGGGAACCTGGGTGTGGTGGCATACACCCAACACTTGGGAGACAGAGTCAGAAGGTCACAGAAAGTTCCAGGCCAGCTCAGGCTACAGAGTGAGTTCCAGGCCAGCTTGAGTTTCAGAATGAGATCCTGTCTCAAACCAAAGAAACCAACCCAGGGGAGTTTCACAGGGACTTGTTGCTCAGGAGAGGGGTACTTGGGCCTGTGTACTTCAGTGCAAGCCAGGACCACCTGTGGCAGCTGGAACCACAGTGCATCTGGCCAGTAGGGGCTGTGTCTCTATTCTAGCCCTGTCTTTGCACCTCCACAGAATGGAACCAGCTTGATTGGGTGCCTGGAAAACTGCAGTGAGAGAGTGGGCGGTGCCTGTAAGTGCAGGGCTGGGTGTTTAGTGCCTGGCACAGACAGTTACAGGTAAAGGTCACTTCTGTTGCCCAAGTGGAAAGCTCAAAACCTGTCACTCAGAAGTCTTGCCAGCTGTCTTAGGGTTTCTATTGCTGAGATGAAACACCATGACCAAAGAGCAAGCTGGGGAGGAAAGGTGTTTTAGGCTTACACTTCCGTATCACTTTTCATCGATGGAGGAAGTTGGGACAGGAACTCAAACAGCAGGAACCTGGAGGCAGGAGCTGATGCAGAGGCCATGGAGGGTGCTGCTTATTGGCTTGCTCCTCATGGCTTGCTCAGCCTGCTTTCTTTTTTGTTTGTTTTTTTGGGGGGGTTTTGAGACAGGGTTTCTCTGTGGCTTTGGAGGCTGTCCTGGAACTAGCTCTTGTAGACCAGGCTAGTCTCGAACTCACAGAGACCCACCTGCCTCTGCCTCCCCAGTGGTGGGACTAAAGGCCTGTGCCACCACTGCCCGGCTTCAGCCTGCTTTCTTATAGAACCCAGGACTACTTGTACAGAGATGGCCCCACCCACCATGGGCTGTGCCCTCCCTCATTGATCACTAATTGAGAAAATGCCTTACAGCTGGATCTCATGGAAGCATTTCTTCAACTGAGGCTCCTTCCTCTCTGACTCTAACTTGTGCTAGGTTGACTCACAAAACCAGCTAGTACACAACCATTGTTTTTGTCATAGGGTCTGACGGCCTGGAACGGGCTATATAGACCAGACTGGCCTCGAACTCACAGAGGTCTGCCACTGCCTCCCAAGTGGTGGGGTTAAGGGTATGTACCACCACACCTGGTTTTCAGGCCTTTAAAGTTTTTTTTTTTTTTTTTTTTTTTTTTAAATAGTGTGAGAGAGAGACTCACGTGATGCATGTGCCACCATGGGTTTGTGGAGGTCAGAGGACAACCTACAGGAATCAAATCTGTTTCTACCATGTGGGGCCTGGGAGTTGAACTCATTGTCAACTGTGCTGGCAAGCACTTTGACCTGCTGAGGTAGCTCACTGGCTTACCATCCTCTTTGTTGTTATTTTAGATTTATTTATTTTATTTTATGTGTATGAGTATTTTGCCTGGTATGTTCAGTACATGTGTGCCTGGTTCCAACCAAGGTCAGAAAAGGGTCAGTTCCCCTGTAACAGGTTACAGGTGGTGATGAGTCACCGTGTGGTGCCAGGAACCAGCAGAGCCTGGGTCCTCTGTTTGAGCAGCCTGTTCTTTTCACTCCTGAGCCATCATTCCAACTCTGTGTCAACATTTTTTGTTTGTTTTTTGAGATAGTCCTGGCTGTCCTGGAGCTTGCTTTGTAGACCTGGCTGGCCTTGAGCTCAGAGAGATCTGTCTGTTTCTGCCTCCTGTGTGCTGGGATCAAAGGCATTCACCACTACTGCCTGGCCCCGTATTAGCATTTATTTATTTATTGTATGTATGTTTGGTTTTCTTGAGACATGTTTTCTCTGTGGCTTTGGAGCCTGTCCTGGAACTAGCTCTTGTAGACCAGGCAAGTCTCGAACTCTGCCTCCCCAGTGCTAGGATTAAAGGTGTGCATCACCACCTACCTCCCGGCCCGTGTTAGCATTTTTAATATCTTTGTTAAACAGTATTCCTGTGTTATAGTTCACTCACATTATTCAGCCCAGTGGCTTTTAGTATATTTTTTGAGTTGTAGCTATCAGTCTTGGTCATTTCATAAATCCTTACATATTTTAACATTTACCCTCCATATTTCCTTACTTCCTCCCCCAGCCTCATGCACTCTGGCTTTGATTTTTACTCCTTTGCTGATGTTGCCTGTTTTTTTGTGTGCTGTTTGCCATTTGTGCATATATGTTAAGTTTTTTATTCCTTTTGTTGTTGTTGTTGTTGTTGTTGTGTGTGTGTGTGTGTGAAACATGGGGCACATGTGGAAGTCATTTTCCACCTCTGGTCATGTGGGGTGTTCTGGGGCTTGAACTCCAGCTTATTGGCAACACCTTTATCTGCTGAGCCATGTTGCTGACCCCTGTCTGTGTGTTCCCTTTGGAGAACTGTCTGCTCTGGTCCCTTTGTGTGGGATGACAGCACACTGGTTGTTTTTAATCTTACAATGGTGCTGTTGAGTGTGCATGTCCCTTGTATGTTCTAGGCTCAGTTCTGTTTTCAGATCTGTGATTCACAGGGATCTTCTGTCCTATGTGTTTTCACCTTCTTTTTGGTTTATTTTCTTTGAGACAGGGTTTCTCTGCATATCCCTGACTCTGTCCTAGAACTCACTCTGTAAACCATGCTGGCCCCAAACTCAGATCCGCCTGCCTCTGCCTCCGGAGTGCTGGTTCTAATGGTGTGCGCCACCATGCCCATAGTTTTCATATTGTTGATGGCATCCATTGAAACACACAAGACAATTTTAAATTCTGGGTCTAGAGATGAAACTTAGCTAGTAGAGTGCTTTTTTATCAGGCACCAAGCCTGTTGTGGGATATTTGTATGCTGTGTAAAGATGTATTTGCTGTGATTGGTTTAATAAAAAGCTGAATAGCCAATAACTAGGCAGGAGATATAAGCAGGACTTACAAAAAGAGAAAGGAAGAGGAAGAAAATCTAGGCGCTGAGGAGACACAGAGGAAACAGGAGGTACATACAAGATAGAGAGGTGATGCCATGTGATAGAGCATAGATCAATATAATGGGTTAATTTAAGTAAGAAGAACTAGTTTGGGACAAGCTTAAGCTATAAGCCAAGCTTTCATAATTAATAAGTGTCTATGTCATTATTTGGGAGCTGGCTGGCAGGACAGAGAAAAACTCTTTACAAAAGCCCTGGGTTCCATTCCCAGTACCACATAAGCCAGGAGGAATATGCCAGCAATCCCAGCACATGGGAGGTGGAGGCAGGAGGATCAGAAGTTTAAGGTTATGCGTAGTGAGTTTGAGGCCAGCCTGGGCTACATGAGACCGCTTCTTAAAACAGAAACATTTTAACCCTGAAGTTCATGGTGTCTGCTTTTCTTAAATGGTTGATCTGTGTTACATGTGTGCAGCTTTAACCCAGCCACAGTTATGCCCAGAGAGCTGACAGGAGCTGCTCGGAACCCAGCAGAGGGACCTATGGCCCAGAATTCTGTAGGCCGGGTCCAGGTTTCCCTCCTGTGGTATTTAGTAGACACCCTGGACCACTTAAACACCGAAGGTTTCTCCGTGAAGCATCAGTGCTCCAGAGAGGTGCTTTGGGACTGTACAGTGAGGTCCAGTGTCAGCCCTCACTCATGGCCGCCTCCCAGCTCTTCTGGCCCTTTCTCGGGCCTAATTGGCCTCCCTGGGCTCTGGTTACTGTAGGAACAGGCTTTGCCTGTTGCCTCCACCTCCATGGAGAGAGTGGTTAGGCTAACTTTTATCTTACCTGGGGACCCAAACCCAAGAGCTCCAGGCTGGAAGGGAGCAACACCCCACTTCCCATACTTGGGGCTGGACGTGGCAGCATAGTCACAGAGCTCACAGGCTGTCCCCCACACCAGCTCCCACCCTTCACCTTAGGCAGAGGCCCGGCTTATACTTCCTTTTAAGCGTTGTCATGCCACCTGGATCCTCCCTGGACAACCAGTCCTGCAGGCCATGACACTCATATACTAGAATGTCCCTTGCTTGGTGACATTCTACTACATGTCTACTATATGACAACTGCTATGTGCACCTGTCCCCTGAGTACTAGAAACTCTCTTTACCAGGTGACCCCTTTTCAGTCTCTTCTGTAGGGAAGGTCTGGGAGGACTTGAAGGGCTTGTCCAGGTACCTAGGATCTAAACTGTGTGTGTGTGTGTGGTGTGGTGTGGTGTGGTGTGTCTGGGGGTGTGCTTCAATCCAGTGACAGTCTCGGGTCACCTAGAGACCCATTGTCTTCGAGGAAACACGTTGGTTGAGCCAGCCAGCCACTCAAAAAGGCAAGAAGAGAGACAGAGGATCTGGCTCGGCTGCTAAAGCACTTACCTGTCATGCAGCAAGCCCTGAGCTCAGTCCCTAGCACCATGTCAAACGAGGTATTAGGGAGCAAACTTGGGTCTTCTGCACGATCAGTGTGCTATCTAACTGAACCATTGAGCCATCTCTCCAACCCTGGTGGATAAGATTTTCTTCTTTTTTAAGACAGGGTGTTGCTGTATAGTCCTGGCTGCCTGGAACTCACTAATGTCCCATGTTGGCCTAAACCTGAGATATTTTTTTTTTCCTGTTTTGCCTATAGGGTTCCAGGAAGATGTCCTTCCTGCTGACATCCTTTGCATGTCTTTCTGGCATCAGAGTGTGTGTATTTACACCCCTGATACTGGGCCTGCTGCCTCTTGCAGGGAGCAGCACAATTCTGGAGTTCTTCTTTTGGACCCAGAGCCAGCTTCATTTCCTTGGGGCCCTATCTGAATAGGGGAACTTGGCAGCTCTGGGTTGAAGGTCATTTTTTGTGTCATAGCCAGAGTCACAACGGAGGGAGTTTGCCGAGAAGCTGGAGTCCCTGTTGCACCGGGCCTACCACCTGCAGGAAGAATTCGGTTCCACTTTCCCCTCCGACAGCATGCTGCTGGACCTTGGTGAGCAGGACCATGCAGGCTGCTGCAGGCCTGAGATGCCAGGAACAGAGGTCGGGAACGAAGCAGGAGAAACAGGGCTTGGTTCCCCAGTGCTACAAACAAATCGCAGCTCCTGGGATCTCGTTGAACGAATAGGGAAACTGAGGTATTCCCTTAAAGATGGCAGACACTGAAGCAAGACGAGGCTCAAGGAGTCCATAGTTAGTGTCCGCGCCCTGGTCTCCCGGGAGCACCCTTGGGTAGTGTGTCTTCAGGCCTTCTTGTTCACATGGTGTTAGCCAAAAGCAGTCTGAGTGCCACAAACAGAAGTTCTCTTGTCACCTGGTGGAGGTGAAGCTGTGAGCCACAGAGGGGGAACCAGCTTGTTCAGCCCATCCTTGTCATGTCTGCTGTGTCTGGCCTTTCCCAGAGTACTGAGCCAGCTCTGTGGGCCACATCCTCCTTGGCTTCTTGGCATTGGCCTCAGTGTGGCTTTGCCCACTGGAAAAACCCTGATCCTTTGGATCTTCCTCTATAACTGAAGTTGATAGGACCTTCAGAGTGGCCACTATCAAGTCTATGGCCTCTGTTTATTTGACATACCTTTCCTAAGTTGCCTAGAAGGTCCAGCCCCCAGACTCTGGAGCTGGCAGATAAGGGAATGCTGGATAATTGCCCTGTGGATGTCCTTAAGGCAGTTTCAGCCTCTTAGAAAGGGAAACAGTAAATTGAGTGGTGGTGGTGGAGACTTTAATCCCACAGGGAGGCAGAGAAAGTAGGATCTGAACTCGAGGCCAGCCTACTACAGAGGGAGTTCTAGGACTAGGACAGCCTTTCAAAGACCTAAGATACACAGGAAAACCCGTCTCCAAAAACCAAACATCAAAAAACAAGAAAGAACCCTCTAGGTAGGGCCACAGAGACCAACGGAATGGGTATTGAGATGACCCCGTTGTTATCACACAGCTCCAGGCAGACAGAGCCTCTGGGGTATGGGGGTCAGTGCTGGGGGCAGGCCAGGATTCCTGCAGCACCATGGGTCTCAGCCCAGTCCTACTCCCTTTCAGAGAGGACCCTCATGCTGCCCCTGACTGAGGGCTCACTTCGTCTTCGGGCGGATGATGAGGACAGCCTGACCTCGGAAGATTCTTTTTTCTCAGCCACTGAGGTGATTGGCTTAGGGAAACAAGTTGGGTTGGGCCAGGACTTCTGGGCTAGCACTAGGTTGTGGGGAAGTAAAATTATTATTATTATTATTATTATTATTTTGGTGGAAACCAAGCCCTGCTTCCTAGAGACTCCGAAGTGCCAGGTCAGGGAGGCCTGAGAAGCCAGGCTCTGCATGGTCAGAGCAGAGGTGGTCCCACCCCCAGACTAAAGCACACCCAACTCTACTTCTCTAACCCATTCAGTCCTTTGGTTAGCATTAGTCTACTGCTAGGCTGGAGCAAGGGGAATGGTGTGCATGCTTGGAACAGGAAGATGGGAGCATGTGTTCAGTTGGCTAAAAGTAGGAGTGCTGAGGTCTAGGGCTGGACTCGAATGAGGCCTCCTGTCTCATGGGGCTAGTATGTCTTTGGCATCTCCATGAAGAGCCATAGGCAGGCTCCTTGGGTGGTCCCTGTTAGTGTGGCCCAGAGCTCTGGCCTCTGGGGTGCTGCTCACTGGCCTCCTTGGCCCCCTCTCCAGCTCTTTGAGTCCCTGCAGGTTGGAGATTACCCACTCCCTCTCTCCAGGCCTGCGGCTGCCTATGAGGAGGCTCTGCAGCTAGTGAAGGAGGGCAAAGTACCTTGCCGAACACTCAGGTGAGAACATGTGGCAGCTGTGGGTGGGCTCCAGTCCTGGGGAGGAGGTGCAGAGGTCCTCAGTGCCTGGCAGGGACTCCGCTCAATGAGTGCCTCACATTGGCCATGCCTGGCTCATCCCAGCATAGCAGAGGTCAAGAACAAACCCAGAAGGCCGGGTGTGGTGGCACATGCCTTTAACCCCAGCTCTTGGGAGGCAGAAGCAAACAGATCTCTGCGTTTGAGGACAGTCTGGTCTACAGAGGAAGTTCCAGGATAGTTAGGCTGTTAACATAGAGAATCCTGTCTCGAAAAACAAAAAACCCCACAAACCCAGAGCCAGGACGTAGTTTGAGGTAGAATGCTCACTTGGCTGGCACAGGACCTGAGTTCTGTTCCTGAGACAGTCAGACTGAAAACGACAGCCATACCTTTAGAAAGCTAGGCCTGTAGCCATACTTAGTGTGATCTTGACAGCTCTCTCGCCTTGGCCCCACTGTGCTCTTTCTGTGCTTACATGTGGGCTCTAAACTTCCCCTTTGGATAGAGCACTTGGTAGTCTGGCCTTGACCGTGAGTTTCCTGTGTAGCTAACTGAGAATGACCTCAAACTCCTGAGTGCTGGGATTGCATGCACGTGCCACCACACCAAGTTTCTTTTTGAGACAGGGTTTCTCTGTGCAACAGCCCTGGCTGTCCTGGAACTCACTCTGTAAATCAGGCTGGCCTTGAACTCACAGAGATCACCTGCCTCTGCCTCCCAAGCACTGGGATTAAAGGTGTGTGCTGATGCCACCCAACAAGAAAATGTTATAAGCATACATTAATTATATATAATAGTTTCATTGTGACTTTGTTTGTTTGTTTTGTTTTTGATTTTGAGACAGTGTTTCTCTGTGGCTTTTGAAGACTGTCCTGGAACTAGCTCTTCTAGACCAGGCTGGTCTCAAACTCACAGAGATCTGCCTGTCTCTGCTGTGACTAAAGGCGTGTGCCACCACCACCCGGCTTTCATTGTGACATTTTTATACGTAGAGTATTTTGATCATATTCAACCCCTGTCCTCCTCTCCTTCCTGTTGATCCCTCTTTTCCACCTATCTCTGTGTGTGTGTGTGTGTGTGTGTGTGTGTGTGTGTGTGTGCGCGAGCGCGTGCACACGCGCACGTGCATGTACATGCATGTGTGAGAGAGAGGGAGAGAGAGAGAGCAAGCAAGCAAGCGTGAACTTGAGCCAGTGTGCAGTGTTTGCCTTAGGGTTGCCTCCAGAAGCATGGCGTATAGGTAGGTGAGGGCTATTTCAGGAGCATGGACACCTTATCAGTGGGTGCACTACAGAAGAGAATGTCTTCCCATCAGCATTAACTAAATATGAAGCATAAATCTTCTGGGTGCTCTCTGCCCTCTGAAGTGAACCTTGCTGAGTTGTGTGGACTTGGCACTTTGTTTTCTGGTCATGGCTTGTATGGTTTAAAATTCCACTGACTGAAAACAGCAGAAAGCTCTCTTGAGTGCTGTAGTGACTTAGAGAGAGGTGGCATATGGAACTAACTGGTTGGCCATTTTTCCTTTGCCGGGGAACAGTGATGGTTGATTGTGGCCTAAAACACTGAAGTCAGCCTAGGTACTATAGTTATAACTGCCACCTATGCCCAGGACCAGAGGGGTCAATGAGGCTCCAGAAAACATCCAATCAGCCTGTGCCTTTGGCAGGGGGAGAAACTGAACAGAGGGAGGCTGGTGCCAGCCAGAGGTCACATTGCCAGGCTGAAGCAGTTGGGCCTCTACCCCTTCCTCCTTGCCCAAGGTACACCCTGCCCTCCGTTGGGCCTTTGCTAGGCAGGACCAGGTGGCATGACACCATCTGTTCCTCTCCTCAGGACAGAGCTGCTGGGCTGCTACAGTGACCAGGACTTCCTGGCCAAGTTGCATTGCGTGCGGCAGGCCTTTGAGGTGGGTGTGATTCCAGGGGCCACTGGGGAGGGTGCTGGGCCTGCACTACACAGCCACAATGCCCAGCCATGACTCTGCCCTCTCCATGGCCTCTGGGAGCTGCCAGCTCACCCCCTTCTTTCTTTAGGGGCTTCTAGAAGAAAGGAGCAACCAGGTCTTCTTCGGGGAGGTCGGCCGGCAGATGGTGACAGGCCTGATGACCAGGGCTGAGAAGGTAGTGGGGAGTGGGGCTGTTTGAGATTTTCTTGCCTACAACCTCTCCCTCCAAAAACTTATTTCTGGCTGGCGTTTGCTTTGTTTTGTTTTGTTGATGTTGATTGGCTCTTTAACAACAATAGACTGGGGCCTCTGAGATGCTCAGTGGGTAAAACCACGTGCTCAGTAGGACTGTGATCTAAGAAAGATCCCCAAAACCCATGGTGAAAAGGGAGACCAAGTCCTAGAAGCTGTCCTGATCTCCACATGCAGCCTGTGGTATGGGTGTGCCCACAGTCACACGAACACCCTAATAATTAGGACAACACTGCTTGGGGCTGAGATGATGATGACTTGGTTAGTGATGGCTGGCTGTGTGAGCATGAGGATCTGAGTTCAGAACCCGACTATTAAAAAGCCATGTGTGGTAAAGTGTGTTGTAATCCCAGTGCTGTGGAGGTGGAACGAGCCAGACCCTTGGGGTTCCTTGACAGTCAGGCTAATTTGGTGATCCCCTAGCCCCATCGAGAGACCCTGTCTGAGGAATGACTCCCGACCTCCCCTCTGGCCTGCACATACATATAAACACTTTCAAACCAAGTAAAGGAGTCCTGGCATTTTCCTATGGCCATGGGGTGCTGGAAAGGGTTGCGGATCCTTCCCAACCTGGAAATGATATTCCAGTTTGGGAGATTAGAGACTTCAACTCTTTCTTACTTGTGATTCCAACAGTTCAGCTTTATAAAGCTAACCAGTTATGAAATACAAACCACAAGCCAGGTATTGGCGGTGCACACATTTAATCCTATACTTGGAAGGCAGAGGCAGGCTTATCTGTGAGTTTGAGGTCAGCCTGATCTACAGAGTAAGTTCCAGGACAGCCAGAGCTTCATAGAGAATCTCTGTCTCAAAAATCAAAGTTAAACAGCAAAAGAAATGCATATCACAGAATGTCCCCTGCATCTGTCCAAGGCAGCCCTTGCTGAAGTCCCACATCTATTCCATGAACATTCTGACCATGGGTGCCATTGGCCACCTCCTTAGCTTGTGCCCTGCCAGCAGCTTCCAGCTTTTGCTTGGTGGTATCCCATGGTAACTCCTCCTCCAGCATGCTGGAGTGGGGAATTAGTGACTGCAAAATCCTCCATCTTGTGGGCTGGCTCTGGTGTGTCCTGTTTCCTGGTGGACAGGCATCTTGGTGGCATCTGCTGTTCTTCAAGTGTTAACAGCTGTCATCATCCCCACACAGACTCCACGGGGACCTTTGAGGTCTCTGTCTAGGGATCTTGCTAGTTCACGTAGATCCCTGTTGGCAACAGTAGAGTTTGTGTCCTCACGTCTTGGCAGATAACTGGGTTTTTGTAATCTTAACCTTTGTCACTCTATCCACTGTTCCATGGTTCTTCGCTTGTGGAAGAGGTTGCATAATTTTCCATATTTAAGGCTCACTTGTGCTTTTGTTCATGGATTGGAGTCTCTTTAGAGAGGCTGTTCTGTAATAGGATGGCTGTGTGGCTGAGGGTGACGGTGAACTCCTGACCCTCCTGCATCTCCCTCCTGAGTGATAGGATCTCAAGCATATACAACCATGCCCAGCCTCTTTAGTTGTTGCTAATTACATTTTTAGGGTGTTTATTTTGTGTGCGTGAGTATGGGGCCATGTGCATATACCACAGTTTATGAGTGAAGGACAGAGGACAACTTGTGGGAATTGGTTCTCTTCTTCTACTGTATGGGTTCAGAGGTTGAACTCAAGTTGTCAGGGTCGTGGTATGTGCTTTTACTACTGCAACATCTGGATGGTTCTCCTTTTTCTTTTTCTTTTTTTTTTTTTTGGAGCCCAGGCTGGCCTCAAACTCATACCAATGCTACTGCCTCAGCTTCCTGGGGCTCTGCTGGAGCAAAGCTGATTTATAGGCTGTCCCTCACTATTTGCTCTCCTATGCTGGAGGAATGATCTAAAAGCCCTGTATACATCATTTTCCTCCACTCCTTCAGACCCCCTGGTCCAGCTGCCCTCAGTCATGATCTGAGTGCTGGCATGGGCTATGCTGGGCATACTTTTCCCAGTGCAGCTTTGGGTGCTGGGGTCCTGGGTGCATACCAGACCCTCTGCCTGCTTTAGACTTTCATCTGTGCTGCCTCTCTGTGCATAGCACATCTTTCCTCAATGATTTTTCTATTTAGACAATTGAAATCCACAGAGTATGGGAAGGTGTGTATAATAGTTAATGGTGAAGGAAAGCACCCTGAGGGCTCCCACCTCTGGCCCTGTCACCCTGTACTCTTCTTATGATGACCCTCATCCTTCCCACCATGCAGTGAAGTCCACAAGGGCCAGGGTTGTAAGCCTTGCACAGGTGTATATGCAGTTGTGGCCCTGACAGGTGCTGTATTCACCTTAGCCAGGTAATTGCCCCTGGTGCCTGCCATCTGTCCCCAAAGTGAGCTCCAGGCAGCTTTTTTTATGTCTCCCTCCAGCCCATCAGAGCTCTGCTACTGTATTGTTTAGCAGATGAGGAAACTGAGCCTGGAGAGGAAAGGGCGGCTTCCCAGGCCATGGAGCAAGTGAAGTATAGAGCTAAGCTTTGCAGTTAAGTTGGCCAGCTGGGTCCATCCTGTGACCTTAGTTGGCTCTTCTTGGCCTCCTAGGAATAGGAGGGGGAACAGAAGTGAGGTGGCCTAAGGCCAGGCCTTTCTCAGCAGGCCTCTACTGCCTGAGCCCCATGACAGGAGCACTCATGTAGACCTGTTTAGGCTCCCCTTGGGAAATGCCCAGGCTCTGTAGCATCAGGGCCACTTTGTAATTATGCAGCCTTTGGCCAAGCCTTTTGTCTCTAAGTGGGCTGTTTCCATTTATAAGTGGGTGTGTCCTATGTCAGCCACCGCCATGCTAGGCAAGCCTGTGCTGAGCCTGTCCCTGCAAGAGTTTGCTCCAACTGCTAATGGAGTTTTTCTGTGCCAAGGCTGATGGTAGCACAGGTGTGTGTGCAGCGCCTCCCATCTCACCTCTTAAAGCCACACCTTTTGGGTACCTCCAGGCTGTGCCTGGCTCCCAGAAGGCCATAGCAGTTTAGTAATGAGCCAGACATGTCTGGGTGCCCTGGTGTGGAATCTGCCCCAGACACACCCTGGTTCTCGGAAAGGTGCAGGCAAAGACACCTCCTTGCCTCCTCTCTGGGGTGGGGCCCCAGCTGTGCTGTCATATTCTGCCTGTGAATCTTATCCTGTTGGGTCTCAGGGCCTCTCCCCCAACCAGGACCTGCTGTGTTTCTCACAGAGTCCCAAAGGCTTCCTGGAGAGCTATGAGGAGATGCTGAGCTACGCCCTGCGGCCTGAGACCTGGGCCACTACCCGGCTGGAGCTGGAGGGCCGAGGGGTGAGTTGGCTCATGTTGAGCTCTTAGCATCTTTCAGAACTGAGATCCTTTTTTTGAGGGCTCTGCATTGATGCTAAGTAGCTGAGAAGGCTCTCAGTGCATAGAGCCTGGGTCTAGCCATTTCCTCATGTGTCATGCACAGGCCTCTCTGGCCTCAGCTTTCTGTCTGTACAGCCACTCTAGACACAGCACCCCCTCTTGCAGGTGGCATGCATGAGCTTCTTTGACATTGTGCTGGACTTCATTCTCATGGATGCCTTCGAGGACTTGGAGAACCCTCCATCTTCGGTGCTCGCTGTCCTGCGTAACCGCTGGCTATCTGACAGCTTCAAGGAAACGGTGTGTCACCATCTCTTTCCCATATTTCATGTCACATTACTTGGGCACTCGTCTCCTTGTCCCTGGAGTTCATTTATCAGTCCTCTGACTTCCTGGCCAGTCCCTGTCCACTGAGATCTGGGGTGACAGATAGGTCCAGGGTTCTCTGTAGGCATTCTGGAGCTCCCTGATGCCCTGGTTCCAGCAGAGTGCACATTTCCCTCTGTGTTGTACCTCACATGGTGCAGAACCCTCTCTCTGGGCTGATACTAATTACATTTATCTTAATGCATCACATTTGTTTAAAATGGGAAAACTTCCCGCCTCACACTGCTACCCCCAAAACAAACAAAAACAAGTCAGGCAGTGGTGGCGCACACTTTAATCCCAGCACTTGGAAGACAGAGGCAGGCATATCTCTGAGTTCGAGGCTAGCCTGGTCTAGTTTCAGGACAACCAGAGTTACATATTGAGAACCTGACTTGAAAAACCAAAATCATAGGAGTTGGGGAGATGGCTCAGTGGTTAAGAGCCACTGGCTGCTCTTCCAGAGGTCCTGAGTTCAATTCCCAGCAACCACATGGTTCCTCACAACCATCTGTAATGAGATCAGGTGCCCTCTTCTGGCATACATGTATACATGATAAAACATAAAAAAACAAAACAAACAAAAACCTCAACGTCACCAGTGACACTCTAGTAACATTGTGGTGCTGCTGCCCATAACTGATCTCCAAGTAGGCCATTTATAGATGCTCATCATGGCTCCCCACAACCACCAGGTGAGGTGGGGTGCCTATCATGGCCATTTTACAGAGGAGGAAACTGAGGCTTGGAGTTCTGAAGCGGTAAGGGTTAAAGCATAGGTGTATATGGAGAGAAAGAGATGGCTCTGTGGGTAAGAGTGCTCACTGCTCTTGAAAGGCACCAAGTGTGATTCATGATGCTTATGTGGCATCACAACCACTGTAACTCCAGTATTGGGGATCCCATGTCTCCTGCCTTCTGTAGGCTCCTGCGTGCGAGAGCACACACACACAAGCACACGCACACGCACGCACGCTCACACATACAGTAAAAAACTGTTGCCAAATTTAAGGTAAAGAAAAAGCAAGGCTTGGGCACGGTTGAGTGTGGGTAAGTTGTGGGAAGCACTCATCCAGGGCCAGCACTGGGCCATGGGTTAGAATGTTCTAACTCTAGGCTGGGGTCTTATCTGTGTTTCAGGCCCTAGCCACTGCATGCTGGTCTGTCCTGAAAGCCAAGAGGAGACTCCTAATGGTGAGTGACTGGTGGGGCCCTTTGGGAGGTTATGCAGGGTCCTAAGTGGTCAGAGCTCCCCTGATTAGTTGGATTGATTGGGGAAGGGACAGGTGCAGCAGAACATCCCACCCCCACTGATCACCCACCCTGCCACTGTACCCCACTTGAACATCCCAGCCCCCACTGATCACCTACCCTGCCACTGTACCCTGCTTGGCCAGGAGCCCCAGAGGGCATGTAGCTCCATCATGTCTCCCCTTTCAGGAGCAGCCATCATATTCCAGGACTCAGAAGAGGAGAAGGACAGGAAGGGAGGGAGGGAGAGAGAGGAAGGGTAGGTTTGAGTGAGTGCACATGAGTGGCCAGTGGTTACAGAAGTCAGAGAGCAGGCAGAACCTTCCTCCTTCCCAGTAGGCAGAAGGTATCTGCACCCTGGATGTAGTAGTAGGCTTTGCCCCCTAAGGCTGCATGGGGCAGCTCTCAGCGCAATCTGCTGGCTATACAAGCCCACCACTTGCCCAGGGCCAGCTAGCCATGTTGTAAGTGGGCCTTTAGATGACCCCTGATCTCCAACCCCGACCTGGTCCTTATCCCATAGGTGCCTGATGGCTTCATCTCCCATTTCTACTCCGTATCGGAGCATGTCAGTCCTGTGCTGGCCTTTGGCTTCCTTGGACCCAAGCCTCAGCTTGCGGAAGTCTGTGCTTTCTTCAAGGTAGATGAACAACCCCTGCTTCCCTGCTCCTGATACAGGCACCCTCTCACTGCCACAAGAGGGGTGGGAGCCTGGGCTGCTCAGGAAGGCAGGGCCTGAGAATGGGAGAGTGGGCTGGGGCTTGGTCATTGAGAAAGGGACTTTGTAGGATGTAGAGAACATCACAGGACCCAGACCCAATATTGGTCTCCTCCCCGCAGCACCAGATTGTGCAGTACCTGAGGGACATGTTCGACCTGGATAACGTGCGCTATACATCAGTGCCAGCCCTAGCAGAGGACATCCTACAGTTGTCCCGGCGCCGCAGCGAGATCCTGTTGGGCTACCTGGGGGCACCAGTGGCTAGCAGCACTGGGCTGAATGGGCCACTGCCTCAAGAGAATGGGCCCTTGGAAGAGCTGCAGTAATGGGGACACAGGCTGGAGGGGAGGTGGCTGCTTGAGCCTTATTCACAAGGATGACAGGAGAGAGAAGGCTGCCCCTCCCCCTTCCTTCAGGGTGGCATCCAAGGGCCAGGTGGCCAAGGGCCATTGTCCCTGAGCCTGCTACACTTCCTCATCTGGGAATCCCAACACCCAGAGGACAAATTTCCATGGAGAGGAACCACTAGGAGCCTATCCAGATGCCCTCAGGGTTACCTGAGCAGCAGGGACAGGCCAGGGACAGTAAGGTGTGACAAGGGGAAGTTGGTGAGAGAGGAAGGTGTTGTAGAGATATGGACCATAGAGCCCCAATCCCCTCTGGGCTGCAGACAGAGGGCAAGGAGATGATCGGTGAGGGATAGGACATGCAGGGCTATGTGGTGACAGTCACAGGGTCCTGGAATAGGAGCTAGCACCCAGGCTCCTGGCCTGTATAGAAAGTCCCATCTGGGCCATCCAGAGGTGAGCTCACCCCACCTGTGCTCACATGTAAGCTGGGACTAGCCCTTCAGAAACCCAGGCACCAACCCAGGACCCTGTCCCCCACATTTCCACACCCCACCACCACCAAAGATGGAGGAGGTGGGACTGGGTACTTCCCACTCCCGTGAGCCTAGAACTTCCTGGGCAGTGCTAGGCTCCAGCTGAGGGCTCTAACCCGAGCTCATAAAGGCCTAGCACCTGTGTTAATATCTGATGCTCTAGAAGTGAGGGCCTATGGACCATGGCAGGAAGGGCAGAGGGTGGCAGAGGATGCACAGCAACCCCCCCTCCCCAACACACACACACAAGAAGCTGGACTCAACACTTTGCCTTCAGCTCCATGCACACACACTTTGAGGCTGCACGGCAGCATAGAGCCACCGCAGGGCTGCTGCCACCCAGGGTCCTGTAAGCATTTGTCATGGCAGCTGCAGGGGTCCTGGCAACCCGATCTGGGAAGTTTTTATTTATTGCCTTAACACTTTATTTGTATGTTCTGCCCCTTCCAGGTTGTAAGACTCCTGGTTTGGTCTGGAGTTGAGCACTGGCTCCTGGGACCCAGTCCCCCTGGAAGGGGCAAGGGCCTCCTCGGGTCAGGAGGATACAGTGAGAGAGGGTGGCCATGGCTCTGGCTCCAGATTCTCCTCTCTGAGGCCTGTGCTTAGAAGGGAGCAGCCCTCCGAGCTCAGTCTTGACATTCCATTCATTTGCACTTACCCTGAGCTGTGAATGTAATCCTGGGCCAAGGCCCACTCTGATTTGCCCCTGAATCCCACAGCAGTAGCGTTTTCATCTTGTCCTTGTTTGTGTCCATACACTGCTGTCTAGCACTCATCTGTCTCAGCTTCCATTCCCCAATGTAAAGCGTGCGCAGTGACTGTGAGTCAGATAAATGATGGAAACGGCCTCTTCCTGTGTCTTGCTGGGTGCAGGGGCTGGGCTGTAGTGGGGTGGAAGAAGTTCCAGGAGGAACAAGGTCACAATCTGCCTGATGTGAGCTGTGAACCCTCTTGATGTCATGTGACAGCATGACAAGTTCTGGGATGGCAAGATGCAGGTGTGATGTGGGTGGCCTGCACCTCTAGTCCTCAGTTTCAACATCTGTAAATTATAGGCATTTCACCCAGCCAGGGCCAGGTAGCCACAGGCCATCAGGTCTTCATGTGTCTTTATGGACATCTGTCTGAGGGCTTCTATTGCTGTGATGAAACACCGTGACCAAAAGCAACTTGGGGAAGGAGGGAATTATTTCACTCAGTTCCTTATGACTGTTCATCATCAAAAGCCGTGAGGGCAGACTGGAGAGATGGCTCAGGAGCTAAAAGAGTTGCCTGCAGGCCTAGAAGGTTGATGGCTCAGAGGTTAAAAACACTGCTTGCTCTTCCAGAGTTAATTCCCAGCCACAAGGTGGCTCACAACCATCTTTAATGAGATCTGATACCCTCTTCTGGCATACATACAGGCACAACACTATATACATAAATAAATCTTGGCAGGAACCTGGAGGCAGAAGCTGGTGCAGAGGCCATGGAGGGGTGCTGCTTACTAGCTTGCTCAGCCTGTTTTTGTATAGAACCAAGGGCCACCAGCCCAGGGTTGGTTCTGCCAACAATGGACTGGGCCTTCCCATTAATCACTAAGAAAGTGTCCCACAGGTTCACCTACATGGGGCTGTAGGCTGTAGGCATTTTCTCAATTGAGGTTCCCTCTCTGACGACTCTAGCTTGTGTCAAGTTGACAAAAACCAAAATAAGCAATCTTTAATCCCAGCACTCAGAGGTAGAGGCAGGAGGATCTCTATGGGTTTGAGGCCAGCCTGGTCTACAGAGTTCCAGGACAACAAGGGCTATATAGTGAGATGCTATCTCAACAGTTCTTAAGGGCTAGGGACTGGGCATTGAGTAAATGGCTCAAATAGTTCTTGCTGTGGGAGTTCAGTCCCCAGCATCCTGGTAAAAGCCAAGCACTGTGGCAGCATAGTTCCAGCTGGAGTAGAGATAAGAGGGTCCTTAGGGCCTTGCCAATTTAGCTGAATCACAAATCTGGGGTCAATGAGAGATCCTGCCTTAAAACATCAAGTGGAGAGTGATTATGGAGGACACTACTGACCTCTAGTCTCATATACATGTACAACAAGTGCATGGATACACACAGAAGTTTTCTTTCTTTTTTTCTTTAGACAGGGTCTCTCTATGTAGTCCTGGATGTTCTGGTCCTTGCTTTGTAGACCAGGTTGGTCTTGAATCCACAGACATCTGCCTGGCGCTGTGTCCCGAGTGGCTGGGACTAAAGTCATATGCCACCACAATCGGCTTTACAGGATTTTTTTCTTTTTGTTTCTTTTTTAAAAACAATTTTATTTGGTGGAAAAACATCTCTCATGTAAAATAAATACCCATCCAGTCCTGGTCTGGGAGACCGTTTTGAAGGACCCAGGAAGGCAGGTATATCCCAGATCTGAGGATAGGTTAGGGGATTTCTACATCACAGAGGGCCACTTTCTCTGCACTCCAGTGGACAGGAGCAGAAACTGGAAGCCAGGATAGGGGGATCAGTTTGGGGGTAAAGCCAAGGACATGCACTTCATGCCTTACCAGGCATGCTGTCTTAGACATGTCAGAGTCTGGGGATGAAGTAGTCCTCACTTTACAGGAATTTTTTCAAGGACTGAAGGTGCATTTTTGTGGAGAGCAATTAGCCAGCATTCACAAAGCCCTGGATTCAATCCCCAGCATCACACTATCCAAAATACACTACAAAACCAATGCCTTTAGCTGGCGATTAGAGCTCTGCCACATTTGTCTCCTCCCCAGTGTATTCAGAGTGAGCTTCTGGCTTCTTTCATAAGCACTTGAGTGAGCAGACTTGAGGGCAGTGTTCCAGTGAGCGCAACCCTATCACAGTCGCACCTGAAGCAGTAATTCTGTCCTGTCCTGTCTAGTGAAGCTCTTGCAAGGCTTGACTCTAGCCCTACTTGGAAATGGTGTGGGTGTGGTTGCGCAGTTTACAATTCTGGGGAAAGGAGATTGAGCATAATGATCAGAAGATCAGAGCCATCTATGGCTACACAGAGTTCAAGGCCAACCTGAGCTTCAAGAGACCCTGTCTGAAAAGGGGACAGGTTAAGTGGCACGCTTAACACTCAGGTAGAGCCACCTCTAGCTACTACATAATTCTAGGCTAATCTGGCTCTACATGAGACTCTCAAAAAGCAGAAACAAAAGAGGGCAGGGGATGTGGCTCAACTGGTAGAGTACTTGTCTGTATTCAGGAAGACCTGGGCTTCAGTCTCTGTAGAACCACCTAAACTGGGCATGGTGGCACACACCTGTGGGGCCAGCACTGTGGGGGTGGAAACAGGAGGTCAAAAGGACAACATTGTCCTCAGTTCCATAGCAAGTTAGAGGCCAGCTGGGACACCTGTGACTTTGTCTCAAACAAACAAAAATGGAGGGGTGCATGCTTGATTCCCCATCAGCAACTTTAGAGGTGTAATCTGTGACTGACATGTCACTCCAACACTGGGAAATAAGTGGACTGCAAGCCAGGTGGTGGCGCATGCCTTTAATCCCAGCACTCAGGAGGCAGAGGCAGGCAGATCTCTGTGAGTTCCAGGACAGTGTGGTCTACAGAACTAGTTCTAGGACAGGCTCCAAAGCCACACAGAAACCCTGTCTTCAAAAACAAAAACCAACAAAAAGTGGGCTTTAAACAAGGCCAGTAGTTTATTTAAGCAGCCTTGTTGAGGCATACTTTGCACCCCATACACACATTTTCTTAAGGATTTCAGTAAGGATGCACAGGCATGTACCAGTTCCTATGATGTACTTCTAGAACATTCCTATCACCCTCTGTGCTCTCCAAGCTGTCAGCAGCTTTCTCTACTCCTTGCTTTTTCTGAACATTTCCTGTAAATTGGTGTGGTCTTGGAGTTGTGCTTACTCTGGGAGAATGATGTTTTGAGAGTAATTCATTTTGTAACTGGGGATCCAATGCAGAGGTCATGTATGCAAAGCAAATACTCTGCCAGTAGAGCTACACCCACTTCTCTGGTTTTGTTTTTTAGATTTGTGTGTGTGTGTGTGTGTGTGTGTGCACATGCACACACACTTCTAGTGCTATGATGAAACATCATGACCAAAGCAACGTTGGGGAGGAAAGGGTTTATTTGGCTTACACTTCCACACCATAATCCACTGCTGAAGGAAGTCAGGACAGGAACTCAAACAGGGCAGAAACCTGGAGGCAGGAGCAGATGCAGAGGCCATGGAGGGGTGCTGCTTCCTGGCTTACTCCTCATGGCTCTGCTTTTTTTTTTTTTTTTTTTTTTTTTTTTTTTTTTGGTTTTTCGAGACAGGGTTTCTCTATTGCTTTGGGGCCAGTCCTGGAACTTGCTCTGTAGACCTGGCTGGCCTTGAACTCAGCTGCCTCTGTCTCCAGAGTGCTGGGATTAAAGATGTGGGCTACCAATACCCAGCTTTCAACTTGCTTTCTTATAGAACCCAGGTTCTTATAGAACCAGCCCAGGGATGGTACCACCCACAATGAGCTGGGCCCACCCCTATGCCCAATAGGCTTGCCTACAACTCAATCTTATGGATGCATTCCTTCCTTCCTTCGTTTTGTTTTTTGAGACAAGAGTTTCTCTATGTAACCACCCTGGCTGTCCTGGAACTCGTTCTGTAGACTAGGCTGGCCTTGAACTCAACTCACAGAGATCCATTTGCCTCTGTCTTCCAAGTGCTGGGATTAATGGTGTGTGCCACCACCAACTGATGTGGAAGCATTTTCTTAATTAAAGTTTCCCCCTCTCTTTAGCTTGTGTCAAGTTGACATAAAACTATCTAGCAAAGTAAATGTGTGTGTGCGCGTGCGTGCGTGCGTGTGTGTGTGTGTGTGTGTGTGTGTGTGTGTGTGTGTGCTTGTGAAGGAGAGTTCAGTGTCCACAGAAGCCAGAGGAGTCAGATCACCCCTAGAGCTGTGACTATAGGGATGCCTGGATCTGTAACTACAGTTCCAGGGGAAATTTGATGACCTCTTCTGACCTCCACAGGCATTGCATGCACACAGTATACAGACATATACATACAAGCCAAACGACATACATATATATATGAACAAATGCTGTCTCTCTGGGATGCTGTGATTGGCACAAGGGACCAAGGAGGAGGGTCATATGGAATGATCAGAAGGATTTAAGATGCCATTGGTCTAAATCTCTCAGAGGGAGGAGTTGGAGGCAGAGCTCCTCATCTACACAGCTGGTCTGACCTTGTCACCTTTGCCATGTCAAGGAACCCTGCAAGGTCTGGTAGGCACACTTCTTTCAGCAACAAAGATGTACCCATGGATTTACTTTGCCTCTCTAGACCCATATGTGATAGCTGCCCTGGTCCCAAATGTCCTCCAAGAGTCAAATGTGAAGTAAACTAGTAGTTCATACCATGGGAACAGGAGTCAGTGCCCAGTGGGAGAAGCTGATTGTGCATTGCAGGTTTTTGCTTTCAGCAGGTACAAACTAAACATGCCTGATATCTGGTATTAGATGTCACCTAGGGTGACTGCACAGGCCATCCTTATCTGGAAGATTCTTTTTTTTCTTTTTTTCTTTTGAGACAGGGTTTCTCTGTGTAGCCTTGGCTGTCCTGGAACTTGATTTGTAGATCAGGCTGGCCTCCAGCTTACAGAAATCCCAGAGATGCACCTGCCTATGCCTCCCGAGTGCTGGGATTAAAGATGTGTGCCATCACTGACCAGCTATCTGGGGGATTCTTACACAAGAATGTTTAGCTTCTGAAACACAATGACCTATATCCAATTTGATTTCTGGAACCTTCTGTAAGAATGTCACATATGGATACGCACGTGCACGCGCACACACACACACACACACACACACACGCACGCACGCACACACGCGCACACACACACACACACACACAGAGATTATTTTGATCCTCCTCCCATAGCTTCCCAAATGAAGAAAGGATAAGTGCACACCACCAGCAATACCATAAAAGTCAAAAGTCAAACTCACAATTTGGTTTTTAGTTTAGTTGTTTTTTTTTTTTTCTTCTATTTTTGAGGCAGATTTTCATGTATCTCAGGCTAGTCAAGGCCTGAGGCTGACCTTAAATTCCTGATCCTCAAAAAAAAAAAAAAAAAAAAAAAAAAATTCCTGATTCTCCTGCCTCCTCCTAGGTGCTGGGACTATTGGCATGATCCATCTGGTGTATCCTTTCTTTTTTTGAGACAAAGCCTCACTATGTATATCAAGTTTTCTTGGAACATAATATGCAGCATGGGCTATAATTCCATCCTCCTGCCTCTGCCTCTCAGGTGATAAAATTTTAGGTCATGCCACCCAGTTAAATATTTTATTTAATTAAAAATTAGCAAAAATAGGGACTGAAAAGATGGCTCAGAGATTAAGAGCACTGGCTGCTCTTTCAGAGGTCCTGAGGTCAATTCCCAGCAACCACATGGTGGCTCACAACCATCTGTAATGAGATCTGGTGCCCTCTTCTGATGTGCAAGCATACACTGCACACATAATATATAAATAAATCTTTTAAAAAATTGCTTGCAAGAGGAAGTTGGGTGTGGTGGAACACAGCTATAGTCTCAACACTTGGGTGGCAGGGGCAGGCAGATCTCTGAGTTTGAGGTCAGCCTACATGTTGCCTACCTAATGAGTTCCAGACCAGTTAAGAATACATAGTGAGACCCTGCCTGAAAAAAAAAATAATAAAGAGCAAACCAACTTCCCTACTTTCTCTCCAGAGCGCTCTCTATCCTTAGTAGCAATGGTGACCTCAGAGCCTCAATGGCCCAGCTCACCTCCCTCAGTATCCTGAGGTTCTTTTACACAGTTAGGCTGGACCACAGAACAGTGATCTATGTTCTTCCCTCTGCCAGAAACTCACCCCATGATTCCCACACTTCTTTAGTTCATCATCTTGTCACTTCCTCAGGAATTCTCTCCCTCTGTGTCAGGGACTTTGCCTCTGTGGGCCTGTTGAGGAGGGGTTGGGCAGCCTGATCTCCCATGACTGCCCCGTCTCAGAGAACTATTCTGGGAAGCCGATGGCCATTCTTCACACTTCTTTCTTTCAGAGGCTAATAATGGCAGTGTCTGAGAGAGCTCAGGGCAGGTGACAAAAGAGGTGAGGCCAGCTGACCCAGACAAGTTCAGGCTGGGCTGGGGAGATGGAAGGGAAGCTGAATACAGCTGGAGGCAGGGGCTTCCTGATCCAGAGCTGGATTCTGAGTCACCAGCAAGTCCCCAACCTACTCAGACTAACCTCTGTCCTAGCTTCTGCAGGCTGCCAAAATAAGCCACTCTAGCTAATGACCTCTTTGGTTTATTCTCAGTCCACCTCATAAGCACCATGTTATTTATTGAGTATTTATTCTAGGTCATCTATCAGGAACTTGTGCTATGTCATTTATCAAGTACATGATAGGTCTGGGTTGGGCCAGGTTTTGGATGTAAGTTGCCTGTTTGCTTGTTCTACGGTGGAGTTACAACCACTTGTATCAGAAACCCAAGAACATAGAATATGGAGGCCAAAGCTCCAACTCAGACCCACACCCCAGACAGACCCAAGAACCTCCATTTTTTTTGGGGGGGGGTTCAAGACAGGGTTTCTTTGTAATGCTTTGGAGTCTGTCCAGGAACTTGCTCTGTAGACCAGGCTGGCCTCAGACTCACAGAGATCCTCTTGCCTCTGCCTCCTGAGTGCTGGGATTAAAGGTGCTCACCACCAACACGTGGCTAAGAACCTGCGTTTTTATTGTGCATGCTATGGGCTCAGTGAGGTCAGAGAACCATTGCTTATTGGCAGAGACAGACAAGGAAATAATTACAGTGTAATGTAGCTAGAGATGAGGTAGACAAAGGGGGTTCAACTGTAAGAGCACTGGAGGCCCCTATGGTTTTTGTTTGTTTGTTTTGAGGCAGCCCAGAGTGGGCTTGAACTCACAGAGATCTTCTTGCTTCTGTGAAGGCCCTTCTTTTAACCTTGGGAACCTGTAAGTATGAACTGACAAATAAGCCAGACTAGGCAAGGAAATGGGGCAGGAGTGTGTGTGCCCATTCCAAGCAGAGGAACGGCATAGGTAAAAGCTTGGAGACAGAATACCTGACCTAGACTGTGGGTGGGAGGCGTGGCTGTTTCCTCAGTAATGTTTTGGGAAAACAGAGAAAGGTAGATGGAACATCTGGACTTATTCAAAATGTTCCCAGGTCGCCTCGATATGTAGCATAATTAATGGAACCAGTAGCATTCCATCTAAGATGCCTACTATGTGCTCCGTCTCAGGAGTTAGGACGCATAATCTTTTAACAAAAAGGCTCCTCTGCAGAACCGTGACTCCTATATGTCAATAAACGGCAGAAAAAAATTGGCACTAGGTCTTTGGCCTCAATTTACGTTTATGGACAGGAAGCCAGAACCTGAAAGGGTGAGTCAAAAGTGATGCTAGGATAAGCCTGGGCTTCATAGTGACACACTAATTTTTGTTTTCAAAATGAGTCAATTCAGACCCGAGGTGCAGAGACTCCCTTTCCACCGCGTTCACGGTTCCCGGAAGCCTCTACTCTGGGAGCAGGTGCCAGACGAACCAAAGCTCCCACCAAAGTACAACACGCCCCCCGAGATAGCGCCTGATTGGCTCCTCCTGCCCACACTCCGGACCAGGCTTACCTTTTGATTGGCTGTTCTGCACTCTGTCCTGCGATGGAACCCTCCGTTCTCCTGATTGGCTAGACAACTACCTGCGCTCGCCCGGGATTGGGCACTGGCAGAGCTGTGAGGGTCCCCGCTCTCTGATTCGCCGTGCGGGCCAGCCTCACGGCCTGCACACTGAATGGCTGCGCCACTACCTGCAATCGGCCTCGGATTGGGTGCGTGGCGCCTCCCCGGCGTGATAGGTCAGGACCACCGCCCCCCTTGCTCCCCATTGGTTGCTCGGCGAAGCCCGGTCTCCGGGTAAGATGGCAGCGGACGGACAGTGCTCGCTCCCCGCTTCATGGCGGCCGGTGACCCTCACCCACGTCGAATACCCTGCAGGTAAGAGGCGGCCCCGGTCCCGAGGACGTTCTCCGGGAGCCGGCGCCTCAGTCCCGAGCTCTCCAGGCCGCGTGGGCCGGCGTGGGGGCGCCGGAGCACCGCTGTGAGAACTGTCAAACAGCGAGCCATGGAGGGGCTCGGCCGGCGCGCGCGCCGCGCAGGCGCAGTAAGGCGGCGATGAGCTGGGCGAAATTGTTAAGCGGCTCTCTAGTGTACTCTGCGGCTGCGCGGCTGAGTCGCTCTCCGGGGTCCCGAGGTGCTGGTGGGCTGTCCTGGGCCAGAGGTTTGGGTGGGGCGGGCAAGGATCTGGTCCTGGACCTTGTCCCTTGTGCCCCGCCCTCCCGAGCCAGAGAGGCCGCACTCCTACTGGGGCGTGCAGGGAGTGCCAGTTTCCTTCACTATGCTGTGGGCTGCTTGCCGGAGAAAGCTCTCTGTTGCAGGGGGTGTACAAGTCGAGGCCAGGTTTGGGAGGATTTGCAGCGCCACACCCTGAGCAGCGGGGCAGAGGCTAGCAGCCACGGGGGCACGGAGCCCCCGGGAGCTTGACTTGTAAGAGCTTCCATCCGACACGCCTCTGGGAGTGCCCGCCTCTCTGGTGGGAAGGTCCATTAGCCACGGTTCTGAAGTTCCGGCTCGGCTCCGTAAGCTCCGTCTCCGTAGAGTGGTGCGGAGCTTAGGCCTTGGGGTTAGAGATTTCGGAGCCCCAGTGGAGCCACCATCACTCCAATGGCTCCAAGTACAGGGTCTCCTTTCTGTAATGGTGTGTGAATCAAATGACCACAGGCCTGGGAAGTGCTGGGCACAGGGCCTACCCCACAGTGAACACCCAGTAAATACCTGTAGTTTATATACCTCTAGCAGTGAACACCCAGTAAATACCTGTAGTTTATGTACCTCTAGCTTGTTAGCACCCTCCCTGATAGATGCTTGTTGCTGAGCAGCTGGTTGCTGGGAGCCTCTTGCTGACCTCTGATTGTCCAGGAAGGGAGAAGTTGATTCTGCTGAGAGTGCAGGGCCACAGGCAGAAAAAACTTCTTCAGCTCTGGGTGTTATGGGTTATACTCAAGGTGTGACAGTCTTACCCAGTATCGGTCCCTATCCAAGTGCCTGTCACCATCTCTCCATCCATCCACTCATTCATTCATTCTGCATCCCCTTAGCATCTCCCAAGTGCTAAGCCTTGAGCCAGCTCTGGGTTTGGAATGATGAAGTCCCTGCACTCTTGCTCTGTGGAAAATCTCTGCTCCAGAGGACGAAATCAGGCCTGGAGAAGGGGAGAGACTTGACTCAGGTCTCCACACCTTCCTGCTTTTCCCTCCCTGGCTTCAGAGTAGCTCCTTGGAAGGCTCATGACCTTAGAGGCGAGAAGGCACCCACCTCTGAGACATATGCAGGGATGTGTGATGTGGCACCTGATTGAGCCTGGGGACATCTGGTAAAGTCCAGTTTCCTGCTACCCTTCTGGAACCCCTGCATTTCATATCCCTCAGTATACTGAACACATTCCTTTTATCTGTTTAACATGGTGTCTGATCCTGTGGAATGTCATACATTGCTCCACTCAGGACAGTGGGGCATAGAAATGTTCTCACTACCCTCAGGGGACCTGAAGTATAAGAGGGCAAAAAGAGGCACTCACCCACAGCTACCTAAACTAACTAGTGGCTCATGAACCGTGGCCCAATCACAAATCTTCTCTCAGTCAGGCTGAGAGTTTTGTGATGGTCTCATCTTTGAGATTTGTAGCTTTTATGTGTTGAGTTCACCTAAGTAGTACCCCAGGTGGGAGAAGCCACGTGTGCACGAGTCCAGAAGTAGGACAGCACAGTGTGTTCAGGGAATTAGAGTTCTGTCCCTGCAACTGGAGCAGAGGGTGGGAGGGAAGTGGGCCAGGACTGCACAGAGCCTGGTAAGAGGGCCTAAGGAAACTCATCTCAAGGGCAAGAGAGGGGTGTGGGTCAGAGAGAGCTGAGGCTAGAGTCCCTGGCAATATGGACAGGAAAGCCTGAGGGTCTTGCTTGCAACCTGAGGAATTGTTCTGAGGTTTAGGGGCCCTAGCTGTGTCCTCATAGCTCAGCAGTTATCAGCTGTGAGTTGTGACAGAGTCAGAACCTCAGGACTGGGAAGACATGGGCTCAAAAAAGAGTGGGTACTCAGTGGGCCTGTGGCAATATAAGTAATAGAACCTGGGTTACGGGCCAACTCTAGGTCAGCTTTCCTGGTTGGATCTGATAAGGTATATGTACATCTAGCTTTTAAGGCCTGGAATCTGTTCTCTGCCCTCTGTGGGCACCTGCTTGCTTGTGTAAAGCCAGGCTGCTGGTGTGGGGGGCATTTCCCATACTAGGTTCACCCAGCCTCTGTGAGCCCCACTGTGGGAGTGTCCTGTGTGCCCATGATCATACTGGGCATTTTACATCGATCTTCACAGCTGTGGGAAAGATACTACTGCCCCTGCCCCACAGGAGAGTGTGTGGAGGTCTAGGACGGTAAATTCCAAACCTGAGTTCCTACAAGCAGCTTAATCTGCTACAGGAAGTGAATGATGGCTCCTGAGTCACCCACCTGTGAGCAAGGGAACGTGACTCTAAGCTTTAGCTTCTGTCTTTCAGAGAGGCCAGTGGTCCTCACTTCTTGCCTCCAGGCTTTGGCAGGAGTGGGAAAATCAATGCCTTGCCTGCTAACTGTTGTGGGTGGCCACTTTGAGCTGGCCTGGTTGGAGTCTCCTGTGTGGCTCTGTATTTGGTGTCTGGAAGAGCACAGGCTTCTCCAGAGGCCCTGGCCCCACAGGGCAACCCAGACATGTTTTGCATTGCATCTTGGGATTCAGATTCCCCCCTGGCAAAGTTATGGGTACAGTATCTAGACCAGGCCAGAGACTGGCATTCATCCAGGTTCCACCTCTCTCTGGTTATGCTACTTGAACAAGTCACAGAGCCTCAAAGAGACTTAGTTGCTTCTGTAAAATGGGGCCAAAGAGGCACCTTCTTGAAACTCCTGGTGTATGGGCTTTCATGATTGGTAGTACACCCCTTAACAACTATGGGGGAGTTGGTTCATCAACTGGATGTCCATGGCTATGGCCCATGGCTCTGGGACTTCCTCTTTTGTTTAGCCCCTGCTGACTTTCAGAGGACTGACCCCTCTTCTGATGCCTATGGCCTGTCTCATCCTGTTCCTCTGTCCCTACAGGTGATCTCTCTGGCCACCTCCTTGCCTATCTGAGCCTCAGCCCTATTTTTGTTATTGTTGGTTTTGTGACCCTCATCATATTTAAGCGGGAGCTACACACGGTGAGTTTTGGCCCCATGTTGCCCAGATCCCTCTTTCGGTCTGCAGTGGCTTACTCTACAAAGCCTGAAGGGTCTTCTTGCTGGGTCCAGGTTGTTCGTTCACTCATTGGTCTGGACTGTCCAGTCAGAGGCCACGATCGTGGGGATTGGGTGTTGGCCAGCAAGCAGGTATACAGAGGCCCAGCTGAGCGCCCATCTTTCCCAGCAGATTTCATTCCTCGGGGGCCTGGCACTGAATGAAGGCGTCAACTGGCTGATCAAACACGTCATCCAGGAGCCTCGGCCCTGTGGAGGTAGGGCTGGGACTTTGAGTGCCCAGGGCTTCAGGTTGGACATTATGAGGAAGCCCATGTCCTCACATGATGCCCTGTTGTTCTTCTCTCCCCCAGGCCCCCACACAGCAGTAGGCACTAAGTACGGGATGCCCTCCAGCCACTCCCAGTTTATGTGGTTCTTCTCCGTTTATTCCTTCCTTTTCCTGTATTTAAGGTGAGCCCCACCCCTGACCCCTGTGGTAGCTACGATCTGCTGGAGACTGCTGCAATAGGCTTTTGGATGGGACCAAGGGTAGTCGGGAGGTTCTTATTCAGGCTGTGGGCTGAGGCTGTCTGATGCACCTCTTTTTCCAGAATGCATCAAACAAATAACGCCAGGTTCTTGGACTTGCTGTGGAGGCATGTGCTTTCCCTAGGGCTCCTCACTGCAGCCTTTCTCGTCTCCTATAGCAGGTATGAAGGGAGGAGGAGCCCACCCTGTAGCCTGCTCACCTGGGGTCCTACTAGAATATTGGTCTCTTTTGTACAGTCCCTGGGCACCCTAGGCCCAGAAACTTTATAGTAGGACTGGGAAAGGAATTTTTAACAGCTAGGGCTCTAGCTGCCCTTTCTAATATAACAGGCTAAGCCCAGGAAGGTAACAGCAGCTTCTTGTATTAGTCATTTGTCCCCAGCTTCCTGGCAAGGTGGGAGTAAGGGTGGGTACACCTTTGTGGACAGGCTCCAGTTTAAGAGCTGGCCAGGAAGGAGGCAGGTCTGGAGATGGGCTGCTCCAGCATCCCTGTTGCCTTCTGGAAGTGCCTCTTCTGTGTGTATCTTCATATCTGCACACACAGGGTCCCAAGGAACTGGCCCTTGAGCATGGGATATTGTGCTAGAGCGTCCCTGGTTGGATCTCATGAATTTCCCTTCTGGCCTTGCTGCAGGGTCTACCTGCTGTACCACACCTGGAGCCAGGTACTCTATGGGGGTATTGCTGGAAGCCTCATGGCCATCGCTTGGTTCATCTTCACTCAAGAAGTTCTCACCCCACTGTTTCCCAGGATAGCAGCCTGGTAACCAATTCCCCACCCTTCTCAGTGTTGTGTCCCTGCCCCTCCTGCAGGTATGCCCATCTTTGGAGAGCTCTGGATGTCCCAGTGTCTGGGCCTTTGGTGGCACGAGGCCATGATGCCCATTTTCTTGGCAACCAACTCCCCCGGGGGCTTATGGGTCTCTCAGGCTCAGCAGCTAGAGTGCTATCCTCTGCCCTTGCTTCAGCACTTAGAGACTTAGAAGGCAGCCAGTCTCGTGGAACATTGGAGGAGGTTTTGGACTCCAGGAACTGTTGGGACATCTGGGTTGGTGGTAGGTTCATGCCCTCACCATGCCCTGGCTTTTGGGTATCTGTCTCTCCAGGCCCATCTCCGAGTTTTTCCTCATCCGGGACACGAGCCTCATTCCCAATGTGCTCTGGTTTGAGTACACTGTAACCAGGGCAGAAGCCAGGTGAGTATAGGGGACAATAGTAAACACTACCCCCACATTTGGAAGGCTCCTCAAAAGCTGGATATTTGTTTCCATTTCTGACACTGAGTTCTCTGTGCTGCTGGTCTCATCAGAGAGGAGGAAATCACTTACCCGGGCTCCGTCTGTTAGGAAGGGAGGGAGCTGGTGGTAAACTGCTGGCCTCTACAGCCCAGATACAGAGAGCCAGGCCTTGAGTCTTTCAAGGCACATGAATGTGGCTACCCTCAGAACTGTTTAGCTTTGTTATCTGGGTAAGCTGAGGCACACTGGGCCAGCTTGAGCCCAGTACAAGTTAGGGCAAAGCTGGACTTGGCATCTCCTGACTCATGTTCTTCCCCAGTCCCAGGTGGAGTTCTTCATGGGTGGGGAAAGGCCAGCCTCTCCCTAAGCTCTGAGGGGAGATGAGGCAGGTCAGGCTCCTGAGGATGCCTGAAAGATTTTCCAAGATCTGTAATAGGAGCCACTGGGCAGTGCAGAGCAGGGTGGGTGTCCAGCAGCTAGGAAATGTGTTAGGACATCAAGGTCCACATTATCTTAATGAGCTTAAGAGCAAAGCCTGGGATCCATGAGGAAAGGGGATTTGAGGGGTTAGGGCAGGGCAATCCCATTAGTGACAGAAAGGCCCCAGATGCCTCAGGCTCAGCTCTCCACCTGGCTCCCAGAGTAGCCAACACTGCCTGGCCCTGCTCAGCCAGCTGCCACCTGCTCCACGTCAGGCTGTGTGCAGGGGCTGAGCACAGTGAGACAGCTATGCTCTCGCCCTCCTGAGCCATGAGGCTGGAATGGCCAGCCCATGTGATCTCTTCTGAGAGGTAAAGCTCCGAGGGGCTTGAGGGGCTTAGCGAGTGACAGGATCCTAGAGCAGAGCAGGACAGTCCATAGGCCTCCCAGGAGGAAGCAGACCTAAGTGATGCAAATGAGCAGGCCTTTCACAGTGGGCCTGACAGAGGAATCTGGGAAGGGTAACAGCTTGCATGAAGCTCTCAAGACAGACACATTGGTGTGAAGAGCCTGAGGAGTGTGTTGGAGGACTGGGGCCACATCACACCAGGACCCTGGGGGCCATGGTTAGCTTTCTAGTTCTACAGGTACCTTACAGAAGCACTGTTATTTCTGAGCCTCAGCTAGTCCCTCTAGAGAACAATGGTAATCCTTCCTGGGCCTCTCCAAGTAGGTGCTTTGTCCCTGGCATCCCCTTCAGTGTGCCTTCCTCTGCTTGCATCTTCCCACAAGAAGAGCACACCACCTTTCTGTAGCTGCTTTGCTGGTAGCAGCAGAACTCCCCACAATTACTCAGGCCCAGACAAGTACCACTGACCTTTCTTGTCCCAACTCCATCTTGCCATCCCTGGGTCATCATGATACAGCCCAGCCTAATGCTGGCCCTCTTCAGGTTCCAGCCCACAGCAGGAGCTCTGATTGGCCTGGCTCTGGTCAGGGTGGCTGTGGTTGAGCATTTACCTGTCTTGTTGAGACTGAGCAGAGAGAGAGGACAGCTTTAATACCAGGCACCCCCCACGTCTAAATTGTCTCATTTTGCAGGAACAGACAACGCAAGCTGGGAACAAAACTGCAGTGACTGGTAGGTGTGGCTGGGTCAAGCCTCTGAATCTGGCCTGCACCATGCCTTGCAGGATGGACGGGATGATGGACGGAGGGTTGAAGCAGAGACTGCTACAGACCCAAGTCACCAAGTGGAGCCTTTTTTTTTTTTTTTTCTTATTTTAATTTTAATGGACATGGTGGACCAAAGGGCTTAGTCAGGCCCTCAGCGAGGACCCTGGGAGGGCCTGCTCTTTGTGGGTCACATGGCCAGAGACCCTGGCTCTGCTGCTGCCAGCTCCTGACTGGGTGGAAAGTGCTCTTGGCATGGGCCCTAGGGTGGGTAGAGCACAGGGGCTCAGCTCTCTGGTCATGAGACCAGGAACTCCATGTGGTGGAGTGCACACTATTTATTTTTTTGGGATTGTGGAGTTCAGGCTGAAGAGACTGCTCTGCAGTGGCTGCCCTGTATACAAAGAAGCACAGGTCAGCTCCCAGGCCCTGTGTCCTGAGCCACAGGTGGGACAGCTTGCCTTCTGTTGGTCCTGAGTGGGGTCTGGGGCCCATGAGTGAGGCATCTCCCTACCACCATTGCCATTCCAGAACCTTGTCAGTGTTTCCTTGTCTGGGGGCAGGGCCCAGAGTGAGCACCATCTGTCGGCTGCTGTCATTGTGCTCTTCCCTAAACCAACCCAACATCACAAGGGCTTTCTCTGGTCCTCTATCCCTTCCTGACAAGAGAGCCTGCACAGATGGGTGGGCACACCCAAGCGTTTACAGCTCCTTTTGTCTGGCCATGCAGTAGCAGTCTGTCTTCATCCCACTTGAACAAAACAGGAACCAGGAGCGAGGGTTCTGGCAATGTGGCAGTGCTGACACCCTTCCCCATCAGCTGCCCCGTGTGTTCTGGATTTGTTCCTGTCCTTCCTGGAGGCTGGAAACCTGTGCTGGTTGACCCTGAAGGCTGCCTGGGTGTGGGCTCTCAGATCCCCACCTGCCCAGCTGCAAGGAGTCCCTCTTTGGGCCTCTCTGAGTTGCCCTGCCACAGTTGTGGCTTCCAGAACTGAAGCCGCCCCCTTCTCTCTGTGGAGGTTCCTAACCTGCTGCTGAAGCACAAGTCCTTGGTGCTTTCCTTTGGTGTTTGTTAAAGGCCGTGTCCAAACCCAAGATGCCAGGGCCAGGGCTGGTTTCTAGGGAGGTAGGTCAGTCACATTCCCTCCCTCCCCCTAGGATTTTTATTTTTTACTTTTTGCCTGAGACAAGCCAAGTGTGAGGTGGTTTAAGAAAATAAATGAAATTGTTTACTATTGTTTTGAAATAAAATCTGAAACTCTGGAGGCTGCGTACACATTAACTGAGCTCATGAGAGGAGCTGGGACAGCTGGGGCATAGGTGGTCCTTTGGGGCAAGGATGTTAAGACCCTGAAGCCATGAGCATTTCCAGGCTATTAACCCTTCTAGCTCACAAAGTGAGGGTTTGAATGGCTGCAATATCTGCGACAGGGCTCGTCAGCCTCTGTTGCCTGTCTGTCATCCAGCATCGTCAGGTCTGTGCACCTGCCAGACGCCCTCTCTGCCTAGTGTGTCTAGCCCTGGCCAGGTTTCCTCCACAGAACAGTCTGAGGACTGGGGAGTTTCTGCCCTTCGCCCTTCATAGGGTCTGCGTGATCAAATCCACTTGTGCTGTCTGCTTCAGTGTGTACAGGTGACATGTCTGTCCACCAGAGGCCTTGCAGGACAGAGTGAGCAGGCTGGCCAGAAGCAGGCAGGCAGTTTCCTTTCCCAGCAGATTATGCCAAGGTACACAGCCACATCCCCGGGTGAGGGCGTGCAGGAGGTTACCGTGTTCCTCACATGATGGGAAGCCGGGAGACGCACTTAGATGGGGGAGGGTAGAATTTTGACAATTGTGACGTTTGACTAGTAAGAATATATCTTGGACTTCAGCTTATCCATAGTTTTTAAGTTACAGGAGTCCTGCCTGGGATCCAGCTCTTCTCTGGGGCCTAATCAGAACACAGGGCCACACCCCTGATACAGTTCCTTTCTGCATAACTACTGCCCTGGGACAGTGTGGTGTGAGGCTGGGCTGAGTTGAGCTTCAGGATCTTCTCAGACCTTTTCTGGCTTGGAGGTGACTAATGTACTCTTGGGTGCCTGCCATTTAGTAGCACAGTGTCAGTAGCTCCTCTGAGCAGGGTTCCTCAGGTGACCACACAGGTCAGTCAGGCCATGAAGCACTTCCAAGCACAGGACATGTGCCCTCTAGCAGGTGTCAGGATTGGGACAGTACATGGCTCTGATGTGGTGGTGGCCTCCCTAGCCCACTTCCAGTAAGCATTTGCTCTAATGTCGGGCCTGCTTCATTGGCCCTCCTGTTGAGCTCAGTGCAGGGTAGCTGCACCTCTTTCAGACATGCTGTACCCCCACTAGCCATGGGCTTGGGAAGTCAGGGCAGTAGGAGGGTGCTGTAGAAATAGATTCACTAGGGTCTGGCACCATCCCTGCCTCAGCACCAAGGTTGGGGCTGGCCTCAGCTCTCTGAGCCCAGCCTGAGGATTTCTCTTGGTTTCCCTGGGAGTATAATGGCTATTCAGACACCAGCTCTCAGAACGAGAGGTAGCTAGAAAGAAGGCAAGGCCAGGCATCTGTCCTCTACTTGCCCCTCAGCTGAAACGCATTGTCACCAGCACTTCTTCCTTTATTGATCACCTGGAACATTCACATTATGCAACCATGAATGTAGTTATGGAATCAAGCTGAATGGAAGCAAGAAGGCTGGGGCAGAGTCACCAGACAGAGCATGGCAGCTGGGAGATGGCACCTCAAGGTGGAGTGATGGAGGTGAGACCTCAGGGAGGCTGAGAGCCCAGCGATAGATCATCCCGATTCCTGGTCCTTGGGTGTTTACAGATGAAGATGGATTTCAGCTTGACTGTGGAGATGTAGCAACTGGCCATGCTGTGAGAAGGGATGGGCTAGACTGGCTCTCTTCCCTGGGGCTCATGTTGGTGGGTGATGTACTGGGGACCTGGGCCTTCATCTTGTTCAGCTTCTAAACTCAACCCTGGCGCTGGGACTATGGCAGGTGCCCAGGACAGGACCTGTAAGGCACTTGGCTTGGACTTTGGGGCCCTGCTAGAGACTTTGCCTGGCTCCATCAAATTGGAGGGCACAGGAGCCAAGGAACTGAGCCATGGCAGGTGTCCATACCAAAGAGGGCTTGATTGTACTGGCAGGCCTTGGCCTGGGCTCAGAGCTTGGCCTTGGGGTGATTCTGCAGTAGGGTGCGCATATCCAGCAGAGCTTTCTCCAAGTAATGAGCCATACGGGCAGCATTAGTCTCAGCGCAGCTGTTGTAGGCTGACACGGAAAAGTTGATATGGGCCTCCATGGGGTTATAGCAGATGCCATAACCATCTGGGACCACAGGTCCAAAGAACATGACGCAGTCTGTCTTAGCAGGCACCTGGGGACAGTAGATGCAAAGCTTTCATACCCAGGTCTGCGGTGGCCCTCCTGCCTCTTGGTTGTGCCAGTCTGCCTCTCTATGGGTGAACCTTCCTTCATATTTATCTCTCTCTGTACTCCTCTAGCCACTAACAGTGCCCTGGGCCATCACTGCCCCCTAACCATGCTCCACTGATACTGGGAGCTTCATGGGACTACGGCTTGTTCCCCAGCTGTGGCAGCACCCGGCACATGTTTCACTTACAAATGGCCAATGAAAGAATGGAACAGATTCTCCTAAGAGGCCTAAGCCTTCCCACCCTTGTCACAGCAATATCCCTTACCCTGAGCTCCTGCTTGGGAACTCAGTTGCTTTGGCAATGTGGCCGTAGTTACCTGTGTGGGCCACACTACCCCTAGGATCCATCTGCCCATGGGTTCTAAAGATTATTCATATTTTATGTGTCTGCCTGAATATAGACATGTGTGCCACATGTATGTGTGTGTGCCCACAGAGGACAGAAGAAGGGTGATGGGGACTGAATCTGGGTCATTTGGAAGAATAGCCATCTCTCCAGGCCCTGCCAGTGGGTTCTATTCACCCCTACCCTGGGGTACCTGAGGCAGTAGCCTACCTGGCTGGTAGAAAGGTTGAAGTGCATAGCGATGGCATAGGAGGTGTCCATGAAGATGTCGGGCATGCTCACCAGGTCCTCAATGGCTTGCAGCTTCAGACCCAGCAGGTGCCGGTCAAAGGCCTCCCCTCGGATGGCCTGTGGGTGGGAGAACTGTGAGTTCTGCAGGTGCTGCAGCCACTGGTCTCTCAGACCATAAGGCCAAGGTCTCCAGGCAGAGGAGTCCTCACCTCCCAGATGGAGAGACCAGGGCCATAGAGGAACAGACAGCTATCCAGGGAGGTACAACAGTGCAGAACTTAAAACATAAGCTTTTGGGGCTGGAGAGATGGCTCAGTGGTTAAGAGCACTGGCTGCTCTTCCAGAGGACCTGGGTTCAATTCCCATCACCCATGTGGCAACTCATAACTATCTGCTACTCCAGTTGCAGGGGATCCGACACCTTCACACAGATATACATGCAAACAAAACAATTCACATAAAATAAATAAATCTTAAAAAAAACAAAACAAAACATAAGCTTTCACCAAATGGTGGTGGCACATGCCTTTAGTTGGAAGACAAAGGCAAGCAATGATCTCTGTGAGTTCAAGGCCAGTCTGGTCTACAGAGCAAGTTCTAGCACAGCCAGGGCTATAACAGAGAAACCCTGTCTCAAAAACCAAACAACAAATCAAACCAAACCAACCAACCAAACAACAATAACAAAACATGAGCTCTGGTTCAGTGAGACCTAGACAATGTCTGCATGTAAGATAATCAGTGTCTGTGTATGCCAAGTAACAAGGCCAGGGCCTATACAGGCTGTGTAAAGGGTGGTGTCTGTACAGGGCAGTGTTTGCATGTTGGGTAACATGGGTAGTGTGCCTTCCATACGACAGGCAGTGTCTGTCATGCTTTGTAGCATGGGCACACCGTACCTACTGATGCCCAAACCGCCACCTCCCAGGCTGCAGCCTCAGTTGCAGGACAACAGGAGAGATGCCATCTGTTGGGCCATCAGGGACAGTACACAACACAGGGTCTGAGGGCATGGACTCAATTTGATTATGGAACTGGGACCAGGGCAGTGGCTAGGTTTACCCTGGTTTCACCAACTTTCAAACTGTAGGATTAATTAACTAATTTTACAATTTATTTTTACTTTGTGTGCATTGACATTTTATCTGCATGTATGCCTGTGTGAGGGTGTTGTAAGCTGACATGGGTGCTGGGAATTGAACCCTGGTCCCCTGGAAGAGCAGTTAGTGCTCTCAATCGTTGTGTCACCTCTGGCAATATTCATTTAAAATGGAGATTCCCTGGGGCTCCAGAGCTCTGGGAAGAGGCAGTTCTCATCAGGAATGGACAAGAAGGTGGACAGACAGGTGGGGTGGTAATGAACAATAAGGAAGGAAAGCAGGGCTCACTCACTCGGTCAGTGTAGGCTCGGTGGGCCTGCACAGCCTTCCGAAGCAGCTCCACCTTCTGGTGCTCCTGGGGGAGGGTGGGAACAGAACAGGCTGAAGTGCTGTCCCTCCTCTCCCACGTTAGCAGCTTGCTCTGCACCCAGCACCACAGCAAGGACTGCACCGCCGCCATTTCCTCATTCTATACAGCAGAGCCCAGCATTCGCTGCTGATGTGCATGGACAGATGGCTGACTGGCTTCTCTTATGAATGGATGGATACATGGTTTTGCCTTGGCTGCCAGAAAGCTCAGAGCTCTATTCATGGCTCCATCTTCTGTTAAGTTCCATTTGACCACTACAGGGCTGAAATACCATAGAGGTACAACCCATTTGCACAGACAGAGTGAACAGGAAAGGAAAGAGATGACCCAGCACAGCCTACCCACCCTTGTCCCAGACTTCTCACCGGCACAGTGGAATCATCCATGCCTTTGACAAAGGCTAGTGAGTCTGTGGAGGCTGAGCGGATAGTGTCAGTGCGGCCCAGGTGAAACATACGCAGAGAGGCGCTTTCATACGTGGCACATGCCTGTCCATAGATCCTGGAATGGAGTGGATATCAGTATGTCCCTTCTCCACAACAGGCTGCCTGTGCCTCCCCTCCCTTACTCCTCTGTGGGGTAGGTGGTCAGGCAGGGCACACCTGTAGTATGCCAGTTGCAGGGCTATCTGGATGAAGGCATCAGGGCTTAGCTTCTCTGACTTGGGGAAGTCCTTTCCAAAGTGATGGAATACCAGCATCATGATGTCCAGGTCCTGGATCATGCTGGGGGGAAGGTACAGGAGGCATGAGTGACAAACAGGTACCTGGCAGCCTTGTGGCTGGCCCTCCCTAACAGGGCCCAGCCATGCACTCACATGCTGATATTCTGTTTGGCTTTCTCAATGTCATTCTTCATCTCAGGTGTTATGTTGAACCGCAGCTTCTTGGGCATGGGCAGGGGTACCATAGGAGACCTCACGAGCTCAGGTTTTTTTCTGCATGGGACAGACAGGTGGGCTTTAGGCTCATGTTGCTGTCACTGAAACCCGGGTGTCCCTGGGACTGAGGTGAGGAAGAAAAGTTCCTGAAGCTAGTGGTAGGCGGTTCAGAAACCAGGGGTTAGCTCTTGTGAAAACTAATTACACCAAGCTTTTTAGATGCCAGATGGAAGCCAGGTGTGGTGGCATATCTAGTGTCCTAGTACTTAGGAGGCAGAAGTGGGTGGATCTCTGTGAGTTTGACGCCAGCCTGGGTCACTTAGTGAATTCCAAGACAGCCAGCTATAGTGGGACCCTCTTTCTTTCTTCCTTCCTTCCTTCCTTCCTTCCTTCCTTCCTTCTTCTTTTGAGACAAGGTGTCTCTGTGTAGTCTTGACTGTCTTGGAACTCACTCTGTAGACCAGGCTGCCCTTGAACTCAGAGGTCCACCTGCTCCTGCATCCCAGGTGCTGGGATTAAAGGTGTGCACCATTATCTTGTGGCATGCTCTGCTCTTCTACAGGCCTGAATTCAATTCCCAGCAATCACCTGGTGTCTCACAGCCATCTATGATGGGATCCAATGCCCTTTTCTGGTGTGCAGGTATACATGTAAAACACCCATATACATAAAATACATAAACAAACCATTAAAAAATCTAAACTGGGTGGTGGTGACAAACACCTTTAATCCCAGAACTCAGGAGGCAGTGATAGGCAGATAGTCTGAATCTGAGACCAGCCTGGTCTACAGAGCAAGTTCAAGGGCAGCCAGAGCTACACCAAGAAACCCTGTCTTAAAAAACACAACAAAATCTTCTAAAAGACAGAGACAGATGGACTGACTGACTCTTTGGTGCAAATGAGTGATCTATTTCTACAGGCTAGGTCTGTCACCTGCATACCATCTGCCACCAGGAACTGAGGAATGAAGCTGTAACCATACTCACGTATACTCAATGACATGGTCCACAAGAGCCACAATGGGGGGCCCTTCTGCAGCTGCATGCTCATAAACCAGCCCACAGGACCCATCTTCTGCCACAATGAACTGTGGATGAGAAAGGACCCATCCTATTAGCCCTAGATCCCTGGAGGAACCCAGTTGCTCTCTAGGTAGGTCTCACAGGAAGGGTCCCCAGAGCCATCTCCAGGCCCTATGCTGACATGCTTGACATAATTGAAAGCACTGCACCTGTGGTATGAGCGCAGAGGAAGTCAGACCCAGACTGCACCACTCTGACTACCCCAGACATGCTGAAGGGTTATGCTGAGGGTGTCAGTGGCATGCAGGCCTGGTAATGACAGGTTGGTTGCTTGGTAATTACAGCAGCGTCCCCAGCCTCCTTTACAAGCAGGAGGCTGGGGACGCTGGGCATAAGGAGGGGACAGAAAGTCTAGAGCTTTATTGAACCAAGTTTTGGGGCTGTGGCCCTGCCAGGTCCTCACTTACCTGCAGTGTCTTGTCAAACCAGCGGTTACCACTGTTGAGCTTGCTGCCACCACCATGCAGCATCTGTCCTGCTACATGGTTGCGGTAGACGTCATCAGAGACTCTGGGCACTGGCTTGTCCAGGCACACAGTGAAGATGCTCTTCTGAATGGAGTTCACCGACTCCCGATTTACTTTGTCTGTAGGAGTTGGGGTAGACGTAGGGGGCCTCAGAGCCTGTGGTCTCCTGATCTGGGCTCTTGCTTCATACCCCACTGGGGATGGGGCCACTAGGGCATGCTTGAAGTTCAGAATGTATGCTCAGAGCTTTGCCCTCAACAAAGTCCTGCAGGTAACCCCCCCCCCATACCTCAAAGGGTAGGGCCCAACACCTGGCACATCACAGACACAGAAAAGCAGAAGCCCAGGGTCACATGGGCTGGTGTGGCAGTCAGGGATCTAATGCCAGCAATCTACAACAGTATCCATGGACAGCATGGGATTTGATGGGGGTGATCCAGGGAACAGAGACAGTCTGGAGAAGGGCACCTCAGCCAGACACTGCCTAAATCCAACTTGCTACTTCACAGGAAGAAACTGGCCTTACCAAGCTGAGCCTTAGTTTTCTCATTTATAAAATGGGTCAGTAACACCTGCTTCAAACTGAGAGGGTCAATGAAACAGTGGCTGCCCCAGCCTCATGTCGGATTTATTTGGCATGTAAGGAAGCCCTTGCCCTGGAGGCACCTTTGATGAGGTTGTTGTAGGCCTTGGCCCAGGTGTTGCGGTGGTTGGAGGTAAGAATGCCAACCGGTTCTTTGTTGGTTTGCAGTGATGAGTTCCAAATTTTCTCCAGCTGTACAAAGATCTGATCAGAGGTGAGGGGTGTCCCATCACTGTGGTACACATCCAGCTCGAAGAACTGTGAGGCACAGACATGGAAGAGAAGGGGGCCTGGGTGATCTCAGACAGCGAATGCCTCTTCTGGTCTTGGCTATGGAGGTCACAATCAGCATAGCTTAGGACCAGCGCAGGAGCTGGAGTTAGGCTGGGAGGGGCTGGGGCCCCTCTGAGGGGGTAGTGGTGCCCACCTGGTAGTTGTGCACCACTGTTATGTGCATGGGTGGCTTCTTTGTCTTTAAGAAATTCACCACAGAGTCCTGCTTGGGGCCCGGCACACGGCAAGAGGACAGGATCTGATAGTACTGGTTCATGCACAGTGGCTTTCCCCCCAGGAACTCGACAGGCAGGCTCTCGCTGTGGGAGGACACAGGGAGGGGCCACTGGGCACGTGAATGGGGAAGAGGCCAGGGTAGACAGACACCTGCTAGTTCTATTTGGAACTGGGTGAGGGCCCTTGTCTTTAGCATGAGCAGGAGCCAGTGGGGTATAATGGGGTTTTGAAGCCTCTATTTTCTAAGGATTGGGGCTGTTTATGAGTCACCCACAAACTCCCTCCCTCTCCCTTTCTGAACTTCACTTTGCCACAGGCAACTGTGATCCATTTTGGCTGGGATGACAAGGTCACCAGGAGAAGTCCTAAGAGCTGTAGTGGCAGACTTAAGTGTCCCCCATCTCACTGATCACTGTCCTCAACCTTTTCCAAGGCTGGGCCAATAGGAAATGAAAATGACATGGGCCTGCTCAGTGCCTAGGCTGACACACTGAAGTCCAGGGCTAGAGCCAGGGGCAGCTATGATATTAGGCAGGTATGGGCAAGGGTAGGAATGGGGCTACTCACTTGTCAATCATGGACTTGAAATCCAACACACCCTCGATGAGTTTGGCAGCAAACCTACAGGATGAAGTAAAGATGTAAAACAGTGTGGCCATCCAATAGAGGACCCTGGGACAGGGATGAGTGCTGAGTAGGGGGAGGATCAGTCAAGGATAGGACCTATGGAATCGGTACCCACCCTCAGTACTGAGGGTTGTGGACTTCAAGGTGGACCCATAGTAGTGGGAGACCCTTCTGAGCTTCTTTTTATCATCTCCAGTGGGAGGGCTGCATCTGCCTCAGAAATGCTGGTGGGAGATCACCTGGAAGGACCAGGATGCTGCTCAATAATGGTACACTACTGCTAGATAAGAGGCCAGTGGTGACTGGCCACTGAAGGGCCACCACCACCACCAAGGGCCTGAACCACAGTCTGAAGTACTCATTATATGGAGATTTGTTACCCTAGTAAGATAGATAAGGGTCCCCTCCAGGATCCAGATATCCCTCTTTCTGAGTCTATATTCCCAGGACACTACTTTTAACCTGTTCTTTCTCCTTGGATTATCTGGGTGTAGGAAGAGGGGTTTTCTGGTTCATACCAACTATCTCCCAATGCCTGAGGCCATCTCTGGTCCCAGTACAGGCTGGCTAGAGTTCCCAGGCTGAGTCCCATCCATAATCAGGAGGCACTGATTCCTTTATCATTTGTGTGTGTGTATTACTAAAGATGGAATCTAGGATCTGATGTATGTTACGCAATCACCCAACTACTGAGCCACACTTCTTTCTTCCTCTCCTTCCTGGCTTCTCTGTATTCTTGCCCTGGTCTCTTTAAGAGAAGCTGGTGGCAGTAATGAGTGAGTGGCAGGCTCCTGGAGATCCCTGCTGCTAGTATTTTTATCTCTGGTAGGACTGGAACAGGGGCCAGGGCAGGTGACATGGCTGAATGTGGAAAAGGGGACTGTGTATAAAGGTCACGGTGTGGCCAGCTGAGGAGAGTGGGAGGGACTCAGGGCAAGGTTGGCGGGTGAATGGTTCCAAAGCCTTGGCACTAGAAGCCCAGCCTCTTAACTGGAGTTGTGACCATGGGAGAAGGTTCCCTCATTGTTCTGAGCTTCAGTTTCCTCATCTGTGGGTGGGGTAAAAGCACAGCGTCAAGGCTTTCCAGTTTCCTAGGGAGTAGCCTTGAGGGTTCTGGAAATGCACAGGGCCCTGTTCACTGGCACTGCCAGCCTTGTACCAGTCTCTGACACTCACCGGAGCTGCCCCTGTTGGTCCACGAAGTCCTGCTTGGGCAGCATCACTCCTGGGCTAGAGTAGATGACCACCGGCTGGCGGTACTGGAGATAGGCTGTCTTGAGCCACCAGTCGGACAGCTGGATGAGGACCAGATCAGAAGTAGAATATTGGTACCTGATGCCCCTTCCTCCCCACAACTAGGGACCTAGCTAGCCCTGGTGTCCTTTGGCCTCTCTGCAGGACAGTCTTCCAGTAAATGTTTAGGTCTACAGTACCCTTCCCTACCTCCTCCTACCCATCATCTTCTCCCGAGCCTGAGCAAACAGCACTGCCTAACAAAATGACCTGGGAGAAAAGATTGGAAACAAACCTGGCAAGGGAATAAACAAGTGAGCAGCTTTTCTCTTTCGGTGTGCATGCATGCTGGTGAGGCTTGAACCCAGAACCTCACATACATGCTAATAAGCATGTTTGGTCACTGAACTATACCCTTTCTTTATCTTACAAATTTCTTAGCAATGATTATAATATACTACTAAATAAAAATGCATCCCTAGATATGTAGAATAAAGTAGAAGGAATGAAATAATAATAATAATAATAATAGTAATGATAAAATAAAGCTCAGCAAGTGTGTTTTCAATCATCTCTAGTTGGCAAATATCTGAGGAGCCAGAAACCTGTGTCAGGGCCACCCACAGGAACTGGTCCTTTTCAGTGGCCCTAGACTAAGAGGTGGATACTGGCAATTGTCAGGGCAATTCTAAGTGGGGAACTCACTGTGAGGGTGAGTTATTGTAGGTTTTTTTTTTTTTTTTTTTTTTTTTTTTTTTTGAGACAGGGGTTCACCATTTACCCCTGGCTGGCCTAGAGCGATGCAGATTAGGCTGGCCTTGAACAGGGATTTGCACCTCTGTCTCCCATGTGCTAGGCATGTGCCACCATTCCACACCTATCTCTTTTAGGCTCCTACACTTCTTTGAGACCTAGGCCTTTCAGTGCACTCCATGCCCATCCCAGACAGCAGCAGGGTATGTCTGCACAGCACTCAGACTATCTTTGTGCAGTGGCTAGTCTGTGGCATCAGGCCACTCGTCCTGGCTCTTGGCAAGAGGGAAGGGAAAGTGACTTGCCACAGGCTGGGTAACATGTGACTGCCATCTGCTGACTTGTAGCCAAGGACTGGTCCCCCTGAGGCATCCAGGCATCCTGTACATCTCAGGGTCTTTCTTTTCTGAGAGCTACTATGAGGATCTGAACTCTAGTCTACCTCTCTAGGTCACAGTTTCCCCATTTGTAGGGAGGAGACAGACTAAGGATCCCTCTCAGCCAGGGGCCCAACACCACAGGGCTTTCAGGAATCCCTGGTTAAGGTTTAGAAGATGAGGGGAGAAGGTGCGCTTGGTAGTAGCAGCAATGCTTCCAGGGCCCTGTGAATGGAGAGTGAGTAGCCTAATTCTAGTCAGGGTCTTTGACTCAACAAAGTCAGAAAACCATTAGACCCGACCCCAGAATCTCTATGGTCCTTTCAGGGCCAGCATCCTGACTTGAAGAGTCCAAGGCCCTGGCTTGCTAAGGCTCGGCAGGTGCTTATCCCTAACAACTTCCACCTACTCCCAAATTCCTGCACGGGTTTCCAGACTCCACTGAGGCCCACCTATCCAAAGTCCTTCCCATCTCTTACTCCAGTTAGCTCAGATCTGTGCTTCTACCCCCAGATTCTTTATCTACAGATTCCACCAGCTCAGGTGGAGAATTTGAAAAGCAAAAAACTGCACCCATACTGATCACATAGGCCTTTTACTATACATCATACTTATTTACCCAGTATTTATGCTGTGTTAGATATAATACCATCTAGAGATGACTTAGGGTCTATGAGAACAGGTATTTAGTGAGACAAAAATACTGAAATACTTAAGGGACTTGAACATTTGTGGGGTCATGGAACCAATGCCCCATGAATACTGAGGTGACTCTTACCCAGCTCAGGCTGTCCCCCATAGCCAGCTTCTTCCTTGGCTTCATATTGTAACCTTCTCCCCAGTTGCTCGCTCTATCTATCTATCTATCTATCTATCTATCTATCTATCTATCTATCTATCTGAGACAGGGTTTTCTCTGTGGCTTTGGAGCCTGTCCTGGAACTAGTTGCTTTAAAAGGGAATGTTCTACCCTTTGGCCCCACTGCATTAGCAAATGCTATTCAGTCTTGCACCTCACGACTCCTCATCTCCTTGAGCCAGGCCCAGGCCATGAACATCCCCCTCTAGGTAAAAGCATTGAAGCATTCACCTCTTCATTACCTCTGGCTCCTAGGGCTATTTTTTTTTTTAATCTTTATAACGTGAATACAGAAATATGTACCAAGTACCAGTCTAGCTGTGTTTTGCAAATTGAACTACTCTATCTGATTAGACACAGAACTAGGAGCATATACAGCAACCTCAGGCTGACACAAATTCCCTGTCTCAAGCTATCCCACCAAGCTCAAGTCTATATTCCTTCCCTTGACTGCCTATCCTGCTCTGAACAATCTGGTCCAGGTTCTGTCCCAAAGTAGGTCATACTATTGCTAACTTTGTCCTCAAATCCAACACCTTCTCCTCCTACCCTCTATCTGATAGACACTGCCATCCATCTCTCTACCTCTTTTCCCCTCAGCCCTTCAAGTGGAACCCAGGGTCTCACACAAGTAAGTGTTCTACCACAGAGCCACAATCCAACCAGAATGACCTTTAAAAAACCACATGTAATTTCTTTTTAACATGACTTCACCTACTGATTTACAATCCTGTTTTCCACCCTTCTTTCTCCACCCCCAAGACCCCTACAACCAGTCCTCTTGCCAATACCCTGCATTTGCCAAGAGTAACCCTGTCAAGCACACAAATGAAAATGCCACAACAACAGGTATGGGGAGACCGTGGGCATGCAGCTAGCAACAAGCAGCCGGAGGGATGCTCTGGAGGACCCAGGGGTCTGGAGGAGCATCGAGATGCTCCATCTCACTTACCCAGTTCTCCATTTTCTTGGCCCTGCGCTCCAGTCCCTTCTGCAGGCGTTCCCCTACACCCCCTGAGGTCTGAAATTCGTCCACCAGTTGCTTGGTGTGGGCCCACTCTTCCTCACTCACGATGGGCTGCAGTGCCTTGAGGTAATGGTCCAGGGATTGCTGGAGTGGGGGCACGGGCAGCCTCGGAAGTGCATCCTGGTGGGCCTTGAAGCGACCAGAAACCCTCATCAGGGAGGAGGGCTTGAGAAGGCCCAGGGGCTTTACCTGAGGGAAGCAGAAGAGCTTATTCATTCTCTCAGTTTGAAGTACAGCTCTCCCTAAACTGCAGTCCTAGGTGTTTATATGCCATCCCTGGGGGCAAAGTCAGCTTTAATGGGTGGTGCCTGTCCTGGATGCCCAGCCCTTGAGGGACAGGAGTCCCACCTCTCAGGAGTCAAGAGGTGCAGGGAGGCTGGGAAAGGGTGGGAGCAGGGATGAATGACACTGTTGGGGAGGCAGAGGTAAGGAGGCCTAGCACCCATCATCTTTCTTGTCCTGGCAGGTAAGTCAGCTAGCAGAGAGGTGGCAGTTGGCTCTCTAAGCTGAGGTTCCCAACTTCTTTCTTCCCCGACCCTTTCCAGTTTGAGAAATAGGAGGGGATTGGAAACGCCAGAACCAGACAGTGACAGGACCTCTAGGTGAAGCTTCAGCCTCTGGGCTTTCTCTTCACCATGCGGCGATGGTAAGGGGTGCTGGGCAGTGCTGCAGCGAGAGAGCTGAGTAGCCTGGCCTGGAGGGTGAGAGGTAGCAGAGAGAGAGGTGGGGAGTCCAGGAGACTCAGGAAGTGGCAGAAAGCAAGGCAGGAAGGTCCCAGGCTGCTGGCACAGTGGCAGACAAGCGGCAGAAGTTCCATTCCATACCTTCTCTCTCTGCTGCTCGTCCTCCATGGCAGGACTGAGGATGTGAGCCCTGTCTGTCTGCCTTTGCTGGATCGCTAAGCCTAACTGTGCTACCAACTGGACGAGTAGAAGCTAGCAAGAGGCAGCCACCTGCCTGGGCTGGAAAGAAAAGACAAGATCCGATATTCAGGGCTGAGGGAGCAGTGAAGCAGTAGCCACTGATGTGGCATTTAAGGTTATAGCCCTGGTGGCTACAGGATTGCAGCAGCTACTCCACCCCTTCCTAGCTTCCAGAAGATGAGGAACGGGGCAGGGGAGTGAGTGGGCTGGAAGTGTGCATTAGGAGGAGGAAACCTGGCACTTTCTCCCTTCTTCTTTGGATGGGCCCAGTGCCAGGGAGGCAAGCCAAGAGGTATTAAAAAATCCACCTGTCAAAATCTTCGTAGATCTTTTTGATGTGGGAAAACTTGGCTGGAGGGTGGAAACAGTCTGGCTGCTAACCCATGGCCCTGAAATCGCTCCTGTGTGGGACTATACAAGGCAGGAGATGGCAGGAAGGAGCCACTAGGGGTCCATGCGAAATTTCTACAAACCTTGCCCATTTGTTTCACTTTTAGAGCCAGGGGTAGAGGGTCACCCCTCTACCAAAATCTGGGTTTCATTTTTCTGAGCTTTGGATCATTCAGGTTAGGATAAAGAGTGTGTGGCTGGGTGTGTGTGGGGGGGGCAGAAGTACTTTTGGTATGAATAATAAACTAAAGGTCCCTAGTTCGAGGGTTGGGTTAAATTGATTAGCAGAGCCATGGATTTGATTGTCTCCTCGCTTTAGTTTCCTTAGGATCCAGTGACTGTGTCAATATGGTGACCCCACATGATGACATAGAAATGTAGAAACAGTCTGTTGGATGGATGGCGGATGGCTTTTGCAAAGGGCAAGGCAGGTCCCAGGTGCTGCTGGAACTACTCCAAGAGTCTCCCTCTGACCTGAGATGGGTACTCTTAAGTGCCAGCCTACTGTCTGAGATGGAGATACAACTCACTGCTGTACATATGGCATCAGAGAGGAACGGGGCTCACATCCGTATAGCAGCACTGGGTAAGGATGGCAAGGGACCACCTGCGACCTCCTGCCTTCCTGGGGACTCTCAGTATTAGTCTCCACCCGAGGTTCTCTTAAAGAGGGTGAGCACCTGATGAACTCAAGAATGGCCAACTGGGTAGGCTTGGAGAAGTGGCTCTTGTGGGGCAAAGGCAACCGGGCCTGAGGCTGAGCCCATGCCAGGAGCTCCCAACTGGTGTCTTGAGTCAGAATAGCTGAGCATGAAGGAGAAGCCGGGTGTAAAGGTGCAAAAGGCTTGAACCTAGATTTCCCAGTCTTTTCCTGGGTAGTTGATATTAAGCGCCACAGGTCTCCGGTTCGATCCTGCCCCTCACCTGGTCGGTCTCTCTACCCACTTTGCAGATTGTACCCTATCAGCCGATGTGGGAGTTCTAGACCTGCAGCCCGCGGCCCGCCCGCCTTACCCGGTCTAGAACCCTCCCGTGCGTACTCACCACGGTCCTGGCAGCAAAGGCTAACATCGTCCCAGTCTGTCTGCGGACACTCGGTCCGCTCCGCCTCTTGTGCTGGGCAAAGTCTGCGCTGCTGTGGGGTCAGTGGGTTCCCCTCTCGGGCTCTAGGTTCAAGGTCACCGAGTCACTGCTGCCAGCCAGTAGAGGCGGCCCCGCGCCCACCGGGCCCGGCGGGCGGGCGGCCGGTGGAGCAGGACTCACGGGGCGGAGCCTCGGTGGAGCTCAGTCCCCGGCCGCTAGCCGCGAGCTGGGGGCGGGCCCAAGCCTGGACGTGGTCACAAGGGGAGGGGCCTGTGGCGATCGGGCTCCTGTTCATCCGTTAGAAGCCAGGCCCTGGGCTTCCGTCACGGGTCACAACGGTGGCCACTGTCCAGCACGCGCTTTCCTCCTCCAGACGCCACCTGAGCTGTCGAGGCGGTTGGGTGCATCCATCAAGTCCGACTGGTGTCCTTGAACGTTGCAGGAAAACATAACTATGTTGACAGGGGGCTGTCTCAGATTCTTTGGGCTAGGCTCTGTGCCATTCACAAAGATGACAGGTGGCCTTGCCCCGCAAAAATATGGCTGCCACCCCACCCCCGAAACCGGAAGCCCCGCACAAACATGGCTGCCACATCTGCTGTTGGCCTGCGGGCAGCGGCCGTTAGTGCGCATGCTCTCAGCGCCCCGCACCAAGATGGCCGCTGCGTCAGTCCGCACGGCGGCCGCGAGACGGCAGTTGGTGGGCATGCTCTCTGAGTGCCCCGCACTGGTATGGCTGCCGCCCTCACAAGAGTGACTCTAGTTCTCGGCTTCCGGTCGTAGCCGGCCGGCGCTCATTTCTCTTCTGGAAGCTTAGTGGAGCCGGGGAAAGGTGCGGGGTAAACAGTGAGAGGGAACTGCAAGCATCCGCGCCGGCTCCTAACGGAGAAGATGGCTGAGGGCGAGCGGCAGCCGCCGCCAGGTAGGGCGTGTGGAGGGCCCCGGCGAGTGGGTAGGAAAGGGGTGTGGCTCGGGGGTCTCTGGAGTGTGGAGAGCTGGAGAGGCGTTGGAGGCGAAGCTGTCGGCCTCGGAGGAGCTAAAGGGCCAGAACCCGGGACTGCAGGCGGGTGGCGGAGAGGGCGACCAGACTCGGGGAGCCCGGGGCTGACGAGGGCCGGGCGGGCAGAGCTCTGGGGAAAGGTAAAAGCTCTTGACCTGATGCCAGAGTTGCCTGGGACCGGGGGCGAGACGGATCTAGGAGGCTGCCTTTTTTAAGAGACTTTGCTCGAGTGGGCCTGCGCCTCGCTCGCTCCCAGGCCAGCTTCTTCCATGCCCTGCCCACCCTGCATCAGCTCCCTCCCTCCCTCCTTCTTCCCCTCCCTCCGTTTCAGTATCAGCAGAGTTGAAACTACCCGCGGTGTCTAAACTACTAATTTTAAAAAAAGGCTGTTTGCAAGATGAGAAGGTTGATGGCATCATCGTCTGTTAACTTTTATTTACACTGTGGCCTCATTGTATTCATCTCAGTTAACTAGGGCAGAGGTACAGGCCCCCTTTCCTGGAGAAGAAAGCAGTTTGTTGACTCCATAAGTTAAGAAGGTCCGGAAATTTCTTACAGATAGTTTGGCTTAACACAGCATTTGATACTACTTCTGTCTCGCTTCATAGTTTGTGGTCCCAAACAAGGTCTCAATAGGGAGACATTTTGAAAATCAAAAGAGGCGTCATTTCTGTGTCTCCCTAAAATAGATGAGCACACTGGAATTGGAAACCAAACATTTACATTATTCCCAAACTTCAAACCTCTATGAATGTATCCTAATCAGTTCTGGTGATGACATCAAGAACTATAAGTGTCCCTGAAGATGACTAGGGGAGAGACATGAGGACCAGAACCTGTGCACTGGAACAGACAAAACAAAACAAAAAAAAACCTCAGGGAGGTCATCTGGAGAGACTCTGGTTCCTGGAAGGAGTATTTATGTATTTGAAGGCAGGGTCTCACTATATGTATAACCTTGGCAACACTGGGACTCACTAGGTAGACCAGGCTGGCCTTGAATTTACAGAGATCTGCCTGCTTCTGCCTGAGCGATGGGATTAAAGGTGTGTGCCACCATAACTCCCAGAAGAGTTATTTATTTTTTAAAATTAATTTGGCCAGTTTTAACTTAGTTTTAGGAATAAAATAGATTTGAGTACCCATGAAGGGCAGCAGTATGGGGAGGGATGAGAGTAGCGCCTGTGGCCCAAATGGAGTTTTTAGATTAACTCTTAAGACTCTGTAAAGTTAGGGGACGTTTTCAATCACACAGACTAACATAGCAAGTCATAACCTTCGTGTCCTTCAGTAGACTGAAAAACAGGGATACTCTGGCTTGGCAAGTAAAGTGTTTGCCGCCTAAGTTCCATCACTGGAACCCACAAGGTGGGAGGGTAGAACTGGCTCTTGCTTGGTTGTCCTCTGACATCCACATGCACTTTGTGGCTTTATACACACATGTGCATGTACACACACACACATTCTCTGTCTTTCTCTTTAGAAATACAATTTTAAAATGAGGTTATCCAACTTTCCTCTTGGAGTTTGTGGTATGTGGGCAGTCAGAAGTGAGCACAGTGTAGGGTGTGGCAGGTATGTGGTGGTTACAAATATGTCACATCCAAATGGGAGGTGATAACCCAGCACACTCTTGGTGGGGGAGGTTGTGGATATTTTTTGTTTTTGTTTTTTTTTTTTTTTTTTTTTTTTTTTTTTTTTTTTTTGAGACAGGGTGTCTAAATCCCTGACACTTTTCATTTCCCCATGACTTCTCCAGGTAGATTCTGTTCCTCTGCCCATGCCACATACACAGAACTTTGCTAGGATTAGGACTCACTGTAGACCAGACTGGAACTGAGCTCTTGAGTGCTGGTCTTAAAGGTCTTCACTGCTATATCTAGCATGTACTTTTGGTACACGGTCACTGGCCCTGGCTGCCCTGGAAACATCTTCTAGCCCTCTCAAGAGCTGGGGTTACAGGTGTTCTGCTGTTTTTGAGGCAGGGTTTAACTATGTGGCCGAGGCTGACTAGAATTGGGGTTCTCCTTCCTCCATCCACTGAATGTTGGGATTTTAGTGATGAGCTACTGCACCTGGGCTACTTTTGGGTGTTTTTAAGGAACATCTATAAACCCTCATTTTTTGATCTTAACTGTCAGTGCAGGGGATCCAGTATCTGTTGTCAGAGGCAGCCTGTGACTGGAGAAGCTGTGTGTGCTCTCTCTTATAGTCTTGTCTCTGAATGAAGTCTTATAGCTTTGGTTTGCTTGTTTGGCTTTGATTTGGGATTGTGTATTCTGTTGACTCTGTTTTTTTAGGGATGTACTGTTTTGCTTTTTGGCTTTGATTTGGGATTGTGTATTCTGTTGACTCTGTTTCTTCAGGGATGTACTGTTTTGCTTCATATAAGGTGGCCTCTGCTCTTGGCTTTTGTCTCTGTGAAATAATGTCTGGAGGGCAGCTTGTTGCAAGGAACAGGTCTCTTACAAGAGAGTTAGATACCAAAGATCATTGGCAGGTTGAATATTTGTCATGGGGAAGACATTTCCCATAAATGTGTCTCTATAAACAGTGGTTGGCTCACCAGACTAGCTTCAAAACTTTTATTTCTCATCTTACTTCGATTAGCCATTTACTATTAGGAAGGGTCTGGGGTGGGGCTCTGGAAACAGTGTTTGTGTGAGGTGGGAGGAGTGGGGGGGAAGTTTGCGACTCTCCGCATGACCTTTTAGCTTCCCTTACCCTCTGCTTTACTTTTGGGTTCTGCTAAGTCTGGGAAGCTTATCTTGCTCTTATCTCATTTTTTAACCTTCCACTTTGGTCTCCAAATCCCCTGCACTTTAGTTTTCTCAGGACTTCTCTGGGCAGGCTCTGTTCTTGCACACACCACATCTACAGAACTGTCTAGGCCTCTGTTAATTTTTTCTGCATACAGTGATGACCAGGTTTTAGAGGAAGGCATCAGGGCAGGTTTGTGTTATATGGAGCCTCATCATCTTTCACCTTCCTGAGAGTTAGTGTTTTCAAATGCAGAGGACCTGAGTTTGGTTCCTTGCACTCAGGTTGGATGGCTCACTACCATTTGTAACTCTAGCACCACTGCCTTTGATCTCTTGAAGACACTTAAACGTATGTACATATATCCACACATAGAAGCATGCACAGTCATCTCCATACACCTAAAAATAGTTAAAAATAAATATTAATATAATATCTTTTAAAAATTAAAATAGTAGTTCACCCTATGCTAGTTCCACAGTTGATAGTGCAGAGTCAGTGATCTCTCACCAGCTGATTCTGTGGGTTTCCCCATCATGGTCTTGGCTCCTTTGTTCATATTATCCTTCCTCCCTCACTTCGATTGTACTCCAGGAAGTTGACCCAGTGATTAGTTATAGGTCTCCGAATCTGCAACTTCTCTGGTGTTGTGGATTGTAGGCTGATTGTACTTTGCTTTATCTGGAATCCACTTATGAGTGAGTACATACTGTATTTGTCTTAATGGTTTTGGGTTACCTCATTCAGGAAGGTTTTTTTTTTTTTTTTTTTTTTTTTTTTTTTCCTAGTTCTGTCCATTAGAATGCCATTGTTCCTTACCACCGAGTAGTATTCCATTGTGTAAAGGTACCACATTTTCTTTATCCATTCTTCAGTTGAGGGACCCCTGAATACAGGTAACAATGGTCTGGCTTGGGCAATATATGAAGCCACTGACAAGTGACCAAGATCTAACTATAATGCATAAACCGACTCTGTGGAGCCTGTTCTCTATAGAGAGAAACCTTGCTCAACCTAGACACGGGTTGGGGGAGTGCGTTGGGCTTGCCTCAGCAAGGTGGTGGGACAGACTTAGTTAACATCTTAGGGGAGGCTTTACCCTCACTGAGGAACAGATGGAAGGAGGGGAGAACAAGAGGAGAAACTGGGATTGGAATATTTAAAAAAAAAAAAATTTAAAGTAAAACAAATAATAAAGACAAAGTTTTTAAAAAAGCAGTGCCCAGACGTTTTCTTTTCTTTTTCTTTCTTTCTTTCTTTCTTCTTCTTTCTTTCTTTCTTTCTTTCTTTCTTTCTTTCTTTCTTTCTTTTTTTTTCTTTTTTTTTTTTTTTTTTTTTTTTTTTGAGACAGGGTTTCTCTGTATTGCTTTGGAGCCTGTCCTGGAACTCATTCTTTAGACCAGGCTGGCCTTGAACTCACAGAGATATACCTGCCTCTGCCTCCTGAGTGCTAGGATTAAAGGCTTGTGCCACCAACACATGGCTACAAGTTTTATTTTTAAATAATTTCTGGGTATATGAAGGTCAGCTTGATATCTCTCTCTCTCTCTCTCTCTCTCTCTCTCTCTTTCTCTCTGAGGCTGACCCAGTCTGCCCTAGAACTTATTATGTAGCCCAGATAGGCTTCTGACTTGATGATTATCTTCCTGCCACAGCCTCCCAAGCTTTCGACTATAGGCAGATACAGGGATTACAGGTGTATGCCACTATACCTGGCCTGGTTTTATTATTTAAGTGTCATGTCCAGTTAGGGATAATGGAAGGAGTGGTTGGTTACTAGAGAACCAGTCACTTTGTATGTAGACATGTGTGTGCAGGTATGTATGTATGTAAGCAGAGTCCAGAGGTTGTTTTGGGGTATTATCCTCATGTTTTTTAAAGACTATGGATTCAGCTAGGCTCTGGTCCATGAGCTCCATGGATCCACCTGAATGCCTCCCCAGCACTGGAATTGCACATGTGTGCTACTTTGCCCAGATTTTTATGTGTATGTTGGGGTTCTGAACTCAGGGGCTCATTCTTTTGTGGCAGGCACTTTACCTGCTGAACGGTCCCTGGTCTGCTCTGTTTTTCACTCCTTATGCCATGAAAGGCTGAAAGCTGATGTTTTTTTTTTTTTTTTTTTTTTCTTTAACTTTTGCTTGGGTTCAAAGGCTTGCTTTAAAAATGAGAGAGAGTTGGGTAGTGGTAGCCCACACCTTTAAACCCAGCACTTGGAGCAGGTGGATCTCTGAGTTTGAGGCCAGCCTGGTGTACATACAGATTAAGTTCCAGGACAGCCAGGGCTACACAGAGAACGCCTGTGTTAAAAAACCAAAAAAAGAAAAAAGAGAGAAAAGAGGGGGGAGAGGGAGATCTGGATGTGGTGTTCACTCCTTCATCCCAGCACTGAGAGGCAGAGTGTACAGAGCTCTCCAAGTTTTCAGCCAGGCTGGTCTACATAGTCAGATCTAGGCCAGCCTGGGCTACATAGAGAGAACCTGCCTCCAAAAAGGAAGGATGGATCAGAGGGAGGAATTATTTACCTGTGTGCCCTTTCATTTTCTTTGTCAAGATTCTTCAGAGGAGACCCCTCCAGCTACTCAGAACTTTATCATTCCAAAAAAGGAGATCCACACAGTTCCAGATATGGGCAAATGGAAGCGCTCTCAGGTACGAGTGGTACCCACACTTGAGGGTTGGAGCAGGAGTGAGAACTTGAGGCTTTTCAGTAGCTTTCTAGGCAGGCCATGGTTATATGCCCCTTGCCTTTCCTGCTCTTAGAACTGGAGCTGTCTGTTCTAAGGAAGGAGATGAGAAGATAGCTGTCTCCCTCCCTCCCAGCTAGTGCACAGAATTGCTTTATCAGGAAGGTCTGGCTGGGGCCCTGTTAAGTCTGGAGCGTCCCACTCCCGGTTAAATCATTCATTGCTGCTGGATGAACATGAATCTCCTAACTCTTGCTTGTAAGAGCCTACACATGTAGGAGCCAGTGCAACAGGGAGAAGAGACTAGCTTGTGGATAACTCGGCCAGGGACATGACTGCCCTAAATATAGCTGGGAGTTGAGATCCAGCGCCCTGACAGTAGGCTGGCTGTCTCTGCTTGTCAGCCCAGACCGTGGGCAGAAGAAAACTAACTGTGCCTCTTAGGCATCCAGTCCAGAACTGAAGAAAAGAAAGATCACTTGGAAATCTTAGAGAGGGCCTTGGGCCCAGCTCCACGCAGGCACTAATGCCAGTTCTGCAGCTGCCATGGAGAGTGTCATTTGCACAGAAAGCAGGCACAAGGGCCCTTGCTTGTGTGACAGATTGTCCATGCCAAGTCTTCCAGACCTACACCGAGCAGCCATATGCCTTACTCCATTGAGTAGGAAGGGTCACAGGAACCTGTCCCTGCCTTCTTTCGCAAGCCTGCCCTCTGACATATGCAGATGGATATCATGTCCTTTTCTGAGTTTTTACCAGGATAAGCGCCTTATTCCCTTCAGCTGCTCAGAAGACGTGGATGGAACCTTTTCATCATCTCAGTTGCTCTATCTCTGTTTCTCAGTCTTAGCACTGTTTAGTCTTGTAGGAGGCAGTCCTTGAATGGCAGGCTCTAATGCTGGCTCTACCCATTAAATATCACTAGATGTTACCCATACTCGCTCAGCTAAGACACTGTTCTTATCTGGAACTAGCTGTTTGAATCCTTCTGTGACACCACCTTTTGCATTCATGGCAAACACTGACCCTGGTCAGGACAAGGGCTTGGTCCTGTCCTCCTGTGTGGGCGGAGTTTCTGTGCTTGATCCCCCTGGCCTACTGGAGGCCATCTTGCAGGCTGGTAGGGGAACTCCAGTTTGAATTCATTCACTCTAGATGCCAAATGTTTGTTCTCATGGCTTATCCTGGGTATCCCTCCAGACTATGGGAAGTAAAAGGGAGAAATGAAGAAAGAAGATGGAATGGAGACACTTGCTCTCAGAAACTGCTTTTCCCCAGGGGCCTATATCTCTTTTTTTCTCCCTAGGGTAACCCTGCAACACAGCAGGAAGAAAGTCCAGTTGGAAGTGGGGCTGGTGTGACAGCAGACCTGTCTGTAGGCAGGAAACAGCTCCTGCAGCTGCCACCCTGACATGGGGAGATGCTGGAAGATGACCTGGGGAAGGGAATGTTGGGGCATTCCTTGAAATCTACTGGTACAGGGTAGTAGTCAGACATTTAATGGCTACTCAGCTGTATTAGGCTGGCAGGATCCTAGCTCTGTTTCCAATGAACTCTTGGTCCTGGGAAACCATGGGCAGATAGATTACTTCTTCCCTTGAAGTCTTGGTTTCTATGTTAGTAAGATGGTGACAATAGTGTCTTCCCGTGGGACTGCCTAAAGCAATTATAAGCACTCAGTAGACCTTGGCTAGGGGTTGGATGTGGTTGTGATCACTGCATGGTTTTATCATGGGGTGGATGTGTGTATTTGGTGCTTTTGGTGCTGTCTGGGTTGGGAATAGGAGCTAGGGCAGCTGGGATAAAAGAGATCTGACACTGTCTTCCTTCTCTCCCTGTTTGGCAGGCATATGCTGACTACATTGGTTTTATCCTTACCCTCAATGAAGGTGTGAAAGGGAAGAAGCTGACCTTCGACTACAAAGTCTCTGAGGTAGGCACAGGCGAGGAGCCTGCTGCAGGGCCACACGGGTTGACCATCCATGACAGACAAGTTTCAGACGATGGTTTGCCCCAGCATAGTGCAGTTAGCATTTGTGGTCCATACTCCTAATGTTTTAAATCTATGAATAAAATAATATTTATAGCTGAAATCAATGTAAGTATGCAATTTTATAGTCTGTATTTTTTCTAGTAAGTATTTTTGTGAAACTTGAAGTTAAAGATGACAAGAGGGGCTGGGGATGTGACCAGGTGCTTGCCTAGCATGTGCACAGCCTTGGGTTCCATACCTAGAGCTGGAAAAACAAACAACCAAACAAACCAACCAACCAAAGACAGTAGATGGGTTCTATGGAGAGATCACTAGCAGAAATGTGTGGCAACAATGAAAACCAAAACAGGATTAGGTCGCTAGTTCTCTAGAAGTTCCAGCACATACTGGACATGCATAGGCCCTGAATTCAAATTCCATCACCACAATCCCAGAGCAGCCCTGGTAACAGTGCGTACACGTCTCCTGTCGATTGACATAACTGGTCACCCCATTGAGATATTCCCTCATGTTTCCACAGTCCTGACTTTGCAGCTGTATCCCTGGGCACTACTGCTCTGAGCATATGACCAGGAGATGTATGGACCCTGTTTCTTCAGGCTTCATTCTTAGGAGAAACACTGAGCAGAAAACATGGGCGGGCTTGTGCTTTAGGGTTCCCCGTGTGTAAAATAGGTACTCTGTTTTAGAGACAGACCTGATTTAAGAAAAGGCATGAGTTAGAAACAGGTGTCCAGCCACCTCTATCACTGGAGGGTATAGTCTCCCATGCTGCATGCTATGGCAATGCCATCTCCCAGAACTAGGGCCCAGGTCTCCAGTGGCCTCTTGGGTTCATGTCCCAGTTGGCCCAGAGCCACCCTGAGCCTCTTATCTCAGACACCAGCGGCTGAGTGGCCTCTCAGAACTTTGGCTCTCTGCCTTCTAGTTACAACTGGGACCTGTTGGGTAAGGTCTGGTCTTGTCCTGACCTAGTTTCTTCATCTGTTTTAGGCTGACATTGCCCCCCCCTTTTTTTTTTAGCCTTATACCAGGTCGCTGGTACAGCCACTTCTTGGCCCTTGGCTGCTGGGTGACATAGTCTGGTTCTTTCTACTAGATGGGACCTAGGGCTGCACTGGGGAGTCCCTTGAGAGTTAGCCCACAAGTGACTCCTTGGATTGGCTCTTCTTGGGCTGTGGCTTTGAGCATAGGTTGTCTGAGAGGATGAGTTCAGCATTGCCCAGTGTGTTGGAAACATCAAGAGGGAGTTAATTAAAGGAGAATGCTATAATTGCCCCATCGAGGACTAAGCTACCAGCTCTTGGGTCCTCAATTGCTCCTAGGTTTCTGTGGGAGTTGTCCTCAATGATTAGGTGTTACCTTGGCTGATAGGCTGTTCTTTTGGCAGGATCATATCGTGTTTCATAGGGTTTACCATCACACCACCTCTCAGCTGAGTGGCTTTGCCCACCCTCCCCCTTTTTTTTCAGTGCTGGGGATAGAACCCAGCATTTTTGCACATGCTATGTAAGAGCTCTACATTGAACCACATCCCTAATCTCCAGTTCTAGTCCTTGAGACCATGTCTTTTTTTTTTTTTTTTTTTTTTTTTTTTGAGGCTAGGATCTTACTATAGCCTTGGCTGATTTTGTTATTTACTGTGTAAACTAGGCTGGTCTCAAACTTGTGGTCTTCCTGCCTCTGCCTTCTAAGCACCAGGATTGGAGGTTTTCAGCCAGCTTCCTTCTTGTCCTTTCTGGCCCTCTGTAGAGTGGCTGGTCCCTCAGGGTGTAGGACGTGGGGAGCCATTGGGATCCCATGTGCAGGGTTAGCATGTGCTGAATGCCTCTGCTGTTCTTAGTTCCATGTCAGTTCACTCACCTCTGATGTTCCATCAAATGTTCTTGCTTCGGCTGGGGCTGAATCCACACCTCACTGGGTGTACAGCCATAGTCAGTGTGGTCCCCAGAAGTCTCCAGCAGAAAGTACTAGTCACAGCATGTAGTCATGGCTGTATGCAGGGCTTTCCTTGTGCCACTCAGCCTAGCTACCAGAGCTCCTGTGTCTTCTCTGTATAGCACTGATGGATCAAGAGGAAGCAGAGGGACCTGGGCTAGTGATTTCCATACAGCCTGAAGCAGGGGACAAACCATAGCAAGGTAGAGAGTTTGTCTAGACCCATGATGACCAGTTGTTCTTTAGATTGTACCTATGCTAGTACTGGAGAGGTTTTTTTGTTTGTATGTTTGCTTTTTTTTTTTTTTTTTTTTTTTTTTTTAAAGAAAGGGTTATGGATTGGAAGGCTTTTGTTTGTTTGTTATTGAGACAGGGTCTCTGTCCCAGCCTTGCCTGTCCTGGACCTTACTATGTAGACCAGACTGGCCTTGAACTCACAGAGATCTGTGTGCCTTTGCCTCCTGGGTGGTGGAATGAAAGGCATTTGCTACCACACCTAATTTTGTGTTTTCTTTTTTCTTTGTGGGTTTTTTTTTTTTGTTGGTTTTTTTTTTTTTTTTTTTTTTTTTGGTGTTTGTTTGTTTGCTTTTGGTTTTTGAGAAAGGGTTTCTCTGTGTAGCCTTAACTATCCTGGAACTCACTTTGTAGATCAGGCTGGCTTCAAACTCATAGAGTTCTGCCTGCCTCTGCAGAATGAGAAGTTGGCAAGTATAATTTTGGAGAAAGAAGATTTAGTGGTCTATGAAGTTCAAGAGGCATTGCTATAGGACACAAATTATTCGTTGTGCCTTGCTGTTGGGCAGGGTGGAGTGGGATGGGGTGGTTCCAGTCGAGGTTTGCCTCCTCTCTAGCCCTTTTCTCCCAGCAGGCCAGACAATGGAGGCAAGAGGAGGAGCTGTGAGTCTCTTATATATTTTATCAGCCCAGCTGAGCTAGCTGGGCTGGACCCAGGCTCCAGCTAGCCTCAGGAGTCACATTCTTTAATCCCCTTTAGTGCCTTGTCAGGGTCGCAAGCAGAGATCTCCAGGGAGAGAGCCTGCTGCTTCCTGGAACTAATTCCCCATCCTCCTGCAAGCCCCAGCTGCCATGGGAAATGAGCTTTGGTCTGTATTAACAGCGGTTCCTAGTTACGTGGTTCCTCACAAAGCCTGGCTCTGGCAGCAGTTTGTGTTACAGTTCAGCAAGACATTTTTATGTCACACCAGCTACCAACTCAGCCTACAGGTAGCTTACCTTCCTACCATGCCCCAAGCATGGGGAGAGGTCATTCAGGCCCATTGTTAATGCTGTGCAGTTAGAGTCTATGTAGCTGGGGTCACTGGCCAGCAGTTATCTCGAATTAGCCCCAGGCCTCACTCCAGGAACATGGCACCTAAGGAACATGTGGATAGATGCCTGACCTGATTTCCTCTGTAACTAACATTTGATGTGATGATGCCTCTCACACCTGTGACTCTGGTTTTGCTTCCTGGTACTGTTTGTGGAGGTGGCATGGAGACATGGCTTCCCAGGCTGCTGGCTGTCAAAGCTTTGTACAGATGACCCCAGATTTGCACTCAGATAGCGCTGCAGAATTGTGGACCAGTATTGTCTATGGTGGTGAAATATGAAGAAGACCTAGACATTTAACAGTGAGGACCATTAAGTGGGTCACAGCATTCTGTGTACACATTGGTATGGAATGAGGTTGTGGGTTGAGGGAGTAGGCTGAGGCAGTTGTCCATGGTCCAGTTTCAGAGTCTGCAGGTATCTGTGGCAGGCTCTTATACCTTAGGAGGTATAGATCCTTGCCATCACATTTGGAATAAAGAAACAAAAGATTGGGGTCTTCCAGTAGCTCCATGCTGTTTTAGTAGAGGGTTGGAGCCAGGCTCTCTCCCTGTGGAGTTCTTGAGTAGGGGAGCACACTAGAGCAAAGAAGCCAGGGTGTCAAGATGTAGGCAGTGTTTGTTTTGGATGGTCAGGATTACTGGCTGTATAAGTTGTCTTGTTGCTGTGGTCAGTACCTGATAGGAAGCAGCTTAAGGGAGGGGGTTATTCTGGCTCTAAGTTGAGGTGCAGTTCATCATGGCAGGGAAGGTAGAACAAGCTAAAGGGATGTGAGGTTCATATGACATCCACAGCCAGGAAGCAGAGAGATGAAAGTTGATGCACAGCCGAATTTCTCCTTTTATCCCTTTTATTCATTCTGGGATCCCATCTATAGGGTGATGCTACCCACATTTAGAGTGGGTCTTCTCAGTTAAACCACCTGGAAATGCCCTAGGGACATAACACAGAAGTAAATGCATCATGCTGACAACGAAGATTGTCTTAGTGCTTCTTTTGCTGTTATAAAGCAATGTAACCAGCAGGGCGTGGTGGCACACACCTTTAATCCCAGCACTCAGGAGGTAGAGGCAGGCAGATCTCTGTGAGTTCAAGACCAGCCTGGTCTACAGAGTTCCAGGACAGCCAGAGCTGTTAACACAGAGAAACCCTGTCTAGAAATAAATAAATAAATAAATAAATAAATAAAGTACCATGACCAAAAGCTGCTTTGGAGAGGCAAGGTTTTATTTCAACTTACAACTCTCCTGTCATAGTCCATCAGTCACTGGGGGAAGTCAGGGCAAGAACTCCAGGAGAGAGGCCATGGAGGAGTGCCGCTTACTGGTTTGTTCTTATGGCTTGCTCAACTTTTTTCTTTCTTCCTTTATTGTTTTTTTGAGACAAGGTTTCTCTGGGTAGACACCTGGTTGGCCTTGAATTTCAGAGATCTGACTGTCTGTGCCTCCTAAGTGCTGGAATTAAAGGTGGTGAGCCACCACTGCCCAGCTTCAGTTTGTTTCTTATAGAACTCAGGACCACCTGTCCAGGGTTAACACTGCCCACAATAAGCTGTGCCCTCTTATATCAATCATCAGTCAAGAAAATGCACCACAGCCTTGCCCATTGGCCAATCTAGTGCGACAATTTCTAGCTTTGCTATAAAACTAGCTGCCATAGAAATGAAGTACCACATTGCATTTCTGTTCTCTCCTGTTCATGCGTCTGTGTTGTTGAGTGAAAGACTTCAGTCATATCTGCTTTAATGAAGATTGGGGCTGGGATTTGCGCCTATCTAGTGGCCCTTCCTGGATAGGCTGGTTGAAGACACAACTATCCGTGACACTGTCCTGTTAGCCATGTGCGATTCCCTCCCTGACCCTCCTTTATATTGAGGACAGTTTGGAATGAGGATGACAGCTAGGCCAGACTAGGGACTACCTTCCACACCAATTGAGACTTCCTTCTGTGGCTCCAGCAGGGCCACCCGTCAGTGGTGTGGTTCTTCTGTCTCACATTCACAGGCCATTGAGAAGCTGGTGGCTCTTCTTGATACGCTGGATAGGTGGATTGATGAAACCCCGCCGGTGGACCAGCCTTCCCGATTTGGGAACAAGGCCTACAGGACCTGGTATGCCAAACTTGATCAGGTGAGACTGTCAGAGCACGGGCTGGGCCGGGCCAGGGGGAGGACTACTATGGCTCCAGATGGGGCAAGGTCTGTGTTCAAAGCAGGCCTGTCTAGCTCCCAAGCATAAAATCAGGTAATCTATTAGAATGGCAGTTTTGTTTATCTTAAGTTACAAAATAATCCTCTGTCCCAACGAGTCTTCTGGGAACTGCAGGTGTGGCTACACAGTCCCCTCTATGAGGCTGTTTAGTAAGTAATTTTATTAGCAGCAGATTGGAAATGACTCAGGTACACATTGTAAGAGGACAAGGAGTGGTCTTTTCAGGGCTGCAGTTGGAGCCCGCTGAGTGGCCCCAAGTCCATACCTGAGTGGGGGAATGTGGATGAGGGAAAGGCTAGCTATAGGTAATAAAGAAAGAGAGACAGAATAAAGGTCAGGAGGGCAGATCAGTCAATACTGAAATGCCACGAGTTTATTTTCCGACACAATTATATACCATAACCAAAAGGGGAACACAGTATCATGTATATGGAACAGACTTTTCTTCCTCACTCATTCCAAGGGTTCAATAACCACACCTTAGCTCTAAACTTTGTTTCCTAGCCTTGAGGTCAGGAGTAGCCATACCTCAGATTCAGGTCTGTTATTTAGACTAAGATGGCTGAAACATCCTTCTGTAGCTACACCTTTGGCCTTTAGGTCTTGTGACTTGCTAACAGCTTTGAACTCTGTCCTTGTGCCAAGATGGAGTGCAGCCATCTTTATGGGCACCCACAAAGTTAACTATCCTAGATCATCCATACTGTAGAATAATATGAAGCTCTGAAAAAGAATAAGGAAGCTGGGTGGTAGTGACATGCGCCTTTAATTCCATCACTCAGGAGGCAGAGTTAGTCGGAAACCCCCCCCCCAAAAAAAAGATAAAGGGAAAGCTGGGCAGGAGCGTATACCCTTTAATTTTGGGTGGCAGAAGCAAGTGAATTCTTGTGAATTTGAGACCAGCCTGATCTCTATAACAAGTTCCAAGCCAGCCATGGTTACATAATGAGACCCTATCTTTTAAAAACCAAAACAAACAAAAAAACAAAAACAACATAAGTTTTAAAAAGTTCCACAGTCTTTAAAAAAAATTCTTACCACCTACAAGGTCCTAGTTCTCTTTAAAATCTGAGTCTTAACTGGACTCTTGTAAAAAAAAAAAAAAGTTATATACTTTTATAGTTGATAAGGGGAACAGTCAAAGTATGGTTATGAGATCAAAGCAAAACTAAATGCAATAGTCTAAAAAACTCAGCTTCAGACTGACAGTGGTGTCACACGCCTTTAATCCCAGCACTTGGGAGGCAGAGGCAGGTGGATCTTTGTGAGTTCAAGGCCAGCCTGGTCTACAGAGTGAGTTTCAGGACAGCCTCCAAAGCCACAGAGACAACCCTGTCCCAACCCCCCACTCAAAAAAAAAAAAAAAAAAAAAAAAACCCAAATAAACAAAAAACTTAGCTTCTTACATCTGGAATTTCCATATGACCTTCTAGGCCCCAAAGGACTTGGGCAGCCTTGCATTTCCAGCTCTGCTGTCTGCAGCACGAGTAACTTGTCTTGTCAGCTCAGGTTGGCTCCATTCTACTCTCTCTACAGTCCTTGCATTTTCGCTGTCCTGTGGTTTTCACTGCAAGGTAGGCTGCACCATCACTAATAGCCCCACACCCCAGCCTCTCTTTAGGGACTGTGACCTTACCACTTGATGTCAAGCCCCAGTTTCTCTCCTTATGACTCCTCATGCCTTTAGAATTATACCATGTGAAGGCTCTTACACATTGCTCAGTTCAATTTCCAGCTGTAGATGCAGCCTTGCCCAGACCACAGCTTTTCTACACAAATTTGTCTACACAGTTTGTCTGGTGTGAAGTATTTCCCAGAAGAGTTCTTCTTAAGGATGCTGATCTCATATCAATCACAATCAGTTTCTCAGCACCAGCTGACTAGAAACCTTCATATGAACAGCCTCTGTAGAATCTGCTTCTTTGTGAAACTTAACAAGCTGGGCCTCCATTGTCTGCATTTTTCTCAGTATTCTTCCAAGCTCCTACAGAACTGTCTATTAAGGTCTGAGGACTCAATGTCTTTTCCAGCTGTGTTCCAGACACTTCCACAGTCTTCCAGCAAAACATGGTCAGATCCGTTGATGCAACACCCCACTCCTGTACCAGTTTCTGTTCTTTTGGTCATGGTGTATATTGGCAGTAACAGAGAATAATAAGCAAACTGAAATATTTAATCCAAAGCCAGAATTAATTTACCCTTTTTTTAATGAAACTCAGGTTGGTAACTCAAATTGCAGGTTTTTGGGGTTTTTTATTTTTTGTTTTTTTCTTTTTCTCGAGACAGGGTTTCTCTGTATTGCTTTGGATCCTGTCCTGGAACTAGCTCTCTAGACCAGGCTGACCTCTGCCTCCTGAGTGCTGGGACCAGATGTGTGTGCCACCAATGCCCAGCTCAAATTACAGTTTTTAAAATCAAATATTTACTGTGGCTGGAAAGATGGCTCAGCAGTTAAGAACATGTGTTACTATATTTGAGACAGAGCCTTTCTAGTTAATCTGGGATGTCCTGGAACTTGCTTTGTAGACCAGGCTGGCCTCAAACTCACATAGATCTTCCTTCCTCTGAGTGTTGGGATCAAAGTCATGTATCCCAATCATGCAGGGGATACTGTGGTAGAGAACCTGAGTTCAGTTCCTAGCACCTACACTGGGTTGTGGGGATTTATTCCGCCAATAGCTTTGGAGTGGTTTCTTGTCTGTGTATGTTATCTTTGGTTTTTTGTATTGTTTTGGAAATTGCTTTGTAGATCAGGCTGGCCTTGAACCCACAGTGAACTCACAGAGATCCACTTGCATCTGCCTCCCAAGTGCTGGGGTTAAAGGCATGTGCTAACAACACCTGGCCAGATGTTATCTCTTAAAAGGAGAGAGGCAGGAGTTCTCCCTTTGTTTTGAGAATACTGGGTCAGGTGGCTTGAAGCAGCATGTGGCCAGTTCCCATCTCCCTTGGGCAGAAGGACTTTGCAACTGGTTATCCTTGTCCTGTATCTGTGATTCTATTTTCCCCATAGCATCTCTTAATAAATTGATATATATATGAATATATATCTGTGATTCTAGTAACACTGGGTAGCTCCTGGCTACCTGCAACTGCAGTTCTGAACTCCAGATATTCATACATGCACTGAAGGCATGCAGAGTGCAATCTAGAGATACATTAACTTGATTGGTGCTGAGGAGTGACAGCAGGGGCATTAGAAGTCTTTGTTTTCTGTAGCTAAGCCATTATATTTCTTTGGATTTGGTTTTTAGTTTTTTGAGACAGGGTTTCTCTGTGTAACCCTGGCTATCCTAGAACTCGCTTTGTAGACCAGGCTGGTCTCAAACTCAGAGATTTGCCTGTTTCTTTCTGCCTCTCGAGTGTTGGGGTTAAAGGTGTGCATCTCCTCTACCCTGAAAGCCATTATAATTCTATTAGAGAACACTACAGAGAAAGTTCTGCAGTTCTCAACATCTGAGCCTGGGTATGTCAGTCAGGGCCCATTGTATTGTGTGGTGTGATGGCATACATTACATGACAGCACTCACAGTGCCCAGGTGCGTGTTGTGTTCTCAGAACCAAGGCTGCAGTAACATGTGTTGCAGCGGAGGAGAGCATTGCCAAAAACACCTTGGACTCACAAATGCAACTGATTTTTTTATTGTTGTTTGTACTGTTGTCACCCTCACATTCAGCTACCTCTCCCCACAGTTTTAGGAGTTGTGTTCTCAGCTAGTTTGGGCTACAGACTCAGACAAGCAGACAAATAGAGCCTGAGCCCAGTGTGCTGATGTACAAAATTTGTATCCTCTGAGTTGGGAGGGGGAGTTAGAAATGCATGCTTGTGCTGCTCATATTTGCAGAAGACATACCCAGTAGAGTCCAGGAAGGTCATAAAGCTCTCTGTACTGTGCCATACCCCAGCTGTGGGTTTTTAGGACAGTGAAGAATGGGGTGGAAGTAGACTCCTGTGCCACCTCATGACTCTGGTGGTATGTGGGCTTGGTTTTTCACAGAATATACGTGAAGTTAGAGCTTAGAAGAAAGCTGATGATAGCTTTTCAGCTTGGTGGACCTTTGTATTTTTGTAGTATACCCACCACCAAGTCACGCTGCAGAATATTCCAGCTCTCTGGTAGGACCTTTTAAATTTGAGAGAGTTGATATCCCCCAGACTCTCTTGATTGCTAATTCATAACATTGATTTTATTTGCATGCTTTTGAATTTCATGTTTTTGTAGCCTCCTTTACTTGATGTTCCATAGCTGAAATCATCATGTTGTCACTTGTGGCTTATCTTTCCCTTTATTGTGTGTTTTGTTACAGAAAAATGTACAATTTTATTAATTCTGCTATTTTTGGGACATTCTAGTTGATTTTTTGCTTTGTTTTTCATTTGTTTAGTTTCTGAGACAGTTTCTTTGTGTAGCCCTAGCTGTCCTTGAACTCACATAGATCTGCCTGCCTCTGCCTCCCCAGGGCTGGGATTGAAAAGGCCTGTACCACTACAGACTGGCATCTAGTTGAATTTTTTATGTTTTGGCTACCGTAAATAATGTGGGTTGGGAACATTTCATGTGTCGGTCTGTCATGGCAGACTTGTGGCCTGCACTCTTACTTCCCTGGGAATGGAACCAGCAACTATGGGGACAACAGGCCTGATGCCCCATAGCCTCTGCGGGCCTGGCTGATGGTGACCTACCACATGGGAGGATTAGCTCTTGTCTTGCTCTCAGAGTCACCCCAGGTGTCTGTTACTTCCCCTTCCCTTTTCTGTGGCCAGTCAGAACAGGGAAGCAGGTCAAGCTGGTAGCCTGGACCCCAGGCAGATGCCGCCCCAGGGTTCCTGCTCCCTTAGAGGCTGCCTAATCTGCTGCCATCACTGTGTGTCTCTTATGTTATCAGGAAGCAGAGAATTTGGTGGCCACAGTGGTCCCCACCCACCTGGCAGCTGCTGTACCTGAAGTGGCGGTTTACTTGAAGGAGGCTGTAGGAAACTCCACGCGTATTGACTATGGCACAGGTACCTGCTGCTGCGGGGCTTGGGTGACTTGAGCCTTGCTGCTTTCTTTATGTTGCCCGGGCTGTTTTCTTCATGCTCCACATAGCCCCTGTCCGCATGCCCCCCCCCCCCAAGTGTGCCCTCTATCCATCCATTCAGCTGTCCAGCAGAGAGAGAGAGAAAGAGAGAGAGAGAGAGAGAGAGAGAAGAGTGTGTGTGTGTGTGTGTGTGTGTGTGTGTGTGTGTGTGTGTGTGTGTGTGTGTGTCTCGGGGTGAGGGTGGGGCCTCTGTGCTCTATTTTCTTCCACCAGGTGGCGCCACTGCCACAGGCATGGCACCTGCTGAGCCGGATTCAGTTTAGTTGTTTGTAATGCTGGCTTCTGATTAAGCTCTTCATCACTCTAGTGATAGAAGCTGAGAAAAGAAAGACCTTCTGTAGCCCACCCTCTCCCTGACATCTCTTGTCTCTTAGCCCTTTTCTTTGTGCTGATAATCTTTGGCTATGCCATCTATTTCAGCCAAGCTGTTGTGGGTACTTTAAAGAGAAGTGCTTTCTAGATCAGAGGTGGCCTCTATAGTCCAGGAGACTCCTGTTGTGGTAAGGGCTTCCTTTCCTCCTGCTTTCTTGGGGAAGGAGGGCCAGAGGGAGCCTGGTTCCAGACCAGTTTTGGAAAAGGTTTCTCTGAAGCAGAACCTGAGAGAACTTCGTCCTCTGCTCACCCAGCTGGGAACAGTTCTGAGACCCTGGATGTGGACCCAAGTAGGAGGAGGCAGTGGCAGGTGAATCTCTGTGAGTTCAAGGCCAGCCTGGTTTACAAAGTGAGTTCTAGGACAACCAGGGCTACACAGAGAAACCCTGTTTCAACCTCCATTTCCCACCCCAAAACCCAATTAAGAAACACCCCCTCTCCCCCAGGACAGGGTTTCTCTGTGTATCCCTAGTTGTCCTAGAACTTGCTCTGTAGACAAGGCTGACCTCGAACTCACAGAGATCTGTCTGCCTTTGCCTCCCGAGTGTTGGGATTAAAGGTGTGTGTCACCACTGCCTGGCAAGGAAAAGATTTCTAGGCCAGTGGGGTCATTTAGAAATTTACAGGTGAAAGTAGCTGAGCATATATGCTTCCAGATTCTGTAGGCTCTTTGTTCTGTATAAATAGCCTGAAACACCTGGCTTCACCTTTTTCCAGATAAGGAACAGGGTCCAAGGTCCAGCCAGTACCTTCTGCAGCGCTGACTGTTGCTGGTGGATGTGACAGGGAGAGAAAAAAAGGATACCTTAGCCTTTTGTAATTTGTCCACATGTTCCCAGTGCTCTTGGGACCGTGCCCACACTCCTTACCATGGCTATTCAGGCCATCTGGTGAGAGGCTTCTCCCTCACCTCTGTTGAAGACTTATTGCTTACTTGCCTTGAGCCTTTGCATGTGCTTTTGCTTCTCCTATTTCCTACTGTCCCCCTCCTCCCCAGCCATTACCCATTCCTCTGTTGTTTCAAACATTTCCTTAGGGGAAATCCTTGAACTCTGAAATCAGGGTTCCCCTGGGATATGCCTCAGGTACCCACCTGTATCCTGCATAGCTAGATTCACAGTAGTTACTGTATATTTAATGTCTGTGGCTTCTGACAGATCATGAGCTCTTTGAGGCAAGGACTCCTTTGTAACTGGGAGCTAGCATTAGTCATTGACTGACTACCCACATAGTAGGTGCTCAATAAACTGGGGTTGCTAAGATGTCAAACCTATAAAGTAAGATGCAAGTGCCTGTGCAGGAAGTTGACCTCAAGGCCCATCGGGAAGTGTGCCAGTGCTTGTGGTTGCTGAAGGGCCCAGGTCTTCTGGACAAGGAAGAAGTCTCATCTCAGTATGGGCCTTCCTCCTTAAAAGAGCTGAACACTGGGGACTTCTTCTGGAGGTGCCAGCCTGAGTTGTTTTTCTTCCCCAGGGCACGAGGCTGCCTTTGCTGCTTTCCTCTGTTGTCTCTGCAAGATTGGGGTGCTCCGAGTAGACGACCAGGTGGCTATTGTCTTCAAGGTGTTTGATAGGTGAGACTTGGCTTGGCGGGGAAGAGATGGTGGGCCCCTGTCCCTGGTGTTCACCATGTGGAGGCACTGTTCTGAGGTGGACCATACAACTCAGTTAATTCCCTATGATGTAGCAGCTGCCTCCCTCTTATGGAAGAAGAAACAAACAGGTTTCTGTTGAGGTCACAGTCCGCCAACCAAGGCAGGAGGCAGTTTCTTCTGGGCAGCACAAGTGTGCGCTATGGTTGGAATTTTCTTTGGGCTGCCAACCAGCTCCCAAATAAAGACACAGAGACTTAATTATTAATCAATTATTAATTATGAATGCTCAGCCTTAGCTTACATTTGTCCCACCAGCTCTTATAACGTAATTTAACCTGTTTCTCTTCATCTGTGTTTTGCCTACTTTCCTGCTTCCTCTGGCTGGCTGGCCCTTGGTGTCTCCTTTTCTTTCTTCCTGAGCCTACCTCCTGTCACTTACTCTCCCTGTCCCAAAGTCTTGTCTATACCTCCTCCCTCAGCTTTTTATTAAACCAGTCAGGTGGTTTAGGCAGGCAAGGTAAACTGACAACGCATCTTTTCATAATTAAATGCAACACATCTTTGCATAGTTAAACAACTATTCCACAAGAGTGCAGAAATGTGCTCTGAGCTGCAGTGGTCCCAGGGCACACTGGCATGCTGGTGTTGAGGCACAGGACAGCTCTGCAGGTGACCCAGGCACTCAATCTGTTGTCTGACTTCTTCACCCACTTCACAGTGGTACCTGAGGTTAGAGAAAGGGACTCCTGCTGATGACACTAAGCCTGGTTTCCAGGTGGTGTTTCGTCTCTTTCCCTGACAGAAGATGTATGAGGGAAAGAGAAAGAGCCCCATCGGCTCTTTCAGCTTCGCCATTCTCCTACCCTTCCTGTGCTGAAGAACACCATTTGTTACCTTCTTACCTTTCTCTCTCCTTTTCCCCCCACCCCCCTCCGGCACAGGTACCTTGAGGTCATGCGGAAGTTGCAGAAGACGTACAGAATGGAACCTGCAGGCAGCCAGGGCGTGTGGGGTCTGGATGACTTCCAGTTCCTGCCCTTCATATGGGGCAGCTCACAGCTCATAGGTACTAGGTGGTCATGTCTCTACTTTGAACCCCAACTCCCTCCTTTTTCCAGAAAGCTTTCTGACAGCTTGTAGAGCGGGACATTAGCCTAGCTATTGATGGAGTCTGATTGCTGTTGACTTAATGCTTTCAGTCAGTATGGCCATCTGGAGGAGATGGAGGTGGAGTACCACCCAAAAAAATGGATAGTGACATGGACTGGAGCAGGGGCATGTGCCTGGTACTTACTTAATAGACTGGTGTGAATGCATGCAGCCCCTGGCAACCATAGCTGTGGGGTTATGTTGAAAATTATGGCCTGTTTTGAGTTGGCAATCATCAGTGTCATCCACTGTTGTTACTGCACTCTGTGCAGGGAGCATATGGGGAGTTGCTGCCAAGTGCTGTTTCCTGTGTGCTTCCCAGGTTTGCTCTGCCAGGCTCCTCACTTTGAAATGATTGTCCAGGCATGGTCAACATCTTGGGATCTGCCATTGGGCAGGGTTAGCAATCATCTTTAGTTCATGGATAATGCACAACTACTGATTAATACTCACAAATGCCTAATGGCTGAGAATTTGCCATTCTAGATACCTCCACCAGTCTTCTCAGGGGCTCCAGCGTCTGGTGGGGTAGAGGGGGAGGCTGTTGCATAGATGCAGAGCCTGGAAGGCTGGAGTCATCCATCCAAGGGCTCACTGCCACATGCTGAGTTGAGTTTGGTTTTCTAGGACACAGTCCTGCATATAGCTGCATGCTTTCATTGCATGAGCACTGTAGTGTGTGCTTCTCACACTGTAGTGTGTCTTCTTGACATAGTGTCCTGGCTGGTCTGAAACTCACTAGTCTCTACGTGCTGGGACTAAAAGTACATACTACCACACCCAGCTGAATACATTCCAAAAAGCAGGGGTCAGTGCTGACAAACCAGGAACAGCATTGTTGTCATGGTTAAGTAGGTACACGGTACTCAATCCTGCTGCGTCTATCCCCTCTGCTGACTGGTAGGTAGCACAGCAGGTTTGTGTGCACCAGCATCACCACAGGCACACGCATGGTGGCTCATTATGATCTTTAGACACCAGGCAAGCACTCTACCACAGCTCTGCCCCAGCACACCATCACAGTGGTTATAAAGTATCTGTGGTGGGTACCTTGTGTCAGGCTGGATCAGGGCTGTTCTACAGGCCAGGCCTCTGCTCTCCCCAGACCACCCCTACTTGGAGCCCAGACATTTTGTGGATGAGAAGGCAGTGAGTGAGAACCACAAGGACTACATGTTCCTGCAGTGCATCCTCTTCATCACTGAGGTGAGAGCCACAGCAGCCTCCGTTAGCCAGCCTCGGCTACCAGGGCCTGCTTGCCCAGCCATCAGTCCCCCTCCCCCACCCCAAGATCTTTCATTGTTTGGTTTGAGTTAGAGCCTCACTCTGCTGCCCAAGCTGGCCTTAAATTCATGACAATCTTCCTGCCTCAACCTATTGACTGCGTGGGATTACAAAACAAGCAGCCACACTCAATTCCTACAGGGCTCCTGAGCTGATGGACTAAGTTGTAGTTTTTAGCTAGACTTGGTGACCGGCAGCTGGCCTGAAAGGGTGACAGGCTTTGTGGTGGGGCAGGGGTGGGGGGACAGTCATCTATCAGAGCTCAGGGATTAGGTCTATAGAGCCATGTGCTATAGAATCATGCTGGAATCTTTAGAGGAGCTGGAGTGATAGAAGTAGCTAGCTGTCTGTCGTCTGTGCTTCGGCAATGTGCTAGAAGTGATAACAAGCAGCCTGTGGTGGCAGTCACTGGGCCCTATACCACCTGTTTCACTAAGGCAGGATTCCCTATAGTGTGGTGCTGGAACATTCCCCAAGGTGGCCCTTGAACTCTGAAAATTCATGGCCTTGGGCCCATGCCAGCTTTCTCACTTAGAATCTTATAGACACGAGCGAGGACCTCCTCAAGGAGCCCACAGCCTCAGGGCCTTGCTGCTAGTAGATGTTGGACCATTTCATTCTCCCACCTATACCTGGAAACTCTCTCACCCCAAATCTACAAAGTCCTGTTTTCCTGCTCTTCCTTTAGCCACCTGCATGTCTGCTGTGTGGAAATGCACATGGACTCCTACCCTTGAACACTCCCTGTTCCAAGCCTCTGAGTAGGGAAGAGCCTGGTTAGCAGACTTGACTCTTAAGTTCCTTCTGGTCAGCATTCACCTCAGGCTTCAGCCAAGCTCCAGGGGCCAGAGGGGAATGACACATTTTCTCCAAGTCAGCAAATGGAGCCAGGACTGATGGCTGGGCAGCCACTACTTGGTTCTTGGAGATGTGCTGCCTTCAGCAGTGTGGCAGGCTCAAGGTCAGAAGGACTTGGGGGCAGCCTGGCTCACTGCCTTGAAAGCCAGCTGTAGAGGGCTCCTTCAGGGTGGAGTGCTGGGCTGGGGAGCTCTAGGATGAGGTGGAAGGACTGGATGGGATGGAGCCATACATTCTGCAGAGTTTGCTGCTTGAGGCCAAAAGCTTGTTTCTGCTTCCCTGGTCGCCTGCCAAGCCCCTTACATCCTTGTCAATAATTCTAACAATAAGGCTATCCAGGCTGGGCTTTAGGGACTGGGAATCAATCTCATGCTAAGACTTAGCATGTTTGTTTGTTTCTGCTGGCATAACACCCCATAAGCTTCCCCAAAGTTTGGGACAGAGGACCCCATCGAAGAGAGCCCAAGGTAACCACAAGGTGGCGCTAAAAGTGCATTGAACTTGGTCGGCTTCTGTAACAGAGGTAGGAAGTGGGAAGGGTAGGTTTTTGGCTGTTGTGCACCTTCTCTGCAAGGCTTGGTTTGCTCTTCATTCCAGCAGGGTCAAGCTCTGATTGGTTGCTAGGCATTGTGGTAGCAAAGGGCCCTTTAGCGTGACTGGGTTGGATGGTTGCTGTTGCAGCACACTGTTGTTTCACAGGCCCCCACCCCCACTAGCCTTCTGTGCGCTTCAGAGAAGTGAGCAGCATTTTATGACCTCTGATCAGTAAGTGAGTGAGTAGCTTGGTTAGGATCACCCAGATTCTGGGGCACAGCAACCTGGATGTCTATGAGATGTTCAGGGCTCTGTTGCCTCTGGAGACCAGAAATCCCTACTGGTTAAACAAACCCAAGGAAGTTGGTTAGGAAACCACTTCCCTTTGCTGGGCCTTGTGTTGGGACTGCTTTGATACCCTGGGCATGGCAGCTGAGGAAGCCCACCTTGCAGGGCTCCTACTGCTTTAGGAAATGCAGCCCTGGTGCCTTTAAGAGCCCAGGGCAGGCAGGAAAAGAATTTCAGTTTCAATCTGGCTTCTAAATTTGGAGTTTTGGGAAGGGAGGGATCAGATTTCAGCTGGAAGGGAAGGAGCTGACAGGAAGGCGCTGTGCTGAGCCTCCCCCACCCCCGCCCATCCCCCTCAGTTACTGACAGAGGAACCATTTACAAAAGGCCGATTCTCTGGGGAGTGGAGAGGCAGGAACGCAGCGTCTGTGAGTAATTTCCTGCTCAATATGGCTGCTCTGACTCACACGATTCCCCTGGGGTCACTGCGGGACTGCAGTTGCTTGCTTGTTCTTGCTCTTTCTCTTCTCCCTTTGTGGCTAGAGTGAGCTAATATTTTTTTCTTTTTTTTCTTTTGTCTTCTCACCCCCAATTCCTTTTTTCCCCTCATCTGTTTTTTTTTTTTTTTTTTCTTTCTTTCTCTGAGTTGCAGAGCCTTCTTTTGAAGGACTTGGAGACCTGAGGCACTGAAGGCCTGGGGGTGGGGTAGCCTCTCTAGAGACATACTGGGTCTCACCACTCACTCTGCAGCCTGCCAGACAGCCCTTTCTGAATGTCCCTTGCTAGGGAGCTAGGCTGGTCCCCCAGGCAAAGTCTTAGTGTCCCTTTCTGTGTCTTTGCCCCAGAGCCCTTGAGCACCTGCTAGGAGACAAAACATTAGGCAGTTGGCTCAGAGGGTCTGCATTCTCCAGCAGTCTCATGCCTCTGGCCTGCAAGTGTGTAAGACTTGCAGTGTAGAGACTAAGGGTGGAGGGAGTCTTTGTAGGACTGTTGGGATGAATCTTAGGAAGCCCAGGGCCCTAGAAACCTTGGAGCCTCTCTTGGTTCCTGATTAAGGAAAGACTTCACAAATGCCTGGTAGAGAACAGGGCTGGCTTTGGAAGTTTGGTGACTTCACCACTGGGGAGGGGCCACTGAGACAGGCTCTCATTGGGGACTTTTGCCAGGGGAGGGAGAAATGGGGAAAATGGAAGTGTTTCTACTTTAAATCTAGAAGTTGCTCTTACTGAAGTAGAGGCCTGTGGGAATGGACCACCAGATGAAGTCACAGCCGTAAAGTTTCCTGTAATGCCCCATACAAAGAATGTTTGGGTTTATCTTTTCTCCTTGGACTAGCCCCTACCTTACCCCCACATCCATGTATAGCCTCTTCTGGAACCTTCCACTGACTAAGGTCCAGGTCTCAACTTCCTTGCCAAACTCAGTCACTTTGCTTTTCAAGAGTCTTACTCTGTAGCCTGGGGCTGGATGCTGAGCCCTGTTCTCAACATAAATGCTGCTTGTAAACTGGGAAGGGACTGAGGAGGGTGTGGTGAACTGCATGGTTAATAACTGCACTGGCCTTGTGCTGTCCCTGCCAGAGTCCACTCAGGACACAGGCTTCCCGTTCCTCATGCTGCGGATCTGATGTCACAGGAACTGCTCTGGACTTGTGAAGTGCTTCTTTGCCTTCCTGGAGTCAGGTTCTTGCGCAAGAAGGACCGCAGTGATGGAATTTATGTGTTCCTACTGATTTTATTGTGGCTATTTCTGCCTCCCTCTTGACCTGGCTAAACAGATTGTCCTCCTGTACTGCTCTGGAACTGTAGCCTCCTTCTTGTCTGCCCCTCTTCCTTCCCTCTGTCACAACAGGGTCCTCCCATAGCCCTGTCCTTGCCCTCTGAGGTCTGCCTGGCAGGTACAGTCCGAACTCCCTACAGGGCAGAGAAGGGAGCCTGACTGCTATCTGAATGGGAGCATAGCCTACTCTCCTAGAGTGGAGATTTTGTTTTCCTAGGGTTGCTAAACTTGATAGGTATTGGGAATGGAGCCTGTTTACAGTCTTGGAAAAGAAAGGTAAGTAGAGGATGTGGGTAAGAGAGGTTGAGAGAGGTTATGTTTTTCAGCAGGCTTTATAGGTTGCCCCTCCCCCATCTCTTGTGTGTGTGTTCTTGTGTCCATGTTGCAGGAGAACAGGGTTAGACCCCCAGGTGGCTTCTGCCTCTCTAGTTCCTGGACTTTGTTTTCCAGATGAAGACCGGCCCCTTTGCAGAGCACTCCAACCAGCTGTGGAACATCAGTGCTGTCCCCTCTTGGTCTAAAGTGAACCAGGGCCTCATCCGCATGTATAAGGCGGAGGTGAGTGGGGTCTGGCCAGCATGCCTGCCCCTGCTGACACTTAGTTCTGGGGGGGGTGAGTTCAGGACTGCTGATTCTCTCTGAAACTTGAGGACTTCAGAACCTGGTTGGAAGTCACAAGGCACCGGGCAGAGGTCCACCTCAGCCCTGTATAGCTTAAGGACTGAAACAGCCCTCGATTCCAGAGAAGGCACCTCAAAGCTCTGGTAACCTGAGTGTCTCTCCCAAAGTGACTAGGGCATCCTTGGGGGTAGGTGTGATCCTAGAGCCACTATAAAAAATGAGCTATCCTCCTGTAGAAGGTGACTAGAAAGAGGGTAGGGTCAGAGGTGGTGACCCACATTCTTTAGTGGGTAGGGCAGGGTGTGGGTTCTCCCTGCTTTCAGCTCACAAATCTGCTGTTAGGAAGGACCTTGGGCTGAGACGCTCCCTGCTGAAAAGTATCTGCCCTTCCTAGGGTCTCCCATACTGTCCTCCACAAAAAGGGAGAGAGGACACCTGCCTGCCTGTCTCTGCTGGCCCCTCCCACAGCTTGAGCACACTAATCCTGGAACTACTCGTCTTTGACCTTGTGTAGTCCCTCTGCCCCCCACTCCCATCTCACTAACCACTCACTTCTCAAGTGTTACCCTGCAGCTGCCCAGCTCTGATTCTTGACATTATCCCTTCTCTTCTGGAGAAGCCTGCTTCACTGAGCTCAGAGCTCACTCTATCCATCATCAGAGGCAGGACAACAGGGAAGGAAGGGTCTAGTAGCCAGTTGGATTTGGTAGTGCAATGTTTCCCTCTGGCCTGGCACCCTTGGATTGACCCTGAAGGGGTTAATAGGACAAGGTCTGACCAGGTCTGGGCCTGGCCAGCTTTCTTCTGTTCTTCCCTCTACCCTCTTGCTCTAGACTTCACATCCTGTTTAGGCTTCAGGACACATAGCTCTCATCTGGGAAGCCATTCCTGGAGCTGCCCAGACTTACCTGCTCAGCATGCCATCTCCAGCACCTGGGCACTACCCTTGGTCCTGTCTCCACAGCCTTACTTCTGCTGATTCCCAGCGGGAAATACAGAAAAAGACTGCCCCACTGCTGGGGAGTGTCAGCATGGATGGTATAGAGCTCCCCTCATATTAAAGGCAGGATTCCAGCTGCCTCCTTGTTTACATTCCTAAGTGCTGGTCTTGTGTGTCTTCAAACCTGTCTCGATTCAGCTTCCTAAGGGGAGGGCCAGCATCTCTGTCCTTCTTTCAGAGGCAGAAGCTCTGCAGGCTGAAGGAGAAGCAGATAAGAAATAAAATGGTGGCATGGCATACAGGCCTTGGCATTCTTGACCTGAAGGGGTTGCTAGGTTGTTGACTGAAAGGTTGGTGTGACCTGAAGATTGGACATTCATCTGGTGTATGCAGCAGGTGGTAGCTGAACCCTGCCTTGGCTTAGGCCCCCTATGCCAAGGCTGGATTTTTAATGTAATTCTGCAACTTTCTGACAGCTGTGAGGACATGAAGGCTTTGTAGGACTCAGTTCTTTTTTTGTGTGGTTTTTTTTTTTTTTTTTTTTTGGTGGGGGGGTAGTTGGTGATCAAGACAGGATTTCTTCATGTACCCCTGGGTATCCTGAAATTCACTCTGTACACTAGGCTGGTCTCAAACTCACAGATCCACCAGCCTCTGCTTCCCATGGGCAGAGAGTAAAGGCATGCACCACCATTGCCCACCAGTACCCAGTTCTTATTGGTGCTTTTATGTCTGGTACCTGAAAATGGGGGGCTGTAAGCCCCTGCCCAGAGGGCCCAGGAAATGACCTACTTTCTCAGCCCGGTTCTCCATCCCTCTATAGGGAAGGTCCTTTGCAGCTCACTAGACTTGAAGTACAAGGCCGTGGCCCCTGATGCCAACAGAAGCCTTCTGAGGCCTGGCCTTAGTCTTGGGACAGTCAGTTAATGTCAAGTTGCCTAGCCTGGTTTTTTGAAGAGAAGTATCAGAGGCTTCCTGGGCCTTGTGTGGTGGGGTCTTTCTGTCCTGAAGGTTGTCACTGTTCATCCAGCCTGGACTCTGCTGGGCTCAGGAGGTGACAGGGTTCTGAAGGCCAGGCACAGCAGCAGGCCAGTATTGCTGGAAGAAAGACCCTCTTGGATGCTTCTGCGCTGGGGTCTTGGACTCCTCTACCTCTGCAGCTTCTTTCCAAATGGGGATGATTTCTGCCCTTCCCCCACTTGCCTTTGTGGCTTCTCTTCTGTGAGAGCTTGAGGCAGGTTGACCTTTGACCCTTTCTGGAATTCCAGGCCCTGGGGGCTCCCAGGGGTGACTTCCAAACTCCCACCACTTCCTGATGACATAAGCACCATGGCAGCTGCCTTGCCTCAGGCCTGGACATGCTGCCCCTCCCCCCAGGGACTTGGTGCACTCTGCTTCTCCCCACTTTCTTTGGTTAGGCCTGGCTTCATATTTGAGTTTATTGTCTGTCCTGCTTGTTCTGTACCAACCCCTTGTGCTTGTTCTGAAGCTGGGTTCTGGGGTAAAGGAAGGTGAGCCGATCGCTCCTTTGACCACAGCCAGAGTAAGGCCTCCCCTCCTCTGAGTACCTAAGTCTTGTTCTCCAATAGCCTACAGGTCCCTAGTGTGCTGAGGGTTGTTTCTGAGACCAAAGTATAGGAGGAGGTCAGGCCAGCTGGGCAGACCCCACCCTTACACCCTGGCTAGGGCTACTGCCTGGGGGAGAGTGAGCCAGGGATGGCCTATGGCAGGCAAGGGATATAGGGCTGTGGCCTGGGGATCCCACTTCTCCTTGCCAGGGGCCTGACTGGGCTCAGAGAATTCCCTATCCCTTTGCCTACTACCATTGCCCCGACCTCCACAGTGGGGGCTGCCAAGGTGAGACAGGTGTCAGCCCACTCCTTTGACTCTAAAGAGTCAAGATGTCTTTTTCAGGCCAGAGGCTACAGATAAAAGACCCTAGCCTCTTCCCAGCTGTGTTCAGATGTCCCCACACCTCCAGGGTCAGCATGGGGGTGGGTGGAGGTTGTGTGTGTGGGGTCTTTTCTATCTCTTAAGGCTGGCTTCCCCTCTGGGTCTCCTGATAACCTCTCAGATGCCTGTCTTGGCTTCTACTGTGTGTGCATGGGGCGGGGAGTGGTGGGGGTAAGGACAGGATGAACAAGTATGGCCCTTCCATGTATAGGTCAGGGGCTGCTCTGAGTGGCTTCTTGAGCATTAATGGTTATCCCATAGAAGTGGTTTCATTTGAGCCCTTATGTTTGTCTGGGTCCCCGGGGATGCAAGAGGCCAGCCAGGCCTTACCTCCTGGTCTTCCCCTCCTTCCTCAGTGCCTGGAGAAGTTCCCTGTGATCCAGCACTTCAAGTTCGGGAGCCTGCTGCCCATCCATCCAGTCACATCAGGCTAAGAGAGGCTGAGCCACCAGAGCCACCCTGGCCAGGTTCCTGTGCCCTCTGACCCGGCACCCCTCCCACCCACCTTCTGTTCTTTCTGTTTACTGAGATGGGTGCTGAGCAGGGCCTGAGTTGGGTATTGACCAAAGTGTGGCCGGTTTTTGACTGTCCGTCTGATGGGCAGACAAGAAGAGGGGGTGGGACCTGGTCCCAGGGCCCCTGCCCACCCCTGTCCTCCCTGCTTCCTGTCTTCTGCCCAGGCCCCTGTGGAGACAAGGGCTTCCTGCTCTTCCCATTGCTCTCCCTTTCCCATGCTGTACCTCCTCCTTCAGAGAGGGCTAGCTGTTCAGCTTTCCACCTGCCCAAGCTGTGTTCCTCTGGTGACTGCCTTGGGGCAGGAGGGTGAGGCTGTCAGCAGCTGTGGGGAGGTGTGGGGTGGGGGTGATGGTTGGTAGAGGCACCATGGATGATGAGGTTGGCCTTCTCAAGGTAGCCTCCTAGTGTATCCATCCTCATTCTTGCTTTTGTTCTCTGGGCCTTGGATTTGCCAGGTTTCTTGACTGTTATTGTAAAGCTTCCCTTGCTGGGGTAGCCTAGTTATGGAAGCTGTCCTGGGCTCCTGGGAAAGCCTGTTGACTGGGTGAAGGCTCTCTTTCCAGAATTGTCTCCAGCAGGGAGAGAATGGTAGAGACTCAGGGAGGCACTAGGGGTACTGTGTTTTGGAGAGCCTGGTTTCCTCCAGCCAGTCTTAGGCCTGACCAGTTCTGCTCCCCCCACCCCACCCCTCCCGCTTTGAGTGGCCTTTAGCTTCACCTGAGGCCCTTGCTCGCTGCTGTGCTCCCTTGGGTAGGTTTGTGGCTGGTGTGAGATGGCAGGGAAGGCAGCAGGCCTCTTTCTCCCTCTTACCTTTTAGGGGACGAGGCAAGCAGTGCCTTGCGCCTGGGCACAGACTCAGAATGGGTAGGACTGCTGGGGGCAACCTAGCCACAGTCAGCAGTTCTCCCAGCACTGTGGCCGACCTGGTACCTGTAGGCTTCCCTGACACACTCATCCTGTCCTCCTGCACTGCCCATCCTGGGTCTGTCCACAAAGCCTTTGGGGATGGACACTGAGAAGCACAACCCAAGGGCTTGGCTTAGCGATGATCTGGACAGAGCTGGGACTCAAGTCATCAATGGCACAGTCAGTCTCCCAGGATAGGCCCAGGGCCAGCCTCCCTTCCAGGGCCAGGCCATCGCTTTCCTGGCTCCCTCCCTTGTCCCTGGGTCCCTAGTCCTGCACCTTCCTTGCTGTTTGGATTAAAGCCTCTGTTTTACACCTGTCCCCTGTGTGAGACATCTTTTCCTGACATGTCTGAGTGACTGTTCCCTAGTAGGTCTCCTCCCTATCAGTTGACTTTCTGCAAATGGGATGTGTGACTGTGATTCAAGCAGACAAGAGGGTTCAAATCCCAGCTATCCCTCTGTTCACTCCAGTGGCAAGGTTGCAGGTAGGTTTCAGAGCTGCCCTGAACCCCAGCACTCTCATCTAGAAGATGGGTACAATCACAAGTGCTGGCGCCCCCAAATCTAGGCATGTCACATAACACATGGTGTGTTGTCACTGTAGCAGTGTGTGTGTGTGCCTCCTGCAGCTGCTCTGGACTGCTGTCAGCTCTGTCCATAGTTCTTCTGAGCCCGCCCTTCTGATCTGTCTATGCTAAGGTTGAGTGTGGATGTACAGTGCGATTCCTTAGCCACCTGAAAACAGAAGCCTTTCTTCTCCTGGTCCTGGAGGCTTTGCACAGAGGCAGGAAGAGGAGCCTCAGCCCAGTGCCCTTGTTCTGCCTCTGGATGTCCTTAGTTGCCCAAAGCCTTGTCTCTGAAGTCCAGCACACTGGAGTTCAAACCCAAGGCCAGCTGCTTACAGTGGAGGTGATACACTTCTCTCGGAGCTTCAGTTTCTTGGCCCGAAAAACAGGTACAATGTGTCATGGTCTAGAGCGGTGATTCTCAACTTTCCTAATGCTTTGACTCTGTAATAGTTCCTCATGTTGTGGTGACCGCCCCCCAACCATTAAATTGTTTTCGTTGCTACTTCATAACTAATTTTGTAATGTAAATATCTTGTGTTTTCTGATAGTCTTAGATGACCCCTGTGAAAGGGTCATTCAGCCCCAAAGGTCTTGGGACCCACAGGTGGAGAACCACTGGTTGAATGGCTTATTTGTTTCACAGGCAATAACTGTGTATTTGTGACCACAGCATACCAGAAAAGAACAGCATTATTTAGTGGATTGTAATTAGGAAATTAATAGGGGTGATGCTTTAGTTACACACAGGCATGTACAACCTTGTATCTTAGTTAGGGTTTCTGTTGTTGTGAAAAGACACCATGACACCTTTTTTTTTTTTTTTTCTCTTTTTAATTGTTTTAAAATTTTATTTATTCTTTTAAATTTCATTTTATATTCCAACCACAGTCTCCCTCCCACTCATCCTCCCACTCCCCCTTGCCTCCCCCCCCCCCAAGCCCACCTCCAGTCCATTCCTCCTCACTGGTAAGGGCTCCCATGAGGAATCAACAAAGTTTGACACAGTAGGTTGGGGTAGGACCAGGCCCCTCTCCCATGCATTAAGGCTGAGCATGGCATCCCACCATAGAGAGTGGACTCCAGCAAGCTTGCTCATGTACTAGGTTTGTATCATGGTCCTAAAGCTAGGGGCCACTCTGGTAGCCCAAGCTTCACAACTGTCTCCCACATAACGGCGGAGGGCCTAGCTTGGTCCCCTGGAGTCTCCACAGTTCTTGGTCTAGAATTCATGAGTTTCCATGAGCTTATTCAGCTGTCTCTGTAGTTTTCTCCATCGTGATCTCGGCTTCCCTTGAGGCTCATATATTCCCTTATCCCTCTCTTCAACTGGATTCTGGGAGCTGGGCCTGGTTCTTGGTTGTGGATCTCTGCATCTGGTTCCAGCGGTTACTGGATGAAGGCTCTCTCAGTCCTTTGTGCAGTAGATGTCTGTGTCTCCAGAGCCCCTCGACGACGACAACAGTTCTTATAAAGAAAACAGTTCATTGGGGCTGGCTTACAGGTTCACAGATTTAGTCCATTATCAACGTGCTGGGAAGCTTGGTGGTGCGCAGGCAGATACTGTGTTGGGGAAGGAGTTGTACATCTGGATTGGCAGGCAGCAGGAAGAGAGAGAGAGACACTGGGCCTCGATTGAGCCCACCCCCAGTGACACTTCCTCCAATAAGGCCACACCTCCTAATAGTGCCACTCCCTATGAGCCTCTGGGAGCCATTTTTATGCAGACCACCACAATAACCTGCTTGAGATCTGTGCAGTACATTTACAAATTTTATCTTTGGCTAAAGCAATCTTCTCATCTATCCAAGGGCACATGCACTTATAAACACATACCCACACACAGATGCACACATATATGTACAATTAAAAATAAGGGCTGGGGCCTGGAGTGATGGTTGAGAGCTCTGTCTGCTTTTCTGGAGAACCTGGTTTCAATTCCCAGTGCTCATATGGCATCTCACAACTATAATTCCAGGTCCCAGGGATCCAACACTCTCACACAAACATACATGCAGGCAAAGCACTAATGTACATAAAATAAAAAAGTAAATGTAAGGGCTATGCCTGGAGAAGGCTCAGGTTAAGATTCAGAAGCTCCAGGTTTGGCTCCCAGCACCCACATGGGGCTTACAACCAACCATCTGTAACACTAGTTCCAGGTGATCTGATAGCCTTTTTGGCCTCTGTGCATTGCATGCATGTGGCACACAAACATACATGCAGGCAAAGTGCTCATACACATAAAGTAAATATCTTTTCAAACAAAAGTTAGGGGCCAGAAGGAAGGCTCAGTGTTTAAAGTCTTGCTGATCTTGCAGAGGATCCCTGTTCAGTTCCTGGCACATGAATGGTGACTCACAACTTTCTATAATTTGAGTTCCAGGGGATCCACTGCCCTCTCCTGGCCTCCATGGGTATTGCACATGTCTGATTATATGCCGACAAAGCTGTTTTTTGAGACAGGATCTACACATAGCCTTGACTTGCCTTGAACTCTCTGCATAGATCAGGGTGTCCTCAAAAGTTACAGAGATGTATTTGCCTCTTGAGTGCTGGTATTAAAGCTGTGCACCATCATGCCCAGCTAATAAAAACAGATGTAAAAATAAAAATCTTTTAACGGGGCAGTGGTAGCGCACACCTTTAATCCCAGTGCTCAGGAGGCAGAGGTGAGCAGATCTTTGAGTTTGAGGACAGCCTGGGGTACAGACTGAGTTCCAGAACAGCCAAGGCCACACAGAGAGAAAAAAAAAAATCTTTCATTAGAAAAATAAATTTGTTTTGAGACAGGGTTTCATGTATCTCAGGCTGCCTCAAATTTGATGAATATTTATTCTTCTGTGTCTGTCCATCCAGTGCTGGAACTAGAGACATGCACCATCAGACCTGGTTTGGGAAGTGCAGGAGATTGAACCTAGGCTTCTGTGCATGCTAGGCAAGCCAACTGAACCACCATATCTCCAGTGGACACCTCCTACTCTTACGTTTATAGTTGCATGTGCTGGGAAGGAAATGGATGTGAGCCCCAGGGTAGGTGGTGTAACCCTGGAGTTGCTGCAGGCTCCAGGAACCCCAGCCAGGGATGGGGTGACATCCTAGGTAGGCGAGGAGTTTGGGGTTTGGTTTTAGTTTGGAGCCTGAGAATCCTGGGGTGAAGCTAAGTGGATAGACAGCTTGCTTGGGAGGCTGTAGCTATGTTTGGCACAAGGACGGGGACTGGTGAGAAGTAGTCCACTCAGGTATGTGAAGATGTCACTCAGGAAGGGAGATGTGAGAGGGAAAGCAAGGTTTCAGGAAGACTCCCAGGTCTTGGCTAGCATAGCTTGACTGCTTCTGGTGGGAAAGTGAAGAGGGGAATGCTCCAGGGTACCGTAGGCCTTCTAAAGAATGGGAGGAGGTATTATGCTCCTGGTCTGGCACTGGCTGAGGTGGAGCAGTTGGCTTAGAGATAGGATATAGCCAGCAGGCCCTTGCCAAGTGTGAGGAGTGCCTGAGGAGAGGAAGGGCAGGAAACTGGTGATGGAGCTCTGGCCTTTCCCCTTGCTGAGGACTGCTTTGCTTCCCTGCAGTGAAGGGAAATACTGGGGGTGGGTGCATGGGGAATGGAAACAGGGAGGTAAGAGGGGCCCTGGACATAACCTCACAACTCAGTGTTTACTAGGTTAGTGTTTAGCCCAGCCCCTCCAGAGGAAGGAAGAGTGTGCAGTGGGTTCAGCTGCTCTGAACCCCACAGCCTGCTGCTCTTTAGGACAGAAGAATCTTTGAGTGGGTGAGATTGGAGGTCGTGGGGAGGTTTTGGAAGGTGGGCCATGCTGTTCTCTGCATTTAAAAAAAGGCGTAGGAGGTGGTACATAGGTGATGATGGACATCAGAGTAGAGCTGGGAGAGTCAACCCTTGAGGCCAAGTGCAGCCTCCTCCAGGCAGCCAGAGGGTACTTGTCCTATCCTGCAAGAGGTTTATCTGAGCAAGGAATGGTGAGCCAGGATCATCTGCTGCCCTAGGGCTGAAGGGTAGTGGAGGGGGCTTTGGAGCAGTGGGGGCATTGAGGAAAAGGGCAGATGGGAGGTACATTCATGCCTTGGAGATGGGTGAGAGAATTCACACTGCTGGCCCATGTTTTATCTATGAAGGATGACTGTGCTATACTGATGTTGGGTCTAAGGAAGCTCTCAATGGATGGGCATGTCTCTGCCTACCATCCTGAGCCAAATGGACTTTGAAAGCCGAGCTTGTGTTTGGACGTCTGTGTGTCAGTCTGGTTTTTTCATAGAGGTAGCCTTTTCCTAGGAGGGGGCACTGCAGGGTAACAAAGCTGGAGGCTTGGTGGCCCCTAACAGATTGTGTTAGGTTTTCTCTGTGTAACCCTAACTGTCCTGGAACTAGCTTTCCAGACCAGGCTAGCCTCAAACTCAGCAGAGATCCTCTTGCCTCTGCCTCCAAGTGCTGGGATTAAAAGTGTGACCAATGTGTTTTCCTTGAATCCACCTAACATCAAGCACTTTCATAAAGATATTCCAGGGGTGTGGAGAGAAGACTGTTTCCTGTTTTCAGGAAACTTACAAGTGGGAGGAACACATGGTGGATCAGCCATGGAAGAAGGTAGCCAGTTGTACAGGCTCCAGGGCTCTCTCAGAAGGCTGATAAGCAGCCCAGGAGCTGAGCCCTGAACAAGGAGCACAGACCATGGGCATCAGGTGGAGCCTGGGACAGAAGTATGTAGGTGGCAGGAGACATCTGTGAAGGTGAGTGGTGGTGATGGCTTTGAGTCAGGCTTGGGAACACTCATAGCACTATGCCCCTTTGACTCAACACAGCTACATTTAGATGTCTTCACTTACTGTTTCTGGTAGGCAAGCTACAGGAGAGCAGGGCATCGACCACAGAGCCGTGTAAACCAGTAGTTCATAGGGGAGCTGGTGGGCACCTCTGTAGGTATGTAAGAACATATGAGGGACCTGTGTAGAGAGTGGGGAAGCTTCCTAGCATCTGGATGGGTGCTGGCCTGGAAGCTGCTATCAGTTAGTGCCTTGGCACAAATACGCCATGCAGACCAGGGAGGCCTGGGCTGCTGGGAAGAAGTGAGAAGAAGGAAGGGTTCATGGAGCCTGAGTCCCATCACCCTTGTCTTCGAGGAAAAACAATAGGCTGTGAGGAAAGACACACTGAGCTCAGCCAGGGGTGCTGAGTTTGAAAAGCTGTCCTAGCAGCTTGTTGGACCTGGTCCATAAGAGGCCCTCTGCAGGGAAGGGAGAGACGGGCTGCAGGGCCTCAGGCCCCTTGCCCGCCCTGTCCTCTGAGTTGTAGCCACACTGGCAGCTCTGTTCCTCAAACTCTCACCTACTGACTGATTTGACCTTTTACTTCATTGGGGACCCCCTCACTTGATTGAAAGGTCTCAATGTGGCCTAAACCAGGCTGCCTCTCCAAGCACACAGAGCTATAGAGGCTGTGCTTAACTGTCCCAGCAGAAGCTCTACCAGCTTTCTGAGCAAGAGAGAGAGGCTCGACTTGGGCTGGAGGGTTCTTGGCTCTGCATATGCAGCTTTCCTTTGGAGCTGATGGGTGATATCCTTATTCTCAACAGCACACCTCATGTTTCCTCCTGTCCCTAGAAGTATGCCTTACCCTGCAGGCACGTGGGTTAGACTTGGGGATGGCCAGATTAGAGTCAGGCAGGACCCTTCCTGTGCAGGAAGGATGGGAGGTACAGGGAAGGGAGGTTGAGCCAGTGGCTAGAGCCGGAGATGGGGAACAGCACAGTTCGGAGGGTCCTGAAGTAGAAGTGTTATGTGCCGGAGAAAAGGCAGGACCCCAGTGTGTCTACAGGCCAGTGATGAACAGGGTGTGCAGAGCCAGAGATGCATGCCAGGCCCGAGTCCTTCCCTCACCCAGTGTGGGTGGAGCCCTCTGCTCCCAGCTCTTTGCAGAAGCTAGGATGCTGCAGTGGAAGCAACCAGACAAGGCCGGCCCTCTACTCTCATGACTCATCCTCAGAAAACACTGGAGATACCCCAGCGTTCAACTGTAGGGGACTGTCAGGTGACGTACTTCTATGTTCCTTCCGGTCAGAGGCTTATGGCTCGTTAAAAACGGCAAGCAGTGAAGGAGACCAAGAAAAGCACACCCCCTTTTGGTAGTAAAGCAGGTCTGTGTCCTTTGCCTGTCTGTTGCCCGTCTGTCCCTGTTCACCATTGTGGAGGTAGGTGGTTCTCTACGGTGGGACTGAGAGCTTTGGGAAATCCTGCTGTCCTCGCTGTCAAGTCTGGTTGTGAAGAGGTGAGACACCAGTGATCCAGCAAAGAAAGGGGGTTGCAGGTATTCTAGTTGACGTTCCCTTTTTGTTTTTTTGGGTTTTTTTTTGTTTGTTTTTTGTTTGTTTGTTTGGTTGTCTGTTCTGAAACAAAAGCTCACTATGTATTCTAGCTGGCCCAGAACTTTGTATGTGGGCTAGGTTGGCTTCAAACTCACAGTAATTCACTTGCCTCTGCTGGGAATAAAGGCATGTGCTTTCATGCCAAGCTGCTTTTCATTTTGTATTTTTAATTTTTAAGTCTGTCTACAAGGCCTACATACAACTTTAGTACTCAGACAGATGGACTGGAAATCTCTTCTGAAGAGCCCTGGGGATGGGCGGTAGGGGCACACACCTTTAATCTCAGCACTTAGGAGGCACAGACAGGTGGATCGCTTTTGAGTTCAGGGCCAATCTGGTCTACAGAGTGAGTTCCAGGACAGCCAAGGCTGATATACAGAGAAACCCTCTGTATACCAAAAGCGTATCTTGCTCTCTAGTGGCCTGAGTCTAAACCCAGGTGGGATGTCCCAGGATGGGGATCCTATCATGCCTTCTGGTTGGGTTTACAAGATGTGTCAACCCTTCTAGAGTCCGCTCTTAATATAAACATGGGAGCTCTGGGCCCTGAGTTAGCTCCTATAATTACCAGTGTGTGACCTGGAGCCAACATTAACCCTCAGAGCCCTTGTTTGCTTATATATATAAGTGGGCAAGGAAGCATGGCATTAACCAGTGTCTGTATGAACCATTAAGGTACAGGCCTTGGTTTGGCTTCATGTCCCCAGGCCTGAGATGAACATGTGGGGATCCATGCAGAGCGTAAGACCTGAGTACTTCTTCCTTGTCCTTGTGAAGCTCTGCGGGGGTGCTTAGATCAAGGGAGGGCCCCTTCTGGGGACATGTAAGGTGTTTGAGAGTTGTGGACACTACAGGGCTGATTGGAAGGCCTGTGAAAGGCTCTTGCTAAGTAGATTACAGGCCTGCCATCCAGTTGAGCCAGGCTGGCTCCCTCACCTCCGCATGAGCCAGTTTCTGAAGCAGCACATGCCTTGGCCTGGGAAACTGTCCTCTTCTGATCTCTGGGGGCTGCTGCTTTTGTTTGTCTTGGGTTTTGGAGACAGGTTCTCTGTAGCCTAGTCCTACCTAGATAGAACTCAGGGGAAATCTTCCTACCTCAGCCTCGATAATGCTGGGATTATAGTCATGAAGCCAGTACCCTTGGGTATGTCTGCAGAAGCTGGTGGCTCCTGAGCTGAGCCTGTCTTTCAAACTTGGAGACAAGTGCTCAAAAGTGTGTCACCTCATCCTCTGGCCAGAATGTCCTCATGTCTCAGAAGAAAACCAAGACAGCTGGCGCAGGGCACCGACTGATGTGGGACGCTGAATCCTTTACACCAAGATGCCAGACCTCAGGGTGGTCAAACCTGCTGAGAACTGGCCTGCCCTGGTGGCCAAGAGCCCCTCTCCTCTGCTGGCCAAGAGGTACCAGGGAGAGATGAACCTCTCCAGGAGGTGGGTGCTAAGTATAGACAACAGAGACAAGATAGTGGCCATGGTTGTGGCATATCTGGCTGACAGTGAGACGTGCTTTGTCTTCTCATGGATTCCCCACAATAAGCAATGAAAGTGTTGTCACATCTGTTCTGGGGGGGGGGGTGGTGAAGGTGACCCTGGAAGGATTTCAGTGGCTCTCCAGAGCCTCCAGCTGGTAGTGGTGTGTTAGAGTAAGTCCTGGCATCCAGTTACACTACCTGCTAGTAGTAGAGACTAATCGGTAGTAGGGGGTAGTGGGGGGCTGCTAGTAAGACTGAATCCAGGCTATTAACCCCCCATTCCTTTTACCCCAGGAATGCAGCCCTTGAGCAGGTCTAACTTGCTTTCCCTCCAAGTTATAAACCAGATCTGTTTGCCCCTCTCACCTGCACTATAGCCAGCTCAGCCCCACTTTTGGCCATCACTTGCCACTCTGCTACGTTCTGACTTCTATGCTGTCAGAGAGAAGGTCTCCTAGACCCAAGTCTCTAGCACATCGTGTGAGAGAGCCAAGCATAGACTGGGTTTGTGGCTCTCCAGTCCCTTTCTGGACACAAAAGCCCCTTTCCTAGAGAGCCCATTAGAAGGGGCTAAGATAGGCTCATCTGCCTTCTAGCCTTAGGCTGGTCATATGCCCAGACTTGCCAGTCAGAGAGACCTTGCCTCCCTCCCTACTGTGATTGGTGCAGGGTAAGAATGATCTGGGCTGTACCATTAAGTGCCATTGGTGATGCTTGGGCCAGGGCCAGGGGAATACTGTGTGGAGCCCAATGCAAAGGAAAATGAAAACCGTGTTGCTCAAAAAGCAGGATATTGACACATGGTTTCCTTTAAAGCTTGTCATGGTGCTTTTGTTGTTAAGGTGTTTATTGGGGGTAAGGAAACACATATGCAGCAGACACAGAAAAAAAAAAAACAAAAACCCTCTGCAGAGCAGAGGGAGACTGGGAAGCTGAAAAATCCTTGTCATTGGTGTTTTGTTTATTTATTTTTGGCTTTTTTTTTTTTTTTTTTTGGGGGGGGATTTTTCAAGACAGGGTTTCTCTGTAGCTTTGGAGGCTGTCCTGGAACTGGCTCTTGTAGACCATGTCAGCCTCAAACTCACAGAGATCCACCTGCCTCTGCCTCCAGTGCTGGGACTAGAGGCGTGCACCACCAATACCTAGCTGTCATTGATGTTTTAAATGTTTTATTGAACATTTTAAGTAAGGAAAAATGAATGTCTCGAGTGAGTACTATGAAGTTTACCACCTTATATTTTTGTGCAGCATCAGCTTCATGTGTGTGTCCAGTCACCCAGTTCACATAAGTGTTCACATGGAATCAACACAATTCTTATTTTGTGGCCTTCCTTGAAGGGTACTTTCAGCCTGCCAAAAACACCAGGCAGGTTACAGAGAGGAGAGCACCCCCAGGCTGATGTCCCAAGCCCTGGCACCTCCTCTTATGTATTCCACCAGCTTAGTACAGGGAAGTGCTGCTGACTCAGTCTGTGGGCCTGAGAGGGAAGGGAGCGGGGAGGCTCATCTCACATAGACACAGCCCTGGCTGGCTACAAGATGGGCTCTGTGTGGCTGCATTAGGGCAGTGACCATGCCAAAGACAGACAGACAGACAGACAGACAGACAGACAGACAGACACACACACACACACACACACACACACACACACACGAATATGAGATAGGGCCTTATGTTTGTTTTGAGGCTTTTTCTGTGTAACTCTTAACTGTCCTGGAACTTGCTCTGTAGACCAGGCTGGCCTCAAGCTCACCTGCCTCTGCTTGCTTGAGATATGTAGTCCAGGCTGACCTCAAATGTACAGTGTAGTTTGAAATCCAAGTCCTCCTGTCTTCACCTCCTGAGCGCTGGGATCACAGGTATGCCCATCAAACCTATTTTTGATGTTTTGCTGGGGACCAGACCCAGGGCTTCAAGCACTCTAGGCAGCACTATACTGGCTGAGCAACTTCTCCAACTCATCCTAGATGTCTTGAACAAAATGCAAGTTCAGATCTTGGATCAGTGGTTTGTAGACAGTAACCACAGAGCTTGACCTTTGAAGTGGTTGTACAAATGTATTGCTTCTGGCAGAAAAACTAAGGAAAAGCTGGAGAGACTGAAGTGCCAAGAGAGCCATGAGCCCGGTAAAATCATATGCCCAAGCTACACTCAGCTGTGCACTTCCTATTTCCCTGCTGAGGCTGGCTTCCCATGCCTGGCCAGCACCAGACCAAAATGGGCCACAGAGGAGGTGCCCAGCCTGACAGCTACCCCACACATTTCTATTTCTATTTTTTCGTAGATTCATCTGCATATGTAGCCTAAGCTGACCAGAAACTCCTGATGCTCCTGCCTCAGCCTCCTGACTGCTGGGGTTTATATGCCTGATGCTGGGATCTTTCTTGACCTCTTGACCCCAGGAATCTTAGAGCCTTCCATCTCTGTCAGAGGGCACTGAGATTCCACTTCCACAGCTCTGCTAGTCCTTGTCACGTGCATCAGGTCTTAGGCCAGATTTATTTCTAGAACAAAGGAAGCTTATTTCCTTCTCATTCAGGTTCTACCCAGGCTGTCTGAAGTGTTGGTGAAGGGGCATGTGTGCATCCCTGTGTAACCCTGGAGGGTACTTGGGACTTAAGGACAAGGTTCAGGGCAGTGAGTATTCAAGAAACATCAGCTAGTGATCCTTGCTACCTCAGAGGCAGAGGCAGGGGCAGGCAGAGTACTGGGAATTCAATGTCAGCCTGGGGTATGTGACAAAACATCATCTCAAAAATAATTTTACAGGCTGGGAAGACAGTTGAGTGGTGTGCAGACTGTTCTTCCAGAGGACCAGGTTCAATTCCCAGCACTAGCCTAACAGTACAAAACTAATTTTGGTTCCAGAGGGTCTGACACTCTCTTCTGGCTGAAGCCCATGCTGTATGCACACATTGCACAGATATATATATGCTGGTAAAACACACACACACACACACAGAAAATTTAAAGTAATAAAAACTGGGCTGTGGAGAAGTAAGGGGTAAGAAGATGCTTGCCTATCTTGCTCAGGCTCTGAGCTCATGCTCCATCAAGCATTCACCAGGAAATACAGGGTTGGATTGGAAGCTAGACCCATGGGTAAGGTAGTGGAAGGGTCTGCACAGGGAGCACGATGAGAACATCTTTTCTTTCTACAGAGTCTTGGAACTCACTATGTAGACTAGGCTAGCCTTGAGCTCACAGAAGCCCTCTTGCTTCTGACTCTTGAGTGCTGGGCTACATAGAGAACCTCTGTCTCAAAAAACCAAAACCAACGGAGAGAAAGGGAGAGGGAGACCAAGAAACCCTCTAAAAACAGAAACCAGGGCTAGACAGTGGTGGTGCACACCTTTAATCCCAGCACTTGGGAGGAGAGAGGCAGGTGGATCTACAGAGCAAGTTTGAGGACATCCAGGCCTGTTAATATAGAGAAATCCTGACTAGGAAAACAAAACTTCCAGAAACCAAAATATACAAAGACTATTAATATGAAAAATTAAAATAAATGCCTAAACAATTCAGGCATTGACAAGTGGTGGCTCATGCTTTTAATCTCTCAGCATTTGGGAGGTAGAGGCAGACAGATCTTTGTGAGTTTGAGGCCAGCCTGGTCTACAAAGTGAGTGCCAGGACAGACTCCAAACAAAGGTATACAGAGAGACCCTGTCTGGGGGGGGGGGGTGACACACACACACACACACACACACACACACACACACACACACACAACCCAAACAAAGCAATTTTAGACACAAAGGTCTACAAAAATAAAATTGAGATCATTTTGTATTGGTCACCTACACCTGGGCATGGAACCGTCCCTGAAGTGTGGTTGATACACTCAGTGAGCCTCCATCATTGAGCCTTTGAAGCTATTTTTTTGGGGGGGGGTTAGGGCTGTCCCCCCTCCCCCTTTCTAGCTTGAACTTGTAGTCCTGTGCATGCTGCCACATTCTCTGAATTCACATGTACATCAATCCTGTAGTGTCTGGAGGAAATTTTCCTTTGTGTCATTCACTCCCTCTGGCTTTTAGGATCTTTCTGCCTCCTCTTCCACAGACCTCCCTAATCCCAGAGGGGAAGGTTTGAAGACAGCCCATTTAGGGCCAGGAGCTCCAAAGTCTCTGCATATTGACCAGTCCTGGGTCTCTGTTAGTTCCTATCTCCTGCAAGAAGTTTCTGTGTTGATGACTGAGTGAGATACTGATCTATGGGTATAGCAGAATGTCCTTAGGAGTCATTTTATTGCTTTGTTCTTTTATTAGAACAATAGTATTTGGTTTTCCCCTAAACCCATGGCCTATCCAATCTCACGTTCTTGGCCACCCAAGCCAGCAGCTTCCTCTGTAAGACACACCCTGAAATGGACAAATAGTTCTGTCAGTCAAGTCCCAAATATCTTTTGTTTGTTTTTTGAGACAGGGTTTGTCTGTAGCTTTGGAGGCTGTCCCTTAACTTACTCAGTAGACCAGGCTGGCCTTGAATTTACAGAGATCTGCCTGTCTCTGCCTCCCTAGTGCTGGGATTAAAGGTGTGCCCCACCAATGCCCAGCTTCTGAAATTTCTTTTAAAGGTTTATTTATGTGTGATTGTGTGCCCTTGCATGCCTGCACTCATATGCCTGGGGTGGCCAAACACATTGGATTCCCTTGGATATGAAGTTAGAGGCCCCTATGCTATGCCTAACTCTGGTGCTGGGAACTGAACTAAGGTCTTCTATAAAAACTATACATTCTTTTACCCTGTGAGACATCTTCCTAGCTCCCTTAAAAAATTTTTTTTTTCATTAGGAATTTTATTTGGTGTGTGTTTGTGAGCACATACCTTCCAGGGCCTGCATGGAGGCCAGAGAAAATTTGCAGAGTCAGGTCTCCTTTCACTCTTTAGGACCTGGGAATTGAACTCTGGCCCTCATGTTGGTGGCAAGCACCTTTGAGCCTTCTCACAAGCCAACCTACCTCTCCCTGGCTGGCCTGGAAATCACTATGTAGACCTGGCTGGCATGACATTCATAAGATACCCACCTACCACTGCCTCCCAAGTGCTGGGATTAAAGGTGTGCATAATTACACGGCTGAAATTACTTTTTTAGAAAAGAATAGCCTGAGAGTTGGTGCATTGGTTAAGAAAGAATCTGTGCTGCTCTTCCAGAGGACCCAAATTCAGTTCCCAGCATCCACATTGGGGGGCTCACAACGCTGATGCGCTACATCCTCTTCTGGCCTCTGTGGGCACTGCACTTATGTACAGAACCCCCCCCCCCACACACACGCGCGCGCAGACCAAAAAATAAATAAAATTAAAACAAAAACAACTGGCTTCTCAAGTGTCCCAGGCTAGTTAGCTTCAAACTTGCTATGTAGCTGGTGACCCTCCTGTCTCTCGCTCCCAAATTCTGGGATTACAGGTGTGTATTACCACACCCAGTTTGTGCAGTACTAGGGATCCAAACCCAGGGGCTTGTGCATGCTAGGCAAACACCCTAATTAACCACTGAGCTATATTTCCATTCACTGAGCCAAAGCTGTTAGCACAGGCATGCCCCAAAGATCCCTAGATATCTTGCTTTGTGTTAGCCTTTTCATCTTTAAATTATAATCTGAAATGAGTTTATTTGTGGTATTGGGGTCACGGGGATTTTTACTTGAGCACCCCAGTGTTAACCTATTTTAAACATGAGGGCCAGGCCAGGTGTGGTGGTGCATACCTGTAATCCTAAAACTTGGAAGTAGAAGCAGAAAGATTACGGGCTTGAGGGTAGCATGGGTTACATGGTGACTGCCTCCACAGCAAACAAAAACTAACCAGGCAAACTGTGACAGTAAAAACATGACTGGTGGCTTTGCAGATGCCACTGCCCCCTGTCACCTCTTCCTGAAGCCATGGTCAACCACACCATGTTCTTTGACATCACAGCTGATGTCAAGCCCTTGGGTTGCCTCTTTCTAGCTATTTGCAGACAAAGTTCAAAAGACAGCAGAAAACTTTTACACTCTGAGCACTGGAGAGCAAGAATTTGGATATGGAACCTGTCCTGGAACTAGCTCTGTAAACCAGGCTGGCCTCGAACTCACAGAGATTCACTTGTCTCTGCCTCCCGAGTGCTGGGATTAAAGGCATGCACTACCAGAATTATCCCAGGGTTCATGTGCCAGGGTGGAGACTTCACATGCCATAATGACACCGGTGGCAGGTCCATCTACAGAGAGAAATTCGAGGATGAGAACTTCATCCTGAAGCATACCGGTCCTGGTATGCAAATGCTGGATGAAACACATATGGCTCTCAGTTTTTATCTGCACCGCCAAGGCTGAGTGGCTGGGTGGCAAGCATGTGGTCTTTGGGAAGATGAAGGAAGTCATGAACATTGTGGAAGCCATGGAGCATTCCGAGTGCAGGAATGGCAAGACCAGCAAGATCACCATTTCTGACTGTGGACAACTCTAATTCTTTTGACTTGTAGCTCAGGAGAGCATCCCCCACCCCATCTGCTCACAATGCTCTGAAATATCTTCTCTCACTGAAATTCTTTGGGTTTCATATTTTCCTCATTCCCCTCCAAGTCTAGATGGATTGCAGAGTTAAGTTTATAATTATGAATAAAAAAAGAAAAAGGAAACAAAAACAAACAAACAAACAAAAAACATGACTGGCAGTCTAAGGAAGACAAACAAATCCACTGTGTCTCCCCAGGTCGAGAGGGCAGTGCTGGGGCTCTCAAGAAAAGAAGAAAAGGTTCCTGCTTCTTCTTAGGCTGGACTTTTAACGGGGCAGCCTCGGGGCTAAGTCTTGACTTTTCAGGAGAGTTATAAACTGGGAAGAGCTAACCACCCAAATGGCAGTCTCCCTGACTGGTCACTCAGTTGTGTGCAAGGCACCACCATGGGGCTCCCTGCTCCTGTGCAACCCAATTTTGTGGGTGAAGGACTGGAGTCTGGGAAGATAAATCACTTAATGTGCATCAGAGCCTGGCAGGACCCAGTGTGGCTCTGGGCTGACCGGGAACTACCTGCCTAGATTCCCTACCCCACCCCCTATCCCACCCCACCCCCTGCACTCCAGAGGGTGTGGCTGGTAATCCACATCAACTACCATCAGTCATTGAAAATGTTTGAGGGTGGCTTTCTGTAGCCAGAACCCAGTGCACAGCCGGAAACCCCCTCTCCCCACCACTAAGAATCCCTGGGATCAGGGTGTCTAAGCTCAGTCCAACAGGAAAGGCAACAGACAAGATTGCTGGAGCCTCAGCCTGCCAGGTACAACCAGGAAAACTGGTTGGGGCAGCTGCCCAGACTGCTGGCTCCTCACCCAACCCCAGCCCCTCCCTTCCACTGGTCTAGGGTAAGGAAAGAGGCTCTTGAAACACCAAGAACTGTGGGTATTTCTGAGTGCTAGCTAGATGCCAGGCTTTGCTGAGTCCCTGTAGTCAGTTGGCTCTCTGAGGAGACCAAAGTGTCAGACCATTGGTTCTAGCCTCCCTCCCCAGGGGTGGGGCCAGAGCTGAGACATGAGTCTAAGCATGTTGGGTGCCCCCACCCCATAAGAATTCTCATGCCCTGAACTGGGCTTCCATGGTGTGATAGTTGACACGTCCATCTAGACCCATCCCTGACATCCGGACTCCATCTGCCACTATCTCCTGCCCTCTGTCTTGGCCAGTCCTACCCACATGCCAGTACAGTCTCAGGGTCATCTTTTCTCTTGCTGTCCTTGCATGCCTTTCCACTGTCTGCTGGTGTAATAGAGATTTCCAGTGCGCACCACAGACTGCCTCTCTATACCATTCATTCCTCTTGGGGTTAGACAGAGACCTGAGACTAATTCTGACTAATGACTGGGAGTATAGATGAGGTTATACAGAGGTGTACAGAGCCTTCACAGGATGCTAGCTTTCCTTGTGTCGCTGTGGCAGCGGCAGGGCTGAGACAGAAGCAGTTGAAACAGTCACTAAGAGAGATGCAGCTGCAGAACATTGTCTGATGTCACAGGACTTTTGCAGTCAACAAATAAACCTTGGGCCCATCGAGATGACTCATCGGTAAAGGCTCCTGTCACCTGCCCAGTCTGACAGTCTGATCTCCAGGGTGCACATGGTGGAAGGAGAGACTCGACTCCCTCAAGTTGTTCTCTGAACTCTGCATGTGTGCCACAGCGTGTGCACCCATGTGTAGACACACACACACAAGTAAATAAAGGCAATGATTAAGAAATAATTCTTGTCAGATCTCTCAGGTTGGGGATTAATTTGTTACAGCAGCATAGCCTATCCAGTTCTGACTAATATGCTGATCTGCTCAGGTTTTGAACATCATCTCAGATCACCAGACTTCAAGTGGTCCACCCTCTCCAAACAGCCAAAAGCTCGGACTTCAATTTCCTGTAATGCTTGCTTAACAGTCTTTGTTTAGTCAGTCTCCCTCACTAGACTTCAGGTTCTCTGAGGCAGAGCCCACCACTGTCTGCCTCATGCCTGTTTCCTAGTAGCAGATTTAGGTGTTTAAGAAACCCTTGAGTGTTCATTGACTGTGTGAGTGCAACCATCAGGTGACCGTGCCCCCAGGTGTGTTTGTGATTTACTATTACTGCCTGTGCATTTCTAGCTTGAAGTCATCAGAAAGTTGGAAGCTGTGGTTATTTTTCTGAAGTCTGGAGTATTCAAGTCAAAGCTGGCTGGGACCTTTCTCCTCTCCCCATAGCTTTAGAGATGAGGCAACATGGACCTGTTAGGAACAGGAAGTAACTCCTCAGTGCCAGGGTGGATAGATCCTCGGCTTTGCCAGAACTTGCCCTGAGGTCTCAAGACACCCTGTCCATTACTCTTCCTACTCAGCTTACTGGCTTCCTCTGCAACTTCTGCCATCTTCCTAAAAAATGCCCTTCCCCAACATCTGCCTCATTGCACCAGGGAGCAGTACTGGGACTAGGATAGGGCTTGGAGATGAGTGAATGGGGTACCTCCCCATTAGGGAGGCGCCTGCTGTGAACACAAGGATCTGACTTTGGATCCCAGCACCCATATAAGCTTTGGGCACTGAGCCTGTCATCCCACCACTGGGGGCGGAGTGGGTTAGTCGGGTGGGTTTCTATAACTCATCAGCAATTCAGCCTAATCTGTGGGTGAGGCTCCCTCCAGTGAGGAATACTCTGTCTCCAAAAATAATGTGGAGAATAACTATGAAGACACTTACTGTCAACCTCAGGCTGCCACATGCACAAGTACACACATATACCACCCAAAGACACACAGAAGAGGTCCTCTTCAGAGGGTGCCACAATGCCAACAAGATGAGCATGTAGGTTTGTTTTATTTATTTTAAAAACTTTTTTGGTGGGGAGGTGCTGTACAATGCCTTCTTTTGGCCTCCGTGGACACCAGGCACTTATTTGGCACACACACATACATACAGGCAAAACGCTTATTTGCACAAAATATTTTATGTGTTTGTGTGTGTATGTGTACCATGGGTGTGTAGGGCCAATGGAGCTCGGAAGGACATCAGATCCTCTGGAACTGGAGTTAGAGAGGGTTGTGAGTCACCCACTACTCAGGCACTAGGAACCAAATCCAGGTCCTCCAGTGCTCTTACCTGCGGAGCCATTTCTCCAGCCCCAGTAAATAATTGTTTAACTTCATTTATTTATTTATTTATTTATTTATTTTTGAGAAAGGGTCTCACTGTGTAGTTTGACTAGCCTGGGAACTTTCTAGGTAGACCATGGTGGCCTCAAACACACAAAGATCCTACTGCCTCTCTGCCTCTGCCTCCCAAGTCCAAGTCTGGGGATTAAAGGTTTCTATGCCTGGCTAGAAATGAGTTTACTTATTTATTTATTTATTTGTGGTTTTTCGAGACAGGGTTTCTCTGTATTGCTGTCTTGGAACTTGCTCTGTAGACCAGGTTGGCCTCGAATTTACAGAGATTCACCTGCCTCTGCCTCCCGAGTGCTGGGACTAAAGGTGTGTGCCAACAATGCCTGGCTTGGAATAAATACTTTTTAAAAATAGGGTTTTTTTGTTTTTGTTTGTTTTTTCTTTTCTCCTGGGATGGGGTCTCAGATGGGCTGGTCTAAAACCTACCTTAGCCTTCTGAGTGCTTGTTTATTTTTATTTTGTTCATGTGATTGTGTGACAGCATGTATGTGTGTACACTATGTGCATGCCTGGTGCTCACAGAAGCCAGGAGTGGGCATCAGATCTCTTGGAACTGGAGTTAAAGACAGCTGTGAGTCATTGTGATGGGAACCAACCCCAGGTCCTCTGCAAGAGCAGCAAATAAATGCTCTTAACTGAGCAACCATCTCCAGCCATCTATCTGTTTATTTATTTATTTTCAGCACTGGGGATCAAACCTAGGGTCTTGTGCATACTTGGCAACTGTTCTGTCACCGACTACACCCCTGACCTAAACGTGTGTTTCTCTCTCATTTAACAACAGAGGGATGAAGAGAAGATCTGTCAGGCCGTGGGTTCCATCCCCAGGACCAGAAAACCAAAAGAGAAAGCAGTGCCCAGAGTTCAAGCTGCTTGGTCAGGTGTTTCTGGGTGGCACTTGCCCCAGAGGGGCTGGATGTGCCTCTGCCTCCTCTCTGCTGGGCATCTCATTTACATTAATGAAAGTGCCTGCCACTCCATACGGTTCATTTTTTTTTTTTTTTGTAGAAATTTGGGAACTATGGAGTTGTGTGCAGGAAGATGTATAGAATCACGGTCATCTTTGGCCTCCCTGCCTTCTGTGACCTGTGATTGTCTCAGCTCTTTCCTGTTTATCTGAACAGGTGACTAGATCACACTGCCTGGATCCCAGATGTCCCAGGTTCCTCCAGGTGGCATGTTGGCCTCACAGGGTTCCTCTTCCTTTTGGCTTGCTGGCTGACATCTTGGCTACCTGTTGAAGCTCTTTTCAGTTCTACCCAAAGTCCAGGAGGTCCCACAGAAGTTCTCATCATGGTCTTCTTGAAAGTTATGTCCTTGCCCTCAGTCCCCTGGGAGTGGCCTATAAGGCCTCCTGCCCCAGAGCCTGCTTGGAGAACCTAGCCCCTGCCTGGGGTGTGCAGCTTCTCTCCCTTGGTCATTCCTGAGTGGCAAATCAGGGAAGTACCACACAGTCCCATGGTGAGAGAGGGCATCTTTTCTAGAGCTGTACTGAGTGTTGCTCATCACCCAAGTGGCCCTGCCCAGGCCCCATCAGAAAATCTCTCCTCAGCCCAGAGCACAGCCCCTCTGCACTCTCTCTACTGCACTCACCAGGCGCCACCCTTTCTGGGAAAAGACTTCTCTGCTCATGGGCTCCCAGCTACCAACACCTCAGGCTTGGCCAAAGAGAGAGTGAGGAGCTCCAGACTCGAGAGGTTATTTTGGAAATCTCCAACTGTATCCACCTGTGCCTGAAGCCAGTGGCACCCCTGCCTGCTGAACAGTTCAATGCCTCCATTCCAGAGGTCACACCTTTTGCCCAAGTCACTCCATTGTCCCTTACCAAAAGTCTAGAAGGACACAGGAATAGGACAGTCCTAGGTGTGTGGAATTCAGACCCTCTTCTGTATTTTCTCTGCCTTTGCCCTGGACCCTGCATAATGACACACTGAAGGATGAATGTGTGCTTCCAACCTGCCAGCTCAGAATGACTAGACCCTGTAGCCTAGTGTAGACTCAGTTGTGAACTCCTAATCTGGCCGTTTAAGCCGAGTCCAGATCAACTGTCAGCTCCCATCAAAAGGCTATGAATTCCTCCCCACCAGACTGTGAGCTCCAACAGGTGGAGGCAGGCTACCAAGTGATGTGACCTTGGACTTGTGTTCTCATTTCCAAAAGGCTGGATCCACCTCTGAGGATGGCTGGGAAGTTGAGATCAGTACTTCACAGACTCACTTGTTGTTCCTGCTCTTTATTGCTTTGGTGGTGTTGAGTGGAGAGAGCTTTCCAGGGGATAAGCACCCAGTGCATACTTTGTAGATGTGCATCCAGTGGACAGAGACTGTAAGACGAAACTCTTGGTGTGCATTCTCTTTCTCAGCTCGGTGGTCCTCGAGGAGCTTGCAGTATCCCCAGCCCCAGACTTCTCTGAAGGGTAGCTCAAAGTTCCGTGAGGCTCGAGAAAGCTGTCGTCCTGGCATCTAGCTCCAAACACAGAGCCTGGCTCAGCCCTTCCCCAGCATCAGAGGCAGCCTTGGATGTGTGTTTTATGTTGGGAGAGAGCAGATTAGCGGCGGAGGACCAAGGGCTGAGCTTCTGTTCTCTGGACACTGCCTTTTGCCACCACGAGGAGCCCTCAGTCTTCCTATTTCCCTTCAACCTTGGTCTTGCTAGAAGCAGAGGGTCTATGAACCTGACTGCTCCTCCCACTCCCATATCCCCATACCCCCATGCGGAGGACTCTCCTGCCTAGACATCCCTTCCCCAATGTTTCTGTGTGCTATGCCTGTGGAGCATCGGTCTCTGCCCGACAGTTCTGTGCTGCCATGTTGTGGGCTGCGCAGGAGGCTCCTGGGTCTGTGAGTGGGGTGAGAGAATGCTTGGAGATCCACGTGTTGGAGGCAGTTGTAGGGTGGCTGTGGCCCTCAGTATGGTGTTTTGTGGCCGCAGTTTCTAGGGGAATATCTGTGTGGATATTAATGTGTAAAGGGCATTAACCCTTTGTGTTATTGCTCCAGGTACTTGGGCCCTGCAAAGATAAGTGGGGCTGAGCTCTGCCCCAATCCCTAATTTCACCAGATGCCAATGTATCCATTATGTCCTGAACATAAACTCAGAAAATTTGCGCGGGTAGGGAGGGGAGACCCTTAGTCTGTGGTCTTGCTGATCCCAGGGCTTTTATTTCGCACCCAAACACCCGTGCATCTTCACCTCAGGGGTTCCAAGGATGAATGCAAAGGTCCCAAGCCCTTCAGAGGGAATCTTGCTGTGCCCAGCTCCACAATCCCAACAAAGGCGCCCGACCACGTGCCCTCCTCCGCGCGGACCTGGAATGGTGAAGCTCCATTCTCACCATCCCTGGTCAGGCCGGGACTGGCTGGGGATTCGATGCTAGGCTGCGGGTGGGCGTGCAGCCTCCCCCCAGCAGCCCGGCAGCCCCCGGCTGCGCCTCGCCCACTCCCATTCGCACACGCTGCAGCGACCTCCAATTGGCACTAGGGGGAGCCGTGGCAACTGGCTTGAACTGACAAAACTGCATCCAACAGCTATTTCCTTGGACTTGCAGGGGGAAATGGAAGGGGGTTAAGATGTACCCCCCGACACACACTTCCCTTGGGAGGCCGAGAACACAGGGGTGGTGGTGGGGGTGAAGGTTTCTTTCCTCTCGGTAACACACCTCCAGAATATCCCTCTTCCCCAACCCGGATCGCGGACCTTCGCAGCCCCCCGCGTTTTGGAGTGTCCCCCAAGAACTTCGCCACGCGCGACAGCGAGATCCAGAGCCGAGCAGCCCCCTGAGAATGGACAACATCTGCCTCTCGGAGTCTGGGCTGGGGACCCCTGGCGATAGCGCCTCCTGTCGCCCAGTGAGGCGTGTGGGGTGGGGCAGCGTGAGTCGTCCGGCCGGTGGCTGGGAGCTTTTGCGCAGGGCAAGGGAGTGCGGGGTCGAGCCAGTGAAAGCCAGAGATCTTTGGGGAGACGGCCTGAGACAGAGATAGAGATGCTATCCTCCCCCCCTCCATTCCTCACGCCACCCCGGCTCGTTCTTTCTTATCCCCCTAGCAAGACTGGAATAACCCGTGTGCCCTGGGACCGGAGCCCCGGCTCCAGATGTGAATTTGGTTCCAGTGGGAAGAACGCGAGCTTCCTCCGGGCCTTGGCACATTCTCCCACTCTGAGGTCATTCCGTAGGTGGTCAGAGGGGAGCGCGCGCCTGGAGCCTTCCTGCCTCCATCCACTGGAGAGGGAGGAGAGGCAGGCGGGAGGGAGTAGAAAGGGAGAGGGGAGGGGCTCGAGGAGGGAGGGAGACGCCGCCAGCACACCACCAAGTGGCACCGAGCAGTGATAACAAACTCAACTTAAAAAAAAAAAAAAAGAAAGAAAGAAAGAAAAAGAAAAAAACTTCCCCAAGTTGCTGTCTGAGACGTGCGGACGTGCGGTCGCAGGCGCTGGGTGGGGAGTGTGGGTGGCCCAGAAGTCTCCAGGCTGCAGAGAGCTCAGACCAGGAACCAAGTAGGCCCATGCAACCCTGGTTACGTTGGAGGCTGGCTCAGCTTCCTGCTGGAGACCCCGGGGCAGCCGGTTCTCATGGAGGCAGGACCCGCTGGTGAGGGGGGAGGGGAACTGGGAGCCTTGTAGTACCCGGTTCCATCCCTAGAACCCGCATCACACACACACACACACACACACACACACACGACTACCAACCACTGGCCGAGACTTGGGCAGATCCGGCCCGCAGTCCTGGAGAGCTGGGGTGTGTGTGTGTGTGTGTGTGTGTGTGTTTAGGTTCTCCCACCTCTAGGCCCATGTGAAAGCAAAGCACTACCAAACACTCTACAGACGACTTTTTATTAAGATTATAAATTTAAACAAATAATCTGAACAGTTTTACCCGGTGAGATTCAATTTAGTATGCACAAAAATACAGGAGGAAGAAGGGCTGGGAAGGCAAGGTTGGCAACTTGTTTTGGAGTCCCTGGGGTGGTGATAGCAGAGACCCAGAGGGGGTCTAGAAGAACCTCACCTTCTCACAACAAAAGGCTTTTAAATGAAACAAAATCTATTGAGCTGAGGACGCAGACAGGGTTCTCACAGGCTGGAACAATGCTGGTTTCATGAGATGGAACCGAAGACTGAAGCAAGACAAGGTAACTTAGAAGCGCGCACACAAACACCACAGCTGACCAGGAGCTAAGCGAAAAGTCTCCAGCGCAGTTGGCGATCCGGGCCCCTCCCTCCCCCGGGGCCGCTGGGGATCCAGGTGAAGGAATCGACTTCCTTTTTTGTTTAGTGAGGACCGCAGTGCTGGGCATGATGGGAAATGTAGTTCGCCTGCTCGCCCCCCACCCCTTCCCCAACCGTTCAGAGTGTGGGGTGTCGGGCGCCACCTTCCCCATGGCCCGGCAGGCGGGTGGAGGAGGGGAGGAGGACCGAGCCAGAGGGGCGGGGAGAGGAGGGGTTCTAGACGCCCGCCCCGGCAAGAAAAGAAAAAAAAAAAGTTGAAGTGTTTTCATTTCTGCCTTCTCATTTTGAGAACTTTGGAGGCCGCCCCCAGAGAGGAAATGTGACCGAAACGTCCCTTTTGGAGATAGAGTTTGCCTTTGTTTTTTTTTTGCTCAGAATTTCACAAGACCCATTCCTCACCCCAGAGATGAACTCAGGAGAGCGGAACGTCGGGCTTCCAGGCTCTGACAACTGATTGGAGTCGGCGTCCCGGGCCCCGCGCCCTCCTGCGTTGCGCCCCCCGGCACCCAGCCTCGTCCCCCGCTGCCCGGCACCTCCTCCGGGCAGCAGCCCTGCCTCACGTGGCAGGCTCCTCGCTAAACACCACCGCAATCAGTACAATAAAAAGAAAAAAAGAGTAAGAGAAACACAAAGCATACTTAAATAGGCTCTTTTTCTCTCTGCAAAAATAAAGTCCAAGATTTTTTAGATTTTTTTTTATTTTACAATTTATAAAACATCAGCCTCTGCTCGCCCCCAGTTTGCCCGGAGTGGCCAGGACCCGCTCGTTCTCTATCGTCCCTTGTCCGAGTCTTTGTCTGGCCCCAGCCCCGCGGGGCCCAGGGTCCCCATGCCCTCGGGGGTCCCTAGAAGGCGACAATGGCTCGAGTCCAGGCGCCGAGGCTGGCGAGCGCCTGCTTGGCGCACAGCTGCCCGTTGAGCGGCGGCGGCTGCTCGGAGGAGTCCGGCTGTCGGCTCACCAACCCCGAGAAGCCCGAGCCAAAGATGGAGATCAAGTTTGAGATGTTGGACGCGTCCGGGGACGAGTCCGGGCAGAAGTCCTCGAAGCGGGCGCGCTTACAGGGGGCGAACGGGGCGCCCCCGGGGGGCTCGGCTCCCAGGTCACCCGCGTCCTCCTCGTCGTCGTCCTCTTCCTCCTGGCCAGGGTAATACTTGCGCTTGCAACCAGCGGTGGACGCCAGGCCGGGTCCCGGAGCGCCCTGGCCACAGCAGGGGCAGTGGGCGGAGGCGCAGCAGTCCTGGTGCAAGTAGCCGTTTTCCACCGTGGTCACCACGTGAGTGTCCAGGTCCAGCACGGTGGTCTGGCTGCTGCAGTGCACACTGAAGTCCGAAGGGGCCGGGTACGCGCCCCGGTAGAAGCCAGGGGACGAGGAAGGGGCTGGAGAGGCGGGAGGAGAGGAAGCGGCGACGGTTGGTGGGGCAGCCCCCGGGGACGCCGAGGGCGCAGAGCAAGCGGCCGGAACGCGAGGGTCCCGCGGGCAGAGCGCGGTGGGCGCGGGCGGCGGCAGCGGCGGCGCAGGACCGGGCTGCAGCGGCTCCAAGTGCTGCCCGCGGTGGGGCGCGCCGTGCGGCGGCTGGAGCGCGGCGCACCCGGGCAGCTCCGAGAGCGCCCCCGCGCAGCCCGCCGGCGCTCCGGCCACCACCGCCGCTGCCGCGCAGCTCCTGGGAGCCGGGTGCTGGTGCTGGTGCAGCTGCTGCTGGAGGTGCAGCTGGTGGAGCTGGTGGAGCTGGTGCAGCTGGTGCCGGGAGACCGGCTCGCGCGCCTCCGCGTCCCCGCCGCCGCCAAGTTGGAGCGGGCCGAAGTCGGCCGCGTTGGCCGGCATTCCCGGTGCCGCGTACGCGAGGTGCTGGTGCTGGTGGTGGGGCGGCTGCTGTTGCTGCTGCTGCTGCTGGCGCCGGTAGAGCTCGGCGTAGCGCTCGCTCAGGTAAAGCTGGCGCGCGTTGCGGAGCACGTAGGACACTAGGAGGTTCTTGTGCAGCTTGATGCCGCCGCGCTGGGTCCGGGAGCTGTGGATCTTGCGCAGGGAGATGCTGATCAGGCTCTGGGCGTCCAGGGCGCACTCCATGCTCCCGCGGAGACGCGAGCGGCGGAGCAGCCGCCTTTGCCGCTGCTAATGTTGCTGCTGCGTGTACCTCCAGCTGGTCTCCGGAGCGCACTGTGCACAGAGAACCGAGCCCTGGTCAGCGGGTCGGCGGCGCTCCGAGAGAAGCCGCCACCATGCGCTACACGCCACCCGCAGGCTCACGCTCCCCAGACGGCGCCAAAGCAATGAGCCTCCGCCGGCCCCGGCCCCAGCTATTTAGCCGGGTAGCAGCGCCCCGCCCCACTGCAAATTAACCAATAGAAGCTTGCTGAACCTCCCGAATGACAGCCGCTTCCCGCCCCGGGGCCACTTAGCTGACCAATCAGACCAAGGCGGTTCCTTTGTGCTATTCAAATACCGAACGGACCCCGGGCCTCCAACGCCGCCGCTGCCTCGAATGTTCTCCTGGGGCCGTGGCACCGCGTGGGACTCGGAGCCTCCTAGGTAGCCGCCCACAGCGTGGGTCGTCTCTCGGGAAACCACGTTGAAGCCCGCGGCTACCCTGGACCTGGCTCCCGCGAGCTGGGGGTCGGCTCACCTGAGCGCCGCGGAGATGGCTCCGCCCCCTTCCGCACGGTTGGGCCTCACCTGCAGCAGGTGCTCTCGGTTCCCTGCTCCGGGCCACGCGGCGCCTCCTCTTTCTCACCTGCTAAGGCCAGGAGAACCTGGGAGAGCTGAGCCTTCTCCCGAGAAAGCTGGAGTGTGTATGTGGGGGGCACAGTGGCCACTAGGGCACCCTCATGGAAGAAAGAGTTTGGGGCCAGATTCCCTGATGTTTTAGACTAGGGGCCTCTGGGAATGGTTGGGGAGGGGAAGGGCCTCTCTGACTGCAAAACCCAGTGAATTTTGATCTCTAGTAGAGAAATTTCGTTGTCCTAAATCAGCCCCAGGAGTGGGGGTCGGGTAGAGGTAGGGGTATAGGAACGCTCCCCAGCTTCCTCCTCATCTTTGGGTAACCTCTTCTTTCCTGCCTCATTAATATCAATGACAATAGGAGCCTAGCAAAGCCCCTTATCAGAAAGATCTGAATCTCTCTAAGGTTCTTTGGGCCCAGGGCTGAGACCCCCCTTGAGTTGGGCAACCTGTAAAGATTTGGTCAGAATCCTGAACCCCAGGAGTACCCAGGCCAAAAACTTGTCGCCTTTTGTGCCCTTGTTCTGAGTTACCCACAGATCAATGGGGAGAGGCAGTAGGATAAGGAGGATTCCTGGTAGTCTCTACTGAGAAGCTTACTGAGGAAGAGGGCTGCTGCGGGGTGGGGAGTGGGGGTAGGCAGCTGCGGGGCTGGGACTGAATTCGCAGTGCTCAAGGCCTCTTGAAGTGCTTAAGTCAGGAAATTGGCCCAGGAAGAAGGACAAGCAGAGTCCACAGAGACAACTGGTGATCCTTCCTGTCTTTGAACCCTCTCAGCACTTCTGTCTCTTGGCTGGAGTCAAAGACACCCCACCCTGCTGTCCTGGTGACTCTTTTTAGGAGAGGACACAATGGTAGTTGTCTCCAAGTTTTAGCATCTTCTTAAAAGTAAAGTGTCAAAAAAAGTAGGGGACAGTTTGTTCAGGTTTTCTGATGAAGGGGCTTGGTCCAAGACCACAGGGTTGCAGGCACAGACTCTGTTTCTTCCATGAGAACATGCTTCTCACCCTGCTTCAAAATGGCCAGGATTACATTTGGGTAGTGAGGGAGTGCTCAAGCACACTTGACTGGCATCCCAGTGGCCATGGGGACTTGCTTCATGAATCCCGGGGGAGCAGAGCCATACCTCCCCCACCTCCTGAACACCTATTTCAAAGGTGTACAGGCTACAGTGGTAGAGTGGAATGCTTTGTCCCACTCCATAGCTGAGGGTGTTAGCTGGAATCACGGGAGACTGGCCCACAGTATGTGCTGTCCTTTCCCAGTATTTACTGAAGAAACTTGAGACCTGAGGTCACAGGATTTGAACCCCCTTCTGTAGGTGCCTGGAAATATGCCAGTAGAGCTAAGTCCAGTTCTTTGGGTCTAACTCCTGATGAATGATTTGATGATCTCACCAAGTGTGTGTGTGTGTGTGTGTGTTTGGGAAGCCCCAGGACCAGTACTCTTCACAGCCTCTGGGCTACAGACCTCTGTTTGAGCACATAATGGTTCAGCAGAGTGCAATAGAGACCATTCAATACTCTGCGCGCGGCGTGTGTGTGTGTGTGTGTGTGTGTGTGTGTGTGTGTGTGTATGCCTGTGCATGCATGTGCATGCGTGTTTACGTGTGCACACACACTTGCAGGGCCCTAAGCAGTTACCTTGCGGAGGGGAACTGTGCACAAAGGTAAGGGTTCTAGAGATCACCTGAGTGAGGTTGGGGTGCTCGCTTTTCCTCCCTGTGTTGGAGAGATTACATCTGGTCTGAGTCACCATTCCCTAGAGGAAGTTAATTAATACCTCAATATTTACCAAGTGTCTGCTGGGATGGAGGCTCTGAGCAGGGCATGGATCACTGGGGACCTGGTAATTCCAGCCCACATTGGAGCCCTTATGCCTTGTAAGCACAGAAAGCTGCATACACAGACAGGAGCATCTAGAGAAGTACCTGGCCAGTGATGGGATTCACCCTTGGGGGGGCTCTTGGGATGCTTGGGCAGAAAGCATCTTGAAGGCATTGTGCTAGGAGTGGAGGGAGGAAGATTTGGACTTCTCAAGTTTGTGTATACATTCGATCTCCTGAGAGATTTTCAGAGGCATTATCTGGAGGCTGTGGAAGTATATGAAAGAACAAGACATAGTTCTGCCCTTCAGGTAAAGTAGATGGTATCTCATAGAGCAGACACTGGGGAGGCTCCCTATAATAAAACCAAGATCTTAAGGCCAAAGAGGGAGAGGACCTTTCAGTATAGAATAGGAAGGGGGGGGGACCAGTGAGGACCTGGCATATAGTAGGTGCTCAATAAACATCTGTAGGAAAAGCAAATCAGTGAATGTAATGTGCAGAAAGTATGATGATGAAGGCAAGCACCCATTTCCACATGGGTAAAATGAGGTACAGTAAGAGTGGTGCTGAGAATTGGATCAGATGCCCCTTCAATGCCCGCCTCTTTTCGCTATGCTCCAGGATATGTGAATATGTGGGCCTCATGTGGTGGCAGGGCATGGCAGTATGGGAGCCATTGCTGGGGCCTGTCTGAATCCAAGAGGCTGGTGATTCTTAGATGCAGGAATCATAGCTGTACCCAGGAAGTTTACTGTGTAGCAGCTACTGCTGGGGAACCATGACAGCAGACATTCCCAGCCCTAAATGACCATAGCTTGTCAATAACATGGGTAGAAGTTAAGAACTCAGCAGTGTCTGTTTGTCTCACGTGGTTCTATCAAGAGGCACAGTACCTAGAAACATTGGGTCCCGGCTCCCAGGACCTCGAGTACCTTCTGTGTAGTAAGGTGGACTGACATTGCCTTGCCTGTGAAGAACTTGTGCCCTTGTTCGCCAGGTCAGGGCTGAATCCAGCACTGTCTTTAAGGCAAGGCCTCTTACAATCCACATCCCATGGAGGAAGCAAGAGGCAGAGTAGGTGCCCTTTCTGAGGTGACACAGGACACCATTCCAGGGTGGGTGAAGGGTATATAGTCCCCACCACTGTTATTCATGAGTCCTCCAAGTGGCTGTCCTTGTGGGAAGAATGTGCTGGGTGCTGCTGGATGCTCTTGTATCTTGGGTTTCAGAGCACTTGGGCTAGCTAGATGTGCATTTGTTTATTCATTCTCTGTTCAGGCTGCAGGCTGGGTACAGTGCAAGTACTGAGCTAGGCTGTAGGAAGAACACAGCAGGTTGGTCTCACTGCCTGAGGTCAGATTTGAAGTATCCTTTTCATCCCCTGAGCCATCTGATTGATTGGTAATGTCTGCCTGGAGCTCTGGGTGAGAAGGGATTTGGTATGTGTCCCAATTAGTGATGTCTGCCAAGGACTCAGCTGGAGCCTTCAAGACCAGTGTGCTAGGCAATTTGGACACCTGGGTGTCCCAACAGATTGAGTGGGGGTTGTGGGTCCAGCACAAATGGCAGGAAAGTATTTGAGAAGCTGGGAAAGGGAGAACAAAGTTTGGAAGGAGTTACATACAGCTTTTCTTCTTTCCTAGAGTCTTGCTGGCATATTCCCTGGGTAGCCAGGGTTAACCCTTGTTGGTCTGGGCTGGGAGTGTGGATGGTGAATGTGGGCAGCTAAACCTTTCTGATTGGGAGTTGTTTTTAGAACTCAGTACAGATCTTGGGAGTTTCTAAGGCTCTTAGAACAGAATCTTGGGATTTTGTTTTTATTTGGGTGGTGGAGGCTGCCCCTACCCACCATACAGGTAATAACCCCAGACCCCATTGTGTCCAGGCTGTGTTTGTCATGAGCCACTTTTCAGTAATTCTCAAAACATCTGAATGAAGTGGGCAGTGCTGCAGGCCCATTTGAGAGCCAAGTGGAAGAGGTCCGGGAAAGTAGAGCTGCAAGCCAGGTGTGGTGGCACATGCCTGTCATCCCAGCACTTGAGAGGTAAAGTCTAGAGGACCTTGAGTTCAAGAACAGCCTGGGCTGCAGGGTGATTTCAAGGCCAGCATCAGTAAACCAAACCAAACCAAACAAACAGTCACAAAGTGACACTGGGATACAATAGGAGATGTCATTCTGTAAATATGTTTCTCATATTGGTTAACTGTTGGCCAATAGGAAAGCAAGATAGGCAGGACTAGGAGACAAAGAGGAGAGAGGAAGTAGTAGGGAGGAGATTCAAGATGGAGGACGGAGAGAGTAGAATGCCGGACTCTCTCTCCGGTAAGATGAGACCATGTGGAAGTACTTAGATTAATAGAAATGGGTTAATATTTAAGACAAAGCTGGCAGATAAGAAACTAGTCACTGACCTACAGCTTCATATCTAATACAGGGTCTCTGTGTGTTATTTGGGGCTGGCATAGCGGTGGGACCAGACCGGCAAGGAAAACCTGCTCTTAGCAGGGTATGGTGGCTCCTGCCTGTACTCCTGGTATCTTGGGAGGCTGAGAGGAAAAAGATCTTAAGCTTGAGGCCAGCCTGTGCTACCTAATGAGTACCAGGCCAGCTGGGATGACATAGCAGGACCTTGGTTCAAAGTCAGGAATGGGCCAGGTGGTGGTGGCACACACCTCGGAATCCCAGCACTCAGGAGGCAGAGGCAGGAGGATCTCTCTGAGTTCAAGGACAGTCTGGTCTGCATAGCAAGTTCCAGGAAAGCAGGACTCTGTCTGAAAAAGCAAACAAAAATCAAACCAACCAACCAAACTGTAGTGAGAGATCCACCCAGAAGGGGCCCACTTCATTGATTCTACTTAATTCAACTTGATGCATCTGGACTACAAACATCACCCTAACACCGGTTTGGGACTATAATGCTCAAGACAACTCCAGACTAGCTAGTTGAAACGGTGCACCTTCTTATTACACCCTGGGCAGAGCCTCAGATAAGAACTTCAGTCAAACATCTGCCACACAGAGACTAACTACAAAGGTTACTACTAGTCCTATCGAGACTTGTCATTGTTTTAATTTCCTTTTTCCTACAGGATCCCATAGAGCCATGGTCATCCCATTTCAGCAGGAAGTAATCCTAGGAAGACAATGCCCCCTTTCCCTACTGTTGGCATTAAGGGATAATATTCCTGCATAGGGTTGAGTTTTAACTATATAGGGTTAGGTATGGAAGGTGATGCTCAGACTCGGGTATCTCTTTTAGATAAGTTTAAGGGTATGGATGAGAAAGGTTTGGTTAAGATGGGATATAGGTAGATTAACATGTTTTATAAATTATCTTAGTAATCATTACTACATACAGCTTACATTGTTACAGATTCTTATATGTTATAACTTATGTAAAATTAAGTTTGTATTCCTTTCTCGGATAATTTGTATATTATATTTGTCATATTGTGTAAGGTCTTCTTTCTGTTTATGATGTTTTTTGCGCAAATATCTATCATATTCTATGTATGTATACTTTTATATATGTTAATATATTTTGTATATTTTATACAGCTCTACCTCTGGTCAAGACATTTCAATCCTACCTCTAGTTTAGAGATTTACATATATACATATATGTATATAGTTATATTACTAAATCATTGTCCTTGTTAAATTATTTTGGGAAGTTTCAGCCATTTGTATAGCTATGTTCCTGAATATTACAGATTATCACTACCCATGTTTTTTATACCTATGAGACTAGTCAGACATCAATGTTTGATCTTCAAACACTTCATAGACCTGTAGAACATGGCATTTAAATGTTTTAGTATTAGTACTCCGTTGACATGAGACACAGTTGCTCCTGACAGCACCAAGCTGCTCCAGAGAGTATGTTGGGCACTGATGTCACTCCTTTTGGAGTCCATCCTCTCCTTGGCTATGGCCTCTTGGGCAAAGAACTGCCCCCACCTCAACCACTGACTTTGGACATGCTGTCCTACTGTGCTTGCAAGAGATAAACTTAGAAGACTGATGAACCTTGCCTTCAGCCTTCCTGCTTCTGTGTTGTTGGTCAGTCAGAGATACTCTCTACTGTTACAAATAAGGTTTTCCCCACCGGCCTGGTCCCACCGCCATGCCAGCCCCAATTAACACACAGAGACTCTGTATTTGATATAATGCTGTTGGCCAGTTACTAGTTTCTTATCGGCTAGCTCTGTCTTAATTATTAACCCATTTCTATTAGTCTAAGTACTTCCACGTGGTCTTATCTTACCGGAGAGAGGGGGCAGGCGGTTCTGCTCTCTCCAGTCTCTCCATGTTGACTCTTCCCCTACTACCTCTGGAATCCTTCTTGTCTCCTAGTCCCTCCTATCTTCCTTTCCTATTGGCCAACAGTGCTTTATTCATCAACCAATAAGAGAAACATATTTACAGAATGACATCTCCCATCATCTTTTCTGTCTAAAATAAAAAGAAGGGTTTTAACCTTAGCATAGCCAAATATATAACCTATCTGTTTATCCTGACCCTTATTAAACTACAATACTCTAGGCCTTAGCCAAAACTGGTTGCCCCAATGTTGTTATGTGACTGTAGGTGACTGTCCAGGTAGCCTGCTGTTTCTGTCTTCTCTGCACCTTTTGGAAGCTGCCCGCCTGCACTTCCTGCCTACCCTAGTATTGTTATCTTCCTTCTCAGGTCTTTGATGAGGTTGAAGATTAGACTGTCACAATTATTGTTCGCTCTTCTTAGATATAAATATTAGGTACAAGACTTAAGCTTTCCAGCTTAGGACAACTCTATGGTAATCTCTGTTATACCTTCACCCTAGGACTGGATATGTATTTCTTGCCATTTGCTCTTGTCCCTTTAGTACAATAGGTATTTGTTTGTGTTTGTTCTTACTTTTCCTTTTCCTAGAGCATACTTGATATTTTCTGTCTTTGTATATAGTTTTGTATCAAGCCTAAATCTTTTTCTTTAGACTAAAAGGGGAATTGTAGTGAGATATCCACCCTGCCTTCACCTGTGGCCATGGTCAGAGGTTTGTAGGTGAGCCTGTGGTATTTGGTCTGGGGTCCGGGACAGACTTGCTCTCTCTTGCTCCCAATCAGGTCATGGAGGGGCAGCATGTGTGGATCTTTGGAGCTGGGACTTGGCAGTGGTCATCTGCATCGCATGTAAGAGATTTCTTCTGGAATAAAATTATATTAATCTATATTTGAGCCAGTCTCATGAATCTTGTGCCGTACACCAGTTGTCTACTTCACCAAACAAAATCACACCAGCAGGAATGGGCTGGGGAAACTGATGGGTGGACAGACCCTACCCTGAAATATACCTTTGTGAGTAGAGATGCTTGACAACATTCAGTTCAGAGCTCACACAGAGGTAGAAGGAGAGAACAGTCCACAAAGTTGTCCTCTGACCTCCACATTCGAGCTGTGGCACTTCTGCCTGAGTTGGGGAGAGGTGGCCTTCTCCCACCTCTGACCAGACACCCTTCTGCCTTAGTCTTGCTCATACCTGCTGGTTCTTTCCTATACATTAAGTGCCTCCTGTTTACTGGGCTCTTGTTCAGCTCCCAGGGCCATAGGATTCCTTACATTTCAGACGAAACAAACAAGGAGTCAGTCTGAGTGTGGTGGCCAAGAGGCTAGGGAGTTAGAGGCGAGCCTGGGTTACAGTCTATTACAGCAAGCAAGATGGCCTTGAAGAAAAACACAGGAAGCAGGGGCAGGGAAGGTGGAGGGAAGGGACAGTGCCCATCCTCCCAGGCCATGGGGCAGAGGGCCAAGTCTTCTTCACTGATGGGGAACCCTGAAGCTGGGGCTGCTGCTCTGACCCTCCTGCTCCCCTAAATAGTGAATTTTTAATGCTGGCTCCATGGAACACAGAGGAGTTTTCATTTTGAGAGCATTTTTTAAGAACCTGTTTCTCATATGTGTGTTCACACTTCTGTGTGTATGAGGAAAGTGAGTTCAAGGGAGCACAGTGACACTACTCCAGAGGCTGAGGCAGGAGGATACTCAATCCAAGGCCAGCCTGAGTTGAAGTCAAATGTGGGCAACTTGGTAAGACCCTGTTTTAAAATAAGTTTTAAAAAATAAGGTGGGGGACATAGCTCTGTAATAATGTCTACCTACCCTGAGTTCAGTCCATACTACCACAGAAACAGAATAAAGCAAAACCAGAATGGAACCAGATGTGGCTCAGTTGGTAGAATGTTTGCTTGGCACCTCAGAAATCAGGCACTGTGGCATGCACCTGTAATCCTAGCACTTTGAAGATGGAGACAAGAGGATCAGGAGTTCAAGGTCATCCTTGGCCACATAACACTTTTGAGTCCCAAGCCAGCATGGGCTACTTGATCTTCTGTCTCAAAACAAATAAAACAGAAAATCAGGACAAAAAAAAAAAAAAAAAAAAAAAAAAAAAAAAAAAAAAAAACAGTTCTGGTACTGGTTCTGGGAGAGGTATGAAGAGCCCCTAAACCCAGAAACATCATTGAGCCTTCCTGGCTGTGTGGGACTCAGGTGCTGTTGCTGAGCAGATGGGGAAACAGAGGCACTGAGGCAGGAATTGGTTTGGGCTGTCCACCCTCCCTCTTCAGGCTCTGCTGCCTCAAGCAGCACCTGCTGCCTCGTTGTTTCTGTCCCTGACCCCTCCTCTCAGGTGTGCTTTTCAAAGCTGCAGCTCTGCTCCAGAAGAATGTAAGAGGGGATCTCATCTGTGACCTCAGAGGGCTGTGACCTTAGAAAGCTGTGACCGCAGAGGGCCTGAGAAGTGGAGAGAGAAAGGGGCCGTAGGTAAATGGTTCTGCAGAGCCCAGGGCTCCTTTCCCTAGACTTGATGGGGTGTGGCCTTGCGCCTCTGTGGAGGCTCTTGTGTCTTTCTCTTAGCTTATTTGCTGAGGGTTCACTGAATGTCACTAGGTTCTACTTGTGAGTAGTTCATGAGGTCAATGACCTTGCTGGGTATTTTTGTTGCCATACCCATTTCACAGGCGGGGTGGGCTGGTTTGATTCCAGAAGAGACCCTTCTTAGTCCTGATCCCTAAGGAGGCACTTGTCAAGTGTAGATGGCCTTTGGGATCCCAAGAGCTGGGCTCATGGATGTGGTATGAACTGGGTCTGTTTCTTCTCCTCAGCCTGATCCCGCTGCATCTAAGGCCCTGCCTTGTGACGATGCCTCTAGGGACTGCTGTGATGGCCCAGCCTGGAGCCTCGGCCCTCCTGTGCTGCTGGGGTCTGCCTTCAGTTCCTGGTTTTCCAGCCCCCTCTCCTTCATCACAAGATGGGGGTGATTTTAAGAAGGGTACTTGTGAGCCAGGCTGTGCTCTGCGGCAGCAATGATGACCTGGATGGCAGAGGCTTCTGAAACATGTGTTTTCATCTCAGCCACGTCTAATGTAGGCCCAGACCAATGTCCTCTAGGCCCTGAGTTCTTCAGTGTTCTTCAGGCCTGGCAACCCTGTAGACCAGTGTGTGTGTGTGTGGGGGGGGGTAGAGTCAGGATGGTTTTCTGTTAAAATTTATTTTATTATTTATTTATGTGTCTGTGTGAGTGGCTGCCACATGAAGCCCGAAGAGGGTGTTGGATCCCCTGGAGTTAAAGGTGGTCGTGAATGCTGAGAAATGAACTTGGGTCCTTTCTGCAAGAGCAGCAAGTGCCCTTTCCCTGAGTCATCTCTGCAGCTGTTTTTTGTTTGTTTGTTTAAATACACTCTTCATTAATACTTTAAGAATTTCATACATGTATAAAATGTATTCTTTTTTATCATATTCATCCTCACCCAACTTCATGTCTGCTTCTAAAATATCATGAATATAACACACTGAGTTCAGTCTGGGATGTACATACACTCATGGATATTGAACAACCCACTGGGACACGATTGAACTGCCAGAAGCCACACCCTTAAAGCAAACTCTCCTTCCCCAGCATGGACCAATAGTCAGAAACTCCTCAGCTGCAGGTGGGTGGTGAGCCCCCACAATGTTAACTGTGCAGGTCTTGTTCAGACAACCAAAGCTGCTGGGAGTTCCTTAGTGCAGTAGCCCTGTGTGTGCAGAGGACCCTGTCCCACCCCAGACCTCCCCAACCTCTGGCTCTTCCATCTTTCCAACCTCTCTTCAGCAATGTTTCCTGAGTGAGTGAGTGAGTGAGTGTGTGTGTGTGTGTGTATGTGTGTGTGTGTGTGTGTTTATTACATGACCATAGGGTTTAGTTTTTGTTTTACTGCTTTTTTCCTTTATTAGACTAGACATTCTCTGAAATCAAGGCCATAGTCTTTGGGCTTGCAGCTTCCTTAGTCCATGACAAAGAATAGATGGCCAATCAGCATCTGCTCCACAAAGGTTGTCTGGGTGACAGATTTTCGATGAACAACTATTTTGGCTTTGTATACATGCAATGTGTACAAAATCTATTTTAGCGTTGCTTAAGCATTGAAGTTCCTCTTTAATTAAACTAAATTATTTAAAAAGTGTGTGCCCGTGTGTGTGTGCCTTTGTGTGTGTACCCATGTGTGTGTCTTTGTGTGTGTGCCCTTCTGTGTGTGCCCCACACTGTCTGTCGGGTATAGAGGTCAGAGGACAGCCTCAGATGTCATCCTCAGGACCATTGTCTACCCCCTTTAAGATAAGAGTCTCTCATTGGCCTAGACATCATTAACTGGGCTAGACTGGCTGGCCAGTGAGCCTCCAGGATCTGCCTCCCTAGTGCTGGGATTATAAGCAATGTACCATAAGTGGCATTTTAACATGAGTTCCAGGAATAAAATCCAGGGCTTTGTGTTTGTAAGGCAAGAACATTATTAGCCATCTCCGTAGTTCTTTGAGACAGTTCTCCCAGGCTGGCTTCAAACTCACTATGTAGTTGATGTAGCTGAGGATGACCTTGAACTCCTAATCCCCCTGCCTCCACCTCCAAGTGCTGGATATTATAGGCATGGGTTACCATGGTTGGCTTGTGTGTGGGTAGAACTGGCATTTTACTGACTGAGCTATATCTCTATATAGAGAGCAGGGTATCACTATGTAGTCTTTGTCGTTGTTGTTTGTTTTTCAAGTCAGGGTTTCTCTGTATTGCTTTGGAGCCTGTCCAGGAACTAGCTCTGTAGACCAGGCTGGCCTCGAACTCACAGAGATCCACCTGCCTCTGCCTCCTGAGTGCTGGGACTAAAGGCATGTGCCACCAACTCCCAGCTCACTATGTAAGTCTTAATTGGTCTAGATCTCACTGCATAGACCAGGTTGGCTTAAAGCTCACAGAGATCTGTCTGTCTCTGGCTCCTGAGTTCTAGGATAACAACTGTGCAGTATGTCTGGATAATTTTGATTATTCAAAGCAGGGTCTCCATGTGTAGCTCAGGGTGGTTTCTAACATGCGGTAATCCTCTTGCCTCAGCCTTGCAAATGTTGGGATTATAGACATGTGCTACCATACTTGGCTAGCAGTTTCTCTCTCTTTCTCTCTCTCCCCTTGGCCTTTTGAGGCAGGGTTTCTCTGTATGGCCTTGACTGTCCTGAGACTTCCTCTGTAGACCAGGTTGTACTTGAATCCAGAGATCTACCTGCCTCTGCCTCCTGAGTGCTGGGATTAAAGTGTGCATTACCTTGCCTAGAACATAGTTTTTAATTAACAGGCACCATTATGTTGGTTTATTTATTGGTTCTACATTGAATGGAGGGGTGGGTGAGCCACTGGTTTACAGATATTTGCTGAGTTATCGCCTCTTTTCCAAATTCCCCAAGACACAAGAAAAAGGGAAATGATGGTGTCACAATGACTCAAATGAGACTTTTTCAAGGCACCAAAGTCAGTGTTGGAGCCATGTGAACACAGCATGGTTTCTGCCCCATGACACCAGGCACAGAGTGTCATTTGGTCTAAGATATCAAGTTTCCAATGTCTATCATTGGTAACAAAGTGTCTTCCCATCAATGACACCTTGTATTTGAGAAAAGCTGATATGTCCCTCCTTGGACAGTTAGCATTAATAAAACAGGCACATCCTATACCATGGCCACATCTCTGTACCTTTAGGAGCAAGTTCTGTTCCAGACTCTTGAGGAAGCCCACTCAAAGAAGGGATGGGGCAGATTACTCCTGAGATCTGAATAAACACTGGTCAGGGCACCCATACTCACTCTCAAACCAAGTATCAGTGTCATTATTCATACCAATTTTAAAGACAAGGAGATAAACCTTCAATAAGTCCCTCATGGGAGGGGCTTGCACTCCAATCCAGTGTTCCTCTGCTCTATGACTCATACCCAGCAGTACTATGCTGCCTCCCCCTGCATATGTGACCATCACCTCATTTCCCACAGGAGACTGAACTGTCCCTGTTCTGTTAGATTGACAACATCACAAAGTGCCAGGGCTGGGGTTGGAACCCAATGCCAAGGCCACTCTTGTGTCTGGCTGCCTCACAGATGGGCTGGCATGGAGGATCTATTGCAGGCCCAGCCAGCCTCCTTGAGCTCTGGTTGAGTATACTCCCCTGTGAGTTTTGGGCCAGATAGGTTCTGATGCTCACAGAGCTAACTGACAAGTTAGCTGAACAAACTCATTGTACCATCCTTGCGTACCATACCAGTGTGCAGGGCTAGCAAACATTTTGGTGGCTAACTAGATGGATCATTCAATAAAGTGCTTGCTGCACCAGCATCAGGGCCCTGGCACAAGTTCAGAACTCTGGCACTCATGTGAAGGGCAGGCGAGTGTAACTCCTGCAGGAAGGGAAGGGCACAGACAGGTGCATCCCTAGGGCTCCCAGCCAGTCAAGCTTAATCAAGTGATGAGCTCCAGATTCAAGGAGAGACTCTGTCTTGATATATAAGGTGGACAGTGACTGGGAAAGATTCCTTACACTGTCTTCTGCTTCCAACACTCATGTGCACATGTCTGTATGTGTACTTCCACACACATGCACACACACAGTCATGGACCTGTATACATATATGCACAGGGTAACTTGTGCAGCTCTTGTTAGGTAACCATGGCTGTGAGTTTATGAGGGCAAGAGCCATGCCATGTCCAGATGACAGGGTCTCACAGCTCTTCCCCCTGTCCTCCAGCTTTTACAGTTGCTGTCCTTTCTTCTGCAATGTTCCCTGAGTCTTGGAGGGATGAAATAGATGTCCCGTTCCTTAAATCTTGGAGAGGGTGATCTAGCCGTCCTGTTTAGAGCTGAGTACTTGAAATCACTTTGTGCTCAGCACTTTGACCAGTTCTGAGCCCCAGCATTAATCACTACTCTCTGCAAACACGATTCTCTGACCAAGCCTGAATGCAGCAAACATTTATATTCAGAAGGTGGATTGACACTATGTCCATTTAGCCAAACAGCAGCCATAGGTTTTCCCTAGGGCATCTGAGTGCCACTGTCATGGGCTTTTGACCACATGTATAATACCAGGCATGGAGTCCCTCCTATGTAGTATCAAATCCTTATCAGAAAGCAGTTGGTTATCCCCACAATGCTCATGCCACTATTTTACCGGGGGCTCATCTTGTCTGGTAGGTTGGTGTTCTGGTTCTCGGGGTTCAAGGCCAAGCTAAAACTGCTGATGACATTTCTCCCCCAGAAGCATGCATGAACACCTTTGGGTATTGACCTTTAACCTCTGCCTCAACAGGCTGAGTAGTTGGGATTAGAAACCTATGCTGCTAGGCTGGACAAGATTTTGACATCTTCAAGTAGCTGCAAGCACATTCATTTAAAGTCAGTGCAACTACTCCAATTTGGTCCCTGTTACTGTTATTATATCACATACTGTGATGGTCTGAATAAAAATGCCCCAACAGCCCCATAGGGAATAGCACTATTATGAGGTTTGGCCTTGTTGGAGGAAGAATGTCACTGGGGGTGGGCTTTGAGGTCTCAGATGCTCAAGCCTGGCCAGTGTGTCTCAGTCTCTTCCTGCTGCCTGTGGATCCAGATGTAGAACTCTTGGCTCCTTCTCTAGCATCATGTTTGCCCGCATACATGAGCTCCAAAAGGAAGAGGTGGTTCATTGGGAATGAGTGAGTGCGGATGAGTTTGGGGTTTATTTGCATTTTGCCCTCTCTGTTGAGAAGATGTGCATTTATTTCTCATTTTTATGTTTATAGTTGTTTTATCTGTATGTCTGTCTGTCTGTACATCATTTTGTATGCCTGTGGAGAAAAGGGTATCAGATCCCTTGGGACTGGAGTTCAGATAGGAAGAAAACCCATCTTCCCAGCCTGAAATTTTGCATTTTAGAATTGTTCTGGGGAATACTGAGCCTTTTTGGTCAGGGGGAATGGCTCAGGAAGAAGCCATCCCTTGACTCCTGCACATCCAGACCTTTCCCTGGTCTCTGTGGAGATCAAATCCAGTCACAGTTTGGTGGTTGTGGACTCCTGACTGAATCCCAGCCCTGCCAGCATTGGTGGGATAAATAAATAAATAGTACACACCTAAATGAACGCAGAATTTCCCCTTCCTTCTCCATAGCCACATCTAGGAGTGAAGCTTACACTCTCCCATTTCCCACAAAATGAAACATTGCAGAGGTTTTGTGTGAGTGTGTGCGAGTGAGTGTGTGCGAGTGAGTGTGTGTGTATGTGTGTGTGTGTGTGTGTATGTTGGAGGAATCTAGGGAGGGACCTACCATGAGAGACACACAGGCTAGAGAAAAGAGGGAGGAAGAAAGAGGGAGAGAGATGTAATGCTCTGCCCTCACCTCCTGTTTCTTGGCCTCTTAGCATCTCTGTCACATCTAAAGTCACAGCTAGTATGTCTGGGTACCCTAGCTCCCTTTCCCCTCAGCATTTGCCAAGCATAGAAGACTCCAGAGGAGCACAGATTTTGATGGGGGTGGCAGTCAAGGGCAAGCTGCCTTTGTTATCCCTCATTCAGGAGGATACAGCTTTCCTATTGGCTCCTTGTGTCAGGAAGTCAGCTCTTCTATTCCCAATGCTTCATAATGTCTCCTGCCAATACCACCTCCTCCAAGAAGCCTTCCAAGTGTCCTGACTAGAACCAGTGGCTCTGCACAGCTCCATCTTCCCAGATGTCCCCCAGGGCGGCCCCACACTGGGACTGCCTTTGTGTTTTCCCTGGGACTTGGAGGGCAACAGCTCCACCTCTGTGGGTCTCTCCATAACTGGAAAGACACCAAAGCCTGTCCCTAGTACTTCAGAGCTATAGTTCTGCATGCGCACAGCCTATGCATTAGGCTAATTATGCACAGTCTATGCATTAGGTATTGGACACAATGACACACTATTTCATTTCATCTTTTATTATCGTATGTGCATGTGAGTTTGGGTGCACATGCCACAGCATGCATGTGAAGGGCTGAGAGCAACTTTCAGAGTCTGGCCTTCTCCCACTGGGGCTTGAACTCAGATTGTTAGGCTTGCTCATGTGACAAGTCTATATCCACTAAACCATCTTGCTGGACCTTCCCTCCCCCCTCTTTCTCTCTCTCCCTCTGTGTGGTGTTTGGTAGATAGGCATGTTGTAATGTGTGTGGGTGCACACATGTGTACATATGTGTGTATGTGGAGACCCATGGCTGACATCAGATCTTCCTTGATCACTGTCTACCTTATTCATGGTGGAAGGGTCTCATGTAAACCCCGCGCTCAAGGACTGGCTCAGCTAGCTGGCCAGCTTGCTCTAGGGATCCTCTTCTCTGTCACCTCCACCTGGCATTTACACGGGTCGGAAGGATCTGAACACCAGGCTTCAGGCTTGCACAGCAAGTGCTTTGACCACTGCCATCTCCTCATCCTCCAGAAAAACCGCTCTTGGCACCTAAACTGAACCAATTCAGCCCTTCCTAGACCCTCCCTGCCAAACAGATACTTCCACACTGAATATGAAGGTAAAAGGAATCCCCATTTTCCCACCAGACTCCCCAAAGTCACCAAGTCCCACACTGTAAAGGAAACTAAGGCCCAGAGAGAGAAAGGAACTTGCTTGGAGCCAGTGTGGCACTGCAGGGCACCCTAAGTCTCAAAGAAACACCCAACACTTCCCTCTCAGACTCAGTCTGCTGCTCAGGTCCCAGAGCTCAGGACTGACTCATCCAGCTGTCCCCTCCCTTGCCCAGTGTTTAGAAGACAACTGTCCTGGCTGCTGTGCTGCTAAGCATTCTCAAGGTCCCCAAGCTCGCTGGGTGATGAGTCAGGGTTTGCAGTTAGCTGCAAGCCACAGAAACCCAACCATGATGGCTTAAACAGGAAGCACAGAGCCTTGGAGGAGGCAGGCAGAGCTAGGCAGCGTCTCCAGATGCCCTTCTGGCTTCTCCATCTCCACCAGACAGAAAAACTGGAGGGGGGGGCCTTCCAGGCAAGTTGGGTTTTGTTGTTTTGTTTTTGGTGGGATATTTTTGTTGTTTGGTTTGGTTTGGTTTTGGTTTTTTGAAGATATGGTTTCACTGTGTAGCTCTGGCTGTCCTGGTACTTGCTGTGTAGACCAGGCTGGTCTCGAACTCACAGAGAACCAGCTGCTTCTGCCTTCCGAGTGCAGGGATTAAAGGCGTGTGCCAATATAACCCAGTGAGGCAAGTGTTTTTTTTTTTTTTAAATCAGGAAAATATTTGATGTCTGAATATTCACAACAGTGATTTCATCTCCTGGTCAGAATTCCACCAAGAGGTCTGGCTAGCTGCAAAGGAGTCTGGGAGGTGAATATTTTTATCTGGGCACATTATCTGGAGAAGGAAGTTTGGGATGGAATGAAAGCTCATTGACAGAGCAGTTTCTACCCCTGTGTCATTGGTCTTGGCTACTTGCCTTGGGGTGGGATATAAAGTGGGAAGTCCCTGGTCAGTGCCTTGCTGTTTTGCAATGGCTTAGAGTCAGTGTCTGTACACTGCACAGGGCCTGGGATGCTTAGGATGCTCAATATCTGTGGGGACTTGGGAGGTGTCTCTAAGTCTGAGCATTTCCAAGGTACTTACCAGAAACCCATGGGGCTTCTGTTGGCTTATACAGGACTCTCAATAGTAGCTGGGTTCGGGTGACCGTGATTACTAGTTCCTCCTTAGGGGTTACAGCCTCCTTCTGTCTTGTAGAGGTTCAGAGATGCACATAGCTTAGTCCTTCCTTGCATTTCCATTCCCTGGCCGCCCCTCTGCAGAGATGTTGATGCTGCCTTGCTGAGGACATGGCCACTCTCCAGTGCCCTGTGTATTCTTTCCATGTCCTGGCTGCTAATAGACTGCCCGGCAGCCCTAGGGACTGTTGATCCAACCCATAGTTGACAAACAGTCTGCATCATTTGCCTAAGGACCCAGAGATTTCAAGTGGCAGATCTGGGACTTGAACCCTTGCTTATCTGTTTTCATAATAATGACCACTTTGCACAGGCCAGTGGATACCATTTGTCCTACAGGTTAGTGGTCAATCACTCACTGGGCTTCTGGCTGTGCTGAAATCTGGAGAACTCAGAGGCACAGAGGCAGAATGGCTGGGGAGAGGGCAGGAATTGGTAGCAGGTGTCAGGTGGCACTGAGAATCTTTAGCAGGCAGCAGCTTGGCTCAGACCTGGGGACACTGGTGAGTCTGTCTGTCTGCCTGGAGCCTCCCCCCCCCCCCCCAGGTCCCTGACTCCTCTGGTGCTCGAAGCCAGCTTGGCCCTGTCAGAGCAGGCTTGTTTCCTTGCTTCTTTTGTTTTCCTCCTCCTCCTCTTCTTTTGTGAAACAGAACTCAGCCAACACTGTGGGTCAGTTCTGTCACAGTGACTCGAGACACCTGGGGTCAGTTGCCTGCCCTGGCAAGGAGCCCATGTTTGTGAAGTGCTATGGAAAAAGAACGATTATGGGCTGGAGCTGCAGTGGAGCCAGGAGAGAGTGAGGGTAGGCTTGGGGGAGGAGGCATAGCCTGACCGACAAGTGGACACTGGGGACACCCTGAGCTGGGCTGCAGTCATTCCTCTCTGCTGGGGGAGATTTCACTGAGGGGACACACTTCTCTGACTGACTGGATTTTGCAGCAAGGGGCTGGGGACAGGATGGGAGTGGGGGATGTTCCTCCCTTTTAGATTGAATTTATTTTTGTTTTGTTTTGAGACAGAGTCTCACAAAATAGTTTTGCCTGGCCTGGAAGTCACTGTATAGATCAGGCTGCTCTCAAACTTGCAAAGACCTGCCTTCCTTTGCCTCCAGAGTTCTGGGAATTAAGAGTACACCACATGCCTCTGTGTGTGGTGCATGTGCATATGTGTTCATGTATGTACATATATGCATTGCAGAGGCACATACACCCTTGTACATGTGAGGGTCAGAGATTCATGTCAGGGACACTCCTTAGTTGTTCATCACGTTATTTTTTAATTTGTTTTTGTTTTTTGACACAGGGTTTCTCTGTGTGGCCTTGGCTGTCCTGGATCTCACTCTGAAGACCAGTCTGGCCTCGAACTCATAGAGATCCACCTGCCTCTGTCTCCCAAGTGCTGGGATTAAAGGCATGTGCCACCACCACCCTGCTTATTTTTTATTTTTTAATTTAAAAAAATCCTGTATTTTTATTTCTATTACCATGTATATATGATGTGTGTGTGAGCATGGACACACATGTACATGTACTGTGGTCAGCAGACAACTTTCAGGAGTCTACTTTCACCTTCTACCGTGGGTTCTGGGAATCAAAGCCACTTTTACCTGCTGAGCCATCTTGCTGCCCAAGCTTATGCTTTGACACAAGAACTCACTAAACTCGGAGTTCACCCATTTACCTTGGCAGGCTGTCCAAGGAGCCCCAGGGATCTACCTGTCTCCATCCTGCCAGTGCTGGGGTTTACAGATTCCCACCAGCACGCTCAGCTTGTTATGTGGGTGCTGCAAATCCATCTCAGGCCCTCATTGCAGGACATGTACTTTCCCAGATCCAAACGAAGCTCTTCTAGGTTGGGGAGATAGACCAATCATTGTAGTAACTTCATCATGGCATATTGAAGGGGCCAGGTGCTGTCCGTGGAACAAGGAACAGGAAGACAGTCCTTGCTCTCAAAGTCTATCCTGGAGGAAAGGAAGTGGGAGTGGCATATGAAGGACAGGCTCCTAGAATCAAGGGTGCTGCCCATAGCTGTGCCTGCCTGGGCATCAGAATGTAGAATATGAGGGCCATTCTCCTGGGAGGGGTTTACGGCTCCCAAGCAGGGTGAAAGTGTCAGCATGATCCCAAGAGAATGATACTGACCAGAATACAAACTAACAACTCAGCAAACCCCTGTTGAGTACCTACTGTGTGCCCTGGGGCAGGGCTGCAGAGATGGAATCTAGGTGAGGGTTTTCATTATTCATGCAGCCCACATCTGACTCAACTAAAAAAAAAAAAATAAAAATAAAAAAAAAAAAAAAAAAAAAAAAAAAGGAGGAGAGTATGGAGGAGGTGTCAGGGAGTCATCAGGAGAGCAATGAAAAACAGGACTGTGGGTAACGGGGCCCAAGAGGGCTCTCTAGACTGTACACCAGGACAGCAGGTCTTTCTGAAATTGAGGCATTGCTGACACCCCCAAAGAGAAGGATCTACAGGCAGTGCAGAGACCCCGGGGCAGGAATGAGTTCAGAGAGCGACCCCTAGGACAGAAATAGGATCTAAGTTAGTAGCAAGCACTCAGGAAGGGCTAGCATTGTTCATTGCTACTGTAGAATAAATTGCGTCTTAAACAAATGGAGGTCTTGATTAGTCAACAGTGAGCCTGGAGTGGGTGGGTGGTCAGGCTGGGGATGGTTGGTTGATGTTGCCAGGCTCTTGGCACTGTCTTCATTTCTCAGGGTTTTCAAGTGTGGAGACCTCACCCCTTCACATCGGCTGCCTCCTGGTGTCAATATAGCTGCTGCTCCTTTGGGTCTCATGTTCACGACCAAGCAAAAGCAAAATGGGAACTGCTTCCCGGAGGCTGTTGGCTTATCTCACTGGCTGGAAGTGGGTTCTATGGCTACCACATTTTACAGAAGATACTGAAGAAGCAGGAAGGAAGGAAAGCAGGGCTTGCAATAGCTTTGTCATCCACAGGACAGGTCACCGGCTTGCAAGGCCTCTTGGAGAGAAGGCTTTGGTAAAGTCAAGGGCCAGAAAAATATGCAGTTGAAAGGCTTTGGCTATAAAAGTGGGCTTCCTTGCAGGGCTTAGGGACATGTGGATGGTTTTTACAGGAGTGTGATGGGGTCAGGTACAGATTTGTTCATTTCTTTTCTGTTTTGTAATGCTAAAGATTCAACCCAGGCTTCATATGTGCTGAGTAGTCATTTACCACCAAGGTGTTTCATCTCTCTCATTCTTGAGACAAGGTCTTGCTATGCAGCCCAAGCTGGCTTCAACCTGTGGCTCCTCTGTCTTGGCTTCCAGAGTTCTGGGATTAGAGGTCTGTGCTCTGTCATAGGTGTGTGTGTGTGTGTGTGTGTGTGTGTGTGTGTGAGAGAGAGAGAGAGAGAGAGAGAGAGAGAGAGAGAGAGAGAGAGAGAGATCTTCTAAGTCTATAATATGTTCAGGAGGAAACCATAGGAAGATGTCCTTCCTCAACTACCCTCTTTCTTAATTTATTGTTTTAAAAATATTTATTAATGTTTTAAAAATGTGGAGTCTGTGTAAATGTATGTGCACCAGGTGACTGCAGGAGTTAGTGGAGTTGAGATGAGGATGTCAGATCCCTTGGAGCTGGAGTTATAGGCTGCTGTGACTCACCATGTGGGAACTGAACCTCCATATCCTGGAGAGCAGTGTGCGCTTGTAATCACTGAGCCATCTCTCCAGTCCCTTCCTGCCTTTAATTTTTGAGGCTGAGTCTCTCACAGGATCTGAAGCTCATCTATTCAGAGAGGCTGTTGGCTAATGAGCTTTCGGGACCCTGTCTCCACCTTCTCTCACTGGAGCGACAAACATCAGCGTGATAACACTTTTATAGTTATGTTTTTACACGTGCATGCCACGGAGCATGTGTAGATGTCAGAGGACACTCATGGGATCAGTTCACTCCTTCTACCATGTAAGCCCCAGGGATCAAACTCAGGTCTTGGTGACAGGTGCTTTTACTTGCTGCAGCTTTGGGATCCACAGAAGGAGGTACCTTTTACATGAATTCTGGGGATCTAAACTTAGATCCTCATGGTTGCTTGGCAGGTACTTTACTGACTCACAATCTTCTCAGCCCTGGTTGGGATTCTTCTGTGTAGCAGGCTTTTTTGAACCATCAGCCCCCAAACCACAACACAGAGACTTATTATTAATCATGAATGCTCGGCCTTAGCTTAGGTTTGTTTTTAGTTAGCTTTTTTGAAATTAATTTTTATTTAAATTAAAAAACAATCTTATTTTACATACCAGCACCCAGTTCTATCTCCCCCCTGTCCTTCCATTTCCCCCACCAACCCCGCCCCCATCCACTCCTCAGAGAGGGTGAGGCCTTACATAGGGGATCATCAAAGTCTGTCACATAATTTGGGGCAGGACTTAGGCCCTCTGCCCTGTATCTAGCTGACAGAATATCCCTCCATAGGGAATGGGCCCCAAAGCCCATTCGTGCACTAGGGATACATCCTGGTTCCACTGCCAGAGGCCCCATAGACTGCCCAGGGCCTCACACTGACAGGTTCAGCCCTATGCTGGTTCCTCAGCTGTCAGACTGAGGTCCATGAGCTCCCACTTGCTCAGGTCAGCTGATTCTATGGGTTTCCCTGGCACGGTCTTGACCCCTTTGATCATTTTTTCAAAACTTAAATTAACCCATTTCTATTAATGTATGCATTGCGCCAAGGCTTGTTTACCTCACCCATGTACTGGCCATCCTGCTTTCCAGCTTCCTCCACGTCTGGTTGGCTGCCTTTATCTCTCTGCCTGTCAGCCCTGCCTATCCCTCCTCTGCCCAGCTATTGGCTGTTCAGCTTTTTATTACACCAATCAGGTGCCTTTGTCAGGCGAGGTGAACCAGCAACACATCTTTACATAGTGAAACAAAGGCAGCAGAAACAAACGGAACACACCTTTACTCAGTTAAACTAATATGGCGATAACTCTGAGTGTCTCTCAGAGCTGCACATGTCAACAGTTTCATCTCCATCCTGGAACTATTGGGAGGCTCTGGGACCTCTAGGAGGTAGACCTAATGGAAGGGAGCCAAGGTCCTGGGTGTGCCTGTGAGGGGTTGCAGGGGCTCTCCCTCTTCTTTTTTTTTTGCTTCCTGCCCGTTACAAGGTGTATAGTATGACCTTCCTGTAGAGCCAAAGATCCTTGGACCAAAACCTGTAAAACCTGTGGGAGGGCCAACAAAATTGATTAAGGGCCAGAGTTTCATCCCTGGAGCCCACAGGCAGGAGATAACCATCCCACGAAGTGTCTTCCAACCTTCACACGTGGTAACCATTGTTATGTGTGTCCACACACCACACATACTATACATTACCTCTCTCTCTCTCTCTCTCTCTCTCTCTCTCTCTCTCTCTCTCTCTCTCTCTCTCTCTCTCTCTCTCTCACTCTTAGCGCTGGCAAGATGGCCCAGCAAGTCAAGTCAGTAGCTTTGCTGTCGAATCCGACTCCCTCAGTTCCATCCCAGGAATCCACGTGGTGGGAGAAGAGAGAACTCCAGTGAGTTGTCTTCTGACCTTCATGAGTTCCAGGCCTTCTGTCTACGCCATGTCTCTCTCGGCTAGCAACCTTCTGTGTAACCTCGCTAATTCCCATTGCACCCATACAGTAAGGAAGTGTAGCAGGTTAGCTGTCCCCAGTAGTTGTGGGTAGCAAAGACAGGGCGGTGGCTTTCCTCCTCTTTCCAGAGAGCAGCTCTCGGCCTGACCCAGCAGGTGCTCGGTAAACCTGACTTTTGCTTTTCACTGTCTCAGGGGAGTGATGCTGGGAGAGGCTGCCCAGTGAAACAGCCCCAGAGCCCAGGAACTACAGTCCCCAGAAGTCCCTGAGGGTGCAGAATGCAGCGACTTGGGAGTTGTAGTTCTATACCACTGGGGGTGGGCGTGGTGGGGGCGCGCTTACCCGCGCGCGCTGCTGGGATGGGGGCGGAGCGGCCAGGTCCCAGGGAGTCGGTCTCCCGGGGATGCTCACCATCGTGGGCTACAAATTGACCTTGGTGACTTGGGAATCCTGGGCAACTCCACTAGTACTCTGGGTTTGGGGCTGAGGTCCCTTTAAGGGGCGAGGCCTGGAACGTCCCAACCTTTCACTGTTCCACCTCAGGGCGTGTACCACGTGGCGTTTTGAAACCCCTGTCACTCTGACCTTTCTGGTCTAGGATCCCCCCCCCCCCTCCCGCGCAGCACTGGTTGTCCCCTGTGCTCTGGTCCTTTGGGGCACAGGGCTTGAGACGGGGCGGTCAGGAGGGGACCACAGGGATCTAGCTGACCTCAATAGCGGTTGGGGGGGGGGGGACACACCTGCCTGAGGCTGAGTGTATGTCAGGCTACCAAGGTATTGGCATCCAGACTGGGCTGGGTGGGTGAGGTCAGGAGCAGGAGGAGATGTGGTTGGCTCACATGAATGGGTGCTCTCGGGCTTTGAGGGAAACAGAAGACTCTTGCCAGGTTGGAGATGACTGGGAAGGGCCACTGTGCTATGATGTAGGGGTCCTCTTTGACTGAGGAGTCAGAGGCATCTGAATCTAGCTTGGCATCGTGCTTCTCAGCCTGGCTTGTTACTGAGGCAGGCACTTCCCAGGGCAAGGTTGCTTGGATTGCTGCCACCTGCCACCCTGAAGTTATCTATGGAACCAGGCAGCAAGAAGTAGGAGATGAGAAGAGAGGTCAGCATTCCTACCCCTTGCCAGGGAAACTGAGACCCTCATGACTTTCTGCTGAGTGGGTCTGTAAGGGAGATTCTTCCAGACAGACCCCAGCTATCAGGAACTTGACCATGAAAAAAAAGTGGGGGAGGATTGTTCTCCAACATGCCTCACCCCCAGATGTGACAGAGACAGGTAGTCAAGCTAGAGGACTAGAAGTGGGAGCTGTTGGGTTGAAAGTTGGGCTCTGATGGGTTGGCTGTGTTGGGTGTTCCTGCTTAGCCTTGCAGGCTGCATACCTCCAGAGAGGCAAGAAGGGCTGGACCTCATGGCTATATAACCTTGGCAAATCTTCCACATGTCTCCTGACTACCTGGGACCTATGTTCTCTGTCCTCTCATACCTTGGGATTCTCATGTTCTGGCTTCTTGGTTTTTGTTTAAGACAGATGTTTTCTACATAGTCCTGGCTGTCCTGGAACTTATTCTGTATCCCAGGCTGGCCTTGAAATCACAGAGATCCACTTGCCTCTGCCTCTGAAATGCTGGGATTAAGGGTGTGTGCCACCAATGCCCAGCCATTTTTTTTAAAGATTTATTTTGAGAGAGAGAGAGAGAGAGAGAGAGAGAGAGAGAGGGAGAGAGGGAGAGAGAGAGAGAGAGAGAGAGGGAGAGAGAGAGAGAGAGAGAGAGAGAAATACATGTGAGTTCAGGTTCCTGCAGAGTTCAGAAGTGGGAGTCAGATCTTCTGGAGCTGGAGTTACAGCTGCCCAATGTGGGTGCTGGGAATCAAACCAGGGTTCTCTGCAAGAGCTGCAAATGCTCTTAACCCCTGAGCCATCTTTCTGGCTTCTACTTTCCAGACTCTTTGGGAAAGCTCAGCAGAAAGGAAGTTCTTCCATATTGGTGTGATGTCATTCCCTGGATGGTAGGTTTGTCTTTGATTAGGAAAAAAAAAAAAAAAAAAACCCTAAACAAAACAGTGGATGTTTCAAAGAAATCAAATGCCCTTCCATTAAAACGCAGGTCACACTGTAGCAAGGTGGGGTTGCCACTTCTGCATGAAAATGATGAATCACACAGAAGGTGGATGCTGGAGATGCCTCTGTCTCATGGGTGGTTATGGCACACTTGACAGGGACAAAAGAGAGAGGGGTAGGTGGCCCAGGGGAGGGTGGGAACAATGCTGGTGTTTGTTGAAATTTCTTCCCCACAGGAGCCAGCTCCTGAGGACATGGCATCACCTCTACTGACTCCCACTTTGCTAGGTTTCTGAACCAATGTTCTAGAAACCAAACGATTGCTCAGGAGTTGGCTGCTCAGTCTTGGGAGGCTGTCGAGATGCAGGCTCCTGCCCCTGACCTCATACAAAGATCCCAGGAGAGCCAGGGGCACTGACTTTCAAGTTATTTGGTGTTCAGAGTCAAAGCGGCTCCTATCCCAGGTCCCAGCCCAACTCTAAAAGGGACATTGGCAGAGTCCTTTCTCTGATCCCAGATCCTTGTTGGTTAAGTAGGGTTGAGTACCCTCTGCCATGGGCTGTGTGTGTGGCATGCACAGGGCACACATGTAGGGGACAGCTGCTATGACTGGGTCTACTGGTCATGAGCTGTACTGCCCTTCCATGTGGAGTTGGAGTCTGTGGTGTGGCTTGGGGTGCAGGTCAAACAGTAGCCTTGCTCCTCGGGTCAGGGTGTGCAGCCAGTATGGGCAAACAAGCCCTTGGTACTCTGCGCAGGCCCTGCCTCTCTTGGAGCTCTCCACCCTAGGGCAGCCAGAGGCTGAGTGCCTGCAGGCCTGGCTTGATGGAAATGTGTGCCTGCCTGCTTCCTCTCAGGATGGATTCCTAGAAGAGGTCTATGTCTAGTTTTCCTCTCTAACCAAAGCAGTGGGGTTGCTGTCCTCCAGACCTGCCAGGCCAGCACCCTCCTGTGCCCCCAGGCTCTGGCTCTTGGGGCTTTGTCTTTCTTTAGGCATGAGCAGGACATTCTAGTCTGGCCACTGTAGCCAAAGAGACTTAGGAGCTAGTGCTCTGCCGCCAGGCAGGTCAATTATATGAACCCTTTTCCGTGTGTGTCCTCTGGGGCCCAGCCTTGCCTAAGGCAGTCCACTCCTTTTGGCTTGGGACAGTTTAGATTTGGGTTTCTGTATTTCTGACTAACACAGAAATCATACTTCCCCACTTTGTTCATCTGTCCTCACTAACCTTAACTGTGGCAGCTGCCATCTGCAGACTGGCCTCAGTCCTTACTCAAATGTCTTAGAGTGGACTGGAGCAGCTGAGATGAGCCTGGTGGCTGTTTGGGGACAGAGAATACAGGTAACCTTGGAGGAGGAGGAGGTGACCTTTGAGGGGACCAGTTGAGGTACAGATAGGTTTTTTGTTTGTTTGTTTTTTAAATTTGGGGATCAGGGAGAGGATCCTTGAGAGTAAAAAGAATAATCAGGAAAGGTGGGAGACTTGGAGCCTTTGAGTCTTGGAGCCAGCAGAGTGGGGGGCTGGGGCTTGGCGGACTCTTGAGTAAATGGTAGTCATAGTGTGAATAAGCTCCATGCACTGTGGAGCCTGCACTGTTTGCCTGTGATGCTTATTTTGTCACAATTGCCCTCTCTTTGCAGAGTATCACTTCCCTTTGTAGGAGATGGGAACTGAGGCCCAGAGAGATGTCTTTGTCAAGGCTTTATTGATTTACACATTTATGTTTGTCTATGTGTATGTATATGGGCAGGCACAGTGTGTGGACACCAGAGTACAAGTTGTTCTCTTTTTTACCGTGTGGATTTTGGGAACTGAACTCAGGTTGTCATGCTTGTCAGCAAGTGCCTTTACCTGCTGAGCCATCTTGCTGGCCCACCTGCCAAGGTTTTGCTGATTCTGAGTAGCCCAACACTCGTCCTTCTGATCACCATTCAGATCTCAGCCTCTTAGGCACATGTTGGTTCCAAGGCAACCCTGCATCTTTACCTTGGGAGTAGTAGGGAGTTGCTAAAGGAGGCCTGGTGTGTCTGGCGTGCCAAGGCTGGGAGTATGCAAGGAGAGGCTCCAGGCAGGCAGTCTGGATCTGGAGTGACACAGCCCGGAAGGCAACTCCTATCTCTCTGCTCTTCTCCTATCTGCTGCAGCCGCCAGAGCCATGGACTTTGGAGGGTTAGGTGGTCTAGGTGACTGTGGCTATGGCTGTACAGTCTTCAGTGGCTTCATGTTGCTCTTAGCCTGAACATTTCCTATGGGCCCACACCTTTCTGTTCTCTGAGTCTCTGGAAGCAGAACCTGTTTTCAGGGCCCTTCTTTATTGTTCAGCAGTCTGAACAGTCACGCTCCCTCCCAGGCCCATCCTGCACCTGGACACCTCACAACACTTTCCCCCTGCGTATCTTGGGGATGTGCCTAGATTTCTGCCTGACCTTGAGCCCCTTGAGGTCCCCTTCAGGCCAGACTGGCCTTTGTTTGAAGGGCTCCCATGGTGTGGGTAGGACGCCTTCCTCAGCTTGTCTCCTTTCTGAGGAGGTGCCCTCCCCACTGCAGACATTGCCTTCCTTTCCTGGACACTGGTTAGAAAAAAACAAAGAGAAAGAAAGAGACATCCCAGGAATTTGCCTGTGGCTTCCCTTCTTATCAAGGCAGAGATGACTCTCTGGGTCGTGGAGGGCTACCTAGGGCTATCAGTGGAGTCTGCAGGACTCTGAGGAAACTGCAGAGGAGGAGGAAGAGGGGGCAGAGGCTGGCCTCCTGGCGGGGGCTGGGCTGGCATCGAGGGATTACCTGGAAAACTTGGTATTACTGGGCAAACACCATCACCTTCGACCAGGCTAGATACCCATTGTCCTGTCCCTAGGTGGTCTGGGGAGGTCAGTGGATGTTATTTAGGATGCTGGGTGAACAGGCACAGCGATCCCGGCTCAGGTTCTCACTTGGAAAAATGGCCACTGCAGCAGCTTGTAGAGACTGCTCACCGGTCCCGGAAGCCTGTTCATCCACTGGCTCTGGCAGGTTGTTCACTGCAATGGAGACATGAAAGTATTCAGGCACCCCCGTCATACACAAACTGTAGTGTGTCACATTGGGATTAGAGGTGTCCCCCAAGGAAAAGCTCCTGTGTTGGAGGCTTAGTTCCCAATGCAGCAGTTTTCAGAGAAGGAGCTCTTGAGTGCTGATTGGATCCTGGGGTCTGTGACCTCAATAAAGGGTTAATCCATCCACAGGATCCTTAGCTCTGTGGGTTATTGGGAATGGGGGAACATGAGGAGGTGCATCATTGGGGATGTGCTGGTTAATTTATGTGAGTTGATACACACAGTCATTTGGGAAGGGTGGCTCTCAACAGAGAACATACCTCTACAAGACGTGCCTGTAGGCAAGACTGTTGACCATTTTCATGACTAATGATTGATGTGGGAGGGCTCAGGACACTGTGGGCCGTGCCATCTCTGGACTAGTGGTTCTGGGTTCTATAGGAAAACAGGCTGAGCAGGTTGGGGGTGAGCCTGCCAGCGGCACCCTCCATGGCCTCTGCTTCAGTCCCTGCCTCCAGTCCTGCCCTGACTGCTCTCAGTGACAGACTGTAATGTAGAGCTAAGCTGAAATAAACCCTTTCCTCCCCAAGTTGCTTTTGGTCATGATGTTTTATCATAGCAACAGACACCTAAGACAGGTGGATCATCCCATAGGTGTGTCTGTGGGGGATTTTTTCCTTTAGGGTTTTGTTTTTGTGTTTTTCTGGAGACAACATCTCTCTACACAGCCCTAGCTGTTCTGGAACTCTATATAGACCAAACTGACCTTGAACTCACAGTGATCTGCCTGATTCTACCTCTCAAGTGCTGGGATTGAAGGCATGTGCCAACACTCCCAGCCTGGATTCCTTTTTTTTTTTTTTTTTTCTTTAAGTAAATTGGTGTGGGAGACTCAGTCCACTGTGGGCTGGACCATTCCCTAGACAGAGGTCCTATCTTATATGAATTATAGGAAAGTAGAGAAATCCAACTGAACAGAGCAAGTAACATCCATGCAGTCCTCTCTGCTCCCGCCTGTGGGTGTGAGGTAACTAGTAGTTGAAGTGCCTTTTCATCAGGGTATTTAATCACAGTAACAGACACGGAGCGAGAACACCCTACTGTGGGTTTCTCTTTTCAGGGAGGCCAGAAGCCAAGTGAGTCCTCACCTGAACCCACTGATACCTGAATGGCTGCAGCACAGAGATACTCCAGTGCCATTGTTCCTCCATCTACCGGCTGGGATACTCCAGAAAAGTCACCTGCCCAGGCCACGTAGCTAGAAGATCCTTCCTGATCACCTTGCTGCTTTTCCAGCAGGGGAGGAAGCTCAGTTTCTCAGGCAATGTGTGACTTGAGTTGTGGGTTTCAAGGCTAAGGAGAAAGGTCCTTGCTGGAAAGATCTACAATCATGATGCTTACAGGGTGGCTCCTGCAGTCTGGAGGACACAGGGTGGGAAACCGACTGGAGCTGATACTGAGTGGCAGACTTGACCTTCTCCTCCGAGTCCTGCAGACTGCCTTACCCAGGGCACACATTTGCTTTTGTCTCCGTCTTGGCTCAGGTGGGGACTTCATACAGAACTCAGGCACAGACACATCGTCCCACAAAGGGCACACTCTCCTCATTCCAGCTGTTTCTTTCCCACCTTTCTCCCAGAATGGCTTGTTGGGAAAGCCAGGGTCTTCCTTGGCTTTGCCTCCAGCGGCAGCATCCTTGGTGGACCGGGCACCTTCTCCAAACCAGCCCTTGTTCTTGGTTATGGACTCGGCTGAAGTCCTCTGCTGCTCTGCCGGTGTCCTTTAGAAGCAAGGCCTTGGGTGGTGACACGGAAGGAGAGAACCGACGCTGGCAACGTGTCCTTTCACCTCCACACCTGGTGTGTGCCCAAGACAAACTAACTAACAAACTAACCCTGCTTTTTATGTGAGTGCTGGAGACCCAAACTCAGGTCCTCGTGCTTTTATGACAAACCCTTTACTGACAGTGCGGCCCCTCAGCCCAGGTGTTACTTTATTCCTTCAGCACATTGGTTTTGTTTGTTTGTTTTTCTCTGAAGTTCTCTTCTGGACATAAGTTTCCTTGAGGTATAGTTGACAGACAGCAGATTCCAGTTGTGCATTTAATGAACTTTTTTTCCCCCCCAGGCTGGCCTCGAACTCACAGAGATCCATCGGCCTCTCCTGAGTGCTGGAATTAAAGGCATGTGCCACCACCATCCAGTAATGAACTGATTACTTATGGGACACCTACGACTTGTCTGCTGTGTACCTGATGACTGTGGGAAAAGCTGCTTTGTGTCAAGTGACTGGGTGAGAACCTCAGTAACTATTTGACCCTGAGTCACCTGCGTCCCTGTGCAGGGCCCCAGATTCTCAACTGTGACCTCTTGTGGATATATGGGTAGTTATTAACGAGCCCTCCCTCCCCCTCCCTAATATTTAAACAGTCTTGCTATGGTGCACCAGCTGGTTTTGACTCTAAATGACCCCTCTTCAGCATTATTCCTGAGCATTAGAATGACAGATATGAGCCAGTGTCCTGTTGGGGCAGGTAAACACTGTCCTTGCCCCACTACATTGTGGGTAGGTGGCATCAGAACACTCCTGGCTGGGTTAAAGAATACACTGTTGGAGCCTCTCCCACACACTCCCAGATAGCCGATGGTCCAAAGGAGAGGCTTCTGGGGCTGGCCTTCACTTGCTCACTGCATCTGAAGTTAGTAGAGCACCCCACAGAATAGAGCAGTGTCATGCCAGGTAGCTGCAGACCTCTGGGAAGAGGAGAGTGCAGTGAGCCCCTGGATGGCTGGGGCTGTTTGTTCCACAGCATTGGCATAGCAGCTTAGACCTGACTAAGCCACATAGAGACCAACAGTGCACATCACACAAGCTTATAAAGGAGATCACACATCTTACACAGCCCAGCCTGGAGTATGAATTACAGAGTGGAGAGTCCTCAGCACCGAGACTTCATCCTGGGCTTGCTCTGGTCACGGGGATCTCTCTGCTGCACATGCCAGCTTGTTTAGCTCTAGAATCTTCCCCATGGTGCAGAAGGCTCTTCGGCTCAGCGCAGGATAGGCTCCTTGAGTGGGGCTATAGTTTCCTTTTTAATTTTCATTTTAATGCATGTGTGTTATACATGTGTTTGCACATGTGTGGGCACACATGTGTGTGCACGTGCACATTTGGAGGCCCAAGGTTGATGCTAGGAATCTTCTGTGATGGTTTTAGTACTTTATTCATTGAGGGAGGGTCTCACAATCAAACCCAGGACTCTGGGAATCTTGTCTTTCTATCTTTGGACGCTGGAATAACAGACAGGTTGCTAGGCCTACCCAGCATCTACATGGATTTTGGGAATCCGAACTTTGATCTTGTATGGTAAGCGCTTTAAGCACTGAGTCATTTCCCTACGGCCTAGGAGTTCCTGGGTCAGAATTTTGGATCCTACTACACTCAGTGCTGTGTAGCCTTGGGCAAGTGTATTTACCTCTCTGAGCCTCGGTATCATCTGTGCTGAGATGGGGAGATGGTTAAAGAAAAAATCCTGCTCCTAAGATGTTCCAAAGATTAGAGACAGGATGGGGGTCCTGCAGGGGAGGCACGCGGAGGTGCATACTAGTACCGGGGTAATCCAGGATGGGGAAAGTCTTGCTATATGCAAGCCTGGTGGGCTTCCTACTGCTTTTCTCTAGATGGAAGATCTAGATTCCACTGATTCCACACCCGTGATGCACCCCATGAGGGAGACAGACACTGGGGTACTTGTGCTTAAATCACAGCGTGGGGCAGGAGGTGTGGGAGCAGTGTGGTGACCTGTAGTGACACTAGAACAAGGAACAATTCTCCCACCTCCCCACCCCCACCTCCCGTGCCCCACCCCTCCTAACTGGCTCCTACGTCTTTGTACTGGTCCTCTTAAGGAGTGGCACAGGCAAAGAGACTCAGGTCCAGAGATGTAGCCTGGCTGGGGTGGGAGTGGGGGGGGGCCCTACACCCCTGCTGCCTTTGCCTCATCAAGAGCAAGGTGGCTCCAGCACTGAGCGTGTGCGTCCTGCAGCCCCGCCCACCCATCTCGGATTCCTGCTCCACAGAGCCTCAGTGAAGGCTCCCAGGTGGAAGAGGCAGGACTTGAACCCAAGTCTTCACAGCTTCACTAGAAGCTGGTATATACCTCTGTTGCCAAGGAACGAGGTAGTACCATCTGCGAGGAGAGGGCACACGGATAATCCAGTTGTCACCACTCCCAGCGTCAAAGGGGACCAAAGTGACAGGACCAAGTCTGGGGGGTGGGGTGGGGGGAGGAGCAGCCACGAGGGCAGGGCGGCCGGCCAGAATGTCTGGCACCTGGGGTCTAGGCCTGTCTTGCAAAGGACTACAGTGCAGACCCGCCCTGGGGACCCAGCATCAGTCAGCTGGCTGTGCGGCTGTGTGGGTGAGCTTGGCCGGAAGGTGGCCCAAGGGGATCGCCCACCCCTGGTTAGAGTCCCAGCCCTGCCACTCACAAGGGTCGCTGCCCCCTGGATCCTGGCCCCCCCGGTTCCCTTCCACTGAGGAGCTCAGGCCCGCGCCTTCCCACCTCGTCTTTCCTCCCAGTGCAGCTATTTAAAGTGGCCGTGGTTTGCCTCGTTCTTAAAAAAAAAAAAATCATTCCCGTACTCAGCCGAGTTCCACAAGGCCAGCTGTCACCACTAAAAATGTCTGTCGTGAGACAGCCACCAGTGAGGAGGTGGGAGGAGGCAGGAGGCCCGGATGGGAATGCAGGGCTCTGTGGATGGAATTAAAAACAATAAACACACAAACACACACACGCATGCACGCAGACACACACAGGGACACTCAATGACACACACATGGACAAAGGCACAGACACACACACATGAAAGCAGAGACACAGATACACACAGGAATACACAAATACACACAGACACACATACAGACACAGAGACATGGACAGTGATGGACAGACAGACGACAGACATACACACACACAGACACAGACACACAGACACACACACACACGCACACACACGCACGCACACGCATGCACGCACGACTGGACTAGAAAGGAAGAAGAACCTGAGAAGGAGGGGCTGCCTTCTTCCATTACCTGGTGGCCTGCGGGGCCCTGGGGTCACAGGTGGGCAGAAATAGCACCCACTAACCCAGTTCACCTCTGCCTCCCAACTCTACATCCCCCTTTCCCAGGGGAACCAGAGAAAGGGATTTGCCTGATCTCAGATCTAGGCTGCTTTCCCAGCCAGGGGTGGACATAGTGCTTCGGGGTTGGGGGATGGGGAGAGGGATCAGGTGGACAGCCAGCTTAAAGGAGGCCTCATCACCCATACCTTACAGACAGGGAAACTGAGGCTGACAGTGTAGTGCCTGGCACCAACAGAAGGGGTTGTGAAGCCTGATGACACACACTCACTGGCTGGTGGGAGCAGGTGATTTCAGCCTCCCTTTCCTCGGCTGGGAAATGGTCAGTCACAGGGTGCCCTGCGAAGCCAACCCAGCCCCAGGCACAGGAAGTGGAGGGCAAGAGAACTGGGAAAACGTGCTAGAAAGCCCAGAGCTAGAGCTAAGGGCAAACTCAGCTTGTCAGGCTCCCAGGCTTCTCAGGGTGGCAGGCAGCACGCTCTGGAAGCAGAGGAGAGGCCAGCTCTCCCTGCCCCCACCCCAGCCAGGCTGATGATGAGCGGGACCTCTGGAGGGCTGTGGGTTTCTCTGGCCCTGAACTGTTGGGAACTTTTCAGGTATGGAGGGCAGGCAAGAACACACACACACACACACACACACACACACACACACACACACAGTCTTCTGGAAATGGAGAAGGAAGTTACATAATCAGTGCAGGAGTCACAAGGAGGGATTCCGTGTCTCTAGAATGATGTCCAGTCAGGTGTGGTGGCTCATGCCTGCAATCCAAGCATTTAAGAGGCAGAGGCAGGAGGATTGCTGCAAGTCAGAGGCTGATTTGGTCTATATAGTGAGCTCCAGATCAGACAGGGCTACAGAATGAGAACTTTTCTAAAAACAAAACAAACAAAACAAGAAACCCCACAAAATTTGTTTCTTCTCTTCTCTTGGACCCCATTTCTGTGCATTTATAGAAAGAGGCCCAGAAAAGTCGTCTACACTTGAGTAATAATATCCAGCAGTTCCTACCTTACCTGGTTCAATTTGGTCTGAAAATACTAGATGAAAAGTCCAGGAAACAATCTGTGAATTTGAACTTGCCAAGCCCTCTGCAGGCTTTGATCTTTTCCTCCTATCTCCCAGGACTTGAGCCGCCCAGTGCCTAGTCTATCCATGCTATGTGAGGCACCTCTCTGCTGGCCACTGGGTCTCTCCAAGAGTAGCTCCTCTGGTTTGGCATCCCAGTACTTGAGTTCAAGTGTCCCTTATTTGAGTTCCTGATGCCCCACATTACCAGGGCAGTGTTGTTGGCAGATTAGACACACACAGCTGTGGAGTACAAAGGTGGATTTCATCATATGTGTGGGCGTATGAAACAGTAAGCATGTAGCCTGGGGACATGGCTCGGTCCATAAACTGCTAGGACCTGTTAACTGTCCCCAGCGGGGCTAGGGAGATGGCTCAGTGGTTAGGAGTATCTGCTGTTCTGGCAGACGACCCTGGTTCAGTTTCCAGCACCCACATGGTGGCTCACAACTGTCTGTAAGTCCAGCCCCAGGAGATCAGATCCCTTTTTTGTTTTCTGAGGGCACTGTATATTTGTAAGCACACTCTTTAAGACAAAGGCTAGACATGGTGATCCGTACCTGAAATCCTAGCACTGGTAAGGCTGAGGTCGGTACATCCCACAGGCCTGCGGAACCATGAGTCTTGAATTAATGAGCTTTAGGTTTAGTGAGAGACCCTGTCTCAAACAGAAAAAATGTGGAGAGTGATTGAGGAAGACATCTCTAGCCTTCGCATGTAAGTGCATGTGCAGGCACACACGTACACACACACACACACACACACACACACACACACACACACACACACACCGGTCCATGGGGTCTTGGGACATTGTCCTCAGTGATATGACTGGCTACTGCTTGAGCATCTACTGTCTGCTGGTTGCTTCTGGCTGGGGTCTTGGGCGCCACAAAGGCCTCATCCATCTGGTCAAAGGTCTTAGCATCATTTCTTTGTTCACCTGACACTTACTGAGCCTCTGTGGCCTACAGGTACCTCCCTGGTATAGCACCAGGGAGGCCAGGTGAGCAGAAGGTGCTGGGTTTCTCTCTTCTCTCAGGGTCCAGGCTCTCTGACTCAGTGGCAAAACAATGCTCATCACAGTCTCGTTGTGATGGTGGGAGCACACTCTACTTGGTTAAACTCACTTCCTGTGAGAGCAGTTTGTGGGGGGATGGGGGATGTAAAACAAAAGGGAATCACACTACACTTGCATGGAAGGCTCTCCTTGGAGGTAGCTTCATTCCTCTCCTTTCCTTCCCCTCCCCTCCTCCTCTTTATCTTCTTTCCTTTATGTTTCTTTTCTGTGTTCTTGTGCACGCACATGTGTTTGTGTGTGTACATGCATACATATGCATGTGGAGGTCAGAGGTTGACGGTGGGTGTCTTCAGTCACTCTCCCTCGTATCTCTTCAGATAGAGCCTCCCGATAAACCTGAAACTCATCGATTCCATTCATTCAGGTCTGCTGCTCAGTCACCTCCTGGGAGCTTCCTGTCTCAGCCACCGCAGCAGTGGGGTTCTGGGGGGTGGCATCCCACCAGGCATTTTATTTGGTGCTTCGATTTGAACTCTGATCCCCAAGCCTATGCAGCGGGTGGTTTAGAACTGAGCCCTCTCTCCAGGGCCCCTTTCCTTTGTTTTTGGAGATAAGATCTCCTTAGGTAGCCCAGGCTTCCCTGAAGCTCACAATGCCCCTGTGTTGGCTTTCTGAGTGCTGGAATCCCACCTGTGCACTACCATGCCCAGCTATATTTATTTATCTCTGCATTTTTGGTGCGTTCACGTGATGCCATGCAGTGCCTCTTCTGCAGTCTCTTGTGCAAGCCGCCAACACTATCATCACTGTTTTAGAAGCTCCTGGAACCTTTCTTCTTGGTAAGGACACACTAACTGTAAATGTTCCTGGGCACAGAGCCCTGGCAGGGGAGAAGGAATCACACCAGGCAATGGGGGTATGGGCGGGGCCCAGACTCAGGATGGGTGGTGTGGGTTGCTGAAGTAGGGCAGGATCAGGTGGTCACTGTGTCCTTGTGACATCATTGGGTGGCACCTTGTGTGGTGCAGGAACCAGCACATAGGTTAATTAACACACAGAAGGTCACTCAGGCAGCAGCTTCAGAGGTCGGAGAGAATTTCATGGGTCTGCCCAGGGGCTTTAGTTTGGGGCCTGTGCTGACTAGTTTAATGTCAACTTGACACAAGCTAGAGTCATTTGGGAAGAGGGAGGCTCAGCTGAGAAGATGCCCTCAGCAGACTGGTCTATAGGCAAGTCTTCAGTGCATTTTCTTGATTGAGGAGGAGATCTGGGAGGGCCTGCTCACTGTGGGCAGTGCCACCAGGGGCTGGTGGTCCTGGGAACTGTAAGAAAGCAGCTGAAGCTGGGCGGTGGTGGCACACACCTTTAATCCCAGCACTGGGGAGGCAGAGGCAGACGGATCTCTGTGAGTTCGAGGCCAGTGTGGTCTACAGAGGGAGTTCCAGAAGGATAGCCAGGGCTATACAAAGAAACTGTTTCAGAAAAAAACAAAACAAACAAAACAAAACAAAAAAAATCAAAATAAATGGAAGAAAGAAAGAAGAGAGAAAGACAGACAGACAAGAAAGAAAGAAAGAAAGGAAGAAAGAAAGAAAGAAAAAAAAAAGAAAGGAAGAAAGGGAAAGAGGCATTTTCTAGGCCACAAGGCAGGGAATGGGTGGAGCAGGACCTGTCACTACAGTTGTATACTCCAAGCTGGAGTCACCCACCCAGAAGCACCTCTCACACCGGTTGTGGGGTCATTTGAACCTCTTTAGGAGGGGTTTGGGGATCTACATTTAAACGGAGACACCCAAATACCCTACTGCCTCTCACCCTGGAACATGAGGTTTCAAGACAACAGGAATGAGAAGCCACCTACTCACTGCTGTAATCTCCCCTGGTGCTGAGGCCCAGCTCTGCCCGTGTCACCTGCAGGAGCCCAGCCTCCCCAGCCTCTGTAGAAGGCACCAGCAGCTACCTCCACCTCACCCGCCATACACCTCTTTCCTTCCAGGGAAAGTGTGTGTTCAGCGGGCACAGCAGGTGCCACAGGACGCCCTGTCACCTCAGCCTAGCCTCTCCGAATCTACTCCTGTCCACTGTCAGGGGCTGCTCTCCTGAGCCGCCCTCCTCCCCAACTCTGCAGGAATGTCACACATGGGGTGTGATTGGCCTCAGCAGTTCTTGGGGCTGGAGTGTCCCCAAGCTTGGATCTTCCTGGTAGTCCAGGGCACACACAGCCGCATGTCCCCTTCTTGGATTCACTAATTGCACATGTCTCCTCTCTGCCCCTTTGTGTCTCACCGCTGGAATCACAGGTGTGGTGTCGATCACAGGTACAGGAAATGGAGGAAGGTCCCCTCTCCAGCCCAGGGTTGCCTAGATGTGGGCCGGTCAGGTAAAGGTGGAGCTTCTGTAAGTCAACCTGTGACTGCCTTGAGTGCCATTTACCACTCCTGCTGTTGTGTTTATGATGACGAGTTCCCATCTAAACATCCCCTGGCCTCATGTGCAGGGCCCACACAGAGCATGAAAAACACACACTTTGGAAAAACCCTGGTCTAGAAGCTAGTTAGGCAAAGCAGTATCCAGACAGGACAGGGCCACTGCAGAGGAGATGGCATTGGAGCCAAGCCTGGCAGGAAGGACGGGGTGGCCCGGTACCTGGCATTAGCTTCATAAAGGTGCCTGGGCCTGGGTTGTGTTGGTCTGGGTGAGCAGAGGAGGCTGGAGGAGACTCAGGATGAGGGGAGGCAGGGCGTAAACTGAGAGGTTCAGGGATGTGTCTGAGAACCCTAGGGAGTCATGGAAGCTGTGTGAGGAGGGAGGGATCAGGTAGGGATCAGATTGGTGGAGAGGCTAGAAGCTGTGGCCTACCTGGTGCTGGCAGGTAGGGGACAGTAGGGTAAGCAGGGCTGCATCTGCCTAGGACCCAGTCTACCCTCCCCTCCCTAGCCTTGGAACTTGGGTAAACACCCAGGAGGCGGCACAGGGACAAGTCAGGGGTGCCCAGGGTCCAAGCAGCACCCCTGCTGGTGCTCCCCTAAATCCCAAAACAAATGAGTCAGAATCCAAATCAGATTCTTTCCTTCAGGACAAAGGGCTCATTTCAAATATTTGTGGCTGCTTAAATTGGAATGGAGTGAGATGAGGGCTTACAGGTAATCAGGCTTTTTCTGAGCAGGATGGCTCAGCACTTGCTGTGCCCACAGCCTCTGCTTCCTTTGCAGTGGGCACCCCTCACCCAGACCCAGCCACTGCACCTCCTTCCAGCCTCCTTCTTAATTTCATTCATCAGGTCTGCACATATCTGCTGGAAGCTTCCTCCTGCCAGAATGCATGAGCTTGGCTTGGGGACACAGCAGAGAGACGTCCCAGTCAGGGCCCCACCTGTGCATCGGCCTGCCCCTGCTCTCTTGCTTACTCAGGTTTTGTATGTGTTTATGTAGAGTTGTGCGTGTGTGTGGGGCGTGTGTGTGTGTGTGTGTGTGTGTGTGTGTGTGTGTGTGTGTGTGTCTGTGTGTGTGAACATGTCTGCACTTGCAAAGTGGGAGCCTGAGGGTGACATCAGGAATAATTCTAGATAGTCCTTCCATCTCAAGTCAGGGCCTCTCCTAGCCAGTAACCAGGCCTGACCCTGTTTAGATCTGGCCGTTCAGGGTGCTATGGCCATACACCTGCAGGCTCTCTCAATCAAACGAGAGCTCACTGATATGGCTTGTCTGCTAGCCAGCTTCCTGCTAGTATACAGGGTGCCCCATGCCGTCTTCTGAAGCTGGAATTAGGGGTGGGCTGTTATGCCCATCTGGCATTTTCAGGCCCCTGAGTATCTGACTCAGAACTTGGTCCTCATGTTTGTGTGGCAAGTATTTAACTTCAGAGCCATCTCCCCAGGCCCTCTGGGTACAACTTCTTTGTTTTACTTTTATTTTTTTTTAGGTTCAGGATCTCACTATGTAGCCCTGGCTAGCCTGGAACTTGCTATGTAGACCAGACTGGCCTTTAACTCACAGAGATCTGCATCCCAAGTTTGGGATTAAAGGTGTGCACCACCAAACCCTTCTGGGTGTGACTTCTTAACATTTCATATTTGCAAAAAAAAAAAAAAAAAAAAAAGACCTTTCTACACCCTTCTTCTCCTTCCTTCCCTCCCTCCTTCCTTCCTTTCCCCCCTCCTTCCTTCCCTCCCTCCCTCCTTTCTTCCCTCCCTCCTTTCCTCTTGTAAGGCAGGCAGGATCTTGCATAGCCCAGGTTGGTCTCAAATGCCCCTTCTTTCTGGCAATGACCACCACTCCTGGTGGTCTACATTAAAAAAAAAAAGTAAAGTGGGGGTCCTTATGTAACATCTCCAGAGGACTTTCCACGGGGCAGGGGAAAACATCTGCAGAATTCCATCCCCCTGACACCTGACACCTTCCTCCTCCTCCTCCACAGCTTATGGTCTCAGGCTGAGCAGTGTTTGACAAAAGCCGGGCATGTCCACTCTCCACATAGCCCTAGACCACTACAGGGAGTCACAGGCCTCTGGGACATTCTGGGAAGAGGGACATGGTGATGGTAGGTGCTCTGTGAAAAGAGCTTCTAGGCTGCTGGCTCTGCCAGTGGCAGGCTCTGCTCTGTCAGCCAGTGTGTGTGTGTGTGTGTGTGTGTGTGTGTGTGTGTTGTGTGCATGTATGTGTATGTATGTGTGTGGGGGTATGGGGTGTGTGTATGTGTGTGTGTGTGTGAGGTGTGTGCATGTATGTGTATGTATGTGTGTGGGGGTATGGGGTGTGTGTGTATGTGTGTGGAGGGGCATGGGCTGTGTGTGTATGTGTATGTATGTGTGTGAGGTATGTGCATGTTTGTGTATGTATGTGTGGGGGGGGTATGGGGTGTGTGTGTATGTGTGTGTGTGTGTGAGGTGTGTGCATGTGTGTGTATGTATGTAGGGGGTGTATGGTGTGTGTGTGTGTGTGTGTGCACATGCATGAGCAAAGAGCTCTGCTGGCCTCCTCTGGTGAGGAACTTGTGAGAGAGATAAGAGGAAAGGCCAAGGAGATGGAGTTCTGTCCAGAGTACAAAGTGGGGCAAAGGGGTGGTAGCTATTGCGGTAAATAAGGATCAGGATAAACAAATAGGCCGAATAGATGTTTATTCAGGGAGAAATAACTTACAACCTAGACAGATGAACACCAGGAAATTCAACCCGATCCTCTCCTGTCCCAGTCACGCCAGAAAGAGAGAGCGCCTTCCTGGCCCCCTCCGACCTCCTTCCTCAGGTCACCTCCGCCCATCGCTCCACCCCCCAATGGGCGTGGTCAGTGCTACAGAAGGACTATCTCACTACAGGTAGCCAGCCTCCTGTGAGGTGTTTACAGAAGTAAGGAGTCTGGGGCCTGATGTCTCCACCGAGGCATCAGTTTTTGTGCCCTGCACCCCAGAGATCTTATCTGAGAATTCCACTTGCCGATCTTCCCTCCTCTGCCCCAAGGGATGACATCAAGAGATGATATCCAGCCTCTGTAATAGATCAGGCTCATGGTTGCCCCAGGGCCATTGCATATGCCATTCTTGTCTTGGAATAATCTTCCTTGGCTTGCTGCTTCTGGTCATGAGGTTTCAGGTAGATTGCCATAGTGATTGAGGGGCCTGTGATATTTGACAGGCAGCTAGGCTCATCCTGGTGGCAGAATGGGAGCTGGAGGTGGCTGTCTTGACTAGAGACAGGATTTCTGCTTTGGATGGGTGGCACTGCTGTGTCATAGTCATAGCAGCCACCGCTGGACCCTCCTGAGCCAGTCGGGGAGGATCATGTGGCTCCAGCTTGCAAGGCCTTGCTGGTTAGGCTGTGATGGAGGCTGACTGGTGCCTTACTTTGGTTTCATGCTGGTAATTTCTCTTTTGCAGACCTGTTGAGAAGTGGACAGAGCCAGGTGGCGGTGATGCATGCCTTAAGTCCTAGCACTTCATGAAACCCTGTTTCAAGATAAAAAGGGCTAGGGGCTGGGCATTGGTGGTGCACGCCTTTAATCCCAGCACTAGGGAGGCAGAGACAGATGGATCTCTATAAGCAGAAGGCCAGCCTTCTATCTGGCAGCTAGATTCAGGATAGCCAGAGCTGTTACACAGAGAAACCCTGTCTTGAAAAATCAAAAAGAAAAGCAGACAGAATATCACTCCCACAGTGAGTCCTGATTGGGGTGGGGTGTCATTCCTACTGGGCATGGGGGCCAGTGTGTCTCTGAGGCACAGAAAGATGTTGGCGATGTCTCTGTCCTGCAAGCCATTCTCAAGTAACCATATAGAGACTTAATATTAGTTATAAATGCTCGGCCAATAGCTCAGACTTGTTACTAGCTAACTCTTACATTTAAATTAACCCATATTTCTATTTTTCTTTTTTAAAAATTTATTTTTATTGGTGCATGTGACATTGGTGTGAGGTCCCCTGGAACTGGAGTTACAGACAGTTGTGAGCTGCCATGTGGGTGCTGGGAACTGCACTCAGGTCCTCTGAAAGAGCAGTCAAAGCTCTTAACCACTGAGCCATCTCTCCAGCTCTCATGTTTTTTATTTATGCTTTGGCACATTCTTGGTACCTTTTCTCAGCACAGCATGCCCATCTTGTTTCTCTCTGTGTCTGCTGGAGACTCTTCACTCTGCCCTTCTTTTTTTGCGGTATCTCAGTCTGATTCTCCCACCTAACCGTATCCTGTCCAGTTATTGGCCAGTCAGCTTCCTTATTAAACCAATCACAGTAACATATATTCACAGGGTGTAAATTCCACAGAGAGTGGCTCTGGGGCACAGACAGACTTTGGGAATAGTGTGGGGAGTGAGATGGAGGCTAACTTGACTGGTTGGTCCCATGTGAGGAACTTATGAAGGTCCATGAGGATGCTTCTCTCCTTTCCTTATCAGAGGCCCTGGGACGCTGGGGGCAGAGTGCTGCAGAGAAAGAAGATATCCACTTGGCAGATGAGGAGGCAGAAGCCAGAGGGCAAGGGAAGCCCATGTGGGAACAGCTGGCTAGGACACAGGGTGTCCAGTGAGGCACAGAGTAGGCAGGAAGGGGTGGACATGTCCTGGCATTGTGTATGATGGTCGCTCTGTGGGAAGAGGTGACAGGCTGTGGCCTGTCTGTGGCTACTTGATTCATTCAGAGAAGGGCTGGATAAGGATGCAAAGGCATCTTCATCCAGTCACAATTTTTATTATTTAAAGACAGTGTATGTGTGTGTGTGGTGGGGATGTTCATGGAGGCCAGGAGTGTTGGATCCCCTGGAGCTAGAGTGAGATGCCTGCATGGGTGCTGGGAGCTGAGCTTGGGTCCTCTGCAAGGGCAGCACATGCTCTTGACTGCTCAGCCATTTCTTCAGTCCCATCAATACTCTCATTTTAGTTGGTAAAACGGAGGCATAGAGAGCTCAGCGGACCTACTCATGCTTACAGCTGGTGAGTAGCAAAGCTGGGATTTCAACTCAGGGATCTGCCTCACAGCGCTTAAACTTCAGGGAGAAGCAGCAGCTGCTATCTTCATCTCTGGTCCCATAGGGCAAGGATGCTGGTTTGCTGGCTCTCAGAGGGGAGTGTGTGCTGCATGTGTTACCTGAGCTACCTGAGTGCTCTGGCACTTGTAAGGTGAGACAGGAATGAGCCAGAGTCTTGCTCACTTCTGCTCCTCTTTACTGAATCAGCTGAGAAAGGGTGCCGGTACCAGGAGCCCATCTCCTCCCCCAGCCAGAGCGAGAGGTTGAGTTATAGGGGAGGTTTTGAGGTTCCCTCTCAGGGTTGGCGAGTGGGACTCTGGGAAGATGGCCCTGAAGGTGGGAGCTTTCATTCTTCCTCTCACAGCTCCACAGCCAGCATCCTGGGTGTGCCTGGCCCAGGGATACAGCCAAGTCATCCAAGGCTCTGTGCCTGGGATTCTGCCATCTTCCTCTCTCCATGCGAATGGCCACTCCGTACCAGGCAAGGTGCTAGGCCCTGGTCTCTGGGAGCCGGGCATGATGAAGTCCTCACATAGAATTGGCTTTCCCTCAATACCAGCTCCAGTCCGTGGGGGAAGGTGACTTGAATACATAGCTTCGAAGATAAGTAACTGCCATGGACAATGTCACTTGGGGACCTGGTGTGTTCTCAGATACAGGTGAGGGAGGATCGCCTTGGAGTCTAAGCCAGTCAGTCTTCACCCACCTCTCTTCAGCACCTCATGTGTGGCAGCCTGGCTTCAGATTCAATATGTAGGCAAGGACACTCTTGACCGGGGCCTCCTGCCCTCCACCTCCTCACTGTTGGATGCCCTCTGCACACAGTTGTTTGAGATAGTGGAGCCTTAACCCAGGATTTTTGCCCAGGCTAAGCTAGCCCACTACCAACTGAGCCACACTCCTTTGAGGCAAGCCTTAAGCAACTGCAAGTGAGTGTGAACACATAGACAGCTGAGTTCCATATTAGTGTATGGCTCAGCCTACAGGCAGAGAGAAATCTTTGCTCTTTGCCATTTGTCCTGAAGTCTAGGATGCTGGGATGCTGGGGGTCAAGGGTGGGTTCCACCAAACTCTTGGGCATTCTCCATGCTCTGTAGCTTGGTGACAGACAGTTCAACTAGAAGCACCCTGTAGATTTAGAGGTAGTTTTGATCTCAAGTCAAAGATTTCCCACTTGCAGAGAGGAGGGGGAGGGAGGAGGCAGAGACAGCAAGAAGGATGGCTCTGGGAAAGGCATGGCCTGATCTCAGGGACCCATATGATGGAAGGACAGAGCCTATCATGCTCTGACCCCCACAATCCACTGTGGTATGGACATGTACCCCCAACCCTGACACACACACACACATACACACACACACACACAGATGCTAAGTTTCATATTGAAGCACGTGATGGGAATGGATAGGTGTAGAAGCAAGAGATTCCAGGAGAATCCAAGGGCAGCCACAGCCAGAGGGACCAGCTCCCAGCATGGGCCTGACAGTGCTGGGTCCTGGTTACTGCTGATGAGATGAACAAGGACCAGTGGCCCGCCATGTCAACGTCAACCCCCAGGCCACAGGACTTCTTAGAGACCCTTATTTGCTGGAGAGCAGAGGGTCCAAGCTGAGATTTCCTCTCCATGTCTCCTTACTGCGATCAGAACACAGCACTAGCCCCTCAATATGGTCTCATCCATCTTCCTGAAGAGGGCCTAGAGGCAGGACCCACAACACGGAGTCCTAGGCTTTGGCTATGGCACTAGGGAGCTATAGATGGATCTTAAGGGAAGATATGACATAAGGAATTCCTTTTCTTGTAATGGGATTAGGCTTGCCACATAAAACAAAAGACACACAGTTAAACTGAGGTCTCAGATAAATAGTGAATAAATGTCTTTAGCGTATATGAGATATTTTAGTATTATAGTAATATTGGTTTGATGTTTATCCCAATTTCAAATGTGACTACGTGTCTGTTATGATTAATCTTAATTTTCACATCTATTTATCATGTATGTATACTATTTGATATGTATAGTTTGTGTATGTGTGATGTGTGTGTATGTGCAGATATGTAGTAATTTGGTCTGTATATGTGTGGCGTTTATGCTGTATGGTGTTTGTGTGTATATTTATATGTGGTATAGAGATTGCATGGTATATGTAGTGTGCATAGTGGCATGGTATATATGTGTCCTGTGTATGTGTGTGATGTGTATGTGTTATGTATGTATATGGCGTGTGGTGAGTGTATGCATGTGTAGTATGTATGTGTATGTATATATGTATGTGTGTGTGATATGTGTGGTATATATGTGTATGGTGTGTCTGGTGTACAGTGTGTATATGACATAGGTGTATGTATTATACATGTATATAGTGTGTAGTGAGTGTATGGTGTACATATGTATATATGTGTATGGTATGTACGTGTATGGTCTCTGGTATATGTCTGTGGTATATTCACATGAGTGTGGGATTGTGCACATCTGTGCAAGGAGGCTAGATCAGGACGTGAAGCGAGTACCTTCGGCAGACCTTTCGGCTGCTGGCCAGAGGGCTCTGGGGATCCACTCTCCTCCTCTGCTCTGTGCTGGTGTTATGGATATGCACAGTCATGACAGCTTCCTAGCGGGTGCTTGGGATTCAGACTCTTGCCACTGAGCATCTCAGACCCAACTCTCTGCAAACTCTAAACGATTGCTGAGCACCCAGGATTCTCCAGTGCAGCTGTAGAGAAGGTCTTCTCACAGCATTTCTTCCTTGGCTTGGGAGCCTCTATCTCCCTGTCCCCCAAAATGGGCTTCATAGAGGGAGAAATTGAGAAGGGCCCTTTGTAGGGCCAGTTCCACCTCCTTTCCAATCTCAGCGGCTGGACACATGTCAGCAAAGGCAGATTCTCCAGGGGCCATCATAGGCAGGCAGAACTCCATCTCTTTGGGAAGATACAATCATGGTATAGTTCTGTGAATACCATATGTGGATCTAGCCTTGGATGAGTCAGGGTTCTTTAGAGTAACAGAGCTTATAAAATGAATCTCTCTCTCTCTCTCTCTCTCTCTCTCTCTCTCTCTCTCTCTCTCTCTCTGTGTGTGTGTGTGTGTGTGTGTGTGTGTGTGATTTATTAGAATGACTTACAGGCTGTGGTCCAGGTAGTCCTACAATGGCTGCCCATGGATAGAAAGTCCAAGAACCCAGAAGTTGCTCAGTCCATGGGGCTGGGTGCCTCAGTTGTTCCTCAATAGACACTGAAACCCCAAAGAAGTAGGTTCTAGTACCAGTGAAGGAATGGACACACCAGCAAGGTGTAGAGTACCACTTCCTTCTTCCATGCCCTTACATAGGCTTCCAGAAAAGGGTGTGGCCAAGATTTGAAGCACAAGTTCTAATATGTCTTAATAATAAAAGCCTAGAGTCAGATACAGGGGAAAATGCTGAGATCAGAGAGATGAAGGAGCAAAACCACAGCCACCTTACCTACTCAGCTTCCCAGCCAAAAAAGAGTGAGCTCCTGTCTCCTCCCACCATATCACTTCCTGTCTGTCTGTACAGACCTCCAGACCTCTATAGTTATCTAGTGGCTATCTCCACCCTCTGATCTTCAGGCAAGCTTTATTTGTTAGAGTATAAACAAGACATCACCAAACAGATTAAAGGTTGTCTCCCTCAAGATCTGGATTAGAAGTGGATCTTCCTATTTCAAAAGCAAACATCCCTCAGAGCTGTGTCCTCCATTTTTGGATTTTTGTTAATTCCAGAGATAGTCAATTGACAACATAGAGCAGCCATCATGAGTCAGGTCTTCATCTTGTGACTTGCTGTATTCCTACCCTGGCTTTGTTATGTCACAAGGCTCTCCTACTTTACAGATATCAAAACCCAGGGTTAAAGATCGAGGGACACCTCGTCAGCCCAGCATGTGAGGATAGAGCTTGTCCGAGGTCCTGGAGGTCCTGTCTTGTGTGGATTCTTAGGCCTCCTTCCTTCATGTAACACTTCTCTGGCACAGGGAGCCTCGGCTAGCAGAGATGCCAGCCCTGCTCTGTTCCTGCCTCACTTTGCCTCCTTGACATGATTAAACCTTGAGTAGGTGCCTAGTCCCAGCCATTCACTGGCACTCCCAAATTCCTCCTCAAAAGCTCTTAGGAGCTTCCAGGTGATTCCATACCATGTGGAGTGTGTGGGTTGTCAGTGAATTAGATGAGAGTGGGCTGAGTAAGGTGCAAAGAGTAGACAGAGTTCCTCCATGTTCTGTACCACCTTCTGGGAAAGACAACCTGGAGCATATCACAAAAGACTGGTGATCCATGTTCCAGGGAAAGTTCCTGGGTTTGCCTCCCTCAAACTTGGTGTAGAGTCAGTGATACCCACTATCTTCCTACCCACCTGTTCCCATTCATCATCCACCAATCATCCAGTCATGCGCCCATTATCCACCCATCAGTCTAACTGCATACTTAATTACCTGTCCATTGACTCATTTACCTATTGACCTTTTTTACCCACTCTGATCAGATAGCCATCCATCAACGCATCTGATTTCTCATCTATTCATTCATCCAAGTATCTGTATAGCCAGGCATGCATGTACACATTCATGCAAGTACACATCCATCCATACGTCCATCTCTTTGCCCACTCACCTATCTATGCATCCATCCATGCATTCATGTATCTGACATCCACCCATTTATTCATCCAACTGTGCATCAATCTACTCCTTTACTTATCATAGCAACTTATGGAAGAAAATTTTATTGTAGCTTATGGTTCCAGAATAAGAGTCCATGGCAGGGAGGCATGGCAGCAAACAGCAGGCATGGTGGCAGGAGCAAGAGGCAGAGAGATCGTATCTTCTACCGCAAATATGAGTCAAAGAGCAGAGTAGAAGTGAGACAGGGTTATGAACTCTCAACCCCCTCAATGATGTACTTCCAATAAGACTGGATCATCTCTGCAAACATCACCACAAACTGGGGACCAAATATTTAAACACCTGGGCCTATGGAGGACATTTCTCATTCAAATCCCCTATCCATTCACTCACCTATCTGTCCATCTATTTATGTATACATGTATATATGCATGCCGGCATCCATCCGTGCATTCATCTATTCCCATATTCTACTCAATTATCCATCTATCTACCTGTCTATCCATGCATCCACCTATCCATTCACTTACTTCCCTAACCTATTCAATTATTCATCCATCTACTCATCTAACCATGTATACCCATCATTATACTTTCCTATCTTATTTAACTGTTCATATATCTGCCCATTTTCATGCACCTACTTGTCTATTCATTCATCTACCTACTTATCCTTCCACATATCCCTCCCTCCATCCATGCATCATCTATCTACCCATATATCTATTTACCTATCCATAAATCCATGCATCCATCTACTCCCGTTTCTATTCACTCACCTATATAGCCATCTATCCATCTGCCCATCAATCCATCAATGCACGAATCCATCCACCCACCCACCCATCCACTCATCCATCCATCTGTTCATCTGTCTCTTTCTCTTTAACTAAGAGTTGTAGAGGTCTTCTCTTTCTGAGTCATGAACTGGAAGCAGGGTACACAATTATGAGCCAATCACAATCCCTCTTTAGCAACTCAGTCTAGTAGAAGAGTCATCTATGGAAGTACTGATGGTGACTAGGCTGCTTGAGGGGCGGGGGTGAGGGGGAAGGGCCTTGTTCACTGGGCTAGGAGTGCAAGGTAGAGGAAAATGACAGATGCTACACCTGCCCACAGCTTTGGGGATAACTTCTAGATTTCTTCACTCTCAGCCTCCCCTTGCCAGGGTCCCCTGCTGTATGCTTTCCCTGCATGCTCTTTGCATGTTGGAATGTTGTTGTTGTTGTGAGTGGTGTTGCAGAGCCTGCCTCCCTGATAACTGTGATATCTGGGTCTTGCTCAAGGTATTCTCCCTCAGTGTACACAGCCAGTATCTGCTATGTTCTTAATGCTGTTGTCTCACTTTACTGTTCCCAACCTAGTCGTCCAGTGCCATATCCAGGAGGGTTGGATGCCATGCCCTTGGTATGGCCTGTGATGGCCATTCTTGGTCATATTGCATCAAGGAACTCCATGAACCCTATCACCCTTTGAAGTGAGACAGCCACCCCTGCCTGTACCTGTTGCACTGACCACACCCATTTGGGCGTGGTCACAGGTGCAGCTGTGACTGGGGTAGGAGGTGGGGATGGGAGAGGTCTAGGTCTGGGTCCCAGACCCCAGCTGGCACTCTTGCTTCCTGGTCAGATTGTGGAGATCCGCGTGGTAGGGGAGCATCCCTGGCAGTCATCTGTTTCATGTGTAAGTGAATTCTCCCCGAATAAACCTCACTTAACCTACACTGAGTCCAATGACTCTTGATTCCCACGTGATAACCCTTAATGCTGCAGTCCTATCTCTTCTTCATCTTTTGTGTATACGTGCGTGTGCACACACGCGCATGGAGGCCAGGGTCAATGTCGTATACCTTGCTTAATCACTTCTCCACCCCCACCCCTCTCTCCCATGTGCAGGCATGTGGAAGTCAGAAGACAACCTTGAGTGTTGCTCTTTATCTTTCACCTTACTTGGATCCGGGTCTTTGTTTCTCCTGTCCCCCCCCCCCCCATAGGAGCACTGATAGATTGCAGACGGGTACAGCTTTCACATGATGCTGGAGATTTGAACTCAAGTCCACAGGCTTGTGTAGTAAACAATCTCCAAGCTCATCCATTTTTCCATCCTTCTTTTCCCTTCCCTCCCTCTCCCATTCCTTCTGTGAGTCTATTTTTAGTACAGGCTCTTCTATAGCACCATCTGGCTTTGCACTCGCTATGTAGCCAAGGTTGACCTCAAACTTGGCCCTTCTGCCTCCACCTCCAAAGTGCTGGGACTACAGGTGTACGCTACCACACCTAGTCACTGGTTTCCTGTGGTGCTTTGGTCATGCGTGGGTGTATCAGTTACTTGTCCTGTTGCCATGACTAAATCTCCAACAAAGGCAACTCAAGGAAGGGTTTATTTGATACAGTTTGTCATGGGAGGGAAGGCTCAGCAGCCAGAGCTTGAGGCATCTGTCAGGGAAGTGGAGAGATGGATGCTTCAGCTCAGCTCACTTCTTTTTATTCAGACAGGGGCCTCTGCTCATGGACCGGTACCTCCCATGTTAAGTGTGAGGCTTCCTCGCTCAGCTCAGCTGAGACTTCCTCACTGAGCTGTCCAGATATTTGTCTCCCAGGTGACTCTAGATCCTGCCTGGCTCACGATCAGTGCTTGCACTAACCCCAGGCAGACACTCTCCCACAGTTGCTTCAGCAGCTGTGCCTCTTCCTTATTTGACAGCTAAGAGGAAAGCTGTACATGGTCTGGCTAGTTCCCCTGACAACAGCGGTGCAGCCAAGGACCAAGTGGCTGAGGACGCTCAGAAGGCCAGCTGCTGCTGCTGCAGAGCCTCTAAGGCAGGGAGCGCTCTCCCAGTTCACCTCTTGCAACCTCCCTCATTGAGATTCCAAGAGGTTAAATCCCTTGGCCAAGGCTACCATGTCTGGGGATACCCCAAACTCCTGTTGGACTTATACTCACCAAAGGGGCCGTCAGAACCTTCTCTGACCCTGGGGTGGTGACCTGAGCGGTGTGTGCTCTTGGCTGAAGCAGAGAGGAGCCAGTGGCAGCTTCCCTGAAAGCCCCTTTTCCTGTGACTTGTCTAAGAAGTCCATCTGCTCCAATGAGGACCTGCAATCTGCCCTGGCTCTTTCCCCTTGTCGGGGTTCCACCCTTGCATGGAAAGCTGGGTGAGCAATAACAGCACCACCACCACCCACACTGTCTTGGGAGCTCCTGGCTCTGTCGCTTCCTTCTGAAAGGGCGTGAGCTATGCAGGCCTCAGAGACAACATGTCTTGTCCAAGCATGGTCTTTGGCTGTGCCTGAGCTCTGGGCTGCTGTGGGGCAGCGCACTTCTCTGCAGAGTTTTTCTAAACCTGGTGGAGCCTCAGCTGGGGTCCTCCAAGTGAGCACCCTCTGGAGCCAGTCACAGCCACAGAAGCCCAGCTGCTACTGGCAGGGTGGAGGGACATCTGTGCCTCTCTCTCAGGTGTTTTTGCCAGCTCAGAGGCCAGGTGACACCCTTGGGCCAAGGAAGGTCTGGCTAGCTGCAACTTGGTGTGTGGGGACTCATGGCTCTGGGCCTCCCAGCCCATGCTTGTCTTCTCCCACCAGATTTCATTCTGTCTCAAGTGCCAGCTCCAGCTGGAATGCCTTCCTGCCCACCTACCCAGTGAATACTGTCTACTTCCTCACATCTGACATCTGACATCTGACCACATCCTCTCTGCCCTGTAGGGGCTTGATGTATGTCTTCACTCACCTTCTTCCTATTGGATTCTCTCTCTCTCTCTCTCTCTCTCTCTCTCTCTCTCTCTCTCTCTCTGTGTGTGTGTGTGTGTGTGTGTTTAACATTCTGTTTTTGAAGCAGGGTTTCATTGTGCAGCCCAGAACTTACTATATAGACTAGGCAAGGCACTCCTGGCAATCCTTCCAAGCACTGGGAATTCAGGTGTGAGCCATCATGCCTAGTTTAGGGTTCCCTCTTCTACCTCCTTCTCTGTCTCTCCCTGACTCCTTTATTTTCTTTCTTACACAGCTGGGGACATGCTAGATTGATGTAAGATGTCATTCTGTAAATATGCTTCTCTTATTGGGCTAATGAATAAAGCACTGTCAGCAAGTAGGAAGGCAAAATAGGCAGGACTAGGAGTCAAGGAGGATTCTGGGAGATGTGGAGATGTAGTAGGGAGAGTCAAGATGTAGGACTGGAAGAAAGTGGTCGGAACCCTCTCTCTGGTAAGATAAGACCAGGTGGAAATACTTACCTTAATAGAAATGGGTTAATATTTAAGAGAGAGCTAGCTATAAGAAACACTATTAACAGTCCAACAGCATTATATCTAATACAGCATCTCTGTGCGTTATTCTGGGACCAGGCTGGCGGGGAAACTGCTCATAACACTAGATGTATCAGTTACATCTTGTTGCTGTGACAAAATGCCTGACAAAGGGAGCTGGGGGGAAGAGAGGGCTTATTTTGGCTCACAGTTTTAGGGTACAGTCTATCATGGTGAGAAAGACTTGATGACAGGAGCTTGAGGCAGCTGGTCACATGGCATCCGAGGTGAGGAAGCAGAGAGAGACGGATGCTGGTCTCTGCTCACTAGCTCCTTTTCATCCAGCTTGTGTATCCCACGGTTGACTTGTCCTGTAAAAATGACACCTTCCTGGACAAGGGTGGTGCCAGGACCTGGCTTGGCGCAAGAGGGCTGCTTTCTGGTTGGTGCATGGGCTCAGCAGTGCCCACTCCACTGAAACTGTCTGCTCCCACTCTGTCCTGGACCTGTCACACACCTGCTATGCTCAGGCTCCTCTGAGGCCACCCTGAGCTCACATGGCCATCACACAACTTAGGAAAATACTGTATAGCTACTCCTGATTTGGCTAGTGTTGTTCTGAAAAATAGAGCTGGAAATGAGGTCTGGGTGGATGGCTGGGAAGACTCTGTGGGGTTGCATGTACGTGTGTGTGTGTGGGGGGGGTTGAGGGAGCAAGAGGGAGAGAAACCTGGGCAAGAGGCTGGCAGTGTGGCTCCATCCAAGCTGGGAGCTCCTTAAGGGCAGCCCGAGACCATTCCAGCCCCATCCCTTTTATCATCCCTACCTCTATGGTGGCCAGAAGCAAGTCCACTGGGAAAGCCAGTCACTGAGAAAGGCTCCTGCTGGACCCTCCTTGATGTTTGGAGCCACACACCCAGGAGGAACCAGCTTGGGTGTGTCCCTGCCCTACTTTGTTTTCCACTGTGGTAAAGAGTACGATCAAAAGAAACTTCGGGAGGAAAAGGTTTGTTTGGTTTACATATGCCAATCACAGTCCACCATCAAGGGAGGTCATGGCAGGAACTCAAGCAGGGCAGGAACCTGGAGACAGGAACTGAAGCAGAGGCCATGGAGGGTGCAGCTGACCAGCCTTCTCCTCATGGCTTGCTCAGCCTGCTTTCTTATACAACCTGCCCAGAGGTGCCTCCCGGCCCCGCCAGTGGGCTGCCCTCCCCCCCCCCCCCGCCAGCCCCAACATTCATTAACCAAGAAAATGTACCACATACTTGCCTACGGGACAGTCTAAAGAGGCATTTTCTCAGTTGAGGTTCCTTCTTCCCAGATGACCCCAGCTTGTGTCAAGTTGACAAATATTAACCAGCACAGTCCCCTTCCTGGAAGCAACTAGAGAAGTATCCAGCAGCCTCCCATTTTACAAAGAAGTAAGCAGAAGGCCTAAGGCCAGACAGGCCAGTCAACAGCGGGGGAAGGAGCTGAGGGGAGAATGCTTTCCCAGGGTGTGCACAGTCCTCCTGGGCTCAGTGCCCAGTGCTGGGGGGACAGACAGACACAGACAGAGAGACACAGAGATATACATGCGCGGGCACACACAGAGAATACGACAGGTTTGATAGGTTGCTTTGCAGGTATTCTCAAGACTGGGAATGAGTGCTTTCTTCTTTTCAAAATCCTGTTCCTGCTAGAGTGATCTGTTGAATGCTCACAATGCCAAGGCTACAGTTCCAGAGCAAAGGGTCAGGAAGGGCCAGACACGGGGTGGCCCACTGTAGGAGCCTTTTGTCCTGCTGAGTCAGGTCACAAAGGGGGAGTCATGGCCCTTACCACCCAGAGCTGTCAGGGATGGTCCCAGGACCCAGGACACAGATTCCTCACGCTGAGCAGTTGTGTCAGTGGGGACATATGTCTGTGGATAAATATCCCATTGCTGAGGCTCAAGACTGGCAGTGGCAAGGGCAGACGGCCCCAGGGCTCCCACATCTTCTCTCATTCTGTCCTTTTGTGTCTGACCAGGCACATACGTGATTGTCCCATTACAGATAAATAGAGTCAGTCGCTTGGCCACATAGTCCACGTCCTACGGGGTGACAGTCAGATCTGCCTACCCTTGAATGTCAATGACAGGCAGAGTTATGAATCTCACCTCATGGTGAGTACCCTGTCCCCAGTTTGGCTCCTGGGACATAGTAGGTGGTTAGCAGAGCAGTCCCTCACTGGGGTCAGGGACCTGCCCAGTACCCCTGTGCATACCATGAGTCATTTAAGTGGCTGCTGGACCTTGAGTCTCTTGCCAGGGAATGTGCCTCTGATTTCCTGGCTTCCACTCATCCTGACTCACCACCATCATGGACCCCCATCCCGGTGGACCAGCTTCATACCTGCAGGTTCCCGCAGACAACTTGACCTGAGCCCAGGCTAGGGGGTCTCACAGGCACGCACACACACACACACACACACACAAACCTATGTACTTTCTCACCTCCTGGAGCGCGCGCGCGCACACACACACACACACACACACACACACACACATGCACTCACACACACACTCACACACGCACTCACACATGCACTCACACACTCACACACACTCACACATGCACTCACACAACACTCACACACACTCACACTCACACACACACTCACACACTCACACACTCACACACTCACGCGTGCACGCGCATGTGCACACACACACACACACACACACACACACACACACACACACAGCCTTCCCAAAGCAAGGACAGTGTTTCTCTTGCCAGCCTGGGGAGTGGATTTGAAGCAGGGATGCAGTTGCCTGGTTTTCATTAATTGGGTCTACGAGGGTTTCTATTTTCTCCCAGAATACCGATTGATCTAGGCGAGGTAAACAGCACCGCCAAAATTGAGGGGGGGGTGCTGAGGGAGGTGGGGGTAACTGATGTGACTTGACATTTACTCAGGGAGGGGGGAGGGAGGAGGTGAGTCACAGAGCGGAGGAGCCTCAGCCCACAGGTTCTGTGAGCTGTGAGAGGAGGCAGGGAAGCGGGCAGGAGGCAGCCATCAAGCCTCTGATCTGGTTTAGCAGACCCTAGGGAGTCCTGGGGGGCTCTCCACACAGGGGTCACTGGATTCTTTTCAATGGCTATGTGCATAACTTTGGAGGTGGGAGCCCTGGATGAGGGTGGGACAGAGCTGATGGCATTCAGGTGGGACTTTCCTTCTCTCCCCCTTCTCTCCCCTCCTTCCTTCCTTTTCCTTCCTCTCCCTCTCTCTCCCTCCCCTTCTCTCTATTTTTTTTTAAATCTCAGATCACCTTGTGAGTGAGGAAGTGAGCTGAAGGGGAGACAGGCAGGTGAGATGGAGCGCTTGGTGCCCCCATCTCTTACTTCCTTCTCCAAAAACCCCTGCTCAACAATTTCTGCTCCTGGGTGACTCAGTTTCCCTACTTAGTGCTGCTTGCATTAGCATCTGCAGGAGGCCTGGTGACAATTGGGGGACTGCAGATCCTGGGGAGGGCCACAGTTAGTAGGCCTTGTTCTCTGAAAACTATGGCCCCTTGTTACCCTTAACTTTGGTCACCTGCCACAGCCGAGGACGTCCTCTCCATCCACTCTTCAAGAGTGTCTACCAAGTCTTCTGGTGGCTCAGCCCCAAGGGAACTATCTGTCCAGCCTGGCTTCTCCTTGTGACTTTTGTCCCTTCTTGTCTGAGGTGCATCACTCTACTGGCCTGCCACGCTGTGCCTTATCCCTTTCTTAGGATTTGGCTGTCCTGACTTCCCTAGGGAGACACTTCTTCTGGGTACCAGAGGTCATTTGTTTGTTTCAGTTTTCACAACCCAACACCAAACACATCCACCCCCCAAAACCTCCATCTGGTTTCACAGTCTCTGTGCTACCAATCTCAGAGCCTGTGACACTAGAGCCTGGCCTTTCCCAGGCCCCTCACTCACTGCAGCCTCCCCAAGAGCATCCACATTGAGCGTGCCTGGCTGTGCCTCTTCAGCATCTTACACCCCAACCTTGCTCTCTCCCAGCACCAGGCTCCTGTCACCGTATCCAGGCTGGGTTCTTGGCCTGGGGACCTTCTTGGTGATGACCATCCAGGTGAAAGGATGGTTCTTTCAGTGGCTCTAGGATTCTGGATTTCTGTGACGTCTGCTGTTCATCCAACTTGCCTCTCTTGGAGCTGGTGTGGCTACTGTCTGTTTTTGGGACTGGTCCCTGTTTCCCCATGGTCTGCAGAGAGTCTGTGTGTGTAACAAATGGGTCTGGATTATTTTCATTTCTTTTAAACCCATAGTTTGTTGTTCTAGAGTCTCTCTCCTTTTGTGGGGCTGGGGCTAGAACCCAGGACCTCATGCATGTTAAGCAAGTGCTCTCCCCAAGAGTTACACCCACAGCCACAGAATCTTCTCTTAAATGTTCCTGTCTGCTTCCCTTCTCTCTGAGGTCCAATTAAACCCTATCTTTTCTAGCCTGTCTCATATGCAGTCTCTCCATTTTATGCTTCTCTGAGATGCATTTTGGATATTTTGTTTTAAGTTTTATTTTTTTCCCCAGCTTAACACTTTTATTAACTTTTTGGGAATTACATACAATGCATCCTGATCAGACTTCCCAGGTCCACCCTCCCACCTTTGTGCCCCCCAAAACAAAACTCCACCAATTCCAATTTGTGTTGCCCATATAGTCACTGGAGCATGGTCAAACTCGCAGTGGCCAGCCCCTTAGGGAAAACAGTCCTTACCCCGCCCCCAGAAGCCATCAACTGTGAAGAGCTACACTTGAGCATCTTTATCACAGTTTTTAAGAACTCCTTTTGATGGTGTCCTGTGTGGACTGTTTCTTCTTCTCCCTTCCTTCCTTCCTTTCTTTTTTTAGAGGGGGGGTTTGTCACAGAAGCATTCAGGTTCTCTCATTCTCAGTTATGAATCTGCAATCATCAACACCACTGCAAAAGAAGCTTCCCTGCCCATAATAGCCAGTGGCAGCATGGATCACACACTTCCACACGGTTTCCGGTGGCAGCACAGACCACAGTCATCAACGCAGTCTGTTGGCAGCACTGATCGTGGACATCAACATGGTCTCCAATGGGAGCAAGGACAGTGGATGCCTTTTGAGGAGACTTAATCCAGAAAATGGACCACTCTTCTCTTGAATATCCTGATGTTGCCTAGAGTCAGGGTGATTGTGAGGTTGGGCATTGGTTGGGCATTGTGTCTGGGGTGGCCCGATGGAGGCGAGTTCCAGACTGCTGTACATCATCCTGCCCTCTTCACTGGCTGCCCTGCTGATGTCCCGGGCATGAGCTTGCAGCCCAGCAGCTACATGCTCCTTTGTTCACCATGTCTCTACTTCTACCTCTCTCCATTATGCATGCCCTCCATTCCACCACCTTTCCCGTTCCTCTATCACACATTCACTTACTGCAATCTGCTGTGTGTCACACAGTATATTATTTTGCCTGAACAACTTTACATGCAAACACTTATTGCAACAAATCACTGATCTGGTTCAAGGTTTCTGAAGCACCGTAAATACTGGAATATCACTGAAACTCATCTCGGATGCCCTGTTGTTGCCCAGAGTCACAGTGAGCAGTATGTGCAGGGACAGGACCTGTGTGTGGGGGCCTATGCTTTCTTCCCCGCAGTGCGGTGCCTCCATTCTATTTGGAAAGACTCATGTAAATGAGTGTTTTGTCTGAATGTATGTATGCGTGTATACCTTGTGTGTGCCTGGTGCCCACAGAGACCAGAAGAGAGCATCAGATCACTTAGAGCTGGGATTATAGATGGCTGTGAGCTGCCATGTGGGTGCTGGGAACTGAATCTGGGTCTTCTGCTAGAGGAGCCAGTGCTCTTAATAGATGAACCATCTCTCCAGTGCATAAAAATTTTAAAGCATTTTAGGGGGCATGCCTACTGTGCACATGGAGGTCAGAGGACAGTTGTGGGGGTCAATTCTCTCCTCTCACTGTGTGAGTTTCAGGGATTGAACACAGGTGCCCAAGTTTGGTGGCAAGCACCTTTATTGTAACAAGCCATCTCACTGGACCTGCATATTTCTTTTTTGCCTACCTTCTTTTAACCTAATTCTTTCTTTGGCTGAATTGAATCCATTCTCCAACCATCCCTAGAATATCTTTCTGTTCCTTGTTTTCATCTCTTATTACTCAGAGAGAGTGAGAAAGAGGAGGGAGGGAAGATGTGAGTCATTTGGAGCATCAGCCTACAGATGCTGCAGGAATGAGCAGCTGAGTAAGTGGTCCCCAAAGCTTTGGTTCTCCAAAGTCACAGACTGCAGGGAGCCCTGGGGGCTCTCCACCCTGAGAGGAGGTCCCTGAGTACCTAAGTGGCCATGTGTGTGGCTCTGGATGTGGGATCCTTGAAGGCAAGTGGAACACAGGCCCATGAATGCATCTACAAAGGATGAATATTGTAAGCATACTGCTCCATGATTAGAGACCAAAATCCAAATGTGTACAGCACCATCACCAATAGGTTAGAAATAAAATCTCAGGGTTTTTATTATTATACATATTATTGTATTGCTGGGGATCAAATGCAGCACTCAGATATGCTAGACTCTACCATTGAGCTGCATCCTGCCTCTGAATCTCTTCATTTTGTTTGTTGTTTCGTTTTTGGTTTTTCAAGACAGGGTTTCTTTGTTTAGCCCTAACAGTCCTGGAACTCACTCTGTAGACCAGGCTGGCTTCAAACTCACAGAGATCTGCCTGTCTCTGCCTCCAGGGCGCTGGGATTGAAAGCATGAGCCACCACCACCTGGCCAATATTTCAACTTGTAAGGCACTCTTCAGCTTTAGGGTTGGTAAGAATAACCCAGCATAGTAATAAGAACTTGCAGTGACCTGAACAGGGACTCTGACTGCTCCTCATCTGTGTGAGTCTAGGTAGTCCATCTTCACTGTGTCTTCCCAGGTCCTGGCAGGTTGGGGTGGCTGCTGCTCTCTCTACAAGCCTGCCACTGTTCCTTCACACTCAGCATTCTTGCTCCTGAGGTGCTCTTGTTTCTGGGTGTAAGCAGGTGCTGAGATGACGGCCATGGCTGCCTCCTTGGCTTGGCAGCCACCTCCCCCAGGAAGGCCCTCCTAGAAGTTTTCATTACAAATGTCAGGGGAGGTACAGAAGAGTGCACAGCCCTGAGCAACAGGGCCTGTCCTCTGGCAGAGGCTCTCAAAGAAGAGGTGGGGCCAGGATTGAGGAGAGGCTGGGAAGTTCCTATGGGGCACACAGTGGCCCAGGAGGAGGCTGTGCAGAGGAGTAGGAGATGTTGGAGGGAGTCTGAAGCTGATGGACAGACTTGGAAATGATTTACCTCTGGGGCTGAGAGTGGGGAGGGGCTGAGTCTCTGCTGATACCTTAGTGGGTGAAAGGGCATCCTTGTAGAGGAAGGAGGTCTGGAGGGAAAACTAGCCCGGTGGGGTGCTGGAGGGCTTGGCATCCAGAGTTCCAGTTTGGGCCAAGTTTCTGGGTCAGCCAAGTAGATATATTCAGCTTCCATGAAGGTGGCTGGGATTTAGAGACCAGGGATGACACAGTAGCCTCTTACACGCCCCAGCCTCCAGCTTCCGTGGGTTTGGGGGGGCTCTTCTCTTGGAGGAAGGTAGGGAGACACTGGCCACAGGCTCACCTGTTTATCTCCTCCACTGTCCACCATGAGATGGACAAATAGTGGCTGGAGCAGCACTTTCGCATGCTAAGCACTCAAGGATACGATCACTGTGCAGTGATGGGCCGGGACCCGCCTTAGTCCCTCTGCCTGTCCTGCTTGATGAGATGTTGGTGTGTGCTCGTTTCCCACAAAGAGTTCAATGTTCCCTAACTGACACTGCAGGATGGAAAGTACCTTTGATGCTTTTCAGAGGAGGTGTATCCGTACATGTGTGTGCAGATTCCTGTGGAGGCCAGAAGAGGGTGTCACATTCTCTTGGAGCTGGAGTTATAGGCAGTTGTGAGACATCCTTCTGTATTAGTTAATTTTCTTTCCTTTTTTTTTTTTTTTTTTTTTTTTTTTTTTTTTGAGACAGGGTTTCTCTGTGTATCCCTGGCTGTCCTGGAACTCCTCTGTCAACCAGGCTGGCCTCAAACCCACAGAGATCTGTCTGCCTCTGGCCCCTGAGTGTGCCACCACACCTGGCCTGGTTAATTTTCTGTTGTGATAGGACAAGCAAGTTACAGAAGGAAGTGTTTATTTGGGCTTATGGTTCCGAAGGGATGAGAGTCTGTCGGAATGGAGAAGTGTGGCTGGCAGCCACAACAGCAGGGACAGCTAAGAGTTTACATCTTGAACAAAGAGAAGGAAACAGAGAAAGTGAACTCAGAATGTTCACTAAGAATACTTGACATGTCGAAGCCAGTCAACAGTGACACACCTCCTCTAATAAGGCCACACTCCCTAGTCATCCCAAACAGCACCACCCATTAGGAACAAAGTATTCGAACATCTGAGCCCATGGGGTGTCCTCATTCAAAATGCACATGCCGGAGTGGAAGGGCACCCCGACGCCCACCTCCCCAAGGAGGAGCAGTACATGCTCTTACCTCTAAGCCATCTCTCTAGTCCCCATTGATCAACATTTTAATTTTATATTTATCAGTGTTGAGAACACTGCAACGCAGTGTGCGAACGCTTGCACAGAATGGCAGAGGTGTGCTTAGAGCCATTTCAGAACTGCTGGAAATTCTCTCTTAATCTCAAGTCAGAATTCACTTAATCGGTTTTTTAAAATGAAAGTCAAGTCAGCAACTTGGTGTTTTGTTCTTAAACCAGGCATTCTAACATAATACAATACACAGGTATGCTGATGCATGCTGAGAAATGGTGGTAGGAAAAATACTGTAAGTTTTTGTTTTCTGTAATTAACCATGTTCCTGTAAGAATAGCAAACATGGTAAGAATAGTAAAGACCGAAGATGACAGCTTCAGGCTTGAATCTGGGTTTAGGTGTTTCAAGTGGCGATCAATGGCCCATCGTAGTAAGACGCAGACTGTGCCTGCTGTGAGCCCACAACTGGGCTGCAGTGAGGTCACACATGTCCTGCTGCTAGTTCCTCACCTGGAATTCATAACTTGTTAATTTTGGGCTTCTTTTTTGGTCATTCTGCATCCAGAAACTTTATTGTGGCCAAGTTGTTTGTGTGTGTGTGCGTGCGTGCGTGCATGCGTGCGTGTGTGTGTGTGTGTGTGTGTGTGAGAGAGAGAGAGAGAGAGAGACATTTAATTCACATTTAGTTATGGAACCCTGAGCAGGTCACAATGATTGTCCCCCAAACTGTGCTTTAGCTGTCACTTCCTTAAAGGCCTGTTTGAGGTGATGCCCTCTGTCCAGTATTTTCATCCCATGCCAAGCACTCAAAAAACCTTTTCTCTCTCCTGTCTTTCTGTTTTCTGTCTCTCTGTGCAGGAGCATTTTCCAAAGAACGGGGAACAGGGAGGTGATGCCTGTCCTGGTGATTCTCAGATGTTTGGGGATAAGTTTGGAGGCTGAATTGTTTGTTCATGAAGTCATTTGGGCTCTCTCCATGTAAGTGCCTGAGTCACCAGCACCAGCTCCTGCCACAAAGCAGAAGCACAGAAAGGGCATCTTATTCCCCTTAGTTCTCACCAGAGGACCCAGGACCCAGATTTGTGTTGTGCTAGGCATCATTTGGCCATACATGGGCTGGTGCTTAACAAGTATTTGGGGGCCCAGAAATGGTTCACCACTCTGCTTAGCCCTCAAGCCCCTTGGAGACCCAGTCCTCTGAGGAAAATGAAAGAACAAGCCACTGTGCTGGTCAGAGGTGGGGATCCAGGGGTGTCTGCAGGGCAGGCAGAGGCAGCAGGGACCAGGCTGGTGTCTGAGCATTCTGGGACCCAGGTGGAGGAAGTCCTGGCTCCCCAGTTGGGTAGAATTGAGACAGTTTTCTCTGCGATTCACTGCTTGCAGGAGGTCACAGTAACAAGGCCTTAATTTCTACCATTTGTGGCTCCAAAGCCACAAAAACACAAGGAAACAGGACTTAAGAACACCTAGCAGCTTCCAGGGTTTCACACTAGCCACAGCGTAGGAAGCAGCCGGGGGCCTCTGAGGTAGCCATCAGCCTCAGAGGGCTGTGCAAAGCAGGAATCTCAGGATGTTTACCAGTCTGTACCATAGACCCCGAGGGTGCAATACGGTAGTCAGTCACCTTGCCATCCTGCTGACCACAACCTGGTGACCTGTTCTAGGGGCCCACGTGATAGAAGGATAGAACTTTTAAGTTGTCCTCTGAAATACACACTCACCATGGCATGCATGTTCCCTTTCCCAGTTAAAAAATAATAATAAAATGTAGTTTAAAAAAAATGAGGGGCTGGCAAGATGTCTCAGCAGTGAGGAGATTTCAGCATTTGTAAAGGACCTGAACTCAGTTCCCAGCACCCAAGTTGAGTGGCTCACAACCCACAACCAGATACTGTAATTCCAGTTCTTGGGGATCCAAAGCCCATGAGCTCTGAGTAACTGCATTCACTTGCACAGATTCTCTCTCTCCCTCCCTCGTTCAAACACACACACACACATTTATTTATTTCTATTTTTATTCTTTTGTTTTTTGAGGCAGGGTTTCCATGTGCAGCTTTGGAGTCTGTTCTGGAACTTTCCCTGTAGACCAGGCTGGCCTTGAACTCACAGAGATCTGTCTGTCTCTGCTTCCCAAGTGCCGACACACAAATATTTTTTTAAAGTAATTTTAAAAACTTAAAGGAGGGTAAGGGTTATGTCAGAGTGCATGTAGTGCTCAGAGCCCTAGATTCAAGCCTTAGGATCCTGTCTTGGCGAGGGTTTTATTAACCTGACCAACTAGGGTCATCTGGGAAGAGGGGCCTCAGCTGAGAAAATGCCTCTCCACCCCCAGATTGCTCTGCCCATAAGGCAGTCTATGGTGCATTTTCTTGATTAATAATTGATGTGGGTGGGCCCAGCTCCCTGAGTGTGGTGCCACCCCTGGGCAGGTGGTCCTGGGTGCTGTACCAAAGCAGGCTGAGTAAGGCATGAGGAGCAAGCCAGTAAGCAGCACCCCTCCATGGCCTCTGCATCAGCTCCTGCCTCCAGGCTCCTGCCATGACTTCCCTTTATGATGAGCTGTAATGGGGATGTGTAAGAGGAAATCAACCCTCTCCTCCCTGGGTTGCTTTTGGTCATGGTGTTTATCACAGCAAAGAAACCAAATTACAACACTCGGGGGAAAAAAGAAAGAGAAAAACTATGTTAATTCTATTCTATTAACACCAACAGGAATAAAACACTGAGAAATTCATTTAACACAGAAGTGTAAGAGGGACATACGATACATTTTGTAAGTTCTCTGTAAGGTGGGCTTGATAGCGGATTTTCTGTAGTTTGTAGGCTGGATTGGCCTGTGTGGCTCCTGCTCCTGAGTCCTCACTGGGAGAAGGCTCTGACCTTGGCAGAAGTGGCTCCCTCCCAGCAAGCCAGGGAAAGTATGCAGCCAACATCAGATGTCACCAGGCATCCGGTTTAAGATTCAGAGAGATTGGCCTGGCGTGGTGGCACACTTTAATCCCAGCACTCGGGAGGCAGAGGCAGGAAGATCTTGTGAGTTCAAGGTCAGCCTGGTGTCTACAGAGTGAGTTCCAGAATAGCCAGGTTTATACAGTAGGACACCACCCCCAGAGATAGAGGAAGGAGGGAGGTGGGGGGAGTGTACACTATTTCACCCTGAACACTTCACACAGACACACTTGTCATCCTTAACGGGTCCTAGGGGTGACCCTATCCCTTCTGTTTCATAGCAGGGAGGTGAAGTGACCTGTGTAAGGTCACCCTGTGGCTCTCCGTAGGGGAGTGACAGACGTGCCCTACCTCCTGCTTCCTGATCATGGAGTAGAGGCCTTCATGCTCCTTCTGCCTTTAAAAAGCTGCCTATAGCTTCAGGGTGGCAGGGACAACTAGCATCCACTGTCTCTAGCTCAGCTCAGCTCCTGACCCTTGAAGTCTGACTCAAATGGTGAAGTTGTCACTTTTTAAAATGTAACATGCCTTTACTTTGGTGTGTAGACCATTATGGGTGGAATCAAGAGGTTCAACCAAGACCACAGACATGGGAGCTGAGGTGGTTTCTGGGCTTCTGAAAGACGTGGTAGCTTTTCCAGTAGTGGGAGATTTCTATGTCTCTGTGAGGTTGTTTCTCAAGTTTGACAAAATATTCCATAGTAAAAAAGCTTTCAAAGGGTCATTTACTGTTCTCTCTCTCTCTCTCTCTCTCTCTCTCTCTCTTTCTCTCTCTCTGGTTTTGTGTAGTTCAGGCTGTCCTCAAACTCACTACGTAGCCGAGGTTATCCTTCAGCTGCTCCTTCCCCTCTTCTCCCCCCCCCACTCCCCACCTCCAGAATGCTACTGTTACAGTGTGCAGAACTACATTTGGCTGGATCTTTTATTTAGGTACCAAGGTGTTTGAACTTGGGGCTGATTCCTCCAGAGCTGTCTCCTTTCTAGTCTGGCTTCTTGGCCCATGTGGAGAGGCCCCCAGTGTCTCCTTCCTGGTACCTTCAGTTAATCCATGTTATCCCTGACTTTTTCTGACCACCCAGGACTCAGCCTTGGCCATCGTGTGTGTGTGTGTGTGTGTGTGTGTGTGTGTGTGTGTGTGTGTATACGTGCACGTGTGTGCGTGTTTATGTGTTACCCAAGCCTGAAATTCACCAAGTAGACTTGGCTGCCATGGAGTCCCAGGGATCTGACTCTTTTTGTCTACACAGTACTGACACTACAAGGGCATGTACTAATTTCTGGCTGGTTTATATGGATTCAGAGGATCCTACCCAAATCTCCATGCTTGTGTGGCCAGCACTTTGCCAACTGAGATGCCTCTCAACCCCCACTGCCTCAGTCTTTATCATTTTTATCCTTTAATTGCTGACAGATGTAGGAAACTGTAGATTTTACCTTTCCTTTTTTTCTTCCCTCCAATTCTTTGGGTCATCAAAAAACAAACAACAACAAAAAAGCAAAAACAACAACAACCAAAAAACCTTCCAGGACTTTCCTTGTCAGGTTGACATGAAGATATCTAGTAGTGGAGGAATCTAGTGTAGTCTTGGGGACAAAATAAAATCATTCCATCAACCGTACAGGCAAGGCACTACAGACTTCAGAGTGGCCAAGATAGAGCGGCCCCAGCCATCCCTCCCCTCGACAGACTTCAGAGTGGCTAAGATAGAGCGGCCCCAGCCATCCCTCCCCTCGATTGCCAGTGTGACGCTTCTTGTACCTTCTCCCTGCATAGCCACCCCCCCCCCCCCGCATCAGAACACTGCTCTTGCTTTCCAAGGCTAGAAAAATAAGGTTTGAGTGTCTCTGAGATTTTGGTTAAATCTCTGCCTGGTTACATTGACAAAGTGATGTTACTTTGAAAATCTGAAATGGATAACAGTAGTAAACATAAGAGGCCATTATTATTATTAAACTCTTGGAAGAGGGGCTGGTGAAATGGACAAGCTGGTTAAGGCACCTGGTGCTAAGCCTGCAGACCTGAGTTCATGTCTGGGACCCACATGGTAGACGGGGAGAAGGGATTTTTCCTATGACTCTTGTCCTTTGAGGGCCACATGTGTCTATGCATGAGTGTGTCCCCTCTAAATAAGATGTAATACAAAAGTTATAAATGTTTAAAAGATGGATAGGAATGTAAAAATGAGCAAAGGATTTGACTGAAAATTTCTACAATAAATTTCTATGAATTGCCCAGCCCCTTAGTCACTAGGGAAAGGCAAATCAACATCACTATGGGATAGCGCATCACTCTGCTGGTTACAGAAGACAGGTTACTGAGACTCTGGAGAAGTGAGCTTTGGTGTCTCTGGGTGGGGCTGTAAAAGGATGGTGTTGCTTTGAACAGCCTGGCAGTTCCCCAAAATGGTCCACAGGAAGTGAGCTATCACAGCCTGGCATCCCACTGGAGAGGATAGACTTGTATTCATCACTTATTTCTCTGAGGTAAGCAATACTGACCAGAAGCAACCTCACGGAGGTTTCAGTCCATCATGAGAGAGGGAAGGCATGTGGCAGAAACACAGGGCAGCTGGTCACATTGTGTGCCCATTCAGGAGGTGGATGGCAAGTTCTGCCGGGTTATAAACCTTACTGCTCCTTCAGAGGACCCAAGAAAACCACAACTGCTTGTTACTCAAGCTCCAGGAAATCTGACACCCTCTTGCAGCTTTCATGAGCACGTACACACACACACACACACACACACACACACACACACCTACAGATAAAATAAATCCTATAGAAACAAAACCAAGTGGATGGTGCCTGAGAAACAACACCACAGGTTGACCTCTGGCCTCTGCACACATACCTACACACTGACACATGTACACATACAAAAGTGTGAGTTTTATGGTGTGTGAAAGTTAGGGCTTGACTCCGATCCTCAGGAAGCCTAGGGATGGAGGGACAAGGGAGATGACACCATGCTGTAGTGGACACACAAGCCTAGCTGTGTGTTTCCCCGAGACAGCCCAACGACTTTGGCAATAAACCCAAAGTGGGACCACGGAAATTTGAAGAGTAACAGGGTATGCAGCAGTCTGTGACATGCGGACTTTAGACCCTGCTTGAGTGACTTCTTTAGAATGGCATGTAGGAGACTCCCTAGAAATTAGATTGTGTCTGAGCATTAGATAGTTCAATGGGGATTCTGAGGCTGTGTTCTTCCATGCTTCCTGTGGTCATGGTGGCTGCTCATAGCAATTGACAGTTCTGTGTGTGTGTGTGAGAGAGAGAGAGAGAGAGAGACAGACAGACAGATGGACAGACAGGCAGACAGGCAGACAGAGGCAGACAGAGACAAAGAGAGACAGAAAAAGCACATGCACAATTCACACACTGGGGTGAGCCTGCCTGCTCTCAGGCCTCCCCAGCATACCATCCCAAGGGGCAGTCTCTTTTCTCCCTTTCAAGACCACAGTGGACGCTGGGCTGTCCTTGCATCAGCCACAGCCTCACACAGTACACATTCAGTTCTCTACCTCTGCCCCAGGTTACTTTCAGCTCCCACTCCGGATATCTAGGAGCCAGACTCAGCGGGCTGGGGAGGCTGACAGTGGATTTCTTGGAGGCCAGGCTGAGGTCAGCTCAGCAGCAGGCTATGGTTGAGGCCACCAAAGAAGGCTGCTTGTGCTGGGCCTGCCAGTGGCCAGAGCAAGGCCCTGCTCAGGTCTGCTCCTGAGGACCCCACCCTGGGCTCAGCCTGGGCACAGTGTTTCTGTGGAGCTGAGAAGAGCTTCAGAAGGGCAGGTTTATTTTGAGGCCCAGGGAGGCAGGGAAGAAAACAAATCCCAGCTTTTGGCTTCCATCTTAGCCTATGCCTTTACCCAGCTCTTTTTTTTTTTTTTCTTGTTTGTTTGTTTGTTTTTAAACAGGGGTTGGCTGGGTAGCCCTGGCTGTCCTAGACCTTGCTCTGTGGACTGGGTTGGTTTTGAAGGCCACCTCTGCCTTCCCAGTGTTAAAAGTGTGTGCCTAACACACCTTGCTATTTATCCAGATATTCAGTCCCCATGTTAGCTGTGAGCCCAGGGGATCATGGGGCCACGCAGCTGTGTCTGCTCCTCTGTACAATGGGGACATATGGTCAGAGGGGACCAGGAGACAAAGCCCTCAGCACTAGATACACATATGGTGCCTGCTGCCTTCTCTTCCTCTCCTGCTGAAGGCTGGCCCTGTCTCTCTCTCTCTCTCTCTCTCTCTCTCTCTCTCTCTCTCTCTCTCTCTCTCACACACACACACACACACACGCACACTCATCCCTCAGACCGGCAGAGCCTGGAAGGCCATCTGTAGCACACACAGGTCTCACCACCATCTAGGAAAGGAGACCCTGACAGCCCAGCAAGCTCCCTGCTTCTGGCCAACAGCTTTCCTGCTCCAGCCCATGATCCCCTCCCTGGTCCTTGGGAGAGTTCCTCAGATGGTTCCGGACCCCAGCCTTGTACGGGGACCCTGCAGCAGTCTGAGCTTGTGCTGCTGGTGGGAGGAGTCTTTCCCAGGACGTCTGCATCTGCCTCCCTTTGCCTGGAGCAGGGAGATGGGCTGCTGCTAAGTCTGTGGTTCTGCCTGCAGTCTACAGGGAGGCACAGACCTGGTTAAAGTCTGGAAACAAACCAATGGTGGGGGGGGGCGCTAGGAGAGGGAGAGATGGGAGCTAAGGGACCAGGTCTCCCCCTTCCTGTCCCCTGGATGTCCTTGAAGCTATTTTTATATGTTGCTGGAAACCAGAATTGCAGCCAGAGCTGAGGCACTAGAAGGTCTCCCTGGTGCTCTGGGTCTTGCCTCCGGGAGCAAAGGCCTTTGTGGGAAGATTGGTGGAGGTAGGGTCAGGAATCCACAGTGCAGGTGGGGAGTGGGGGCCTGGTCAGTTGGGGAGGGCATTAGTAGCAGGCCCCTGATTGGCACACAGGTGAGAAATAGTGATTCAGGGAGCCTGTGGTGCCAATGACAGTCAGTCAGTCAGTCAATCACCTTTGACCTCTTTTTTTTTTTTTTTAAAGAAAGCATCTCGCTATGTAGCTCTGGGAACTCTATGCAGAGTGGCTTGCCTCAAATTTAAAGAGAGCAGCTTGTCTCCTGCTTCCAAAGTGCTTGGATTAAAGGCCTCCTTTTAAAAAATTACATTTATCTATCTATTTTGTGTGTGTGGTGACTTGACAGTGCACACGTGTGAAAGTCAGGTGACAATTGGCAGGAACCAGTTCTCTCTGCCCACCATGTGGCTCCTAAGAATCAAACTCAGGTTGCCAGGCTTGGAGGCAAGCACCTTTACCCAGCAAGCCCTCTTGTCAGCCCCAACACCTGGCCTCCTTGGACATTTAAGAAGGAACTCTCCCAGGGACCAGGAAGCAGGGGCCGGAATGAGGAGCATATTGCCCAGAAGCAGGGGGCTTGCTGGGCTCTGTCTGTCAGGTCTAGGTTCAGGTTGAGGGTCACCTACAAAACAGAGCCCTAGAGTCAGGCCTTGGTGATACACACCTTTAATCCCAGCACTCAGGAGGCAGAGGCAGGCAGATCTCTGTGAGTCTGGTCTACATAGCAAGTTCCAGGATAAACTCCAAAGCTATAGAGAAACCCTGTGTCGAGAAACCAAAAACAACAACAAAAACCAAAATAAAACAGAGCCCTATATTCCAGGCACACACTCACTCTGCCTCAAAATCTCCCCATGGTTCCCCATTGCCCAGTAGAGACACACATTCCCAGCTTCTGTATACAACATATCTCAGAAGTTTGACCTTGTTTGGCCTGCCCATTTTCAGCCTGGCCAGCACCTTCTGAGTTGCTGAGGGCAGATCCAAGGGAGGAAGGACCCCAGAGCAGGAGGGTGTGCACCAGGTGGGTCAGCTCCAGGTTCTGCTTTGCTGTGAACTCTGGGGAAACAAAGGAAGCAAAGAGCTAGAGTGGCAGAGATTCTGGGACTGCATGTAAAAGAGTGACCAGAAACGTGTGTACAGATGCAGCAAGCTGGTGTGTGTGTGTGTGTGACAGAGAGAGAGAGAGAGAGAGAGAGAGAGAGAGAGAGAGAGAGAGAGAGAGATCCAGGGCAGAAGCCCTGGGTTGATTGACTGCCCAGGGTACATAACTCAGATAGCGAGTTCTTGGCTGCTTCCCTGGACTTTAGAGATCACGCAGTAGCAGGAGCTCATGGATGGTAAGAATTACTAGGTTGCAGTTCATGGTCAAGGGTGTTCATGATCTGAGGTCTTCAGCTCTTCAGTTTGCATTTCCTTTTCAGCTATTTTCCCAGGGCATGCTTTCCCATGTTCCTGTCCCGATGGCTATCCCCAAGACCTTTGTTTCCTAAGCTCCGAACTCCTTGTCCTTGTCATCTGGACCGCTCCTGCTTGGTGTGTGTATATGTGTGGGGTATGATGTGAATGATGGTAGTGTGTGTGGTGTGTGTGGTGTGTTCAGTATGTCTGCATGTGGTGTGTGATGTGTTTGTATGTGATGTGTATGTGGGATCATATGTGTTTGTGTATGGTATGTGTGTGTGTGTGATGTGTGTGCAGAATGTGGGTGCATGGTGTATATGTGTGTGTATTGTGTGTATGTGGGGTTTCATGTGTGTGGTATATGTGTATTATGTTTGTATGTGGTATATGTGTGATATATTTGTATGTGATGTGTTAGTGTGTGTTATGTATAGTATATTTTTATGTTGTGTGTTTGTATGTGGTGTGTGTAATATGTTTGTATGTGGTACATTTGTGTGTGGTGTGTGGTATATGTGCTGTGTGTATGTGCTGTGTGTGTGTGTGTGTTTGTGTGTGTGTGTGTGTGGTGTATAAGTATGAAGTGTGTGTGGGTGTCTGCCTTGCTAGTGCTGAGATTTTAGGCGTGTGGCCCTGTGCCTGTTTTTTTGTTTTTGTTTGTTGTTGTTGTTTTTTGTTTGTTTATTTTTGTTTTTGCACAGGTGCTATGGATCAAACTCAGGTCCTTGAGGCTGTGCAGCAAGCAGTTTGCAACCAAAGCTGTCTCCCCATCTCCCCAGCCTCCAATTTCTGTTTCTTCCCTTGATTTTAGATTCATCTTAGAAGACTATAAAATGAGTGCGTGGGGAAGTTTTCTACCAGCTTGTTTATTCTGAGAACAAAATACAAATAGCCACAAAAACCAGGGAATTGGGTTACTGGCCACTTTGTCTTGTTGGGGACACAAAGAGATAGTAATTAATTAATTAAAAAAGAAAAAAGAACAATCACCAGGTGGTGGTGGTGCATGCCTTTTTTTTTTTTTTTTTTTTTTTTTTTTTTTCCTGAGTCAGGGATTCTCTGTATAGCTTTGGAGGCTGTCCTGGAATTTGCTCTGTGGACCAGGCTGCCCTGGAACTCACAGAGATCCACTTGCCTCTGCCTCCCTCTGTGAGTTCAAGGGCAGCCTAGTCTTCCAGGGCAGCCAGAGCAATACACAGAGAAACCCTTTCTTGAAAAACCAAACCAACCAACCAATCAACCAACCAACCAAACAGACAAACACAGCAAGCTGGGTTGGCAGTACAGACATCTGTAACCATAGCACTTGGGATGAGGCAGGAGGATCCAAGAGTTTGAAGGCAACCCAGGCTGTATCTGTGGGTGCATCTTGGACCTTTCTCAAAGGAGATGACTAAAGCTCATTGTGTGTTTGTGTGAAGTACACATGTATGTGTGCACATGTACAATATGGAGATTAGAGGACAACCCTGAGTGTTGTTCCTTAGGCTTCATACACCTTTATGGGGGGAGAGTATGATTTTGTGTGTGTACACATGTTTAAGTGTGTGTGGGTCCATGAGGAGTCCAAGGGGCTTATTCAGCTGTTGTTCCTCAGGAGCTGTCTACCTTGGTGTTTGAGGCAGCTCTCTCATTGACCTGGGCTTGCTGATTCAGCTAGGCAGGATGGCTAGTGAGCTCCAGGTCTCCTCCTGGCTCTGTCTTCCCAGGGCTGGGATTAGGAGCCCCCACCATTATGCCTAGCTTTCTAACATATGGGCTCTGGAGAACTCATGTCCTCAAGCTTGCAAGGCAAGCACTTTATTTACCAACCGAGCCATCTCCCTGGCCCTGAAGCTCATTTCTGATTCCAGGGCATTCTGTGTCTCTTCAAGGAAAGGGGTGGGAGATGGTAAGATCACTCTGAGTTACCTTCCCCAGCCAGGGAATGGCAGGGAGAAAACGGCTGTGAGTGAGCATTTTAGCCTAGCTCTCTGCAGGCTGATCTGGCAGCCATTTTCTGGACTCCAGATTGCTGGCTGTTGCCTGCTGATTCAGATTCATGTCCTCGCAGGGCTCTGGGCTACAGAGTCTCACCCACTGTGCACAGCACTGAGCTTTGGACTCCAGGGTTTTCACCCTCCCCACTGCAGCCTCCTGCAGTTCACAGGGGCCTCTGCATGGGTGTCACCTCCTGGGAGAGGCCCTCCCTGTTTCTCTTCCTGGCCTCCATCTTATTTGCTGATTGCTATAGCTGCCATTCTTTCCTTCCAGGGTGTCCATGGGTGTTTGAGGCTGTGTATTTGCATGTTTATTTTGTTAAGGTCTGTCTGCCCAGCCAGACAGTGGCCTCTTGCAGACAGCAATTTCTTTGGTCACCTCTGCAGCCCAGTTCTTAGCAGCAAGTCCAGCATACAGCTGACCTGCAGAAAACTTGGCTGGATGAATGATGGATGGGCGGCGGGTGGATGGATGGATGAATGGATGGAACGTTCCACTTCTTCACAGAAGTGACAGCTTCCAGCTAACAGAAGCACCTGCCTAGAGGATGTTTGTCGCTGGCCCTGTGCTGAACTCTGGGGATCTAGCTTACCAGACCCCAGCTCCCTCTTGTTCAGTCTACATCATCTGCTCCTGTTGCCACTGGACATTCTTGGGCTTCCTTAGAAGCCGTGGCAGTAAAGAATCTATGTTACCTTGTTTCAGATCCAGTTACATTTTTGATTCAGAGGCAAAAATGATATCATAGGTCCCTGACTGATGAGCAGTGATACCCACTTCTGTCCCGGCTCCCAGCTCTGAGCACTGGAACTTCTATTCCCTGCACTAACAGATGCTCAGCTGTGAGTCTACCTCCAGGCTTCCAGCCCATTGAAACAAGGACAGATTGACTGGCAGGTTCTCCTCTTCCCACTTCGTTGACAGGCATACTGAGCCCAGCTCTGGATTCCTTCTTGGGCAATGGAGTCAGAAGTCAGAGTCCCAGGATCTTCCCGCCTCCAGAGGGGATAAATTCCCAGAATGAGTAGCTACTTCCTCGGGGGGGGGATGGGGGAGTGGGAAGGGGCCTTGGTCATAAAAGCATCTGCCATGGGTCACCTCTAGTGCCAGGTTGGGGCTCTTTGGAATCTCACACCAAGCCGTTTTACAGAGGGTCTGGTTGTATGCTCATGGCCCAGGGTGGCTGGTGGCATGGAACCTTAGAGTTTATAGGCAAAGCAATTCCCAGTACCAAAAAAAGATGTCATCAAAACCACGTGGTGAAGGACTCAGCCTGGTGGGCATTCTCCGCACTGCGGACTGGCACACGCCCCGTCCGCTCTTGAATGACGCCCAAACCCCGCCCATTAGCTCATGGACACGCCCCACTCCACCCCAGCTATAGACTCCGCCCCCGCGGGCAGCACGGGCCTCCCATTGGCCTCCGTTTCCATGGTTACACAGGGCCTGCAGCGCTGCTGGCTTCCCTACACGTGTCCCACGGAGCCGCCCGGAATTTGACAGGGGACCATGTGCGCGGCAGCGCGGGAGCCAGACAAAGGCCGAGGAGACGGTGCGGGACGAAGCTCGGCGGAGAGACGAAGCCAGGCGGAGAGGCTGGGAGCCGCACACTTCTAGCCTGCAGGACACCTCCCTGCTTCCCTCTTTTTATGTTGAAGAGGGGATTAAACAAAAAAGAAGAGTTAATGGGAGAGTGAGGTGGGAAAGGATCAGAATCAGCTCCACCCACTGTAAAAACCCATAGGCTAGCATCTGGGAACACTCAGTATCACGACTTGCATTTCCTGCCAACTGGGCATCTCATCCCACCTTGACTTCAACCCTTGAGGTTCAAATTCTGTTGTTTTTGCCTGGCTAATTCTAGTAAGGAAAGCTTTACCGGTATGATTGTTTCAATACCGGAAAAAATGAGATCTAAGCAATTGTGAGGAACCTCTCCCCAAGACCTCCTTGGCCCACCCATTCTCTGCGGCTCTTACTGCCATCGTGCATCCTCTCCCATGGGCGCTCCTGGGCTCTGGCGCCAGTGCTGTGGGGCATGGACCTGTGTCCTCACGCTCCCATTCTTTCTCTTGCAGCCCCTCATGGTTAGTGGCATGTCTTTCCAGGTCCCAATTCAGAGACCCCCTTTCTTCAGCTAACTCCCACCTCGTTACCTGTGGTCTCAGTTACTTATTGCTACCATAGCAAATCACTCCAGATTTAGTGTCATAAAACAACAGAGTTCTATAGGCCAGGGGTTAGGCTGGCTGAATACAAGTTGTACAGCAGCATAAGGTTCCTTCTGCAAGATGTGTGTGTGTGAGAGAGAGAGATAGAGAGAGACAGACAGAGAGAGAGAGAGAGAGAGAGAGAGAGAGAGAGAGAGAGGAGAGCATGAACGGGGTTCCTTCGCAGACTCTGTGTGTGTGTGTGTGTGTGTGTGTGGTGTGACAGCACTGGGTTCCTTCTGCAGGCTGTGTGTATGTGTGTGTGTGTGTGTGTGAGAGAGAGAGAGAGAGAGAGAGAGAGAGAGAGAGAGAGAGGAGAGCATGAACTGGGTTCCTTCGCAGACTGTGTGTGTGTGTGTGGTGTGGTGTGGCAGCACTGAGTTCCTTCTGCAGGCTGTGTGTGTGTGTGAGAGAGAGAGAGAGAGAGAGAGAGAGAGGGAGAGAGAGAGAGAGCACGCACTGGGCTCCTTCTGCAGGCTGTGTGTGTATGTGTGTGTGTGTGACAGAGAGAAAGAGAGAGAGAGAGAGAGGGAGGGAGAGAGAACGCACTGGGCTCCTTCTACAGGCTTTCTCGCTCTCTCTGTGTATAGTGTGCATGTTGGAAGGATCAGCTTTCTTGCCTTTTTCCAAGCAAAGAGCCCACGCACTGGCCCCTTGCAGTTTCAGGCCCTGCAGTAGCCTTACTCTGGTGTTGGCTCTCTGTTGCCTGATTCCACATTTTAGAGCCTTCCAATTAACACTGGTTTACTTGATAATCTAGAAAAATCTCCGCCTCATGGGTGATGAGCTGCCTCTGGAGTTCTCTGCCTTGAAATAAGCCCTCAATGTGCTCTAGGAGTAGGTTGGGGACATTGTTCTGCTGACCATTCACCTCTGCAGACCCCTGCATCACTCCCCTAACCTCTTCCTACTTCAAGCCTGTCTACCAAGATGCCAGCCCACTCCATGTCTCCTCTGACCATAGACCCCAGGGCTAGCACTCTATAGTGTGCATCCAGCTCCTTCCACGGCCCTACTCACCTGCAAGGAGAGCCAATGCCATTTGGACACACAAGCCTTGATCTGCCCCATCCACTTAGCTCCCCAAGACCCTCTCTCCTACTTTGTGCCCTTTCCCCCTGAATTCCAAATCACTTCCTGTTTTCTGTCTACCCCAGGATGTTTGTCACCTCCTGTCCTTTGTCTGGCGGTTCCACCCTGGACCTTTCTGTCTGCCCTCCCTCATTCATCTCCCCTAGGAAGCCAGGAGCTTTCTCTGGCCCTGACCTGGCCCCCTTTCATCATCCTTCCCCAACCAAAATGCACTTATTATTTATTGACCTGGCACAGAGACCTTCCCTGTCTCCACTTGTCCTTGTGAGTCCTGCGGACTGGGCAGTGTCTTGCTTCTTTGGCCTCAGCCTATCACGAGCTGGTCCCAGATCCGGTAACCTGTGACCATGTACTGAAGCTCAAGGACTTGGCCTAGGGATGCTGAGGGACACACCAGGCACGCAAGGTGTAGGTGCAGCAACCTGCCCCTTGACGGGAGTCGATGTCAGAGTAACAGCAGTGACAACACCAACAGCCGCTGACACCACAAGCTGCTTGGTGCCAAGTGTTGTCAGAGCGCCTGGGGAGTCCAACTCTCACCCGCTCCCCCTTATGGACAAGGACTATGGGCTCTTCAGGCTGGTCAGCTTTTGAATGAACTGGAAGGCAGGGAAGTTCTTCGTGGTTCCTGATTGGAGGGAGGGGTAGTGGGGCTGGCCCTGGCTGTTGTGGAGGTGAGGGGGCTGAGGCTGGTCAGCTCTTGGGTGGGGCTGGACAGGCCACTGGGAAGCCAGTTCCTGCATGCTCTTCCCCAGTACTGCTTCCTTCCGGACCCTTCCTGTTTCCTTTTCTTCATTGTTCAGCGGGGTGACTGTCCTCCTCGCCCCTCCCTGGGCCTGCCCAGACAGGATGCACAGGCAGGAGGTTCAGTTTTCAAAGTCTGGATTAAACACCTTGAACTGCAGGCTCAATGAGGCTAAAACAGTAGCTTTTGTGTTAAGTGTATTTTACCATAATAAAAAGAATTGAAGGGCTGATGAGATGGTTCAGTGGCTAAAGGGGCTTGCTGCCAAGGCTGAGGACTGAGTTCAGTCTCTGGAATTCACATCACACGGTGGAAGGAGAGGAACCATTCTTTCCTGTTGTTCTCTGGCCTCCACACGGGATCTGTGGTGCACACATGCACTCCTCTCCAAATATATTAAGGATTGCTAAATTTTAAAATGAAAATTATAAAAAGAAAGAAAAGTGATTCCTGTTTACTCAATGTGAAGCTCCCTCAGCATGAAGCAGTCACTATTTTCCACATGCTTCTCATCTTATTCCAGGAACAGACAACCGAGGAGGGGATGAAGAGCTGGGGGCTGGCAGCCCCATGATGGGGGCCTCTGACTTTAGGGAGGCCTGGCAGGGAGATGCCATGAGTTTGGGTCCCAGGTAGGCCCTCCCTCCTCACTGCTTGTAGCCTTGAGAGTCATGTCTTGTTTCCTGTTGCCCACTTTTCTGCTCAAACGACCAGGGTTGGCAGTGATGTCTTCTCCGGTGGATGGGGCCTCATTGGCACATTTCACTATACTGTAGTTTGAGAGTCATGATAGATGATTTTGTTTCCATTTTATGAGTGTGCATCTGTCTGTGCACCACACAGATGCCTGGTGCCTTCAGAGAACAGAGGAAGGTGTTAGATCTCCTGGAGTTAGAGGTGGTTGTGAGCTGCCATGGGGGTACTGAGAATCATACCTAGGTCCTCTGCAAAGGAAGCGAGAGCTCTTTACCCCTGAGTCATCTCTCCAGCCTCCTGCATCCTGTTCTTACCTCCCCACAGTGCTCAGTGGACAAAGGGCTGGATGTGAGGCCAGGAGATTGCATAAGGGTGCAGCCAGTGACTTTCCATGTGTCCTAATGGACGCCAGCTCTCCTTGCTGTACCCAGGCCCTTCTCTGTAAAGTTAGGCAGTGGGACAGTGTGAGGACTCTGTTCACCTCTGGCCAAGGGGCCGTGTCTGTGTCTTGAGGTCCACCGTCACCTTCTCATCTCAAAATCATCCAGTGCCTACAGAAGAGGAAGGAGCAGAGGATGATAAAGCCAGTGGAGGTCTTGGCTCCCAGGGCCTGAACCTTTGGCGCTTCCTCAGTCTCTGGCAGGCCCCACTCTGGCTTCTTCTCACCCCTGCAGGTGGCTGGACTTGTGCCACTCGGACCCCATGTGGATTTTAGTATCTCAGAAATAGGCTTATGTTCTCATGTCTCTTGTGATCTCCACAGGACTGGGCCCAGATTTCCCAGGAACCCAGAGTCCTAGGGTGTGGTTTAGCTGCCACTGAGAGCAAGAAAAAAATGCAAGGGAGAGACTCCAAGCTCAGGGCTCTGAAGGAAGAGCTCTCAGGAGATTTGTGAGACACTCGGATACTTCACAAGCAGAAACTGGGCTATGGTGTTGCCGTTGTGACCCATAAATAATAATATTGCTATACCTGACGGGCCTCGTTAACTATGGCTGTAGTTAACTTCTTGCTGCCTTTCTCTCCCTGCCATGATGAACTGTACCCCAAGTTGCGAGCCAAAATAGACCCTTGACCCTTTGAGTTGTTTCTGTGACAGTGATTTTTGTTTGCTTATTTGAGACAGGACTTCACTCTGTAGCCCAGCCTGGCCTGGAACTCACAGAGATCCACCTGCTTCTGCCTCTCCTGAATGTTGAGATTAAAGGCTTGCACCACCATGCTTGGCATGTCAGAGTATTTTGTCACAGCAACAGCATAATAAATGATGACACCAAGGAGCGAATAGAATTTTCCATGGTAGTGGCTCTTCCACTTGAGTTCAGCGGCCGTGAGCAGTTTCACTGCTCCCATGGCTGTCATTTTCCCAAGACCTGATAAACATGGTCTCCCGATTCTTCCCAGCGTCTTGGAAACCCCCAATCTGCTTTTTGTCTGAATCTGATGGCCCTGTGAAGCACACAGTGACATCTCTCCTTCTGTGTGTCTAGCTTATTTTACTTGCATAATGTCCTTAAGGTTCATTCATGATGTCTCGTGGAATGAAATGTCCTTTATAAAGGCTGAGTATATTTCTTTTAAGGACACAGTCCAGTGCAGAGCGAGGCCAGAGGATAAGTCATGGTGACTCCAGTGTTAAGGTCATAGATGCTGGAAGGAACGATAAAGGGTTGTGGAAGGGGTGAGGTTGGTGAAATGGGCGAGTGTTTATGGATCTGAGAAAGGGAGTGTTGGCCTCTGCCAAGGGCTGCCCTGGGAGATGGAGGATGGAGTGTGATTTTTGGTCACTGTTGACCTTGGCATGAGTGATATAGGATGAGGGCTGGGAGGAAGCCTGTGTGGAGTGGTGGGTCTGGACCTGGGACAGTCAGAGCAAAAGCTGCAGAGGTAGCAGGTAGATGACTCTGCTATGCAACAAAATGGAGGGAGCAGAGAGAGAGCTTGGAAGATGGTTGTAAGGTGTACTGTCACAGCTGATGGTGACACCGGGGGCAGCTCTGGCACACTCTCATCTGTGGTGATGCTCAATTAGAGGAGAAAATTGACTGGGGCTGATTGGAGGAGGCTGGGAGTACCTTTAAGGAAGTGACTAGATACTATCTGAGGGCCAGGAGGGGTCCATGGGCAACGGGATGGGAGGGGTGTGGCATGTTCTCATTGTCTTGTCTCTGTGAACTAGGAAGCAGGAACCTCGGGAGAGCAGCCGGCCTGAGGAGCTGGGAGGAGGCACAAAAGGGCCACCCAGGGAGAGCACAGGACAGGGAGAGTGTGGGGTGGCCAAGGCTGTGTGGCTGTGTGTTGCACTTCAGGCTCATGCTGAGCCAGGTGCCAGGAGTGAGTGCTTATTCTTCCTTAATTCTCCGAGGTTCTGTGATGTCTGTCTTTTATTTTCACTTTGCTTATTCTCTCTCTCTCTCTCTCTCTCTCTCTCTCTCTCTCTCTCTCTCTCTCTCTGTGTGTGTGTGTGTGTGTGTGTGTATGTGTGTGTGTGTGTGTGTGTGTGTGTGTATGTGTGTAAGTCCATGTCTGTGGTGCACAGTATTTGTGTGAGGCCAGAAGATAACTCGGGAAGTGGCTCTCTCCTACTGTGGGATAGAGGAATCAAACTCAGGTCATCAGGTTTCTGTGGCAAGTGCTTTTATCTGAGTCATCTTGCCATGCTCTGTTTTTATCTTTCATTTTATTTGCTTATTTATTTTATTTATTTTTGAGGCAGTCTCATATGGCCTAGCCTGGCCTCAAACTTGTGGTGTAGCTGAAGATGACCTGGAATCCTCCTGCCTCCACCCAAGCACTGAGATCCCACAGCTGGTATACTATGCTGGGATGGAGCTCAGGGCTTCAGGCACTCTGGTCAAACACTGCCATCTGCACTGCATCCTTAGCCCTGGTTTCCATCCTGATGGTGAAATGACAATGAGAATGAGCTGAAAGCTTGTGTGCCCCACCCCAGTGTTGAAACTGCTCCCTCTAGAGCAGTGACTCTCAACCTGTGGGTGGAAACCCCTTTGGGGGTTAAATAGCCGTTTCACAGGGGTCACCTAAGAGCATCAAAAAGCATCAATATTTACATTAGGACTCATAACAAGCAAAATTACAATTATGAAGTAGCAATGAAAATCATTTTATGATTGGGGTCACCACAACATGAGGAACTGTATTAAAGGATCACAGCATTAGGAATCTTGAGAACCACTGCTCTAAAGGATGATGCAGATAGACAGAACCTGTGGAGGATGATGAAGGCAGAGGGTGGGGCCCCACAAATGGCCTTATTGTCGTTACTTTTGACAATGCTGGGGCTGGTACCCAAGGCCTTGCACATGCTCCACCCCAGCCTTCTCGAAAGGCCTTCCAGAAGAGGCCTGGAGCTTATATGCTCGTCCACCACGGCAAGGATGCAGTGAGTAGGCAGTGTCTATGAGGCAGAGAAACCCACTCGCTAGGCATGGAGCTCACCACTCCTGCATGGAGTGTGAACAGCTATGAGACAAAAGCCTCAGTGCTTTTTCCTTCCCTGTTTGTCTTGGTGCTAGGAACTGAACTTGGAACCTCCCACACGCTAAGCAAGCACTTTGCCATCGAGCCGCAGTCCCAGGCTTGCTCTGGCTGTTTATAAACACGGTGATCTATGGCACTGTTGAAGTCACCTGGCCAGACTGAGATGGAATAAGCTTTTGCTGTCCATCATGTGACCTGCAGGTCTGACCCCAGAGGTAGGCTATTAAGAAGCCTGTCCAGGCTCTAGGGAGATGGCCCTGCTGGTAAAGTGCCTGCTGTGCAAGTTTGAGGACCTGAATTTGGATTCTCAGCAGCCACATAAAACATAGGGTGTGATGGTGCAGGCCTGCAATCCTACTGTTGGTGGACAGAGACAAATGGGTCCTGGAGGTTCACTGGTCAGCCAGTCTAGCCATCTGTGAGATCTAGGTTCAGTGAGAGACCTTGTCTCAAAAAATAGGATAGAAGACAATACCTCTGACCCTCGTGACACTTGCACACATGTGGACAGGTACACACACACACACACACACACACACACACACACTTACTTGAAGGCTATTTTGTTAATTTTTAAAATCCTGTTTCTTTTTCTCCTTGTAAAGGACTGGTGATTATTTCAGAATATTTGCAAAGATTCAAAGAAATGTAATTATGAAAAGTCCTCGATACTTATGAATCCACTGTCCAAAGAGAAATCCCTGCCAGCCTGCCTATTATGGCAGGTGGAGCTACCCATCAGCCTATCTTCTGTCTCTGGGAGTCTTGCAAACAGCTGGACTACATTTCCCAGCTTTCTCTTCGGAGAGCAGCACATGACTCAGCTCTCACCAATGGGATGTGGGAGAGAGTGAAGTCACCCTCTAATGGGGCACAGCTCATAAGATTTATAAGGCTTTGAGGGATCCTAGGCCTGCTGACACTTTGACCTCTGACCTCTGTCCTCTAGAACTGTGAGGAAGTGTGTTCTTACTCTATTAAAGACCAGTTGTTGAGTCCTGTGTCATGTGTGGGTCCCTCCTCTCCCCACTTGAAGTAACCACAGGACTCCTGCATAGTGGACCCACCCCACCCCCCTTCCCTCCCACAATTCTAAAGGGAGCAATGATCTAGTTTGTTTGTCCTTTGAACTCTGAGTTGAGAGGCCCAACCCCCCTCCCCCCCAGGCAATGTCCCCTTATGTGATGGAGTCGTGTTATACACAGCCTCTCAGGCTGGCTTTTGCTGTTAGTCCTGGTTTGTCACAGTGTTTCCCTGTCCTCAGTCAGCTCGGAGGCACAGCTGCAGTGGGTGCACTAAAGCCACCATGGCTACTTACAAGCCCCACACAAGCAGACTGCAGGCTGTTTGCACATTTGCTTCAGGCCACTCTGCCTCAGTTTCAGCACGGCTCACCGAGGCTATCCTAAGGGCTGGGGCACTGGACAGGGAGACCTGCTCTGACAGAGTCACAGTCTGTCTCTGGTGTGGCCTCCCCATCCTGTTTGTGTTTGGATTCACGTCATTGTGCAGCTGAGGATGACCTTGAACTCCCAACCTTCCTGTCTTTATCTCCCACGTGCTGGGGTGACTGGCATGGCTCCTGCATGCTAGGTGGCTGCTCTGCTTGGAGCTATTTCCTCCTTTCATGTGTTTTCTGGTGCGGCGCTGGCCCTTGCTTTGCCCCAAGCCCAGTGGAACTTCTTACCAGTTCGCGTCCACTTGAAGCTATAGGAGTGAGGTGTTGGACAGCTGGTCTTTTTTTTTTTTTTTTTTTTTTTTTTTCCCCTAGACAGGGTTTCTCTGTGTGACAGCTCTGACTGTCCTGGAACTCACTTTGTAGACCAGGCTGATCTTGAACTCACTGAGATCTGCCTGCCTCTGCCTCTTGGGTGCTGGTATTAAAGTTGTGGGTCACCACTGCCCTGCGGACAACTGGTTTTTAATACAATAAAAACATACTTCCTTGCAGAGGTCAAAGGTCAAGGCATCAACAGGCTTAGGAGTCCTCAAAACCTTATAAAGATATCTACTTAAGCATGTCCACAAACCCCCCCCCCAGTTTATTTATTTTTATGGGTTCTCACTATGTAGCATCCCCACCATTTATTTATTTTGATGGGATTTCACTATGTAGCCTGTCTGGCCTGGAACCTGCCATGTAGATCAGGCTGGCCTCAAACTCACTGAGATCCATCTGCCTTTGCCTCCAGAGTGCTGGGACTAAAGGTGTGCACCACCACACCCAGAAAAGACCCTATTTCTAAATTAATAAGGTCGTACTTATGGGTAGTAGGGATAACACTTCAATTGTATCTTTCGTGTGTGTGGTACATGTGTGAACAGGTGTGTATATGCATACATTATACACAAATGCAGAGGTCAGAGGGCAATCTTGGGTCTTACTCTTCAGCTCCTTCTACCCTTTGTTAGAGACAAAGTCTCTCATTGGCCTGGAACTCTACCAAGTAAGTTAGACAAGCTGGCCTGCTAGCTCTGGGACTCTGCTTGCCTGATTTCCACACATCTTAGTAGGTTTTCTATTGCTGGGAAGAGACACCACAACCATGACAACTCTTATAAAGGAAAACATTTAATTGAGTGGCTTACAGTTCAGAAGTTCAGTCCGTGGTGCTGGAGAGGTGTCTGAGAGTTCTATATCTTGTGCAGGCAACAGGAAGTGAACTGAGACACTGGGTGTGGCTTGAGCATATATGAGACCTCAAAGCCCACCACCTCCACAGTGACACACTTTCTCCAAGGAGGCCACACCTACTCTAACAAGGACACACCTCCTAACAGTGCTACTCCTTATGAGCTTATGGGATCCAATTATACTCAAACCACCACACCATCCAACACTCCTGGATCACAGGCATGTATTCCTATGTCCAGCTTTCTTTTCTACGTGGGTTCTGGGTCCTGACATTTTAAGGCAAGTGCTTTGCCAACCATGCCATTTCCCCAGCTCCATGAGGATGAAGTTCAATCCATAATCCCAGCCCTAGACCTCCAGGCCCCTCACGTCTGGGCTGCAGCCTCCTTCCCTCTCTATTTCTGCCCTGTGAGGGTCTTCTATACATCCTTGCTGTCCTCAAAGGGCACCTTCTGTCCCTGCCTTTGGCTTCCCTAACTGTGGACCAGGGGTTATCCTTCCAGCTCTTCATGGGGCAGAGAGCTTGTGCTTAAGTTTCACTGGTGGTGGCAGTGGGAGGTGGTGGCGAGAGCTCCCGAGGCTCCACCAGCTGTTTCCACATTCTCCATGCCCTGGCGAGTGACCCTCATGCATCTTCCATCTTGTCTAGAGCAGCTCAGAGGCTGAGCTCTCTTGCATCAATGAAGATCAGCACTAAGAGCAGCAGCTATGATGTCACACTGACTCTTGAAGGGGGTGGCACACAGTAGGTGCTTGTAAGTGCTCCTGGAATCAAGGAAAACAGGCAGGGTTTTGCATTTCAGCTCTGCTGTTGTTTGTCTTTGAGAACTTGCAGTGAGTTCTACTCTCGGGCTTTGTTTTTCTTCATCTCTACCCTGGGGGTACCTGACCAGGTACAATGAGGACCTGAAGGGGAAGGCTTGCTTAGCCTAGGGCAGATATGTGACAAAGCTTCACAGTAGCAGGAGGCGATGGATGGGGCCTCTTTCCTTCCAGTCTGTTCTGTGCCTCTCTTACCCAGCTCTCCAAACTTCCATTCTTCCTTTCCAGACACAGTGTCCCTGCAGTGATTAGCACACATCCTGCTGTGGTCCTTGTGCTCTGCTCTCAGCCCTGCAGGGGCTCCTGTCACCTCTCAGTTGTCTAGGGCCCTTCATGTCAGCCTCACCCAGCCATTTCCAGCCTCATATCCAACTACTCCTGTGCCTGTTCAAGAGCCGCTTGCTGCCTCTGCCCCTGGCTCAGCGTCTTCCAGGTCCTTGTTCTTCTCAAGCTGCCCTTCTTTGCCTGCTGAGAGATCACTGAAACCCACATAAATCTGGGTGCGGAGCTGGGCATGGTGGTGTAATCCCACACCTCTAAGACAAGATGGAAGGTAGGGGCAGCAGCAGAAGGCCACAGGCCTGCTAGCCTGGAGTACACAGTGCAGCAGAAAAAGAGACCCTGTTGAACCCCCCCCCCCAAGGATAAAACCAATTCCTCTGATCACCATACATGTCCAGTGGCACGTAATGCATACATACTTGCACACATATGCACACACACATAAATATTTTTAAAAACCAAGGAGATGAGGAGATGCACTGCTGGTAAAGTTCTTGCTACAGAATTGTGAAGACCTGATTTTGATCCTCAGTGTCCAGGTAAAAAACCAGGCATGGTGGCACATGCCTTTGTAATCCCAGTGCTGGGGGGGACACAGACCGGAGACTGTGCACATGATTCCAGACCAGATTAAGGGGCCAAGACCCTTATTGCAAGCTGGGACCCCAGATGGAATAAGAGGAAATAATGGAAAGTCAGCTGGCATAGTTTCCCTCCTCCCCTCCCTCCCTTCTTTTTTCCCTCCCTCCCTCCCTCCTCTTCTGCCCCTTTCTGTTTCCTGCCACCATGGTGAACTAAACTTCTGGAACCACAACCCAAATAAATCCTCCCTCCCTTAAGTCACTTTGCCAGGCATTTTGTCACAACTATGCACAATTTCACACACCTCATTCTGGGCATATCCTTAAAGAAACTGAAATCTGGGTGGCAAAGACATCCTCTCCCTCCATGTTCATAGCTGCATGGTCCCTAAGGACCTAAAGTTAGAAACATCCATCATCAGACCAATGGGAGACAGTGGATACCCTCCCTCTGTAATGGGACCCGGCCAGCCACCTGGACCCCTCCTAAGCCTTCAGCTTCACCTCCCCAGTACTGTCAGCCAGCCCCTCCTCTGGGTCACTACACACAGCAAGCAGGCTAGAGCATCATACTTGCAGCTTCAGCCCACTTTTCTGGCCCTCCCACTGGGAGGGCTCTCTATCCTGTCTCTCCACTCCTGCCCTGGCCATTCCAACCAAACAGCTCCTGCGGACTGGGGGTGGGGGGTGCAGTATCTACCAATTCATCAAGAACCCAGAGGCTAACCTTGGCTCTTCCTTCTCTATGCTCCTGCTCACCTGGCATCACCACAGTAAGGGCCTCACCCTCCTTTGTCCTGCCTGCATTGTCCCTGGTAGACATCCTCAAACCCTGAGACTGAGTACCCTGACTTTGGCCACACAGCCCACAGACTCCCCAGCCCTTCACAAGATGGGACTCTGGCTCCATACTGAGTCCTTGCCACTGACCTATTCTTTGCAGCATAAGTGGAATCACCGTGGTCTTGTTTTCCTAGAGAGGCCCAGCTTTTCATCACGTGGGTGTGGATGCAGCCTTAACATGGAAATCCACCCCTGCCTGGGTGCAGCTGCATCCTCACTGCCCTGTGGGAACGTGATCCACACACCTCCCTGCCTCATCCTCTCTCCCCTCCAGCCCTTCCCCACACAAAACAATTCAAGGTGCTTGCCAAAATGGGCCACCTGGTCGAAGGAAAGAACCGACTCTTGGAAGTTGTCCTGTGATCTCCACATGTGCCCTGTGGCATGTGCACATACATACACACACTCTGTATCTGACATACACACAATAAACATAAATAATGGTTTTAAAAAATGGCAGTTCTTGCTGCTTGGGAACCCTCCAGCTTGTCACTGGTAGAGAGGAAGGTCCCTACTACAGCCCACCTCCCTGCTACGTGGCTGAGCCCATGTCAGAGCTGGGCTGTGTCTGGTCTTGCCATCTCCCTTGGTGTGATGACTGGCACTTAGACCAGCCTATATTTGATGACTATGTGATAGGCGAGTGATGGCATCCCTGACATTCCCCACCCTGCTCTGGAGCCCAGCCCAGTCTCTGCCTGTCCCAGCCTCCTTTTCCTGCACCTGGCTGCCCCTACCTTCCAGGTGTGCAGCCTCAGGGGCAGGTGGTTCCTGTTGCAACTCTCCTGGGGTGTACGAGTATGTGCGTGTGTGGTGTGTATATGTATGTTGGTGAAGATCAGGGGCTCCAGGGAATGACAGGTTCTGTGTATGTGTACAAGGAGTGTATGTGTGTATGGTATGTTTATGTGTGTGGTGTGTGTATGTGGGAGGTGTGCATCTGTGTATTCATGCTTGTGTGTTGGTGGAGGCTAGGTGCTGTGTGCATCTAATGTGTGTGTATGGTGTGTGTGTACTTGTGTGTTGGTGGAGGTCAGGTGCCCCAGGAACTGACATGACAGATTGTGTGTGTGTGTGTGTGCGTGCATGTGTGTTGGTGAAAGTCAGGTGCCCTGGGGACTGACAGCTTCTATTCTTGCAGAACCTTCTCATACTGCCCTGGTCCCTGTGGGAGATTCCTCCTCTCCCCCTGACACTGGGGTACAGAGACCCTGCCCTCAGCCTGACCATAGCTGTCTTCTAGCCAGCTCAGTCCCAGGAAACCCAGGCTGGCAGATCAGGTGACCTGGAGCAGCGCCCCCTCCCCGGTCTCCTCACTCTACTCGGATGGTATGGCCACTTGTTCACTGGATTCTAATTCAGATCCTGTGAGGAGTCCCAGGTGGCCACAGGCTCTTCTCCATTCCAACGTCCAGCCAGCCCCACTTGAGTCAACACCTCTGGTTGTGTGGTGCGGGTAGGGCTAAGCCTACACCACTGTCCCTTTTCTGGCAACTTCTATGTTCTTTGTGAGAAAATGCTCTCAGTACCAATAGCTTTTTCTGGGTGAACCAGCTGCCATGAGTCCATAGGCCTGGGACTGTCCCTCCGTCTTGCATGGCGTTGTTCTGTCACACCCCACTGTTGTCTGAAGGTGCCCTCAGAATTGAAACCTTACCTCCTGGAGGAATGAG